>NC_134102.1:92397765-93022765 GCF_000715075.1 Nicotiana tabacum
GGTATTCTGGATTGAAACTCACAAAGACCAATCACAAGTCTGAAAATTTTGTGCTGAATTTAAATGAATAGAACACAAGTTTGTTCGTCTAGTTCTTGATGTGGTACAAGGCTTGTGAACCTCAGGGAACTGGTTTATTCAATGTTCAAGTGCTCTTTTACCTGCAAATACAGTGTAGCGGTGTAGGTCTAGAGTTATGTTGCTGAACATACCAAAACTAATCGTCCGTCCACCACTAATTGGGAATCTTTACTGCATAGCTTCCCATCTGCTGTTTTCTCTCAAACGCGCCATCACTATAAAGGTTACAATTTAAGTATTCAAAATGAAGTTATTATGAAATGTAAAATGGGTAAAAATTTATCCTTATTTTGTTCTTACGCCAAGCTAACTGTACTCTGGCAAGTACCGCAAAAACCTGTTGTCTTTTCCACATTCAGACTGATAATTGAAATACTTAGCATTCACTGTTACAATTGGAAGAAATTAATTGGCGCTTCATATTTTTTGATACATATATATATGACTTATTCTTCTTTCAAGGAACTTAGACATCTAGAATTTCTATGTATTTAGATTTACCCCCGAGTAAAGAAGAATACAATGCATTTTAATCCTTTGTAGCGTGCTACTTGCATCTTCAAAACATCTTGCATTCCTCTCCTCCACCAAATGTTTGAAACTATATTTATCTCAATGAATTCTTAAACTGATACTTGTATAATAAAAGCTAATTTTACAAGAACCTATTCAAACTGTGACAAGGACAGTGGAATCACATATTGAATTCTTCTACTGCAAACGCCAAATACAAGGGAAACATGCAAAGGGTAAAAATGGTGAAGGCTGATCTGCCATCTACCGTCTGTTATTAGAAGAGAAAATATACAACGTAAAGGAGGATTGTAGTCAAGTTGGAAAATGAGAACGAAACCTCCTAAATCCTAATGTTATTTTTAGATATTTAGAGCGCAAGAAATTACATGCGAGTGTCAAAATGAGTAATATATACAGTTGCATGCAAGTACCCTCTAAGGTATAAAAGTATATTCGTTATAACAAGAGTTGAGGACCTTTGATGCAATAGCCAAAATTTTAAAAGGCAATACATTTTTAATAATCACCAAATTCTCCATCTTCCACACGTAAAATATTTCTACTAAACCAAAATTTCCAAATTTTGGTGATTTCGTAAGCAAATGGTCCTTCCTAAATTTATGTTAAAGTGATAATGAAGGAGTTGGGACCTTGAAAGGACTTAGTGCTCCATTTGCTATCTCTTAAGACATGATTAGACACATAGCAATGATTAAAGGGTCAATTAAAAAGAGATGCTTTCTCTTCTTTCTTTTTTTCCTACTTTGTTGATTGCGTTGGAGTCATAAAACCCCATTTTAAGGTAGATACTTATCTATTTTCTTTCTCTCCTCTTTCTTCCGTGCGGGAAAGCGGGTGTTTAATCATCATTGCTTTTGCTAATGCTTAGATAACTAACCATAAGAAGTGTTATATTTCCCGAGTTAGCAAGCTATGTCCAGGGTCTAATATTTAAATGGAGAAGGGTGCAAAAGCGAGCTAATTATCTACCGAGTTTCATAGCATGCACTATTAACCTCGGGGGTGCTTATGTTATAAAAGTAGTGTGCCCCAATTTTTAGTGAAAGTTACTTTACAAAGTATGAGAAAACATGAATAAAGGATGATAAAAACTTACCTGTATATGTGTTTATGCAAATCAATGCATGCAAAATAGGTCTTTCATCCACACATTTATCATTTAATCATGATTAAGCGCTACGTCTTCACTATAATTTTTAATTGCTAAGGTTAAATTTCTCGATTTGGTGTAAATAGTGTTTTAGGCTGCGGAAAAGCTTTTTGTACCTTAACACATTATTTTCTTTGTTTTTTTCTTTTGACTGCAAAAGACAATACCTTCCCCAATAGAAAGTGGTCAACAACTGAAATATAAGCAAAGGTCCTCATGTAGTTTTTCTTTTATTTCGTTTCCTCACCCCAACCAAGAAAACAAAGAAAATTGATTAATCAAATAAATAATAATGGACAATATTATTCAAATTAACTGGATATAAAAAGTAGTTAAAATCAGTTGGTTAACCATGCCGCTTAGCGCTTGTTTCATGTCAAAACAATTTCTTTAGACATAAAAAAGGATACATCACAGTTAAATTAATTAAAATAAAATCATTTTGGGTAAAGTATTATTTCGTTTTTTGTTCTTAAAATTCTTACATATCGCAACAGAGGCCGATGATTCATTCTAGTCGTTGTATCGTTCGTTTTCACAGTTGATGGAAAACCAAAAGTAAGGGGAAAAAAGCCACTTTGAACAAATGGATAAGGCATTCAATTCCATATATACTTCACCATTTGGCTTAAATGTTTAAGAAAAGTAAATGCCCTTTGATCATTTGTGCTGCTGCTGCACACCATAATTTCAGCAGTTTTTTGGACTTGAAAAATAGTATCGTAACTGTGAAACATCATATTTGTATAAGTTTATATCATCTTCTGCTGTAGTTTTTATTACAGCTCTGAAAATATATGCATGTAATGGAGGGTCCCTATTCTTTAATTTTCATGATGAAGCCCGCCGTTCAAGAACTAATCTTTATGTATAAAGAAGAAATAAGAGTAGAAAGACAGAGACAAAGACAAGTTGAAAATAAAGTTTAAGTGAACTTTTAAACTGGGACCTGTCAATATCCAATGTTAGAATACAGTCTTCCACTTCATTCCTTCTTTTTGAAGGGACTTTTGAATTTTTTACTCACAAGTTACTGAGTCCTACACTGTTATATATCACACTGTTTCCTTCCTCTTTTTTCCATTGTGCTTCACCTTGCATACTATGTTAACTTTCTTTGGTATCAACAGATAGATATAGGCAAAAGTAAGTGTTATTGAAGTTAAAAACATTCAAAAGTTTCACGTAGAACAAAGTTTTTACTTGTTAGTAACTCACTGATCTTCTCCTTTTCAATGGTTGTAATGGAGACAGTGAGATCTTGTGGTGTTAAATGCAAGTCAAATAAGTTGGAAGGGATAAATGAAGACAGTGCAGCAAATTGGCAACCATTGGCATTCCCTCCGCCAGAAACTCCTACTGAGTCTATGGAGTTCCTTGCAAGATCATGGAGTTTGTCAGCTATGGAACTCTCTAAAGCGCTTTCTCACACAAAACCAACAAGTTGTCTAGACGAGAAGATGTCATTCTCTTCGTTGCAAAGTCAACTTGGAAAAACATCGATTATGAAGGAACCTGTAAGCCTCTCTTAGTTAAAGCTTGTGCTTTTGTTCATTTACTTCCAGTTATGGAAATGCTTTACTTTCATTTATTGCTTACAAGTTTCTCTTGTTGTCTTTATATTGCAGCAAGAACAACCACCATCTAACTCAGATAGCCCTCCAGTTTCTCCAAAGGGAAGTGACAATACAAAGGTAAACCAAAGAGAGAAGCAAGAAGGGGAAGGGGGTTCCTATCTATTCTTGCACATGCATGCATGCAACTAAATCTTTTGGATATTTACATCCTTCTTTGAAATTATACAAGGATAACTACACCATTATACTTCATAAAAACAATTTATCATGTTCCGTTATTCGTATTTCTCAAGAGCACAAAAGGCATGTAAGGGTAGTAACTAGTAAAGTGTATGAAATGCACATGCACTAAAAGAAAGAGGAAATTGACTGTCCTATGAAAACCTGCACTTGAAGAGTTGAATTATAATTAGGCTAGAGGATTAACAGTAGTGGTGTACCATTTTAACTGAATTATATTGAACACAATTACACAAACTAGGCAGTACAACAATGAGTCATGCATTTGGTCGAAAGAATAACCATGAAGTCATCATTATTTTGTGAATCTAATTAAGTACATGGACTCTAGGTTGATGGAATTACACTTTCTTTCTTGGTCCTAAAATTACCCTTATCTCTCTCTGTCTTTCACTTTGAATAACCATAATCAGAACTAACTGTATTGATGTGTGCAGGAATTGTTTTTATTACATCAGGCACTCAATCCAGATTTCCTCTCTAGTCAACATTTGATGAAAGCTGGGGTATACATTTATTTTGGAAATATTTTACTAATGCATCTGAACCCACATGACCAAAACTGGCATAATGCAGCTCTACAGGACCGTGATGCGTGGTAAGACAATGGGTAGATGGCTAAAAGATCAAAAAGAAAAGAAAAAACAAGAGCTTAGAACTCACAGTGCCCAAGTGCACGCAGCAGTTTCAGTAGCAGGGGTTGCAGCTGCAGTGGCCGCTCTTGCAACCGCATCAGTAACTTCTCCAGAGAAGTCCACAACCCAACACAAAACATCTTCAAAGATGTCGACTGTAATTGCCTCTGCAGCAGCTTTAGTTGCATCTCACTGTATTGAAATTGCAGAGGACATGGGTGCTGAACAGGAACAAATCTTATTGGCTGTAAATTCAGCTATTAATGCAAGAACTAGTGGAGACATCATGACCTTAACTGCTGGAGCTGCTACAGGTATCAATCCAACTGGTCAACCGTTATAGAGATGCAAACAATTCTCGTCAACTGTTTCATACTATAAGGAAGCTTAAACAGGTAACACTAATCTATCTCATTGGCATTCACCGTTACAGCATTGAGAGGTGCTGCGATTCTAAGGGCGAGGCTACAGAAAGGAAATGGAGCTGCAGCTGTTGTTCTAGCTGACGAGCATGTCGAAGGTAACAAAGAATCAACTGTTACAGCAGCTCTGAGCTTTGTTGCCAAAGGGGGAGAACTACTCAAACGTACAAGAAAAGGTACTATGAATTGAGGAACTACACTTACCTTGCAAGAGATACTGCAGTTTTGCCAATAATATTTCTGTTCATGCAGGAGATCTCCATTGGAAACAAGTCTCTTTCAGCATAAATTCTGATTGGCAGGTAATATATGAGAGTACTATTAGACAAATGAACTGAGTTTCAGATCAATGGTAATGTTATATCTGCTCAACTTACATTCTAAAATCCTCAAATAAGTTGTTAGACGGAGAGCAACAAAGTTTACTTGTGCAGCTCACATGGTTGTTATCTCATTCTCCCCTATATCATCAAAACAATAAAAAGCGTATATGATTCATGGTAGCAGGTCATAGCTAAAATGAAAAGCAAGCACATGGCAGGAACATTCACAAAGAAAAAGAAATGTAAGCCCAAAGAAACACTCACTCTAGTATCAAATTGTCTATGTGTTCCTTTATACTTTCATCTAAATTGCTGCTTGATGCGTGCTCAGCTGAGGTCTCTGGAGTCTATTGTGACATAGCAGCATGGCTTGGACGAGACGAGGAAGGTGACGAGCAGAAGTGCTACTTCGGGATACAAACTGCAGACAGGATGATTGAATTCGAATGCAGAAACAAAGGGGAGAAACAAATGTGGGTGGATGGAATTCAACAAATGTTGTGCTGCCGCATGACCATGACATGACTTTGGATGAACATTTCAAAAGAGAATCGATGTAGTAGCTTTTAGTGTGACTTTCAAACTCTAAAATAAGGCATCAAACCAGAGAAGTAATGGATTTATTTCAGCTGTTACATCTATATACAGGGATAAATTACATATTGAAAAAGGCACTGCAATGATCTATCCTTGGTTAATGATGGAATAGATGATCTGAATGATATCACTGGACAAATTGTGACTATTTCTTCAGAAGCATAGTGCGGGATTGAGATGTTTGAGGTGATACTGTATATGTTCACTCTAATTCCTTCATAAAATCAGCATTATCAACAAAAACCTGCAAGATGAAAAAATTATAGAACTAAGATGGAAAGCAAATAAGGAAAAACCTTTTATCCTTCCTATTCTGATACCTACCACAAGTGGAAGAACTAGTGCTCTAACTGAAGCTGAACATATTATTCCAACTCAGACACATGGTTTGAATTAGTCTTCCCTAACTAGATTACACATGACATCATTTCACAAGCCAGAAACCTTACATCAATCGCCAACCTTATAGTGGTGTATTCTTTTGCCATTTACTGATACATCTTGTGTCTCAATTGAACAGACCTAGATATTATCCAATATACTTCAGCTTTACGATTGCAGAAATAACGTTTTGGTCATCAAATTAAATTTGGAATCCAATCCAGAAATAACATCAGTTTTTCCTAAATTCAACAGGTGCTGCATACAGCGATTCTACACCAAAAACTTAGTCGGTGAAATTAACATATCAATTTAGGAAATAGAGTGCCGTCTGCTCTTCACATATTGAAAGAAATAATGTATCTACTGCAGATTTGAAACACCACTTATCTCTCTCACTCAGTGTCTCCCTGTATGGTTAGAAGTGACTAGAGTTATTGCTTATTCTACGGTAGTCCTAGCCAATGGAGTGAGGGTCTGCGAAGAGAAGTTTTCAGTGATTGATCTTTGTATAACTTTGGTTTTGTCCTTTCTTCAAATAAAGCTAGAAGATATTCTAATGATTTCAAGGGATATAACTGTCTTCAAATTTAAACTAGATACTTTTAAACTAGTAGTCTGACAAAATAAAGCATGGGATGTCTAGAAACAAGTATAGGTGCATTCTCTAATGCTGGAAAGGAAACTACCAGTTCATACCAAAGATAATCATAACTGTTGAAGACTTACTGTCTTCCAACCATCAGGATCAAGGCATGCCATGATCTTGGTGTTGATGCCCGGCAACGGTCCAGGTTCAAGCACAATTTCCCCTCCATACAGTTTTATAGCTTCTGCAGTCTTGTAGACATCATTTGTTCCGACTGCAATCTGCAAAGATATATAACGTCACTTACAAGCTGAGACCTACAGAATTTTTGCAAGTCTTGGAAAGAACCGATGATCAATTAACTTCAAATTAGTTTGTTAAATTTTACTTGTCTTACACAATATACTGAACAGTAATAAGTTCACCTAATTTGTAACAATATATTACAAAGAATGGCGTTACCTGAGCATAACCATTTCCTTTATCATAGCTTTTGACACCATAGTTATATGTCAATTCCAGAACAGCATTTTTGTCTTCAGGTCCATAACCCATGACGGCTATTGTGTTCTGAGAACATGTGTTAATTAATAAACAGAAGAGAGACAAAATCATAGATAAGCATTAGGAAATGTCCAAGTAAAAAAAAACAATATATGATGTATAGGGAGCATTATTTTAATAAAATCTAAAGGAGAATATAAGAAGAGACACCATCCTAGTGTAAAGACCCAATCTAGCATGACAGGAATTGTGTACCACCTTGAACTTAAAGTATGTTTGAAAAACCAATGGACAGAGAATCAAGAGCAAAAGGAAACACAAACGACAAGTTGTTTTATTAAAGATGTTGCAGCCATAAACCAAATAAATAAACTTTTACATGAGGTGGTTCACACAATTTAACATATGAAAGAATTAGAGTACTCAACCAAAAACATAAAACAACAATTAGAGTGACCTTATGATCTTTACAAACCCCTTTGGAAGCCCTTTAATAGCCAATGTGAGACAATATATAACTCAGTGCACTTTCCAACAACAAGAGGATTGCATAAGCATACGAACAGGAAAACGTACAACTATAACCACAATAGGACAATATTTCGCAAAATAACCTATAAACTCACTTTGTTATACGGATTATCTCTTTTACGAAGAAGCTCCATGCCAAATGCCTTGAAAAATTAATCACAATGAGGATTTAGTATTTATTGCAATCTAAGAGGACAAGTATGTAAAGAGCAGTTTAAGTTTTGAAGACATAGAACTTTCATCTAGCAAATGTTGCAGTTTACCTTCTTATAGAAATTAATGGACTGGTCAAGATCTCCTACACGAAGCATTACTTGACGGAAAGGTTCAGGAGTAGGCTTTCTCTGTAAAAGCTCAAAATTGTAGCCATCAGGATCTTCCACGAGGGCAATTATAGTTCCTCCAACCTCTGATTGGACCAGGTTCCAGGTCCCTCCTTTAGCTTTTACTAGGTCTACCGTTTTAGCAACCTATATGGAAAATTCGAAAATTATGTCCCGGTAAATATATGTGAACTTCTATAAATAATTATAGGGAGAAAAAAAGAAGACAAAGAATTACTATTAGAAGAGCTTTTCTAAAGGTGTCTAACTGAAATGCTGGTACTTTTCATGGCAAGATGTATGAAAGTCACCAGCAAGTAATGAGCAGTAGAGTAACTTTTAAAACCAAGACCAATCCAACAAGGACAAAGGTAAAAACTAATCAATTCAAAGGCAACTGCACTAAAAACCTGTAAAGCTCGTGATCGCAGTTTACTTGATTGCATGATATCAAAGAAGTATAAATTGAACTGATTGAATTTTTCATCTTATGAACAACTTACATCCTCAACTGAAATTCCAAAATGACCAAAACCAGTTCCAATGTCATACTTGTCAACTCCATAGTCTGAAAGCAAAAGGGAAGTACAATGACTGCAACACCCTAAAATATAATAGCCGACTGTCGAACAAAGTATAGTGGCAACTGCAAACTATGAGGAGCCTTACTGTAAGTAAGTTCAACAGCGAAATTTGTTTCTTCAGGTCCATAACCAAGAAAAGCATTTGAATAACCCTCCTCTGGTATGTCTCGTTTTCTTAACAGCTTCATTCCCAAGCATTCAGTATAGAACCTGTATCACAAGAACGTCTCTGATAACTAGTTGGGAATATGAAACATAGTACTGAAGCTTCAAGTTTTTCTTTTCTGTTAAAAAGTAAACATACTTGATCGTCTTGTCCAAATTCCCAACACGATAAACAGCATGGAGCATTCTTCTTTTGTCCTTCTTGATCCACTCTGATGCATTTTCATCACTTAGGGCAATATTTGACTGCGCCAGTTCAGCGTTAGTTCCACTTTCAATCACTTTCCCTTCGGCGCTAACGGATTCAGGTGCTTTTCCATTGAATAACTGTGACTGAGTGATAGCTGAAAAAATAATGAACTTCAGTTAAGTCCTTTACTAATTCTTCAGTTTTTTATTTCTACTTAAACTAAAGTTATGGTTACATCTAGTAGCTCAACTGCTGTAATGTCCCTTGGTCAGAGTTTCTTAAGCAGCGAATGTGACAAAGAATTTTATGTTCATTAACCGATGCCTCCTACCTTGATTTGGGGTATGGTCTAAACTGTACAATAGGCTTTATGTGAGCTTGGTTTTTGCTCTACTAGTTCTATTCCCATATTCTTCCACTACCCCTCGCTCGACATCATATATCATGTGATTATTAGTTGATCAGTTACAGCTACTTAGAATAATTCATCAATTCAATGAAATGTGAATTATTAGTAGCTCAGTTGGCTACTTAAACTTTTCACCTTGTTGGTGAGGGTTCGATTCCCTACCTTGTAATCCCCTCTCCTATTTCCCCTTCCCCTACCTCCAATTTTTTTCTAAAAAAGAAATGCAATGATATATGCTACATCTTTGATGTTCTAAGAGTTGAAAGATCTTCAAGAAAACCCATTAGTCAAAATAATTTTTAATTCAGGTGATATTAACAAAGTGTAATCTTAGGTTTATGAGCTCGGCATTAAAAAACCTTTAAAGCTAAATCTAGCTTTGAGCAGTAAGACACTAAGACCCTTTCTTTCATTTCTTTTTTTCATTTGGGATTTAGATATTCAAGTAAATTTGTCTGTTTTCTTTTTCTCATATCATCTTTTTCTTATAGTCAGTTTGTTATTTGAATTGAAGTTGGATGAGATAAGAATAAAAGGCCATTCTTTTTTCAGTTAGTTATCCAATAATGTAGAAAAATCACGTAGCAATAATTTATTCATAAGAACTGCATAAGAAGAATGAAATGCAAGAACCTGTACTGAATTGAAATAAAGCAATACGACGAGATGAACTGTAAGCACAAGGCACAAAGACACTGCACCCATTACTTGAAGAAGTAGAAGAAGGAAAAATGGAGTTCAATGGCTGTTGAATTTTAGGAGAAAATATTTGTAAAGCCATTTGTTTGTCTGGAATCAACTGTAACACCTCTGTCCTCTCTATCTATCAACCTTTATCCTAACTTTATTTGGCTGATTTATACGTATGGGTGTGGATAAAAGAGGAGAAAACTTGAATGGTCCCTTAATTATGGCTGAAGGAATTATTTGTTGAGATTAGTGCAAATGGTATTACATCTGTTGGGTAGTAGTATTTTAGTTAGTATTAGTTCATTCTTTGTATTGGGCCTCGAAGCCCACTTTGTAATTTTTTCAGATGTATAGTAGTTTAGACTTTAGAGGTTAATTGAGTTTAATAGTTTGGGCCAGACGGGTCCATATATATAGAGAGGCGCATGTATGTTGTAGACCGGATGATTATTTTCATTCTTACAAGTAATAAGGAAGCCCCAATTTCTATCTAAGTTCTTTTAATCTTAACCATGGAATCTTCAATCTCTCTCTCAAATCTTAGTATTAACATGGTATCAGAGCTAAGATCCAGAGAGGGCTCGTGATTTTCTCTCGTTCGATGTTACCCTCGAGGTTTTTCGTTGAAGTTTTCGTTCCCGATTCTCTTCCTGTGGTTGACCATTTTTTGATGGAATTTTCTAGATTTTTCGTCAAATTTTGCATTTTATTGCTGATTCCTCTCACGTTCTGCATTATTTCATCGAACACACTGGGTTTCCTCAGCTGATTTTGGTTTTCGTCAAATTCAAGCCAAAGCTAGGGTTTGGTGGTCATCCTTTCATCTACGGCTTACCAAGTTTTCTTCAATAAACAAGGACGTTGTTCCTTCTAGTTCGTGAAGGAAATTGGTAACTTTCCTTATCTATAGATTGCATGCATAATATCTGTTGATATTCATTTCCTTATATTTTGAGAAATGCCAAAAGACAATTCCTCTTCCCCTATCCTGACTACTTGTAGACCTGCATCTTCTCGTTCTGCCTTCCATGAGGATGACTATACCTATCCTTGTCATCCTCTGTATGTCCATCCTTCTGATGTACTATGAACCTCTTTAGTCTCGGTGCCATTTGATGGTACTGGGTATGGGAGTTGGAGACGCACTATTTTAGTAGCCCTCTCTGTCAGAAACAAACTCGACTTTGTCAATGGAGTCTCTGTTAAACCTCCTGATACTTCTCCCCTGGCAAGACAGTGGCAGAGATGCAATGATTTGGTGGTTTCATGGTTAACCAATTCCTTGTCTAAGGACATAGCTCGTAGTGTTGAGTATTCTGAGCTTGCCCAGGACATTTGGGGAGGAGTTGGAAGAGAGATATGGTCAGGATGATGCTGCCAGAATTTTTGAACTCAAAAAGGAGTTAGCCCATATCTCACAAGGGTCTCTTGACATTGCATCCTATTTCAGTAAAATCAAGCAACTCTGGGATGAGCTTGCTGCTTTATTAGTCACTAGAGTTAGGACTTGTAACAATTATGGTGCTAAGTCTGATTATTAGAAGGAAGAGGATGTCCAAAAGGTCTACCAGTTTCTGATGGGTTTAAATGATACCTACATACAAACCAGGATCAACATTTTCATGATTAAACCATTTCCCTCTGTTAGCATTGTTTACATCATCTTACTCTCAGATGAGAAACAGAGACAACTTTCCATTTCTCCTCAGTTTCTTCCTAGCTCTGCTTCATTTAATGCTGGTGTATCCAAACAAGTCTGCCTTTGTCAAATTTGATTCCTCTAAACCCCCAACCTGTAAGTACTGCAAGAAACCAGGTCATACCATTGACAAATGCTATAAGTTACATAGGTATCTCCCAACTTTAAGTTTACTAAGGAGACTGCTCCAAGGAAAATTGTTGCACATGTTGAGTTGGAGCATGGTTCCTCTGCCAATGCTGTTGTTCCTGGTATGGGGTCTCAGTTTGATACTTCTTCTGAGGTTGTCTCTGACTTAGTGGTGCCTGGTCTCACTAAGGATCAATATTCACAAATGATGATGTTGCTTTAACAAACTCACATCTCTAATTCATTGTCCACTCCAAATCTCATGGCTTCTGCCAATTTTGCTTGTAAGCTGCTCTCTGAGAGTGGTTTGCTCAAATCTTGTATGCTTTCTCAAGTAGATAGTTTTATTTGGATCATAGATTCTGGAGCCTTTGATCACATGACCTCCCACAAAGACTTACTTTTCAACTTACAACCCTTACCAATCCTTTGTCTTGTATCCTTACCTAATGGTTATAAGGTCAAAGTTCACCTTGTAGTATCTTTGACTTTATTTCCTAGTTCTCCCTCCGCTTGCCTATCTCAGTAGGAAATTGGAACAGTCTCCGATTTCAAAGAAAAAGCTGAGGCGAGAGCTATACCTTCTGGATCTGGTGCCAAAGGCCTACCCTTCCACTTTACAGGAAGTTCTAAAGGAAGAAGTCGAAAAGGAAAAGAAAGTCACCTTTCCTGCCAACCTCCTGGCTTTATTCTTATACTGATCGAGCTGCACTATTTTCTATTCTAATAGATTCCACTTCGCTTGCTTGCACGACTTCCTCTTTCATCGAGTCAAGTAATTCGCTATCGGAAATTGATCCGCAAACTTCGACCCTTATTTCTTTCTTCATATTGTAAAGGGGAGCAAAGCCCGTTTTTTGGCAAGATACTTGACGGCGTCGACGAGTTTTTCCAGCATGAGTTCGTCCCGCACTCCTCCCTGCTCACGGGCAACTTCGCTAACTTCATAATTCATAATGTACTCTATGTCCCTTCTTTCCAATACAATTTAATTTCTGTACATAAGTTGTTAGATCAATTCAATGGGATTGTTCTGTTTACCAGAACTCTTTGTGCTATACATGCCCCTTCACTGAAGATGCCTCCGGTTCTTGGTAAACTGGATCACAATCTCTACAAGCTCCTTCTACCCCTTGTTTCTTCTTCAGTCATTCCCACTTCTTCTGCTTCTTCTCTTGTTATACATGATGTCTATGTTTTTGCTTATGAGATTAGTGCAAATGTAACTATTTGTTGGTTCTGATAAGAGACATGTACATACTGATGCAAATTTGAACAATTTTAATAAGATGGATGTGGTTTGGTGACGAGCGCAAAATACACACTTAAACTCTGCTCGCTAATCAAATATAGTATAGTATAATATCGTATTCACAGAGATTGGATTTAAACAGTATTCTCGTAGTTTCTAGCTTGATTGCTATCAAAGATGATCAACAGTTGAGATTTATAAGATGTCTAACTAAAATTAACTAAGAATCTAAAGCTATTGACTAATGACAATCGAAACAAGGAATAAGCAAATAAGGTTATCAATGGGAGAATATAGGGTTTTGATAGGATAGGTGCAAGATAATTATTTGGGATCTAACTCTAGATAATTCACTTCTAATGTTCAAGCGAGTCTCTCGAATTCACTCAATTAGTTCAAACGTTAGGCAAAACTCCTCTCTCGATTAAGTCTTAACCTCACAAGATGAACCAATTTAAGCACGTGAAGATATGCAAGAATGCGTCGTGGATTGGTCTTTAGGAAAACCTCTTTCGATTATTCTCCTAACTAGGTTTAATCAATGATTCAACTAGCCTCTTTCGATTACCTAGAAGAATCTATGAACTCAACCAACAATATAATGCAAAGATATCACAAGTTATGCCTCTCTCGATTACATGAACTAGTGAGTATAGAAGTAATAATTAATTCATCCAAAAATGATTTGATAAATAAAACTAGAGTTATAATCTACAAACAATCATCAATATACCAAATCCATCAAACCCTAAAGAGAACTACTCCATAGGTATGGAGCAATTCATCACAAATAAAATTGAAGTATAGGAAAACATAAATTTAATCCAAATTCGGGTCTTGAGTGAGGAAGGAATGATCATAATTTAAGTGGTATTTTTCCCTCGTTACTCCTTAGCCTCCTTAGATCGAATATCTGTCGAAAGTCCAGAAAATAATATTTTCCCATGTATTTATACCAAGTAGGGTCGGGCCCAGATGAAATCACCTTCTCCTAGCCGAAATAGGATTTTCACTCTGTAAAAATTACACAGGCGCGCCACATGGGGCGACGCGCCATGCGAGGCATTAGTGGGGATTTCCAGAGAGCTAACAATTTGACAGGCAGCAGGATTTGGGCAGCCGCGGTGTCCCACGCGCCGCGCCGCGCCATGCACCGCGGCAGTCAAATTTTGATTTTTGACGTCCAGACTTGGTCCTCGACCCCCGAACACGATCCCGGCTTAATCCTTTGGGCTTTTACTCAGACTTCAAAGCTCCAAATCGCTCCAATTCATTCCATAACATCTACATAGCTCTGAATCACTCCTACAAGGCATAAAACACACAATAAGTGCAAAACACTATCAATTAAAGCTCAAACACAAGTAAAGTACAATGAATTAGAGTGCAATAAGTGACTAAAATACGAGATTATAGCCTACCATCAACACCCCACACTTAAACCATTGCTCGTCCTCGAGCAATCGAACTACACTTCATATAGACACGACCTTTTTCAACAACTCTTATAACTTATCATACCAAGAATATTTAAAACAGATTAAGCACAATACCGTAACATCCTCGCCTCAAGATTTGAATCAAAAGCATCATCTATTTTTATAACCCGCTCACTTACTCTAACACAGAGGTCAACGACATTACCTTTCCTTCATGAATCAAGTGCCCTCACACAACAATAGAGAGTAGTTCCACACACAATAAAATTTAAGAACAATTAGGAACTCAAGATAGAAAGAATTCACTCACTCTCAGAAACAACATTCATATGCCGTAAAGACGTACCGTTGGCTTACCCGTAGTGTACTACTCTACTAATTGAGCTCATTCAGTCAAGGATCACGTAGGACTTTAATTGATTGTAATGTAGGCTGCAGGATGTGTAGGATACATTTGGATATAAGAGGGACTACACCTCCCTAATCACTTTAATACATACAATTAACCATTCGAAACCCCACACTTATGTCAAACCAAACTCCACCTTCACATCAATATATATTAACTCCTTACTTCTTTAAGCACAATTACATCAAGAGTTACCACTATCAAGGAATATTTTTCACAATCATACACTTAATTTTTTTTCTTCACTTAATTTTTTTTCTTTCTTTTTCAATTCAAGTGGCTCTTATTTTTTTTTCAAAACATTGCACCTTTCTCCTTATTTCAATAGCTCCACTCAAAAGCCAACTCAACCACCCCATACTTCAACTTTTACAAAGTTCATGACAAATTCAAGTGCTCACGAGAGGTAAAAGGTTCAAATAGATGGTCAATTCAAACAATTGTGTAAGGCTTGTAATGTGATTTCCAAAGAAACACGATTACAGGCTCAACGGGGTTAACTAAGATACATAACAATTAGGTGGGCAAAAGCATATAACTGGCTCAACAAAGAAATGCCTAAATCACCTCCAAGACTGAATACAACTATTATTTCGCTTTGGAAACACACGGGGCAAGTTCTAGACATCAAATGCAATGCACAGAATACACAAAACCTCACACACACATGGCACATAACTCACTCAGGATCGGAATCATCAAGACACTCTAGTTAAAGCAGTTAAGCAAAGTTAAGATCATACAATTTAAGGTACTTATACAAGAGTCAAAAACTGAGCCTAAGCATCAAAACTAAAGCACTCACTATTCTCAAGGTATAATAAAGTCATGAGATATTTCCTTCAATTCAAATTATATCACAACATTTCCTACTCCTAAAAAAAATAAAAACTAACTCACCTGGTTCAAACAAAACCCTTGGAAAAGAACCGCGACACAAAAAAAAACCAAGGGGGAATTATTACACTACCTACAAATAAAAATCTTTTTTTGCCTTTTTCTTTCGACTTTAATCCAGAAACCTGTCGATGATATCCATCATTGGGAAAAATCGAAAGTTTTAAAATTTTTTATGTTTTTTTCAATTTTTTTTCTATCTCTAACTACTACAACTAACAAAAAGACAATTAATATACATACATACATATAAATATCCCCCACCCCATACTTTAAGTTGTGGCATGTCCCCATGACACACAATTAAAAAGCATAAGGTAGAGAGACTTCCTTGAACATCTAGTTAGGGTTTGAGTCGAAGACAGGCTCCATTTCCCATGCCCGAACTAATGCACATATCCATGTAGACTACTTCTTCTCAGCCTTTTTGGGGTACACCCCACACTTATCTTTCTCACTCACCGCAACCTTCTCTTTCGGGCCCTTCACTTTCCATTCAACACTCGCAGCAGGTTTGTCCTTTTGTGCCCCCTTTGCTACATTCATCTCAAAAGTCACAGTTTCCTCACCCACTTTAAGCATGAGTTATCTCTCGTGTATATCTAATATCGCTCTACCCGATGCTAAGAATGGCCTTCCTAGGATAAGGGGGCCTCCTTGTTTTCCTCCATTTTAACCACTATAAAATCCACAGGAAACACAAACTTATCCACCCGAACTAACATATCTTCCACTATCCCCTCGGGTATTAGAGTCGTTTGGTCTGCCACCTGCAAAGATATTGGTGCAGACTTTCTGATCTCCTTATCTAGTTTCCTGTAAATAAATAGAGGCATTAAATTAATTAAGGCACCAGAATCACATAATGATTTATCAAAATGAATAGTTCCTATAGAGCAAGGTATAGTAAAACTCCCTGGATCTCCACACTTTTGTGGGATTTTATTTTGTAATATCGCACTGATATGCTCTATGAGCTTGACCACTGAGGTCTCTTCTATATTCCTCTTCTTTGTAAGGATCTCCTTCAAGAATTTGGCATAAGCATGCATTTGTGAGAGCACTTCTGTGAATGGTAAGTTCACATGAACATGTTTCAGCATATCTAGAAATCTCTCAAACTACTTATCCAGCTTTTTGATGGTAGGCTATAATCCTGTATTTTAGTCGCTTATTGCACTCTAATTCATTGTATTTTACTTATGTTGAGCTTTAATTAGTAGTGCTTTGCACTTATTATGTGTTTTATGCCGTGTAGGAGTGATTCCGAGTTATTTAGATATTGCGGAGAAAATTCGAGCTAAATGGAGCTTTGAAGTCTGAGTAGAAGCCCAAAGGATTAAATCGGGATCGCGCTCGGGGGTAGAGTACCAAGTCCGGATGTCAAAAACTGAAAAAATGAATTACTCTATAAAAACCTATGCCCAGAAATGGATTTGCAACTCGTTCTGGAATTCCTCACAAGCGCGTCGCATGGTGCGGCGCGGTAGTGCAAAATTCTTAGAGTATCTTCCCATTTCCGCTAAAAAGGGTATTTTCGTCCGGGGTTATTTGGGGGATAGCTAAATACACGGGAAAACACCATTACCAGGACTTTTGACATACCTTACACCTAAGGAAGCTAAGAGGGAGGAGGAGAAGCAAGAGCACAAGGATTTCATTCTTCCTTCCTCCTTCAAGATTCGGGTTTGGATTGTATTTATGTTTTCCTATACTTTTATTTCATTTGTGAAGAACTTCTCCATGTATATGGAGTAGATCTAATTGGGTTTTGATGGATTTGGTATATTGATGATTGTTTGTGGATTATAACTCTATTTTTATGTATTTGAATCGTTTTGAATGATTTAATTGTTGCATCTATGTTCACTTGTTCTTGTAATCGAGAGAGGCATAAGTTGTTATATATTTGCACTATATTATTGGTTGAGTTCATAGATTCTTCTAAGTAATCAAAAGAGGCTAGTTGAATCCTTGATTAAACCTAGTTAGGAGGATAATCGAGAGAGGTTCTCCTAAAGACCCATCCATTACGCATTCTTGCATATCTTCACAGAGCTTAAATTGGTTCATATTGTGAGGTTGAAACTTAATCGAGATAGGAGTTTCTACTAAACATTTGTACTGATAATTAAGTGAATTCGAGAGACTCACTCGAACATTAAAAGTGAATTATCTAGAGTTAAATCCCAAATAATTATCTTGCACTTATTCTGTCAAACCCTATTTTCTCCCATTGATAACTTTCTTACTTACCTTTGTTGTGATTGTCATTAGTCAATACCTGTAGATTTTAGATTATTAATTATATAAATCTCAACTATTGATCCTCCTAGATAGCAATCGAGCTATGAACTACGAGAATACTATTTAAATCTAATCTCTGTGGATACGATAATTATACTATACTATCTTTGACTAGCAAGCACAATTTAAGCATGTGTTTTGCGCTCGTCAAATGGCACCGTTGTCGGGGATTGGCAATCAATAGTGTTTGAAATAGTTTGTAATGCTAAATCAGGAATTTATTTTTATTTTTACTTTGATTTTGTTCTTCATGAGTTTTTCCTCCGTGTGCAGGGCAACATGTTAAGTCCGTAGTGTATGACACGATCTTGTTGTAAAGAAGTAATACCTTATAACCCAGAATTGGAAAAACACCTGCAGCAACTGAGAAAGGAGAAAGAGTTCACCGTAAGGTTCTTGGTCCAAGCTTTAACCCAAGAACACATGGCTAATAACGATGACGATGAGGTAGAGACAACTGCAAGGATAGTTGCTGAGGCATCCCATAGAGCTGCTGAGGTAACTGTCGAAGACAATAGGGGTCGAAGATTTAATCTAAATCGACCCTTGATTGAAGACCAGTTTGAGAATACGGTACCAAGGCTTGGTAGAGCATTGGGTGACTACGCCAAACCAGTCTACAATCAAGGATTATCAAGTGTTAGACCACCTCCTATTGTAGCCAAAACTTTCAAGTTGAAGCAAGGTTTGCTTAAAACCATCCAAAACAATTGCATTTTCAGAGGAAAGATGAACGAAGATCCAAACACGCATCTGATGGACTTCGAGGAGATTATGAACACCTTTTAATACAATGGGGTGTCACAAGATGTAGTGTATTTAAGGGCATTCCCCTTTTCACTTAAAGATGATGCAAAGCAGTGGCTTCGAAGCTTGCCAAATGGATCAATTAGAACATGGGAGGAAATGACCAGAAAATTTCTTGATAAATATTTCTCCTCACCTAAATTAGAAGAGAAATCCATAACTTCTGCCAGAAAGAGAGAAACTGTTTTTGAAGCATGAGAGAGGTTTAAGGAGATTGTTAGGAGGTGTCAACATAGCAGAATTAAACTCTGGATGCAACTCCAGGATTTTTGGGATGGATTAACACCGACCTCGCGTAGAACATTGAGCAATGCAGTTGGAGGCCCCTTTATGAAGAAGACTCCAGAGGAGATAGTTACAATTCTTGATGAATTATCCGAAGATGCTAATCAGTGGCTCTCTGATAGTGTGGAAAGAAGAAAATCAACTGGTGTTCACCAAGTTGATGCTACTACATCTGTGCAAGTACAACTTGATGTTATGTCTAAAGAAATACGAAAGCTAACTGTAGCTTCGATGAAAAATGTACACCACGCAACTTATGA
Organism: Nicotiana tabacum; assembly: GCF_000715075.1. Taxonomy (NCBI): domain Eukaryota; kingdom Viridiplantae; phylum Streptophyta; class Magnoliopsida; order Solanales; family Solanaceae; genus Nicotiana; species Nicotiana tabacum. The sequence goes on from NC_134102.1 coordinate 92,417,178, forward strand.
TCTATATGGAAGAGGACACCCTACTCATGAGTGTCAAGCCTCAACTGAGGAAGTAAATGCTGTAGGAAACTATAATTTTAATGCAATGGGTCAGAGGCATCCCGATTTTTCATGGAGTTACCTGGGGGTATTACAAATGCATGGAAACAAAACAACCCCAGATTCAAGGAACAATGAGCTCCAGGTTTTCAAAATCAGCATAGGCAGCAGTATCAACCTCCACAGTCGAATCAACCCAGCATAGAAGATCTTATGAAGACCTTCATTATCAAGACGGATAAAAGGCTTGATGCCTATGATGCAGCTATCAAAGAATTGGGTACATCTTTTCGAAGCCTGGAAAGACAGGTTGGGCACTTAGCTATTCTAATGTCTGAGAGAGCCCAGGAACACGTCCGACTGATACAGAAAGAAATCCCAAAGAAATAGTGAATGTTGTAACTTTGAGAAGTGGGCAAGTATTGAAAGATCTCACCCCAATCCATAAAGATATGAGACATGAAAAGGAAAGCGGGGAGCAGCTGAAAAGTGGTGTCAAAAAGAAGAAGGAAGAAAACTCGAAATGGAGGAACCTAAGGCGAGCAAGCATATACCTGCACTTCCTTTTCCCCAAAAGCTAAATAGAGAAAAGCTGGACAAGCAGTTCGAGAGATTTCTAGATGTTCTTAAACAAGTTCATGTAAACCTACCGTTCACAGAAGTGCTCTCACAAATGCCGACTTATGCCAAGTTCTTGAAGGGATCCTGACAAAGAAGAGGAAAATAGAAGAGACCTCAGTGGTCAAACTCACAGAGCATTGCAGTGCAATATTGCAAAACAAACTCCCACTAAAGTGTGTAGATCCATGGAGTTTTACCATACCTTGCTCTTTAGGCACTACTAATTTTGATAAGTCTCTATGTGATTCTGGTGCCTCAATTAATTTAATGCCTCTATATATTTACAGGAAACTGGAGAAGGAGATTGGAGAGATATGATCTGCACCAATATCCTTGCAGCTGTCAGACCAAACAACTCTAATACCCTAGGGAATAGTTGAAGATGTCTTAGTTCGGGTAGATAAGTTTGTATTTCCTGTAGATTTCATTGTGGTAAATATGGAAGAAAACAAAGATGTCCCCCTCATTCTAGGAAGATCATTCCTAGCAACGGATAGAGCAATATTAGATATACATGAGAGAAAACTCATGCTTAGAGTGGGCGAGGAGACTGTGACTTTTGAGATGGATGTAGAAACGGGGGTAAAAAGGGAGAAGCTAGCTGCTAGTGTTGTGTGGAAAGTGAAGGGTGAGAAAGAGAAGGCTGTAGTGAGTGAGAAAGAAAAGTGTGGGGTGTAGAAGCCCAAGGGATTAATCCGGGATCGCATTCGGGGGTAGAGTACCAAGTCCGGATGTCAAAAACTGAAAAAACGAATTACTCTATAAAAAACTATGCCTAGAAACGGATTTGCAACACGTTCTGGAATTCCTCATAACGCGTCGCATGGTGCGGCGCGGTAGTGCAAAATTCTTAGAGTATCTTTCCATTTCTGCTAAAAAGGGCATTTGCATCCAGGGTTATTTGGGGGATAGTTAAATACATGAGAAAATACCATTACTAAGACTTTTGACATACCTTAGACCTAAGGAAGCTAAGGAGGAGGAGGAGAAGCAAGAGAACAAGGATTTCATTCTTCCTTCCTCACTCAAGATCCGGGTTTGGATTGTATTTATGTTTTTCTATACTTTTATTTTATTTGTGAAGAACTTCTCCATGTCTATGGAGTAGATCCAACTGGGTTTTGATGGATTTGGTGTATTGATAATTGTTTGTGAATTATAACTCTAGTTTTATGTATTTGAATCGTATTGGATGATTTAATTATTGCATCTATGTTCACTTGTTCTTGTAATCGAGAGAGGCACAAGTTGTGATATATTTGCACTATATTATTGGTTGAGTTCATAGATTCTTCTAAGTAATCAAAAGAAACTAGTCGAATCCTTAATTAAACCTAGTTAGGAGGATAATCGAGAGAGGTTCTCCTAAAGACCAATCCATTACGCATTCTTGCATATCTTCACAGAGCTAAATTGGTTCATATTGTGAGGTTGAAGCTTAATCGAGAGAGGAGTTTCTACTAAACATTTGTACTGATAATTAAGTGAATTCGAGAGACTCACTTGAACATTAGAAGTGAATTATCTAGAGTAAAATCTCAAATAATTATCTTGCACTTATTCTGTCAAACCCTATTTTCTTCTATTGATAACTTCCTTACTTACCTTTGTTACGATTGTCATTAGTTAATAGCTGTGGATTTTAGATTATTAATTATATAAATCTCAATTGTTGATCCTTCTGGATAGCAAACGAGCTATGAACTATGAGAATACTGTTTAAATCTAATCCCTGAGGACACGATAATTATACTATACTATCTTTGACTAGCGAGCACAATTTAAGGGTGTGTTTTGCGCTCGTCACTTTTCTCTATATAGCTTTTGAGGGAAAGGTAGCACCGACATATGCTTTCTCTCATCATGTTCCTCCCTTCTCAATTTTTCTTCCTTTTTCTGTTTCTCAGTATTCATTGGGCCTTTCTTCTTCTTGTCATCATCACTTTTCAGCTGCTCCCCACATTCTTTTTCAAGTCTCACATCTTTTTGGATCGAGGTGGGATCTTTCAACACTTGCCCACTTCTCAAGGTTACAACATTCATTGTTTTCTTGGGATTTCTCTCAGTATCAGCAGGGAGAGTGCCTGGAACACTCTCAGATAATATTATTGCAATCTGTCCCACTTGCTTCTCTAAATTTTGAATTGCTGCCCCTTGTACTTCAAATCTTTCATCAATTTTCACAATGAAGGCCTTCATGAGATCTTTTAGACTAGGTTGATTGGGCTGTTGAGGCTAAAACTGCTGCCTCGGTTGATTCATAAAACTAGGAGCTCCTTTTCCTGAAATCTAGGGTTGTTTTGTTGCCATGCATATGTGGTACCCCCAGGTGAATTCCATGAAAAACCGGGGCGCTTCTGACCCATTGCATTAAAATTATAATTTCCCACATCATTCACTTCCTCAATTGAGTTTTGATATTAATAAGTAGGGTGTCCTCTTTCACATATATCACACGCTGCATGAGGCTCACTTTGTATTGTAGCCAAGGTCAGCTTCCTTATTTCTTTGGCCATAGCATCAAGTTGTACCTGCACAAATGTATTAGCATCAACTTGGTGAACACCAGTTGATCTTCTTCTTTCAGCACTCTTAGAGGGCCACCAATTTGCATCTTCAGATAACTCATCAAGAATTGTAACTATCTCCTCTGGAGTCTTCTTCATCAAAGGGCCTCCAACTGCATTGCTCAATGTTCTACGTGAGGCCGGTGTCAATCCATCCCAAAAGTCCTAGAGCTGCATCCAGAGTTCAATTCCACTATGTTGACACTTTCTAACAATCTCCTTAAACCTCTCCCATGCTTTAAAAACAGTTTCAGTCTCTTTCTGGAAAAAGTTATGGATTTCTCTCCTAAACTTGCCTGTCTTAGCTGAGGAGAAATATTTATCAAGGAATTTTCTAGTCATCTCCTCCCTTATTCTAATAGATCCCGTGGGTAAGCTTCGAAGACACTCATTTGCATCATCTTTGAGTGTAAAGGGGAATGCCCTTAAGTACACTGCATCTTGTGACACACTATTATCTTGAAAGGTGGTCATAATCTCCTCAAAATCCATTAGATGTGTATTTGGATCTTCGTTCATCTTCCCTCTGAAGACACAACAATTCTGAAGGGTTTGAAGCAACCCTTGCTTCAACCCGAAATTGTTAGCTGCAATTGGAGGTGGTCTCATACATGATAAGCATTGATTGTAGACCGGTCTAGCATCATCGCCCAATGATCTCCCAGGCATGAGAGCTATATTTCTGAACTGGTCTGCAGCCAATGGTTGATTTTGAGCAATTCTCCGACCCCTCTCTTCCTTATAGATAATTTGTGCATCTCTAATAGCTGCTTCCTCAGCATCCCATGCAGCTTTTTCTCATTGTTGGGCTGCCTCTCTTGCAGCCAAATCTATATTATCATAACTGTTTCCAGCCATAAGTTCTTTGGTAAGGATTGCCCAACCTTTTCTAACGTCTCAGTGAGATTTCTTTCCTTCCTCAGATGTCGTAGTTGTTTTGCTATCTCTGGCTTGTATGGTATCACTTCTTTCGCAGAAGCTCGAGTCATGCACCAATCTAAACCAATAATCTGTGCACAGTCAACACCACCAAACTTAAAAAGGAACAAATAAAATTAAAAAAAGAAAAAAAAATTCTTGAATTAGCACTACAAACTATTTCAAACATTATTGATTGCCAATCCCCGGAAACGACGCCAAAAATTGATGAGCGCAAAACACATACTTAAACTCTGCTCGCTAATCAAATATAGTATAGTATAATATCGTATCCACAGGGATTGGATTTAAACAGTATTCTCGTAGTTTCTAGCTTGATTGCTATCCAAGATGATCAACAGTTGAGATTTATAAGATGTCTAACTAAAATTAAATAAGAATCTAAAGCTATTGAATAATGATAATAGAAACAAGGAATAAGCAAAGAAGGTTATCAATGGGAGAATATAGGGTTTTGATAGGATAGGTACAAGATAATTATTTGGGATCTAACTCTAGATAATTCACTTCTAATGTTCAAGTGAGTCTCTCGAATTCACTCAATTATTAGTTCAAATGTTAGGCAAAACTCTCTTGATTAAGTCTTAACCTCACAAGATGAACAAATTTAAGCACGTGAAGATATGCAAAAATGCGTAGTGGATTGGTATCTCGGAAAACCTCTTTCGATTATTCTCCTACCTAGGTTTAATCAATGATTCAACTAGCCTCTTTTGATTACTTAGCAGAATCTATGAACTCAACCAACAATATAATGCAAAGATATCAAAAGTTATGCCTCTCTCGATTACATGAACTAGTGAGTATAGAAGCAACAATTAATTCATCCAAAAATGATTTGATACATAAAACTAGAATTATAATCCACAAACAATCATCAATACCAACAAACCCTAAAGAGAACTACTCCATAAGTATGGAGAAATTCATCACAAATAAAATTAAAGTATAGGAAAACATAAATTCAATGCAAACTTGGGTCTTGAGTGAGGAAGGAATGATGAAATCCTTGTGCTTGTGTTCTTCCAACTCCTCCTTGATGGTAGTCTATAATATCGTATTTTAGTCTCTTATTGCACTATAATTTACTGCACTTTATTCATGTTTGAGCCTTAATTGATAGTGTTTTACACTTATTGTGTGTTTATGCTTTGTAGGAGTGATTCCGAACTATGTAGATGTTATGGAGCTAATTCGAGTGATTTGGAGCTTTGAAGTCTGAGTAAAAGCCCAAGGGATTAAGCCAGGATTGTGTTCGGGGGTTGAGGACCAAGTCTGGATGTCAAAACGCACGAATAAATTCGTACACTAAGAAATCCCTATTGCTGCAGTGCGTGGGGTGCCGCGCGTGTGTATTTTTCTGTTGCCTAATAGATTTTAACTCTCTGGATTTCTCCACTAATGCCCCACATGGCGCGTTGCCCCATGTGGCATGTTTGTATATTTTTTACAGAGTTATTTTCCTATTTCAGCTAGAAAAAGGTGGTTTCTTTTGGGCCCGAACCTACTTGGTATAAATACATGGAAAAATATTATTTTCTGGACTTTTGACACATTGGAGACCTAAGGAGGCTAAGGAGGAGTTGGAGAAGCAAAAGCAGAAGGGGTTCGTCATTCAATCCTCACTCAAGACCCGAGTTTGGATCATTTAATCTTTTTCTTTACTTTAAACATATTTGTGATGAATTGTTCCATATCTATGGAGTAGTTCCCTTTAGGGTTTGATAGAAATGGTGTATTGATGATTGTTTGTGGATTATAACTCTAGTTTTATGTATTGAAGCGTTTTGGGTGATTTAATTATTGCATCTATATTCACTAGTTCATGTAATCGAGAGAGGCATAACTTGTGATATCTTTGTATTATATTATTGGTTGAGTTCATTAATTCTTCTAAGTAATCGAAAGAGGCTAGTTGAATCATTGATTAAACCTAGTTAGGAGAATAATCGAAAGAGGTTTTCTTAAAGACCAATCCACTACGCATTCTTGCATATCTTCACGTGCTTAATTTGGCTCATCTTGTGAGGTTAAAACTTAATCGAGAGAGGAGTTTTTGCTGAACGTTTGAACTAATAATTGAGTGAATTCGAGAGACTAGCTTGAACATTAGAAGTGAGTTATCTAGAGTTAGATCTCGAACAATTATCTTGCACCTTCCTATCAAAACCCTATCTTCTCCCATTGATAACCTTCTTTTTCCTTGGTTCGATAATCATTAGTCAATAACTGTAGATTCTTAGTTAATTTTAGTTATTGATCATATAAATCTCGATTGTTGATTCTCCTAGATAGCAATTAAGCTAGAAACTACGAAAATACTGTTTAACTCCAATCTTTGTGGATACGATATTATACTATACTATCTTTGACTAGCGAGCATAATTTAAGTGGTGTTTTGCCCTCGTCAAATTTTGGCGCCGTTGCCGGAGATTGACAATCAATAGTGTTTGAAATAGTTTGTAGTGCTAATTCAGGTATTTTTTTTTTATTTTTTTTTATTTTTTCCTTTTTACGTTTGGTGTTCTTTGACTTTGCGCAGGTTACAGGTTCAAAGTGGTGCATGACTAGAACTTCTACGAAGGAAGTGCTACCATACGAGCCAGAAATTGAGAAACAACTATGACAACTGAAGAAGGAAAGAAATCTCACAGAGACAACAGAAAAGGTTTGGCAATCCTCAACCAAAGAACTTATGGCTGGAAACGGTGAAGATAATGTGGATTTGGTTGCAAGAGAAGCAGCCCAACGAAGAGAACAAGCTGCACAAGATGCCGAGGAAGAAGCTATTAGAGATGGGCAAAACATTTATGAAGAAGAGAGCGATTTCAGACTTAATCAACATCAACCCTTGCCTGGGAGACCACTTGGTGATTATGCTAGACCGGTCTACAATTAAGGATTATCCAGTGTTAGACCACCTCTAATTGCAACAAACAACTTTGAATTGAAGCAGGGGTTGCTTCAAACTCTTCAAAACTGCTGTGTCTTCAGAGGGAAGATGAACGAAAATCCAAACACACGTCTAATGGACTTCGAGGAGATTATAAACACATTTCAATACAATGGTGTATCACAGGATGCAGTTTACTTAAGGTCATTCCCCTTCACACTCAAAGATTATGCAAAGCGGTGGCTTCAAAGCTTACCTAATGGATCGATTCAAACATGGGATGAGATGACCAGAAATTTTTTGATAAATATTTCTCATCAGCTAAAACATGCAAGTTTAGAAGAGAAATCCATAACTTCTGCCACAAAGAGAATGAAACTATTTTTGAAGCATGTGAGAGGTTTAAGTAGATTGTTCGAAAGTATCAACATAGTTGAATTGAACTCTTGATGCAACTCCAGGACTTTTGGGATGGATTGACACCGGCCTCATGTAAAAAATTGAGCAATGCAGCTGGAGGCCCATTGATGAAGAAGACTCCGGAGGAGATAATCACAATTCTTGATGAGTTATCTGAAGATGCTAATCAATGGACCTCTGAAAATGCAGAAAGAAGAAGATCAACTGGTGTTCACCAGGTTAGTGCTAACACATCTGTGCAGGTACAACTTAATGCTATGGCTAAGGAAATAAGGAAGCTGACCTTAGCCTCGATACAAAATGAGCCTTATGCAGCTTCTGATATATGTGGAAAAGGACACCCTACTTATGAGTGTCAAGCCTCAAGTGAGGAGGTGAATACTGTGGGAAACTACAATTTTAATGCAATGGATCAGAGGCACCCCGATTTTTCATGGAGTTCACCTGGGGGTACCGCAAATGCATGGCAACAAAATAACTCTAGACCCCAGGGACAAGGAGCTCTAGCATTCCAAAATCAGCAGAGGCAACAATTTCAGTCTCAACGGCCCATTCAGTCTGGCATAGAAGATCTCATGAATTTTTTCATTTTAAAAACTGATGAGAGACTTGAAACTCATAGCACAACTATACGGGAACATGGAGCAACTATCAAAGAATTAGGCACTGGTTTTCGAATCTTAGAGAGGCAAGTGGGACAAATTGCAATAATATTATCTGAGAGAGTCCCAGGTACTCTGCCAGCTGATACTGAGAGAAATCCCAAAGAAATAGTGAATGTTGTGAACTTGAGAAGCGGACAAGTGTTGAAAGATACCACTCCAATCCAAAAAGAGGTAGTACTTGAAAATGAAAATAAGGAGCAATTAGAGAATGATATTGATAAGAAGAAGAAAGGTAAGAAGGGAGCTGACAAAAAAAGGAGGAAACTTCGAGAAGGGATGAATCTAATGAGAGCGAGCATATGCATGCTCTACCTTTTCCTCAAAATCTATATAGAGAAAAGTTGGACAAGCATTTTGAGAGATTTCTATATATGCTGAAACAGGTTAATGTAAATTTTCCATTCACAGAAGTGCTCTCCCAAATGCCAGCTTATGCTAAATTCTTGAAGGAGATCCTGACAAAGAAGAGAAAGATAGAAGATACATCAGTGGTCAAGCTCACAGAGCATTGCAATGCGATATTGCAAAACAAACTCTCACAAATATGTGGAGATCTAGGGAGTTTTACTATACCTTGCTCTTTAGGCTCTATTAATTTTGATAAATCTTTATGTGATTTTGGTGCCTCAATTAACTTAATGCCTCTATCTATTTATAGGAAACTGGAGAAGGAGATTGGAAGGATAAGGTCAGTGCCAATATCTTTGCAGCCGGCAGACCAAACAACTCTGATACCCAAGGGGATAGTGGAAGATGTCTTAGTTCATGTAAATAAGTTCGTATTTCCTGTAGACTTTATAGTGGTGAATATGGAGGAGAACAAGGAGGTCCCCCCTCATCCTAGGAAGACCATTCTTAGTAATGGGTAGAGTAATATTAGATATGCACGAGAGAAAGCTCATGCTTAGAGTGGGTGAGGAGACTGTGACTTTCGAGATGAATGTAGAAATGGGGGTGAAAAAGGAGAAGCCAGCTACAGATGTTGAGTGGAAAGTGAAGGGCTCAAAAGAGAAGGCTGCGGCGAGTGAAAAAGATAAGTATAGGGTGCACCCAAAAATACTGAAAAGAAGTTATCGGCATGGATGTGCGTATTAGTTCGAAGGCGAGGAATGGAGCCCGACTTCGACTCAGACCCCGACTAGATGTTCAGGGAAGTTTCCTTTACCTTATGCTTTTTAATTGTGTGTTATGGGGACATGCTACAACTTAAAGTGTGGGGTGAGAGATATGTTGTATGTTGTATATTGTATGTATATGTGTTAGTTTAGTTTTTGTTTTAGTAGTTAGAGATAAAAAATTTGAAAAACCATAAAAATTGAAGATTTTTTGATTTTTCCTGATGATAGATATCATTCAATGAGTTTCTTGAGGGATAAAAGTCGAAAGAAAAAGACAAAAAATGATTTTCTTTTGTTAGGTGGTGTATTAATTCCCCCTTGGTTTTTCTTTGTGACGCGGTTCTTTTCCAAGAGTTTTATTTGAACCGGGTGTAGTTAGTTTTTATTTTTTTAGGAGTAGAAAACCTTGTGCTATGAATTGAATGGAAAGGAATATCTCTTAACTTTATTATACCTTGAGAATAGTGAGTGCTTTAGTGTGACGCTTAGGCTCTATTTTTGACTCTTGTATAAGTACCTTAAATTGTATGACCCTAACTTTGCTTAACTGTTTTGATAGGAGTGTCTTGATGAGTCCAATCCTGAGTGAGTTATGTGTCATATGTGTGTGAGTTTTATGTTATTCTGTGCATTGAATTTGATGTCTAGAACTTGCCCCGTGTGTTTGCAAAGCGAAATAGTAGTTTTATTCAGTCTTGAAAGTGATACAAACATTTCTTTGTTGAGTCAATGATATGCTTTTACCCACATGATTGTTATGTATCGTAGTTAACCCCTTTGAGCCTGTAATCACGTTCCTTTGGCAACCACATTACAAGCCTTACCCAATTATTTGAATTGACCATCTATTAGAACCTTTTACCTCTTGTGAACACTTGAATTATTATGAACTTTGTAAAAGTTGAAGTGTGGGGTGGTTGGTTTGGCTTTTGAGTGGAACTATTGAAATAAGGAGAAAGGTGCAATATTTTGAAAAAGTAAGAGTCACTTGAATTAGAAAATAAAATAAAAGAAAAAGAAAAATAGTTGTATTGTTGTAAAAAAATATTCTTTGATAGTGGTGACCCTTGATGTACTTGTGTTTAAAGAAGTAAGAAGTTAATGTATATTGATGCGAAGGTGGAGTTATGGTTTGACATAAGTGTGAGGTTTTGAATTGTTAATTATATGTATTAAAAGTGCTTAGGAAGGTGTAGTCACTCTTATATCTAAATGTATCCTACCCATCCCGCGGCCTACTTTACAACCAGTTAAAGTCCTACTTGATCCTTGACTGAATGAGCTCAATTAGTAGAGTAGTATACTACGGGAAAGCCTATGGTGAATCTTTTTTGTCATATGAAAGTTGTTTCTGAGAGTGAGTGAATTCTTTTTATCTTGAGTTCCTAATTATTCTTAATTACATTGTGTGTGGAACTACTCTCTATTGTTGTGTGAGGGTATTTAATTCATGAAGGAAAGGTAATGTCGTTGACCTCTGTGTTAGAGTAAGTGAGCGGGTTATAAATAATGCGTAGTGATTTTGTCGAATCTTGAGGCTAGGATGTTACGGTATTGTACTTAATCTGTTTTAAATATTCTTGGTATGATGAGTTATGAGAGTTGTTTAAAAAGGTCGTGTCTATATGAAGTGTAGTTTGATTGCTCGAGGACGAGCAATGGTTTAAGTGTGGGGTGTTGATGGTAGGCTATAATATCGTATTTTAGTCGCTTATTGCACTCTAATTTACTGCACTTTATTGATGTTTGAGCTTTAATTGATAGTGTTTTGTACTTATTGTGTGTTTATGCTTTGTAGGAGTGATTCCGAGCTATGTAGATGTTATGGAGCTAATTTGAGTGATTTGGAGCTTTGACGTCTGAGTAAAAGCCCAAGGGATTAAGCCGGGATCGTGTTTGGGGGTCGAGGACCAAGTTTGGATGTCAAAATGCACGAATAAATTCGTACTCTGAGAAATCCCCACTGCTGCGGCGTGTGGGGCACCACACGTGTCTATTTTTCTGCTGCCTGATAGATTTCAACTCTCTGGATTTCTCCACTAATGCCCCTTGTGGCGCGTTTGTATATTTTTTACAGAGTTATTTTCCTATTTCAGCTAGAAAAATGTGGTTTTGTCTGGACCCGACCCTACTTGGTATAAATACATGGAAAAATGTTATTTTCTGGACATTTGACACATTGGAGACCTAAGGAGGCTAAGGAGGAGTTGGAGAAGCAAAAGCAGAAGGAGTTCGTCATTCAATCCTCACTCAAGACCCGAGTTTGGATTGTTTTATGTTTTTCTTTACTTTAAACATATTTGTGATGAATTGCTCCATATCTATGGAGTAGTTCCCTTTAGGGTTTGATAGAAATGGTGTATTGATGATTGTTTGTGGATTATAACTCTAGTTTTATGTATTGAAGCGTTTTGGGTGATTTAATTGTTGCATCTATATTCACTAATTCATGTAATCGAGAGAGGCATAACTTGTGATATCTTTGTATTATATTGTTGGTTGAGTTCATTAATTCTTCTAAGTAATCGAAAGAGGCTAGTTGAATTATTGATTAAACCTAGTTAGGAGAATAATCTAAAGAGGTTTTTCTAAAGACCAATCCACTATGCATTCTTGCATATCTTCACGTGCTTAATTTGGCTCATCTTGTGAGGTTAAAACTTAATCGAGAGAGGAGTTTTTGCTGAACGTTTGAACTAATAATTGAGTGAATTCGAGAGACTAGCTTGAATATTAGAAGTGAATTATCTAGAGTTAGATCTCAAACAATTATCTTGCACCTTCCTATCAAAACCCTATCTTCTCCCATTGATAACCTTCTTTTTCCTTGGTTCGATAATCATTAGTCAATAGCTTTAGATTCTTAGTTAATTTTAGTTATTGATCATATAAATCTCGATTGTTGATTCTCCTAGATAGCAATTAAGCTAGAAACTACGAAAATACTGTTTAACTCCAATCCTTGTGGATACGATATTATACTATACTATCTTTGACTAGTGATCATAATTTAAGTGGTATTTTTCCCTCGTTACTCCTTAGCCTCCTTAGATCGAATATCTGTCGAAAGTCCAGAAAATAATATTTTCCCATGTATTTATACCAAGTAGGGTCGGGCCCAGATGAAATCACCTTCTCCTAGCCGAAATAGGATTTTCACTCTGTAAAAATTACACAGGCGCGCCACATGGGGCGACGCGCCATGCGAGGCATTAGTGGGGATTTCCAGAGAGCTAACAATTTGACAGGCAGCAGGATTTGGGCAGCCGCGGTGTCCCACGCGCCGCGCCGCGCCATGCACCGCGGCAGTGGGGCTTACTCATAGTACGACTCAAACTTCGATTTTTGACGTCCAGACTTGGTCCTCGAGCCCCGAACACGATCCCAACTTAATCCCTTGGGCATTTACTCAAACTTTAAAGCTCCAAATCGCTCGAATTCATTCTATAACATCTATATAGCTCGGAATCACTCCTACAAGGCATAAAATACATAATAAGTGCAAAAATCTATCAATTAAAGCTCAAACACAAGTAAAGTGCTGTGAATTAAAGTGCAATAAGCGACTAAAATACGACATTATAGCCTACCATCATTTGACACTATAGACTTGGGCAAATTCCATTTTCTATAATGAAACATATTCCTACACTTTCCCTACACTTTTCTCCCAAACAGTCCTTTTCTTGCCCAATTTGTCCCTTAGCAAGGCAAACTAGACTGCCATTTCCTGATAGCAGCATACAGACTACAAAGCCTTTTCAGTTAATATACATTGATACCTGGGGTCCTTACTATTCCCCCACTTATAATGGGCCAAAGTATTTTTTGATCATTGTAGATGATTTCTCCATAGCCACTTGGACCCACTTAATGGGTGCCAAGTGTAATACATTTGATCTCTTAAAGGCTTTCATAGCCATGACTGAAACACACTTCCAATTAAAGGTTCAAACTGTAAGAAGTGATAATGCTCTAGAGTTTGGGCTCAAGCATTGTTGGTTCTACACAATTCTCTGAAAAAGAAATCATGCATCAAACATCATGCCCTCACACCCCATAATAGAATGGGGTTGTAGAAAGAAAGTACATACATCTCTTAGAAACTGCTAGGGCCCTTCTCTTTCAGTCTGGACTCCCCATTAAATTCTGGGGAGACTTCATGCTCACTTCCACCTATTTGATAAATAGGTTCCCTTCCAGTTTGTTAAAAGATAAAAGTCCCTATGAAATCCTCTACAACAAACTTTCTATTTACTCCAATCTTAGAGCTTTGGATGTCTATGTTATTCTACTGTTCCAAAGTCTCATAGAGACAAACTTCAACCAAGGGCAATCCCTTGTATCTTCTTAGGATATCCCTTTGCTAAGAAGGGATAAAAATTGTATGATTTGAAACACAAAACTTATTTTATTTCCAGAGATGTTATTTTTTCATGAACACATATTTCCCTTTATTCAAACAAAATCAAAGCATTCTCCTATGTGTAATATACCTCTTTCTACTTGTTTTAACCATTCTTCCCACCCCGATTATTCTGAGCCTACATCATCATACCATACTTCTCCTGATTTATCCCCATCTACTACTGTTTCCTGCCAAGAATTTAGCCCCTCTCCTTCTGTTTTCCCCAGTTCTACCTTGTCTTCCTATTCTCCTTCCTTGCCACCTCAGTCCACCTCTTTCCCTATTTCTAGTGAAGCAGTTCCTGTAGTCAGAAGGTATTCCAAACCTCATAATCCTCCTTCCTATCTCTAAAACTATGTTTGCCACCTTCCTTCCCAAGGACCTAAATCTGCTAACTCCACTTCTGTTTCTACTTTTACTGAAAATAATATTTTTGAGCCTAACACTAACTCACAAGCAACATCCAGTCCTGAGTGGAAGGATGCAATGAAAAAGGAATTTGAGGCCTTGGAGGCTAATGACACTTGGGACATTGTTAAGCTACCCTTAGGTAAGAAGTCTATTGGTTGTAAGTGGGTATATAAAGTCAAATACAAAGATGATGGGACCATAAAAAGATTCAAGGCTAGATTTGTAGTTAGGGGGATACTCAGGTTGAAGGGATAGATTTTCATGATACTTGTTCACCTATTGTAAAGATGTCTACTGTTAAAACTTTAATTGTTGTGGCTGTCAAAAAGAAATGGCCTTTATTTCAATTAGATGTCAACAATGCTTTTCTACATGGGTATTTGGATGAGGAAGTCTTTATGAAACTTCCACCTGGGTTATCTGTTTCTTATTCTTCTTTTTCTTCTTTGTCTACTTCAGCTCCTCTAGTTTGCAAGCTCGAAAAATCCTTATATGGGCTAAGGAAAGCTTCTAGATAATTGTATGCCAAATTGTCAAATGCTTTGTATTCTAGGGGCTATGTGCATTCCTTGAATGATTACTCTCTCTTTACTTGGAGTTCTGGAGAGTCTTTTGTCATTTTGGTGGTGTATGTGGATGATATAATCATCACTGGGACTGATCTAGCTGAAGTATTTGTTGTGAAAGCCTTTTTCTATGACCAGTTTAAAATTAAGGATTTAGGCAACCTCAATTACTTCTTGGGGATTGAAGTGCTGCACACTGAATCTGGGGTTTTACTTCATCAAAAGAAATTCATTCATAATCTTCTCAAGGAGTTCCATTCTTCTGATTGTTCATCTGTTGTATGCCTTCTTGAGATGCATGAAAAGCTAAAGGCTACTGAAGGTGATGTGTTGCCTAACCCTGAGAGATACATATATTCGATTGGGAAGCTGAACTTTCTTATTCACACCAAGCCTGGCATCTCCTTTGCAGTACAATACTTAAGTCAGTTTATGTAGCATCCATGCCTTCCTCACATGCAAGCAACTCTGCACTCAGTTAGATACCTTAAAGGTACCTCTGATTTTAGTATATTTCTAAATGATTCTCCTGATTTTTCTTTGAGTGTTTACTGTGACAGTGATTGGGGGGTCTGTCCAGGTAGCAGGAAGTCTGTGTCTGGATTTTGTATCTTGTTGGGAGGAAGTGTAATGAGCTGGAAATCAAAGAAACAGTCTGTAGTTTCTTTATCCTCTGCAGAGGTTGAGTACAGGTCGATGAGCAAAGCTACTGCTAAAATTACATGGGTTTTCCGGCTCCTTTATGATCTTGGTATTCATGTTTCTTCTCCAATTCAGCTTTTCTGTGATAATCAAGAATCTATACACATTGCCAAGAACCAGTCTTTCACAAGCGCACTAAGCATATCGAACTTGATTGCCAATTTGTCAAGAGCAAACTCACTGAATGATTGTTTCTGCTGTCTCATACCTCTAGTGCCACTCAATTTGCTGATATGTTCACTAAGCCCTTGACATGTGCTGTTCATCATGTCCATCTTCACAAGATGGGGTTATCTCATCCTCCAACTTGCCGGGGGGTTTTGAGATTAGTGTAAATATTATTACATAACATCTTGTGGTTAGTAGTATTTTAGTTAGTATTAGTTCATTCTTTGTATTGGGCCTCGAAGCCCACTTTGTATTTATTCAAATGTGTAGTAGTTTAGAAGTTAATTAAATTTAATAGTTTGGGCCAGACCGGTCCGTATATATAGAGAGGCACATGTATGTTGTAGACCGGACGATTATTTTCATTCTTACAAGTAATTAGAAAGCCCCAATTTTTCTCCGAGTTCTCTTAACCCTAACCATGGAATCTTCAATCTCTCTCAAATCTTAGTATTAACATTATTTTATCCCTATCTTATACTCTATGGTATAAAATACCCCTTAAAGTATCCAAAAGTGGACAAATTAGTCTTTGCTTCTAATAGAGTTTATATACTAACAGCAACTTAAAAAAAGTTAACGGCAATATACGTACAATTAGGGGTCATTTTGTTGGGAAATAAGTTATCCCACCCTTTCATAGGGATAAAAAGAACACTACAATTCGAGGATAACTAATTTCGGAATTAGTTATTTTATCTCAACCTAACATTGAATAGACTCATCTCAAATTTAATTACAAGATTAATTATTCATTATCCCTCGTACCAAACAAGACCTTAAGGGACAGAAGACGAAGAAAAGCCTTTTTTCTTAAACTTCTTCCATCATTGGTGTAAGCATTAAAAAATCCCTAATTTCTTCTTTATTTTGGTGCCAAAATGTTCTTCTAGAGGCAAAGACTTGGCAATCACATTCTTTAATCAACAGCAATATTTATCAAAAGGATTAGGGGAACAGAACAAAACCTTTGTTATATTGAGAATTTAATTTATATTGTTTGTTCAAGATTCCAAAAGGTTTAGAGAATTTTTGCTTTTTATCTTTATGTTGTTAGTAATAGAGCAGGCCGACACACTATTTTGTTTCTGATTTTGGGTACCATTTATTTTTTTATTTGATTTCTACATATGAAAACTCAATGTTGTTGGACTATGTTGCCTTTATATTCTGTTTCTGCTTGCGTTAGATTATGTTAGTATAAAATATTTTATTTATTAGATATAAGTTAAATGGTTCTATTCTAACTTTCCGATAATTTTAGTTTGGAATCCTTATAAAATGTGTTATTTTTTGGTTGACTTACAATGTCATGTTACGATTAAAGTATATCATAGGGGGTTTGATGAAACATAAGCCAACTAAACACAATGTTGGAGGTATGGTAGACTATTTTAACTATATGAAACCAATAGATCTTAATATATATGATGGAGTTGAGGAAGATGGCCGAGCTTTTTGGTTACGTCAATGATTCACTAACATTGTGGCACAAATGAGGAAAGTTTGTTAACATATTGAGACTAGTATCTAATGAAGTTTAAGCTTGTGCAATAGTCAATTCCCCATCCCAAAGAGAATGAAATATGCTTTAAACCATCTGGACTCTTGCTTTGAAATGTCAGAGATGGAATTTGACAATTAAGTTAAAAATATCAGCACTTTGAATATGCAAACATACTAGCAGAGTTACTGAAAAACTTGCTAAAATAGAAAACTCATTGTTTACCCTAAAAACGGATAACAATTAAATTTGTAAGTGGTTTTAAGGATATGTGGGTTAATTCAATACAAACGATAAATTACGTTAGATTAATTAGATAAAGGATGTAATAAATTGTCAAACCAATCAAGAGGAGTGATCGCGGACTTAGTAACTGCCTAATGAAATGTCTGCCTTCGATCCCGTGCTCACGTTACTGGTGATTTAATGAACAAAATAAGAACTTTGAATAACGGAGAAAATAAGAGTATATTGCCTTGGCGTGCCTGTTACAATATCGCTAATGAATAATCAGACCTCTCTTTATATAGTAGGAGAGTTTTACCCTAAGTACAATTCCATAAAAGATAAAAATCTTATGTTGAACTAATCACCGGTTCTCTGCCGATACGTGCCGAGATTCACGCCGTGACATCCGGCTGGTCACGGATATCACGATCTTTTGTTGGTCGTGCTCGATTATGTGGTAATGCTCTCAGAGGCCTTTGGGATTCGAACCTGGGGGTCATGGTCCCGATAATCCCGAGGTCAAGCATTTTGTCCTGATCCCGGCTCGAGGGGCTCTTTTCTTCGACTCCGGTTCCTTACCGTCATGTCTCCCGCTCCGTTTACTTCATCGGAAACCGAGGTATCCCATGAGTTCAGTTTTGCCCGTATACATCCCCCTCGTTTCTCGGAGAGTATGTTTACGAAAACGACGAGAAACAACATGTGCACTTCGATCCCTTCTTCAACACGCCGTGACAGAAACGATAAAGAATTCAGAACGTCCTGCCAGTCGCGTCATAATGACTTCAAGCGCGTGTCAACCATCAACAGGCCATCCCTGGACGCAAAATGGTGCTAAGGCTCTATAAATACTCCCCTCATTCGTTCATTTTTTACCTTTTGACCAAGTTTCTACCTTCGAATCTTCAGGATATTACTGCCCAACCTTTTTACCTCATTTCTTCAAGATTTCTCAGTAAATTGCAAGCTTTTACTTATTTTCTACCCAAACCAGTGCACTTAACTTTCTCAGCAAAGCTTTTACCTGTCATCTCCAACCTTTCTTCATATTTTTCAAACTTTTTCCAGATAATAATGGCAAAAACTTCCAAAACGGTTCCCCAAAACGTTGCTTCTTCTTCTTCGCAGCTGACCATCGAAGTTGACGAGGCCACTCCCGATGTGGTCATCCTCGAGAGAACCACTCCGGGCGTGGCTACCAATGAACCGGCTCCCAATCTTCCCTTGAAAATTTTCATCCCCGGGGGTGCTCGATCGCAGATACTTTTAAGGTTAAAAAGCCCTCGTTGGTGCAAGGCCGATGCGAGGTGGTATCTAGGTACATTTGCTCCATCACCGAAGAAGTCCTTCCTGCGGTTCGAAAGGAATGCAGCTGGGCCGATAAGGACATAGTAATCCCCGGGCCCGAGGAAGCCATCACTACCCATGTGGAGGGGTATCTGAGTGTTTACACTTATCTCTTCACACTGAGCGCGGTGGATCCAGTCATTCTGGACTTCTGTAGGAGGTATGAATTATGCCTCGGTTAGATCCACCCGTCGCTGTAGAGGATCATAATCCTCCTTCGATACTTCGTGAATAAAACCGACTCTTGTCGATTCACCATCGATCATCTACTCTACCTGTATAGTCCTCGAATCTTCCGATGGGGACTGATAAAGCTCGTACGCCGGGCTAGCAAAGCCCCATTCTCAAGCATAGATGAGGACCGGAACCGGGGCTGGCAGGGATGCTTCGTCCGGGTGAGGACCTGAGACTTGATCCCTTCCGAATTTAGGCCATTCCCCGAGAAGTGGAATGTGTCACGTAAGCATAACTTTCCTTTAAATGTCAATTTTACGTTCATCTCCTTTTTCCTTACCAGTCTTTACGGTGGTACAACTGTTGCTCGAGTCCCAAATGCCATTCCTCGGCTAAAGGAGTGGATCGAGGGTATAGTTCGCAAATGCCTTACTCGGAGTGCTCATGGCGCGAGCTCTCGAAGGGCCGTTGGGAGGTTCATTCTCACGGTAAGATCTCTTTTCTCGAATAAGTAACATTAGGCTCCCCCTTTTAGCATCACATTCTCATTTCCTTAATGTTCTTTTCGCAGGCCTGCCTAAGACCATTGAGCTTAGGCCTCCAGTAGGGATGTGGACTTGTCCTTTGATCCCTCCATCTCGGGACAACTTGGGGCTGCTGTAGGAGATAAGAAGAAAAGAAAGGCTCCGAGTTCCCCAAGCTCGGAGAAGAAGAAGCCAAGGAGAAGGTTGGCCCGCAAGCCAAAGGAGAGTTCTGGCTCTCGAGCACCCGACTTGGACTCGCTTTATCGGCTTAGGGATGAGCCCGAGGAGGATGATATTCATGTGACATGTAAACCAATCTCCCTCGAAGAGTGGGTGGATGTTGAACGGTAGATTCATGAGGTCGATCTCCCTCAGATTAGGGAGGTCGATGAAGAGACCAGGGCCGAGACTTCCCGGGATGCCAGCCATGCCCTGAAGGAGGCACCTGGTGTAATAGATATTTCACGATCGCCTTCTTATACCGAGTCCATGCTTGAAGAGGCTCGAGCGGTGAAGGAGCGATCCAACGAAGGGGCTCATGGTGCAGACGATCCCCTTTGTTCTTTTTCGAGGGTGTAGACTCGGCCGCTTTGGAAGATTTCACCGGGTTGGGCGACCTGGAGGTGCCGAGGAGGCAGACGTCTTCAGAAATCGGTGGGCTGAATTTGAGCCCAAAGTTGATCAACCAGTTTCCCGCCCCGAGCATGGATTCTGGCAGTAAGAGGTCAATTATCATCACTGTCCTAGAGGATGTACGGGTTCTTTCTGTCCCCGTTGGAGTGGCGAGATACCTCCAGTGCCTGGTAACCGAAGAAGATCAGGCGGAAATGAGTGAGATGTATGTGCCGTGCTTGTTTAACGAAGCACATCAGGCACTGAATCGGGTAAGGTATCGTTACGTTCTTCCATCTCCTGAGTTAGTTTTTGATATTTCTCACGTCTTCTGTTTTTTTATCTTTTTGAAGGCTTTGGTACTCCATCATGAAAGTTTCCTATGGTACCAGGCCGAGGTTAACCAGCTCGAGGCTGAGGCCAGGGAGCTTGCCGAGAAGAGCGACACGTATGAGCTTCTCAGTGAGCAACAAGAAGGTGTCGTCTAGAGTCTTCGGGGCGAGTTGGAGGCGGTTCAGAAGGAGCATGCCAACTTGGTGGAACAAGTAAAGCTTTTCAAAGTTAGCAATGATGACTTAGCCATAGCGACTAATGACCAAACATCGCAGGTCCAATAGAATATTGATCGGATCGACCAGCTCCTGGCTGAAATGAACGATGTCCAGGCCTTGACCGATGTCTGGAAAGGAAAAACGGATCGACTGGCTTCGGAGAAGGAGACCGCCCAGGAGCAACTGGCATCAGTAGAGGTCTAACTTCAAGTGGCGAAAGAGAAGGTCGATACACGGGCTCAGCTAATCGAGGACCTCCAAGCTCAACTGGGCTCGATTATTGCTGAACGGGATGCCCTTGGCAAGGACCTCGAAATAACGAGGTCTGAGTCAGAAATATCCAGGGCTGATGATGAAGAGACGGTGGCCAGTACAGGGCTGATGCTGAGGTGGCCGAGGCCCACCTGAAAGTTACCATTGAGTACGTGAATCGGATGTCTCAAAAGGAGACCCTCGAAGAGATTCATGCCCAAGGTTTTGACTTGTCAGCGGAGATCGAAGAGACTCGAGGTAGAGGCCAAGAAGCTGGCCGAGCCTGAGGGTGAAGAAGGCTCCGAGGGCTCCAGTAAACCCGAAGATGGAGAAGACCCCGACAGCTCTGATGATGAGGCGGGTTCCGGTAGAGGTCAGGCATAGGTGCCTTAGGAATTTTTGCCTTTGTTTTGCATTTTGTATTTTTATTTTGTTGAGGATGTTTCCATTGGCCTTTGTAAAGACATTTTGGGATGTGTATATACAAGGTTCTTTTTCCTCTTGGCAATTTCCAAGTCTATTACCTTCTGCATTCTTTTAACAATTGTAAAGATTTCAAATGCCTTAGCACGGGATAAAATGCAGTAATAAGTTGTTTATTCGGAGGTCCGAACAAGACTTATTTTTTATGTAAGTTTCGTTTGAAACTTGTAGGAGGTCGATATAACCGGAAGCTTTCCCAAAAAGTGTTTGTTCAGATTTTTTAGACTTTAAATTTGCCGAGGGTAACTTTTGAGTCAGTTTGAAATTTTGAAGGCCTTATGTTTTGATTACGGACTTCTGATGTCTCCGAGCCATTTCTAGAGTGGTTGTAGCCTTCTAAGTTCAGGTACTGCCTAATAGGCTTTGTACCTCTGGGCTTCGATAACCCGAGCCATCCGAGCTTTCCTTAGATAACAGTCCCCGAGTAGGGGTGGTCGTAGCCTTTTAAGTGTAGGCACTACCTAATAGGCTTTTATGCCTCCGAGCTTCGATATCCCGAGTTGTCCGAGCTTGCCATGGACGACAGTCCCGAGTAGGGTTAGTCGTAGACTTTTAAGTTTAGGCACTGCCTAATAGGCTTTTTTGCCTCCAAGCTTCACTAACTCGAGCCGTTTGAGTTTGCATTGGACGGCAGTCCCTGAGTAGGGGTGGTCTATTAGATCTGGATAGAGACTGCCTTTAGGCTCGATATCCTTAAGGAACAAAATGTAATAGTCTTAAGGGACAAAATATGTATCTGCAATGTAGAAACTTTCATTCATTCCTTTGCATAATATATAGGATTGTAAGTGTGTACAAGCTTCGTGTTATGGCTTAGGTGATCTACGCAAGCATGATTTATTTGACCGTTTGGCCCTTACAATTAGTCCTATTCACCGAGCCCAGACTTTCTAAGCACAAAGTTTCCTTCCTTCCTAGAATCATTACCCGAGGGTGATGTCCCCCAATATTCGAGATCAATCATTGAGAGGGCTTAGATACTGTTGATATGACCATCGACTCGTGTTCCTATCCGTCCTTTGATTCTAAGTTAGCATGACCCACTGTTGCCTCATTAAAACCTTGTTGGAAAACCCATTTGGGACAAAACTGGTTCAAGGAAAAAGGAGTGCAATGCGTGCTTTCAGGCCTACCAACTACACCTTCCTATGGCTGTTGCCTGCAAGTGTTAGTCGCATTCGCAATATATGTAATAATAATAAAAAAGAATGAATGGGGTCGTACCTTAGCAGTAGTATCATTTTAGGTGGGTTATGTTCCAATTGTTCGGTAGCAGCTCACCATTTTCCGCTTCGAGTTTGTATGAACCTTTATCGGTAATCTCAATATTTTGATATGAACCTTCCCAATTCGGTCTCAGCTTCCCTTCATTAGGTTTTTGGGTGTTCAGTATCACCTTTCTTAACACCAAGTTCCCGATATTAAAGTGTCGGAGATTGGCTCTCCGGTTGTAATACCTTTAGATCCGTTGTTTTTGGGCGGCCAACCGGACGAGAACGGCCTCATGCCTTTCATCCAATAGTTCCAGGCTCGTGCTCATGGCCTCACCATTTGACTCTTCGGTCATATATCGGAACTTGTAACTTGGTTCTCCTACCTTGATCGGTATTAGCGCTTCGGCACCATAGACCAACGAAAATGGGGTGGCCCCGGTACTAGACTTTGAAGTCATACGGTGTGCCCACAGGACTTCGGGCAAAATTGCCTTCCATTTTCCTTTGGCATCGGTCAATCTGTTCTTAAGGTTTTGGAGTATGGTCTTGTTTGAAGACTCCGCCTACCCGTTCCCACTAGGGTGATAGGGTGTTGACAGGATCCTTTTGATCTTATGATCCTCAAAAAATTTGCTTACCCTATTGTCGATGAACTGTTTCCCGTTGTCGCATACGATCTCGGCCGGTATTTTAAACCGACATATTATGTGGTCCTAAATAAAATCAATGACTTCTTTTTCTCTGACTTTCTCGAATGCTTGAGCTTCAGCCCATTTAGAAAAATAGCCAGTCATAAGTAATATAAATTGAGCCTTAACGGGTGCCCATGGCAGGGGACCGACGATGTCCATTCCTCATTTCATGAATGGCCAGGGTGAAAAGACCGAATGCACTAGCTCCCCGGGTTAATGGATCATCGGTGCGTGCCTCTAACAGTCGTCGCATTTACGTACGAACTCCTTCGCATCTTTCTCCATGTCGATCTAGTAATAGCCAAATCTAATTATCTTACAAACCAACGATTTGGCCCCCGAGTGGTTCCCGCAGGTGCCTTCATGAAGTTCTCTCAAAACGTATTCGGTGTCTCCCGATCCTTAGACATATGGCGAGTGGGCCATCAAACGTTCTTTTGAATAGGGTGTTATCTTTAGACAGACTGAACCTGGCCGCCTTCGTGCGTAGAGCTCTCAATTCTTTAGGATCCAAGGGCAGCTTTCCGATCTTCAGGTAATCTATATACTTGTTTCTCTAGTCCCAAGTTAAGCTTGTCGAGTTTATCTCGGCGTGGCCTTCTTCCACTACCAATTTCATGAGTTGTACGACCGTTCCCGAGCTAAATTCATCGTCATCAACCGACGACCCCAAGTTAGCTAGAGCATCGACTTCGTTGTTTTGATCTCGGGGTATATGTTTTAGGGTCCACTCCATGAATCGATGCAGTGTTACATGTAGCTTATCCAGGTATCTTCGCATTCATTCCTCTTTCACTTCGAACGTCCCATTGACTTGATTCACCACAAGGAGGGAATCACATTTGGCCTCGATCACCTCGGCCCTTAGGCTTTTAGCCAGTTTGATACCTGTAGTCATTGCCTCATACTCGGCCTCATTGTTGGTCAATTTCACAATTCTAATAGATTTCCTAATTACGTTACCTGTGGGTGGCTTTAACACTATGACAAGTCCGGACATTTTTGCGTTCGATGCACCATCCGTAAAGAAGGTCCAGATCACCGAGGAGGTCCTCGAGGTTAAAAACAATTCCTTTTTGAATTCGGGTATTAAGGCCGGCATGAAATCGGCCATGGAGTCTGCCAAAATTTGACATTTGATTGCGGTTCGTGGTCGGTATTCAATATCGTACCCACTAATTTCCACGACCCATTTGGCCAATCGTCCCGAGAGCTCGGGTTTGTGCATTATGTTCCTTAATGGGTAAGTGGTCACGACACATATGGGATGGCATTGAAAATATGGCTTTAACTTCCTAGAGGCACTTAGCAAAGCGAGCGCCAATTTCTCTAGGTGAGGATACCTCATTTCGGCCTCACCTGGAGTCCTGCTAACATAATATATAGGGAATTACATACCTTCTTCTTCCCTGACTAAGACTCGACTCACAAGAGTCCTTAGGGCATGCCTTGTTCAAGTCTTTGTAGTCTACACACATTCTTAATTTATTTCCATTTTTAGGCACTACCACTATGTTTACTAACTAGTCCGGGTACTTAACATCCCGAATGGAATCTATTTTAAGAAGTTTAGATACCTCGTCTTGGATGAATGCGTGCTTGACTTCGGACTGAGGCCTCCTCTTCTGTTTAACCGGGTGAAACCTCGGATCTAAGCTCAACTTGTGAGTAGTTATTTACGGCGGGATCCCTGTCATGTCAAGATGGGACCAAGCGAATAAATCCACGTTAGCTATAAGAAATTTAATGAGTTTTTTCCTGAGCTCGGGAATAAGCCCCATGCCCAGGTATACCTTCCGATCGGGCAGGTGCTCGATCAATATGACTTAGTCCAACTCCTCAACCGTCAACTTGGTGGCATCAGAATCGTCAGGGGCTATGAAAGACCTGGGGACTCCGTAATCGTCCTCCTCGCCTATCCCCTGCTTTTCTGGTTTGGTCGGGGCTGGTACCGGTGATTGCTATTTGGCTTCTTCCTTGGTGACCGAACTCGGGTTCTTCGAGGTTGAGAGTGTAGATATCGGGACCTCCTCATCGACTGCGAACATCACTTTTGCAGCCGATTGCTCTCCGTAAACCATTTTGATCCCTCCCGGTGTGGGGAATTTCAACGCCTCATGTAGCGTTGAGGGTACTGCCCTCATGTTGTGAATCCAAGGCCTCCCAAATAGAGCGTTGTATCTCACATCTCCTTCGATCACGTAGAACTTTGTTTCTTGAATGGTTCCGGCAGTGTTTACCGATAGGGTTATCTCCCCTTTAGTGGTCTCACATGCCATGTTAAATCCATTTAAAACTCAAACAGTAGGCACACTTTGGTCTTGTAGACCCAGCTGTTCCACGACCCTCTATCTGATGATATTGGCCGAGCTACCTGGATCAATAAATACACACTTAACTCGAGATTTATTTATGAGTACAGATATAACCAATGCATTATTGTGTGGTTGCACGATGCCTTCATCATCCTCATTGTTGAAAGATACGGTTCCCTGTGGTACATAATCTCGAGTCTATTTTTCTCTTGTAATGGACACTTTAGTGCGCTTTAACATCGACCCCTGGGGGTCGTTAACCTCACCAATGATCATGTTAATGACATGCTGAGGTTCCTCTTGTTCGATCTGCTTGTTGGAGTCCCTATTTCTGAAGTGATTTTTGGCTCGATCACTTAGAAACTCTCGGTGGTGTCCGTTGTTGAATACCCGAGCTATTTTCTCTCTCAGTTTTTGGCAGTCTTCGATTCTGTGGCCGTGAGTGCCATGATATTTACACATTAGGTTGAGGTCCCTTTGGGCAGGATGTGATTGCAATGGTCGAGGCCACTTAGTATCTTTGATGCGTCTGATGGCTGATACGATAGCGGTATCGTCGACGTTGAAGTTGTACTCCGATAACCTTGGTGCTTTCTTAGACCCGATGGGTCTGTCAAAACTGTTTTTGCTCATGAGTCCCCAGTTATTCTGACCTCGGTCGCTCCTTCTTTCACTTCTCACAGTGTTGCGTCCGGACCCATTACCCCTTCGATCTCCATGGTATGGTTGATACCGGTCTCTATTCGATCTTGGTTCACGATCAATGTCTCTTTTGGATCTGTCACCAGCTCTGACGGGATAACGGAACCGTAAGGGGCCTCGAGTTGGTCGTCTTCGACCCTGATTTTTGATTGGTACCAGTTATTGACATCGGCCCAAGTTACTGCCGAGTATTCTATTAGATTTTGCTTCAACTGTTGTGAAGCCAATGAGCTTCAAGGATTGAGTCCTTAAGTGAAGGCCTGAACGGCCCAATCATCTGCGACCGGAGGCAGATCCATCCGTTCCATTTGAAACCTCGATACAAATTCCCTGAGCATCTCGTTATCTCTTTGCTTTACCTTGAAAATGTCTGATTTCCTGGTCACGACCTTGATGGCCCCGGCGTGCGCTTTTACAAAGGCATCTACAAGCATAGCAAACGAGTCAATAGAATTAAGGAAAAAGTTGTGATACCATATCATAGCTCCTTTCGACAAGGTCTCTCCGAACGTTTTCAGCAGAACGGATTCGATTTCATCATCTTCCAAGTCATTTCCTTTGATGGCACATGTATAAGAGGTCACATGTTCGTTGGGATCGGTTGTCCCATTATACTTCGGAATTTCGGGCATACGGAACTTCTTTGGAATCGGCTTTGGAGCTGCGCTCGGAGGGAAAGGCTTTTGGACAAAGTTTTTGGAATCCAGGCCCTTCAGTATCGGTGGGGCTCCCGGGATTTGGTCGACCCTGGAGTTATAGGTCTCCACTTTTTTGTTGTTGGCTTCGATTTTCTTTTCTCCCGATTCCACCCATTTTGTCAGTTTCTCAAGCATCTTTATGATCTCGGGATTGGTCCCGGGTTCTGCTTCACTTGGCCTTTCTGTGGACGGTTTATTTCTACGGGCATTTTCCCGGGACGGTTCAAGCTCAACTCTGCCGGGGGCTCAGCTTTGGTTCTGCAACTAGGCTATCGCTGCCTGTTGAGCCTATAACATTTCAAAGATCACGCGCAAGTTGATCTCATTACCTTCGTCGTCGTGTGTATTTTGGGCTATCGAACAGGCTCCCACGCGAATGCTGTTTTCGAGGTCAATTGGCAAGTTTGCTTCTATAGCCACGTGTGAGTGAGCATCGATCAGATCAGCGATTGTGACTCTATTAGGGTCAGCAGGGGGTACCTCGTTGCTGGGTACCACGTTATTGTTTTCGCCATGGTGGCCGGACTCAGCATCCACGTTCAAATGGGCTATTGGGAGTTCGACATTTTTAATCTGACCTGAAATTAAAAGCTCAAAGAACAAGTGTAAAATAGAGTGTGTTATCAAAATTTGTATAAAATTGCCACTATTATCCTTAGCCCTACGGTGGGCGTCAAACTGTTTACCCTAAAAAATAGATAATAATTAAATTTATATGTGGTTTTAAGGATACGCGGATTAATTCAATACAAATAATAAATTGCATTAGATTAAACAGATAAAGGACGTAATAAATTATCAAACCAATTAAGAGGAGTGATCCCGGACTCAGTAACAACTTTAATGAAATGCCTGCCTTCGATCCCGGGCTCACGTTACTGGTGATTTGATGAACAAGAATAAGAACTTTGAATAACAGAGAAAATAAGAGTATATTGCCTTGGTGTGCCTGTTACAACATCGCTAATGAATAATCAGACCCCCATTTATATAGTAGGGGAGTTTTACCCTAAGTACAATTCCATAAAAGGTAAAACTCTTCTGTTGAACTAATCATCGGTTCTCTGCCGATACGTGCCGAGATTCACTCCGTGACATCCGGCTGGTCACGGATATCACGGTCTTTTGTTGGTCGTGCTCGATTATTCGATAATGCTTTCCGAGGCCTTTGGGATTCGAACCTGGGGGTCATGGTCCCGATACTCCCTAGGTCAGGCGTTTTGTCCGGACCCCTGCTCAAGGGGCTCTTTGCTTCGACTCTGATTCCTTACCGTCATGTCTCCCGCTCCGTTTACTTCATCGGAAATCGAGACATCCCATGGGTTCGGTTTTCCGTATACACTCGTCTAGCTGTAATGAGTTTGAGGATTCTAAAAAAGAAATTTCAAATTTCAACTCAACAAGTGTTAAACATGATCTTGGGAAACAAAGCTTTGAAGATGGTAGTGAGCTTGTTAGTGTTGAGACTAAGAAGGGAATTCAGATCGCGTGAATTCAGTTCGACACATCGAGCGTGTATAGCCCTTGAATTAAAGTGGCTACGGATGCACTTAACCCGAACATGAGACGGGAATCAGTGGACATGGGCTTAGGGAGAAACTTTATGGAAGAATTAAACTAAATAACAGCATAACCAACCGCTTAAATTAAAAATAACCGGTGAAGATATAATATATGCATAATTTATGTATAATTATGTATAATCAATATATAAACTATATATATGACCGAAAAAATTAAATAATAAAGATAGCCGACTATTTGTATAAAGATCCCAAGTTTATGGGATAGCATATTTATTGAAAGAATTGGACGCAACACGGGGGCCCCACGAAGTTACATGAAGTTAAGGAGGTAAAGCATCAAAAGACTTTTCAAATGAAAATCACACCAATTTTCAAATGATCAAAATGACTTTGGTGTTTAGTCATAACCACACCATGTGGTAGACAACCTTTCTGTTAATATTTTGTACTTACGGGAAAGAGCCTGGTTTTTGATGAATCTCTGAACTCCAGGGAAGATGGGTTATAATGATACAACCAAATGACAACACTTGCATTAATACTGACTACTTTTTATTTCATCTTAAGTGATGTTATTATTGTTCCGAGAGTTGAATGATATTTTATCATGATTCTTAAACATCTTAACAATTGATGCCCAAATTTAAGTACAAATTTTCAAATTTAATCTAGCTTGTACGTGAAATACTAGGAGTAGTATTTATTTTGGAATAAAAGAATGCTTCTTTTCAACTATAGCATTGCTCGATCAGCTGTTTAACAGAATTGGTTTAATTGTTATTGTTGTCCATTTAATTGTATATGTGAGCCACGATATATACACACTTACTTTCTTAAACTGTAAAATAGTAAATTGAAGTCTTACTCTCTTTTAGTTTGATATGGCTAAGTTTATACATCACGCATACAGCTTTAGAAACCTAGTAATAGTTCAACTTTGCTTTCTCTAGTTCACTATTTGTTTTAGGAAATAATTGATAATTTGGGGATTTTTGAATAGTGATTTTTTCAGCGTAAAATTTTTTAAGAGAAAGTAGCACGTAGTATGTCTGTGTATCTATATGCACCTACATATACACAGACGTACATTTTAGTATATACTACACACCCTTATTTGTTTCAACACGTTTAGATTATATATGTTCGCAGAGATTATATAAATAAAATGTTTCTCCACTTAGTACTATCATACTTGTTGAGCTGAGCATGTATTATGTTTTGATTGTTAACAAACCTTGTATGAGAACCAGGTTTCATGTTCCAGTTTTTGTGTGCTGCTAGACTGTTGTGCAGATAAGAAAGATGAAGGTCAAGTGAGCCAGATTTTCAGCAGGCCAGCGAAAGAAAGCAAGTCAGACATGAAAGGTCAGCATTCCCATACGAGTAGGGATTCCCAGAAGATCCTATCCGTGTCTTAAAAGGAATATACGTTTTGGTGGACTTCATGTATTAAAAATAATATGTATTTATGGAAAATACTCGTGGGAAAAAAGAAGGTTGCAAAATTGGAAACAATTAAGGAAACCAAGTCTAAATAGGAGAGATTTTTCTTAACTAAAATACTCTAGGTTCTGGAGCATTAATTGAAGAAGACTTTCGGCCAACCTTGCACCTATAAAAGATGACCTTTTGCCAAGAGTACTACTATTGAGAGAAATCGTGAGAATACTTCTAACAATAGCAAGCAAAGCAAAAAGGTACTTCTGAAGATTCAACTCAATCAATTGAAGAACAAATTCTTGAATATGAAGCTGCTTGAATTCTTTAATTGTTAGGTTGAGTCTAGTAGTATGAATTGTAACTTATTTACTTTCAAGGAAGTGTAAATAGTAGGTTATTATTGAAATATTATTTTGTAAGCTTTCTAG
The DNA here is from genome assembly GCF_000715075.1 of Nicotiana tabacum. NCBI lineage: Eukaryota > Viridiplantae > Streptophyta > Magnoliopsida > Solanales > Solanaceae > Nicotiana > Nicotiana tabacum. The sequence goes on from NC_134102.1 coordinate 92,447,385, forward strand.
ACTAGATTTAGTCTGGAAAAAGGTTGCTATAAATGGGTTGATTGTAGGGGTTAGGGTACTAGAGTTAGTCCCCTTGGTTATAGAGTTGTAACCTAAAACTGCTCTTTGAAGTTAGTGGAGATTTGAGAAAAATCCTACTAGGTAGGTCGTGATTTTTATTCCCTTGAGTAAGGAGGTTTTCTACGTAAAAATCTATGTGTTGATTACTTTTTCGCAATTATTTTTGTTTGTGTCTGTTCAAAAAGTTCAAAGAACCAGGTTCTTTGAAAACGTAAAAATCACACAAGATACAATTCAACCTGCCTTTTTGTGTCTAAGTGTAGTATAAAATAATAATTGGTATCAAAACAAGTTCTTTCATAAGAGGCTAACACCTTGAAAGTGTTCACAATGGCTGCACCACCTGATGCTCAAAAAGGACAATCAACTGGCAGGCCACCATTGTTTAATTGAAAATACTATGAATGTTGGAAGGAAATGATACGTGATTTCTTGGAATGAGAAGACCTGGAACTCTGGGACATTGTTGAGAAGGGACCAAAGATTCTCATGTTGTTTGATGACAAGGGTGTCCCCGTTGGACCAAAGTCAAGAGAAAAATATTCTGAAGAAGATGTTAAAGGAGTTCAAAAGAATGCCAAAGCTAAGAAGATTCTAATATTTGGAATTGGTCCGGATGAATATAATAGAATCTCTGCTTGTAGAGATGCAAAGGCCATATGGAATACCCTACAATATACCCACAAAGGTACCTCTCAAGTGAAGCAATCAAAGATTGATATGCTAACTAAGCAATATGAACTGTTTAAGATGCAAGAGGAAAAAACTATCCTGGAGATGCATACTATGCTCACTTCAATTATCAATGAATTAATATCTCTTGGAGAAGTTATTCCTCGTAACAAAATTATGAGAAAAATTCTGAGCACACTACCACTATCATGGGACAACAAGGTGAATGTAATCACTGAAGCTAGAAACCTGAATACAATGACCCTTGACGACCTTATTGGAAACTTAGAGACTTACGAGTTAAAGCTCAATCAAATTCTCCTAGATCGACAAACTTCTGAACCTTGCAAGACCAAGAACCTGGTGCTCAAGACCACCCATAAACATGATAGTAAATAAGATGATATGGCATTACTCACTAGATATTTCCAGCAGGCAATAAGGAAATGGGGTTTTTTGAAGAAAGGTAGTTCATCAAAATCCAAGATCGTGGAGAAAAATAAAAATAACAACACATATGGATGCTACAAATATGAAAAAAATATCACTTCATAAAATATTGTTCCTTGTGGGAACTTGAGTGGAAGAAGAATAGTTCTGATAAGGGAAAGCAACAGAAGAAAGATCGGGTTCCTAGACGAAGAATGACAAATAAGGCAATGGATAAAATTATAAAAAGAGCTATGGCTACCATGCAATCATCAAATGACGAGTCTTATGATGATGATAGAAGTGAAGATGAAGATCAACCATTGATGGCCAAAGAGGATAGTGACACTGAATCAGAAGATCTCCTGGCATTGATGGAAAATTCAGACTCTGATGTTGATAAGGAAGAAGAACTTGAGGTAAGCTTTCAAGATATCAAGGACAAAATCCATACCTACTTTAAAAATAAATTGATTTCTTTGTTAGGTGTCTTGATTGATGCATACCTAAAGATTTCTGATGAAAAGGAACAATTAATGAATGACTATGCATTACTGAGACTTGAACACAATGACCTAGAAATAAGTAGAGAAAATCTTGAGATCTTCGTAGTACATCTCAAGGACTAGATTCTTGTGTTAGAGGATGAAAAGAGTGGCTTAGAAACTGAGAATAATAAATTGCTCTATGCTCCAAATAAAGGTAAGGACCTAGCCACTGACATACATGAGAAATTAGAAAGTGAACTAAAAGAAGCTAATAACAAACTTCCAGTTGAATCTGAAAAGGATAGGATACTTCAAGAAAATCTAGATAAGACCAATTTTGAATTAGAAAATAACTTGAAATGGACCAGGTCTTCCCAGATAATGATCAAAATGCATGAAAACCATAGTAATAACAAAAAAGGTCTAGGACATACTAAGGCTAAGACTCCATACAATCCACATAGCAAGTATGTAGATATTCCTGACAATCGTCTTTGCACTCACTATGAAAATAATGGACACTTTAAAGAAATATGCTCATCCAGAATCCAAGCAGGCCTAAAAATGTTGCATATATTGAGAAAATAAAAATAATGAAATCTGGGCCATGACTGAAGAATAATAAACAACCAAGGTGGACTAACAAGAATATTATTCATCCTTTTACTCAGAGAAAGGGACCCAAGTTTGTCTAGTTCCTAAAACTAATCCATGAATATTTTTGCAGGCTAAGGTGAGAGAAAGTAAAAATTGGCGGTATGTTGACAGTGCTTGCTCTCGCCACATGACCGGAAATAAAGACAATTGTCTCTCACTAAGAGCCTATCAAGGAGGGAGTGTGGGCTCTGGAAATGGCAAAAAGGAAAATATAATCGGCATAGATAAGGTTGGTAAGTTCTAATATCATGCTATTAACATTGTGTATTATGTCAAAGGATTGAAGCACAAGTTTCCGAGTGTGTCTCAAATATGTGACAAAGGGAACCTGGTTCTCTTTTCCTCTAAGAACTGTATGGTTACAAATGAAAACTCTGAAAACTTTATTCTCAAAGGAAAAGACACAAAAATGTTTTCAAGGTTGACATTATATCTTCACCTGAAAATGAACTCTCATGTCTTAGTGCACTTGATACTGACTCTTTTTTGTGCAACAAAAGACTGAGCATATTAGTTTTTCTATGTTGAACAAATCAATTTTCAAGGACCTGGTCTTCGAGCTATAAAGTCAAAATTCAGAGAAGATAAAGTTTGTGATACTTGTGTTAAAGGTAAGCAGGTCAGATTATCATTCAAATCCAAGAAAGTGGTAAGTACCTCTCGACCTCTGGAACTACTTCACATGGACTTATGTGGACCAATAAGGGTTCAGAGTAGATGTGGAAAGAGGTATGTGTTTGTAACTGTTAATGATTATTCTAGATTTACATGAACTATATTTTTAGCAACCAGGGATGGAATATTTGATATGTTTGTAACTTTTGTGAAGAAATTACAAAGAAAAATGAGCAGTCATGTAGCTAGCAAGAGATCTGGCCATGGAACTGAATTTGAAAATGTTAACTTCCTTGAGTTCTGTGGTGGAAATGGTATATATCATAATTTATATACTCTTAGGACACCACAACAAAATGGTATTGTAGAAAGAAAAAAAAAACTATAGAGGCCATGGATAGAATTATGTTAATCAGTAGTGATCTTCCTAAGACCTTTTGAGATGAAGCTGTGAACACTGCATGCTACATCATAAATAAATATATGATTAAGTCAATAATTGATAAGACCCCCTATGAATTACTTAAGGGCTAAAAATCAAATGTAACCTACCTAAGAGCCTTTGGAAGCAAGTATTTTGTGCACAACAAAGGCAAAAAGGCTCTTGGAAAGTTTAATGCTAAAAGTGATAAGGGTATCTTTCTAGGTTACTACCATATAGTAAAGCTTATAAAGTATACAATAAAAGAATAAAATGTATTGAGGAAAGTATTCATGTAATCTTTGATGAATCTAACATTTTGGGTGAGAAAGATACACAAGTTGCTGATGATGGTGAGTTTGGGACGGTTGAAAATAATGAGGAATAGACAAACCATGAACTCCCAAAGCCTGTTGCAGAACAGGAGCAAAAACCAGGTCCTATAGAGATTGTTCAAGATGTATCAAAGACATGGGGAACAATCCAAGAAAATCAAGAAGAAAGTATAGCACGTGGTTCCTCTGCTGAGCATGAAGGAAACACTAGGATTCAAGGTTCTCATACAAGGGGATGGAAACACCAAAGTTCCCACCCTTTGACAAATGTGCTTACACTAGTTGACTCCAGAATGGTGACAAGATCAAAATTTAGAAATATGATTGCTTTATCATCTTACATATCTATGGTGGAGCCTAAGAATATCAAAGAAGCTCTTGGAGATGTAGACTGGATAGTGGGCATGCAGGAAGAGCTAAATCAGCTTGAAAGAAACATAATCTGGCACCTGGTTCCTAGCCTAAAAGACAAAATAGTCATTGGGACTAGTGTCACGGGCCCAAATCCTTACATTGGGTAGCGGCACCTGCTCGCCCGTGCGGCGCCCGCGGACTCCCCTTCGGCCGCGGGTCAGCCTATCTTCCTGTCCCAGGATTTTCCAAGCACGATCCTGTGCCTGTCGATGGGGCTCGCCCGCAGGCTCGCCCCAACTTGTGCCGCCCGTAAGATACCTAGGCCCTTGGCCATAGACATGTCGTGGCGCTCCATCTTAGGATCACAATCCATGCGCGCCCTGGGGACTGGCTTAGGACATGCCTTGTCCTTAGCCCAAGACTGAGCATCGCTCCCGCATGCACAGCCCAATCCTCAAGCTTGACACTCGCCTAGTGCATCCGCGACTAGCTCGTGCCTCACCCGAGTAAGGAAACCTTTAGCCCTTGGCCATTGTCATGTGCCTCTTTCGTGCCATGCCCATACATAGCCCTCTTGCAGCACGCTTCCATTTCGAAGTAGTGCAGTGTCGCCCACACCTGCACCTTTAGGCCAACGGACCCTTGCTTGCATGGCTGAACCAAAGCCATGCTCACAAGTCGACACATGATGCCCCTATGACAGGTGCGTCAAGTATCCAATCGGCGTGGAGGTCTCTTTCCAACACTCGGCAGCCCGCGGGGCTGGCCGTTCCACAATAGCAGCCTCCACTGCCCTTTTGATGCCCAACGCAGGCCCTAAGGCGTTGCGCAGCCCATACGAGTTCCCAAACTCGTGTGGATACCTTTGACACTCCCTTGAGTCATCTAGGCAGGCCCTTGGGGTTCGTCCCCAAGGCAGCTCGTTCTATACGGCTCGGTGGCAGCATGTATGGGGGAGGCAGGTCGGAACTTTCATTACCTATACCCCCCTTTTATATGCTTAAAATTAAAAAGCCCAAGTTGCCCGAGTAGACTGCTCTACGTCAGACCATCAGAAGGACCTTTTCTCACCAGTTCTTGGCCGAAATTACAACCCCAAAATGCGGGTTGTAACATCCTCCCACACTCATAATGTCATCACCCCGATGACACATCATGGCCTAAGACATCCCGGAGTCTGCCCCCTCAGGTATGCCCATTCAAGCTCCCTTTGTCCTATGGGTTGGACTTCTTCGAAGTCCTTTCTCAAAAGGAGTCGTGCCCCATGCACTTCTCCCCCAAGTATCTTCCAAGCGTGCCTCTGCACTTCACCTCTATTTGGTATTCACTTGGAAAGTACCTTCGCACTTGCACCCTCTGGTGTCTAACTTTGTGATTGACCCACACTAGTCAAATCACACCATGACCCTCACGGCCTTCATGTCCGTCTGAAGCTTTCCTTCACAGGTTAGCACATCAATGTGCTCTTTTGACGCCTCTCCCGTAGCCTTTCGCTCACGTAGCCTAAAGATGCCCTTGGCATGGCTCCCGTAGCATTCCGCTCCCGTAGCGTTAAGACGCCCTCTTGGCATAGCTCACGTAGCATTCCGCTCCCGCAGCTCTCTTTGCCCACTACCTTGAAGATGTGTTTGCTTCCAGACCCACGACTTCGCCCTTATGCCTCTTGCATAGGCGGGATCCTTCCACACTCAATGTGGAGGATACATCTTAGCACTGTCGTCCCACTTGGCATTCGGCCAGCACTTGGGATGACCTTTGGTGAGTAATACATTCCCAAAGTCATAGCATCGCCGCCTTTCCGAACAAAGCTCTTTGTTTTCCAGTTGTCACTTCCTCAGCAAGTAGCCAATGCTCCCGGTAGTACTTCAATACTCGCCCTATAGACAGGTACTCTCTTGGTCCTTCTAGCACGGCTTCTCGGTTCGGTGTGCCTCGCACCTGGACACTCTCGGTCCCCGATCATTCGACATACCCCTTTCCAGAATGATGACACCTTCTAACTTGGAAACTCGCCCCATTTCGAAGCTTCGTTATACCCTCGAATCCGTCTCCTCACCTTGGCAATGCCCTCAGGCAACCCAAAGTCTTCTCCCGAAGGAAAGACACTCAACATGATGCGTTGCACGCATCCTTGGCAAGATCACTGCTATGATCATGCCCAAGTTTATAGTCCATGGCTCCCACTCTTTCGCAATATGGTTGCACGACCTGGCAAATATGGCATTCTCTTGGCCATCCGACTCATCGGCATATCACCTCATTCAGTAGCACTTTAGACTTCGAAAGACAATGGAATCACCCATTCCTTTCGTCGACCATTAGTATCGGGTTCTCGATCTTTGGTGGCATATGAACATCAATCTCTGCTTTGACGTGATCTCGGCACTGACATCCAAAATGCACTCGCCATATCCACCCTTTGCCTTGACGTTGTGCCATGGCATAGTATGGCCTTAATCAGCTCTGATACCAAGTGTCACGGGCCCAAATCCTTACATTGGGTAGCGGCACCTGCTCACCCGTGCGGCGCCCGCGGACTACCCTTCGGCCGTGGGCCAGCCTATCTTCCTGTCCCAGGATTTCCCAAGCACGATCATGTGCCTGTCGATGGGGCTCGCCCGCAGGCTCGCCCCAACTTGTGCCACCCGTAAGATGCCTAGGCCCTTGGCCATAGACATGTCGTGGCGCTCCATCTTAGGATCACAATCCATGCGCGCCCTAGGGACTGGCTTTGGACATGCCTTGTCCTTAGCCCAAGACTGAGCATCACTCCCGCGTGCACAGCCCAATCCTCAAGCTTGACACTCGCCTAGTGCATCCGCGACTAGCTCGTGCCTCGCCCGAGTAAGGCAACCTTTAGCCCTTGGCCATTGTCATGCGCCTCTTTCGTGCCATGCCCATACATAGCCCTCTTGCAGCACGCTTCCATTCCGAAGTAGTGCAGTGTCGCCCACACCTGCACCTTTAGGCCAACGGACCCTTGCTTGCATGGCTGAACCAAAGCCATGCTCACAAGTCGACACATGATGCCCCTATGACAGGTGCCTCAAGTATCCAATCGGCGTGGAGGTCTCTTTCCAACACTCGGCAGACCGCGGGGCTGGCCGTTCCACAATAGCAGCCTCCACTGCCCTTTTGATGCCCAACGCAGGCCCTAAGGCGTTGCGCAGCCCATACGAGTTCCCAAACTCTTGTGGATACCTTTGACACTCCCTTGAGTCATCTAGGCAAGCCCTTGGGGTTCGCCCCCAAGGCAGCTTGTTCTATACGGCTCGGTGCAGCACGTGTGGGGGAGGTAGGTCGGAACTTTCATCACCTATACCCCCCTTTTATATGCTTAAAATTAAAAAGCCCAAGTTGCCCGAGTAGACTGCTCTACGTCAGACCATCAGAAGGACCTTTTCTCACCAGTTCTTGGCCGAAATTACAACCCCAAAATGCGGGTTGTAACACTAGGTAGGTATTCCGGAACAAGCTGGATGATCAAGGAAATATTACCAAAAATAAGGTAAGATTGGTTGTACAAGATTACAATCAAGAAGAAGGGCTTGACTACAATGGAATGTTTGCTCCTGTGGCAAGAATGAAGGTAATTCGCATAGTCATTACCTTTGTATCATACAAAGGTTTCAAACTGTATCAAATGGATGTGAAGAGTATCTTCCTAAATGGGTACTTGAAAGAGGAAGTATTTGTGCGACAACCTCCAGGATTTTTATGGTTTAAAACAGGCTCCAAGGGCATGGTATGAAATACTGTTAAAGTTTCTCCTAGAGAATGGGTTCTCACGAGGAAAAATTGACAACACACTGTTCCAATTGAAAAGTGGCAAGAACCTATTGATAGTGCAAATATATATATGGATGCCATCATTTTTGGAGCCATAAACGAATCCCTATGCAATGCATTCGCTGAACTAATGGCAAGTGAATTTGAAAGGAGCAAGATGGGAGAATTAAACTTCTTCCTTGGGCTTCAAAGTCAAGTAGACAGAAAAGGGAATCATGTTACACCAGCAGAATTACATCAAGGAGTTACTTAAAAGGTTCGATATGGACAATGCTAAAACAATGACACTCCCATTGCTACTGCAATCAGCTTGGATATGGATGAACCCGGTACACTTGTTGATGAAAAGAAGTATAGGGATATGATTGGGTCCTTGCTCTACTTGACTGCAAGTAGGCCTGATATTGTATATAGTGTGAGGTTGTATGCAATATTCTAGTCTAATCCAAAGGAATCAAACTTGAAGGTTGTTAAAAGAATTCTGAGATACCTTAAGGGTACTCAAGACCTGGTTCTCTAGTACCCAACTGGAGAACCCTTCGAATTGATTGGATATGCAGATGTTGACTATGCTAGGTAATTGGTGGATAGGAAAAACATGACAGAAAAGGCCCACTATCTTGGGTCATGCTTAATTTCATGGGCATCTAAGAAACAAAATTCAGTGGCCCTATCTACTGCTGAAGCTGAGTATGTAGCTGCTGCATCATGTTGTGTTCAGTTGCTATGAATCAAGAAACAACTGGAAGACTATGGGGTGATGTTTGAAAAAGTCCCCATATTTTGTGACAATAAAAGTGCTATGAATATAGCCAAGAACCTGGTCCACCACAAGAGAACCAAACATATTGATGTGAGGCACCACTTCTTGAGAGATAATGTTGAGAAAGGTCATATCTCTATGGAGTTTTGCAAGACAGAAGATCAAATTGTTGACATATTTACCAAAGCTTTGATCAGGGATCACTTTGAAAGAAACCGCTTGGTTTAATCAAGATGGATTAAAATATTCTTGACTTCCCTTAATGATTGGCTATGTTTTAATAATTTGTTCATTGAATAAATGTGTTGAATAATGTCTAACTTAATCTTAGATTGTAACAAGTATGCATGCATGACATTAACTCTAAGGTATGGTGAGTAATTTGATTGAAAAAGTCGGGACAAGAAAAGGTTTCCCAGCCAAGATTGAGGAAATGAGTCAAATAACCTGGTTGTTTGACACCCAGGTATGTACCCCTTCTCCAATTAATTATTATACTTAACTGTTAAACTGCCACATCATTTAAACCAGGTTCCCACCCTTTTGCTTGTACTCCATGAACTAATCTCTCTAACCCTAGGAAATTAAAGGTGGATCATGTTCCAAAACCGTCAAATCATAGGGTAATCATGATTGACTCAAGTTCGCATGCAACTAGGACCAGTTTCCTAAACTTTCCTGCACACATCTCTGCTGCCCAATTAAATCACCTAACCGCCATTATTCAAATTTTAAAATATGATAGTTACCCCTTCTCTCAGATTTAGAGCCATATTAGGATCAATTAAAAGGCAATATCAAGGCTAAAAACTGTCAAAAAGCATCCGCTAAAAAACCCTCTCCTCTCTCCATTTCCCTCTAATCTGATCGAAACTTGTCGAAGAAATTTCCAATTTTGAACAAAAAGAAAACCCTAGTTCTCTTCTTCTTTCAGAATCACAGAACACACTGCAATGACGAACTCACCTAGTAAAGTTTCCTCTGAAATTCCTATTGAAAATCCTAACCTTAACCCTACTGCATCTGGTTCCACAACCACCCAAGTCGAATCTGCCTAAGAACTATCTTCCCCATCAAAAGCCCCAAAGTCTTTCATTGGATTGGTTGATTACTCTGATGAAGAGGAGAGTGAATAATCTGAGGGTAGAAATCGAGTTGTGGAGGAGCCACAAATTGAGGGGAAAGAAAATATTGAATGTGAATAAGAGGTGGGTACGGTACAAGTAAACGAAGCTGTTGATGAAAAATCGAATGAGGGAGGGGATGTTGGGATTCAGGAAAATATAGTAGAGTCTAGTAAGTTGGTGGCAGAAAAAGAGGGCGAAGAAATTGCTGATGATGTGAGTAAGGAGAAACCAGAAGAGATAGCGGGAGAACCTAGGGAGAGCGTTAATACTGGAGTAGAAACACCAGAAGCTCTTGAACAATAACTAGGTTCTTCTATTGCTGGTGAGAGAGAACTTGTTGTAGTAGGAGATGTTGAAGTAGTGACGGGGCAATAGGCAAGTCAGGTTCAAGAACCTGATTTTTTAAATGCTAACCCAGAAAAATATGAGTCCTATGACTAGACTGACACTGAAGAAGAAAAGGAAAAGTAAGTAGAAGCAAAAGTTGGGAAAGAGAGTAGTGATGACATTGATGATAAGACCCTGGTAAATTTAATTGCTAGGATGAGGATGCGAAAGCAAGGTGAGGAGAAAACCATCCCCAAGAGGGTAAAGGCTATTGCAAAGAAAGCAGTCTTGCCTCCTACGTCTGTCAATTTTGGGGGAAGAACACCTGTAACAAGAGGGAAAAGTAAGACATCACTTGAGAAAGCCATGGAGAAGAGTAAGAAAAATAATAAAGAAAGAAAGAAAGAGGTGAGCAGAGAAGATGATGAATAAGAAGAAGAGAAAGGGGAAGTCACTCTTCAAAGAAAAGGGAAGAAGAAGGCTGAATCATCTTCAGCCACTCCCAAGGAAAAATCTGCCAAAAAGAGAAAGGCTACAGTGTTTGAACCAGAAGTGAAAGGAACCAGTTTCAAACACAGAAAAAAGACTCAAGAAAAATTACCATTGTTGGAAGAGAAGAGTGGTTTGATGGGTTGATAATGTTGAAGGGTAAAGTAATTGACCCTGCTGTGGTGACAATGTTTGGAATGAAGGAGTTACTGGAGAAGTTGGAGGTCCGAGGGTGGACGCACTTGTTCCTTTGCCCACTCCTAATCATGTATAGTGAAATAATGCTTTATGTTTACATGAACTTTAAAGTGCTGGAAAATGATACAATGAGTACTGAAGTCAGAGGAATAGACCTAGTGTTTGATTCTAAGATACTGGGAGAAATTTGTCACGACCCAAAATTCAACTAGTCGTGATGGCACCTAACCCATCCCGTTAGGTAAGCCAATTTCCAGCTAACCAATTTCAATAATAATTATTAAAGCAATTTAAGTGAATAAAGATCATGATCTTTATTCACTTAAATTGCTTTAATAATTATTATTGAAATTGGTTAGTTGGAAATTGGCTTACCTAACGGTATGGGTTAGGTGCCATCACGACTAGTTGGATTTTGGATCGTGACAAGGTGGTATCAGAGCTCTAGGTTCATAGGTTTTACAAGTCATGAGCAAGTGTCTTGTAGAGTCTTGCGGATTGGTATATCCCGCAACCACCCAGCACAGCAACAACAACAGCCAACATTTGCACGCAATATGCAGAAGTGTAGTATCAGTACAACCGATCCCATGTACTGAGTAAGTAACAAACCTAGCCGTAGGTTGAAAGTAGTGACGATCTTCCACCAAAGTCGGGTACAAAACCAATAGTCCACAACAATCCATAACAACATAAGGCAAATAATACCCGAAGTAACTCAGGGACAAAATACTCAACCAAATAATGATTTCAAAAATAGTAGTTCTTTCTTTCAAATACATCAGTGAAAACCCAAATTGTTTGCCGAAGTTGCCAATAATATAAATAGTTTGAAAACAATAAATTTCTCCAAAAATCTTTTCAATAATAAATAATATGTTTCATTTTTCTTCCGGGTAACCCGTGTAAAACAAATGCATCACTATGCCCATCTGTCAAAATGTGTAAGAAATAATGAATGATATGATGTTGTACAACATGAGAAAAAATACATCTCTATGCCTGTATGTCTTGTGTGCATGCCAATGCGATACAACTCAGTGATAAAATCATAAACAGCCCCTCGGGCATAACATCACTCATATACAGCCCCTCGGACAAACCTCACAGTCACTCGTGCCACTCGGGCATACCTCACAATCAATCTTTCCACTCGGGCATACCGCACAATCACTCTTGCCACTCGAAAATACCTCACAATCACTCATGCCTCCCAGTCACTTAGCACTCGGCACTCGGCATTCGGCACTCGCATTCAGTAGGTACCTACGCTCACTGGGGGTGTGTACAGACTCCGGAGGGGCTCCTTCAGCCTAAGCGCTATAATCTGCACGAACAACTCACGTGCTGCACGGACAACTCACGTGCTATAATAATAAAGTATGCTGCAGGCGGCAGCCCCGATCCACACTCATCCTCACAATCAGGCCCTCGGCCTCACTCAGTCATCAATCTCTCCAGTCTCTCGGGCTCACAATGTCACGAAAAATAGCCCAAAAATGATGATATGATGTATCAATAAATAACAACAGAGACTGAGATATGATATGCAATGAAATGAATATGACTGAGTATGAATTTTCAATTTAACACAATAATTCACAGCAATATGACCTCTGTGGGTCCCAAATATACTGGCACATAGTCTCAACATGATTTTTTGATATGCTTTTTAGCTCAATTTATTTAACACATAAAACTGCCGGAAAAATGCCAAGATTATTTAACTATAAAATTCTACAGAAACAATTATGTCATGATTTTCATAGTACACGCCCACACGCCCGTCACCTAGCATGTGCGTCACCTCCCAACAATTCACAAAAAATATATATTCAGGGTTCATACCCTCAATTCCAAGATTAGAAGAGTTACTTACCTCGAACAGGTCAAATCCAATGTCGAGCAAGCTAAGCAATGCTCCAGAAATTCCATTCTGCGCGTATCAACTTCCAAATGGCTCGAATCTAGTCAAAATAATTTGATTCAGCCCACAAAAATTATAGGAATTAATTCCATATCAAAATACTAATATTTTCCAAAAATCCGAAATTGCGCTCCAAAAATCACCCGTGTGGCCCACATCTCGAAATCTGACGAAACTCACAAAATATGACAACCCATCCAATTACAAGTCCAACCATACTAATTTAACTCAAATCCGACTCCAAACCGGTACTCAAACTTGAAAATTTTGTTTTATGACATTATATAAATTTTCTTCTATTTCTCTTGAAGATTCAATAATCTTACACCAAAAATGAAGATTAATTCATGGAATATAATCACAAGGGAGTTAAGAACACTTGCCCCAAGTTGTGTGGAAAATTTCCTCTCCAAAATCGCCCAATCCGAGCTCCAAAATCCGAAAATGGGTGAAAATGTTGAACCCTCGAATTTAAGGTTCTGCCCCAACGATTTTTGCATCTGCGGACAAGATTTGCGCACCTGCGCATCCGCTTGTGTGAGCAAAATATCGCATTTGCGGACTCCACTCGCCTGCCCAGTTTTCGCTTCTACGCCCATCCGTCCGCATCTGCGCTCACGCAGGTGCGGAATTTTCCCTCGCACTTGCGACCAATGCCTCACAGCCCTCTGCCCGAATCTGCGCTCCTTCTCGCACAGGTGCGATTCCGCACCTGCGAAGCATCTTCCGCACCTGCGCACCTCGCTTTAGCGCACCCCTGCTCGCACCTGCGACTACTTTTCCGCAGGTACGATTACACCAGAAGGCTTCAGTTCCAGTAGTCTTCCAAATTCAAAAATCAATCTGTTAACCATCCGAAACTCACCCGAGGCCCTCGGGTCCCCGTCCAAACATACCAAAAAGTTTCATAACATAACACAGACCTACTCGAGGCCTCAAATCATACCTAACAACCTCAAAAATACGAACTACACACGGATTCAAGCCTAATAAATTTCCAAATTTCCGAATTCTACAAATGACGCCGAAAACTATCAAATCACGCCCGGTTGACCTAAAATTTTGCACACAAGTCACATTTCACATTACAGACCTATTCAAATTTCCAGAATCGGATTTCGACCCCGATATCAAAAAGTCAAACCCTCGGTCAAACTTCCTAAAAATTTAATTTTCGGCAATTCATGCCAAATTCCACTACAGACCTCCAAATAAATTTCCGAACACGTTTCTAAGTCCAAAATCACCATACAAAGCTATTGGAATCATCAAAATTTGAATCCGAGGTCGTTTACACATAAGTCTGTATCCGGTCACTATTTTAACTTAAGCTTTAAACCTTGGAACTAAGTATTTTAATTCCTTCAAAAACCTCGCTGAACCCAAACCAATTACCCCGGCAATTCACACAACAACTGTAAAGTACAATTTGAGAAGTAAATGGGGAAACAGGGTTGTAATACTCTAAATGACCGGCCGGGTCGTTACAAAATTTTGAATGTGCCAGTAGAAGGTTTTGACACTTACGTGAAGCGTGAGTGGCCTAAGTTGGGGGAAAAGGAAGATTCCATGTACTTGACCAACAAGTACACTCAAAAAGGGAGAAGTCGACTGCTAGGAAGGTAGGAAAAGGGGAGATGGAACTAGTTCACAAGCTGTTATTTGAGCTTGTGAACAAATGATTGATGCCTCATTCTGAAAGGAGGCATGAGGCGGCCTACTTGGATTTGGCAGTGATGGAGGTCCTTGATAAGAACAGGCCAATCAACATCCTATCTATAATGTTGAAACATAGGGAAAGGGATGCTGATAAGAAAAATGGTACTCATGCTCTGCCTTATGAATTACGGTTGACCACGGTGTTTGAGCATTTTAAGGTTCCTCTCAGAGATCCTAAAAAGGAAATAAAGAAGAACATGTTTGATGAGGATACCCTGAGGGAATGTGATTGTGTTGCTGGACCACCTGGAACCAAAAGTAAGAGCATTGACACTAACCTACTGGAGGAATTGACTGCTGGTAATGAGGAAAAAAGAGAAGCCAAAAGGAGAAATTACCTCACTAAAGGAGGAAAATAGGAGGCTGAAGGAGGAGAAGAAGAAGGAGCAAGAAGCCTCTGCTGTTAGAATTGACAGACTTCTGGGGCTTATCCAAAGAGAACCCTCTTACAGCAAAGAACCTAGACCTTAGTCCTCTTAGGTCCCTTAGTTTACCCTTAGCCAGTCCCTTGTCATGCAACCCCCTCTATGACCAATGTCTGGATTTTTTTTTGTTGGTGTTTTAATGTTGTTGTCAGTTTGATGGGTTTGTTTAACCGTCTTTTGGTATGGGCCCTTTTAGGCTTAATGTGGTACATGGCATGACAAATGACAAATAAATAAAATTTTTGGACTTTTGGCAAAATTGTGTTTCTGGGCTAATTTTTACTTGATTACTTATTTATGCTCCTGATGAAATATACATGTTAGTGTAGCCCCAACGGCCATGAGTTTTACATTACTACATTATCTCATTGACCACACTGACTTATTGTTTTTTCGATAAAGTCAAACGAGGAAAGCTAGGTTTATGCTTAATATAACCTGGTTCTTGAATGCCACTTGGACTAATAAAGGAAAATACTCTTGAGTTGTCTGTTTGTAGGTTTTAGAATGAATTATGCCTAGCCATATCCAGAGTTGCGATGAATGAAATGCGAGTCCTTTACACTTGTGCAAACATGAACAAACTGAAGAAGAGTATTATGAATGAAACTGGTTCTTATGCTGAAGATTGATGAAAATTGGGCAAGCAGTTGACTAATTTGTACATGGGTTTGTCATCATCAAAAAGGAGAATTTGTTGAGCTGAGCATGTATTATATTTTGATGATTAACAAACCTTATATGAGAATCATGTTTCATGTTCCAGTTTTTGTGTGCTGCTAGACTGTTGTGCAGATAAGAAAGATGAAGTTCAAGTGAACCAGGTTTATAGCAGGCCAACAAAAGAAAGCAAGTCAGACGCGAAAGGCCAGAATTCCCATGCGAGTAAGGATTCCCAGAACATCCTATACGTGTCTTAAAAGGAATATGCGTTTTGGTGGACTTCGTGTATTAAAAGGAATATGTGTTTATGGGAAATACTTGTAGGAAAAAAGAAGATTGAAAGGTTAGAAACAATTAAGGAAACCAAGTCTAAATAGGAGAGACTTTTCTTAACCGAAATACTCTAAGTTTTGGAGCATTAATTGAAGAAGACTTTCGGCCAACATTGTACCTATAAAAGAAGACCTTTTGCCATACTTCATGACACTTCTATTGAGAGAAATCGTGAGAATACTTCTGCCAATAGCAAGCAAAACAAAAAGGTACTTCTGAAGATTCAACTCAATCAACTAAAGAACTACTTCTTGAAGATGAAGGTGCTCGTGTTCTTTAGTTGTTAGGTTGAGTCTTGTATTATGAATTATAACCTAGCTAATTTCATAGAAGTGTAATAGTAGGTTATTGTTGAAATATTATTTTGCAAGCTTTCTAGGCTAAGAGTTAGTTTGGAAACGGGTTGCTACAATTGAATTGATTATAGGGGTTAGGGTACTATAGTTAGTCCCCTTAGTTATAGAGTGATAACCTAAAACTACTCTTTCATGTTAGTGGAGATTTGAGAAAAATCCTACTGGGTAGGTCGTGATTTTTACTCCATTGAGTAAGGAGGTTTTTTATGTAAAATTCTCTGTATTGATTACTTTTCCATAATGTCACAATCCAATTCTCACCATAGGCCATGATGGCGAACCTCCAACTTAATTATACATCCTTAACTTTTAAAATCAGGAATTACATTAACTAAATGGAATTTAACTTAGAAATCATATGTTCTTACTTACAAAATCACAGAGTATGAATGAAATATAAAGCGAAGTGATAATAATATTATGTACAACCGTGAACATTCACTAGAAGCCCCCAAAATCCGGTGTCACAAGTGCATGACCAATCTAGTAGAATATAGAAACTACTATAGCTACTGTCTGAAATAAAATAGACAAAAATAATAAACATAACAAGAAGAAGACTCTGAGTGTTGCAGATCAAAGCATGGAGAGCAGCTCACCACTAAGTCTCTGGAGTGCGTATGCGCACCCGAATGACCTCCTGAAGTACCTGCCTAAGTACTTGCACAATTAGTGCAGAAGTATAGTATGAGTATGTAAATCAACGCATACCATTAAGTATAAAGTCTAACATCGAAGAAGTAGTGATGAGGGATCGATATCGACACTTACTAGTGGTTCAATAACAATGAACATAAGATAGACATATATGAAACACAACAATAGCAACGAGACAGATAAATATCAAATAAAATTCTCAAACAAGAATAATTATGAAATCACTAAATACCATAGCCTGCCTCGAAGGCACAAGACCAACTAATATCAATACAAAATCAAATCTCAAGTATTACGCACGAGTCTGCCGAAGCAAACAGCCCGATCCCATAAGAGTAGTATTACACATTACTACCGAGGCGAACAGTCTGATACCATAAAAATAATGTTATACAATTCCGTCGAGGCGAACGACCCGATCCCATAAGAATAATATTACCAATTCTACCGAGGCAAACAGTCCGATCCCATAAGAATAGTTCACAATACTACCGAGGCGAACGGCCCGATCCCATAAGAATAAAGAAACTTTGTCACCCGCGAAGATACGTGCGAGTCGAGAAGACACAGAACTACCGTTCATCTAATATTCCACAAATCTAAAGTAAGAGGCTACGTCAATATATTTATTATAGTCTCAAATCTCAATTATAAATTCAAGTAATCAAACAAATAAATTTAATTTAAGTAGTAACAGTTAAGGCATGGCGTAGGTCTAAGTCTACCCAGACATAAACATGAATCTAGCTACGCATGAACTCTCGTCACCTCGTATGTACGTAGCACCCAACAAGTAGTACACAACAATTGAAATGCCTACGAGGATATTTTCCTCTTACAAGATTATGCAAGAGACTTACCTTGCTTCCAAGCCCACTACTCGGCTCTCAAACCTTATTAGTTGCCTCAAATCAATGTCGAGCAACCCGAAAGTAATCAAAGGACGTACAAACAAATCAATATACGCTCAAAAGCTCATAATTTAACTATTAGAGTAATTTCCCAATCCAACTCGGAAAGTCAACAAAAGTCAATCTTGGACCCACGTGCCCGAATTCCAGAATGTTTCGAAGATAAATGTTACCCATGTCATTACAAACTCAAATATATAACTTATACCCAATTCCATAATAAATTTCGTAATCAAATCTCATTTTTACTATATCCTAGATCTTTCAACAAAATCCCAAAATCCCACTATTTTTATGTTAAAATCCTTACATAATCTATGTATTAACTCACAATAGGTAAAAATTACTTAACTTATAATGCTTGATGAAAATCCCCCTCCAAAGAGCTCCCAAACTGCCCTAGCCAAGTGAAAAGTAAGGAAAATCAGCCCAAGTCCCGTATTAAAACATGCATTCTGCCCAGGTGTTACCCTTCGCGATTGCAGATAAAGCGTCGCGATCGCGAAGCACAATCTTGCTTCTGCCCTTGATTTCCTCCGCGAACGCGACAAGAGCTCTCGTGAGCATGAAGGCTTCCAGGCTGGATACATCGCGAAGGCGATCCCCCTGTCGCTAGCACGTACGCTCCACTACAGCGCCCCCCAGAATTCCTCTTCCGCGATCGCGGAATATCCCACGTGATCGCGTAGACCAGCTGACTCCCCTGGCCCTTGCCCCCAACTTATCGCGTTCACAACCCTAGTCACGCGAACGCGAAGCACAAAACCCCCTCAGCCCCTCACAACTCTCTGTGATCACGAGACCTTCACCGCGATTGCGATTCACACCAGGCACCAGCAAATTCTGCCAACTTCAACCTTACTCCAGGTAGTCCGAAACTCACTCGAGCCACCCGAGACCTCGTCCAAATGTACCAACAAGTCCATAAACATATTGCGAACCTACTCGAAGTCTCGAAAAACATAAAAATAATATCGAAACCAAGAATCACACCTCAAAACCAAACTAATCAACTTCTAAACTTCAAACTTCTTCCAACTAACTCCGAACGCAGTGAATCATACTTAGACAACTCGGAATGATACCAAACTTCACACACAAGTCTGACATGACAAAATGAACCTACTCCCAAGCTCGAAATGCCAAACGGGATTCGATAGCATCAAAACCTACCTCAAGTCAAACTTAGAAAACTCTAAAACCTTCAAAATGTTGACTTTCAACTATAAGCGTTGAAACGCACCCGGTCCATCCGAAATCGATCCGAATATATGCCCAAGTCCAAAATCACCATATGAACCTATTGGAACATTTAAATCCTGTTTCTGAGGTCGTTTACTCAAAGTGTTGACTCAAGTCAAACTTGGCCACCTTAGGCCACTATTATGAAACTAAGTGTTCCGGATTCAACCCGAACCTTTTCAAAACCAAATAAACCGCCCCACAAGTCATAAAATAGGAAAAACATATACAAGATGTCTTAAATAGGAGAACAGAGATTTAGAAAATAAAACGACCGAACGAATCGTTATACATAATTATTTCTGTTTGTATCTGTTCGAATAGTTCAAAGAATCGGGTTTTTTGAAAACGAAAGGGAAGACACATTTCAACCCCTTCTCGTGGGTAACTGTAGTAAAAAATAACAATAATACCTCTCTTACGCCGGTCGCCTTAGTTTTTGTGTCAATTTAACTTTTGAATAAAATATTCCTTATAACGTTACTGACTTATTGTTAAATGCATTCTTTCTATTAATGTCATTTTAATTTTTTATTATTATTTATGTTATATTGTTTAAGTAATGTATTATTTAAGTTAAAGATTCTGTTCTCTTTTCAAGGATGCTTCCATAAACATCAATGATTAAGTACTCCTCTGACAAAGATAAAATACGAAAAAGAGAAGTTACACAAGAGTGCCCAATAATTAAAGTCCAGCTACTTCCTACGTTGATACAAATTCATTAGCTTCATTTCTACAAGACTATAGGCTAGAAAAAGGTGTAGCCTTTATGTCAAACCACACATGGCTGAGTAAGCATTAATGATCAGTCGCTTAAAGTAAGGTAGAAAAATAGTTTTGTTTTCTAATCGGTGTTAAGTATTTATTTTGGGGTCCGATTGAATTAGATTCACGCCGAAAAATTTTACTTTATCGGGTAAAACGCTTTTAATAAAGGTAACTCTATACTCATGGCTTAAACTCAAAAATCAGATGAATGAATACTTATTATTCTTGCATAAGTAAGATGGTTGATACATACAAAAATAATATTGGTGAGATGGTGCACTATATTGACAAGCCCTTCTGTCGTCAACACCTTTTGGAATAATTCTAAGTTTGTCATGTATACCAAAGGTTCTATAGTACCATACATACTTCCTAGAGTTTTCTCATGTTTGTTCCAATAAGCAATCAGTGTTTGTAGCTGTAAGGGCTATAGTACACCAACCATTTCTTCGTTCGTGGTCTTTATTCATTCAAGAAGAGGCAAATTAAAGAAAGATATCAGAAAAAGTAATAATAAGTGGAAATGATTACCGTTTTTGGAGACTAACTGTAGATGAATAGGAGAAGATGGAAATATTTACGTAATAAAACGGAATATGCTTTGGAATTATTTGCCTCGCATTTTTAACTGGCTGAGGTATTAGTATTTTGAAATACTATGATGATGCAATAGTCCAATTTCGTGATACATTTGTCTTACTAGCGTGTAATACAGTTTTGTGAAGATAAGATCTATATATATGGACTAATTATTTGGTATCGTTTTCATCGACTGTGTAAAATTCAATATCTCAAAATATCAACTAGTTTTTTTTTTTTTTTTTTTTATACACTTTATAGACTGGCGAAAGCATTTTCTCTTTTGGACTCCTTAGTAAAATATAGAGCAGAAATATATCAAACTAAAGAAGCTAAGGGGCAATAATGATAACATCAACAACCCAAACTTGGCTTCCTAATCTTTTAAGCCTTTTTATGTTTTGATTATTTTGTGCAGAGAAAAGAAGGAAAAAGAAATTAAATTGGCGATGATGTTTAATTAGTTTGCACAAAACCCTACAACTATTGGGTTCTGGCAGATGTCCCTCACTTGCAGATTCATGGAATCAACTTTTAAAAAAAGGAGAGGTTGCTATTGGCCTTGCAAAGTCAATGGACGCATATGCTTTCAATTGATAACTTAGGTAGGCCTATATAAATGATAAAAAACTGAATAAAAACACGAAAAGTGATAGATAGAGGAAAAAAGGAAATGAAGAAGACGACACCAAATGACACACTCACCAAACATACTTATTGTCGTGTATTCCAATTTTACTGATCAGCATTTTGCTATGGTATGATAAAAGGAGCAGCGGGCATCTATGATTAAACTAAAGCTTCATCATGCTTCATAAGGAATTCAAATTCAACTATGTTGTTGTCTGATTTTGATTGGTCGGAAATTTGTCATTGATAGAGGGCAAAATCACTTTATTCTATTGCACCAAAATCACTAAACTATTATTTGTACTGTTATACAAAAATATTATTCAATTTTATTAAGTATCACAATAAGTTACTAAATTTTTTTTAACTAAAAAGTCATCGAGTTTATTTTAAGTATCAGAAAAGTCATTAGTAAGAAATAAAAGAGATATTTAATACTATGATACTTGAACAAAGTTGAGTGGCTTCCAATTAAAGAAAATTATTTTATTTATTGAGTTTCTGCTATACGTAGGCAAATTAAAGTTGAATAGTTTATTTTTACAATAATTAGTGATTTTCTGTAATATTTAGACAAAGTTGAGTGATTTTTGTTGTTACAGAAATAATTTAGTAACTTTAATTTAATTTGAGTGACTATTCGTGAAATTACTTATGATATTTAGGGATCAAAATGACAATTACACCTAGAGTAACCAAATTACCGATTTGCACTAATATTTTTCATGGGGTAATTTTTAGCATCTATGGCTGTTTGGCCATTTTACTATCATTGATCACAAGAATAATGCACTTTTAATTTCTTGAAAGGTTCATCGTCGGATTACATTTTCAATAATCTTTTGTATTATGATAGAGATTCCCATAATCGTTGACTAGCTTGTCACTTGTTAATGTGATAAATTGAAAAAGTCTTTAAATGAGGAGAAAATGAATGTGCCCCTAATTGACCTCATACTTCCCAATCAATCAATGTGGCGCACGTCTGTTGACGCTTTAATTTCTGTCTTTTATTGAGAAATAAAAATTAATTTACTGAGAGAGCTTGCAAAGTTTAAACGTAATTTATGTTTATAAAGTCTAAATTATGTTAATGTTTTCCCAAGAAATCTGATATTTCCGTTCTAGAACGGGCTCGAGACAAATCAAAACAAAAAACAAGTAAATTTGAGAATGGCGTGTAGTTTTTGCTTATTTAGTGTGTACTTTTTTCTGAGAATTAGTAATGAAAGTAGCTTCAACTTATAGTTTCCCTTTTTCATTTAATACTAAAGATCAAATTAAATGCTTACCCTTTCCCTATTCATGTATGCTACAGTATACGTTTTTGTGATTTTTATGATCGTTCATCAATCAAAAAGAAATCATGCAAAAAATTTGCTCCAATTTATCTCTTTGTTGCAGTTTACAAATTACAATCAGGTCAACTCTACATTTGTTCCTTTTGTTTTGTTTGTCTTTTCTTCTTTTTTCTTTTTAATTCATTTCCTAATTAATTTGTCATTTCGCTATTAGAATATCGTTTTCACCACTACTTTCCAGACCATAAGTCTACCTTACGAGCATGGCATTTGATGTCACAATTGTATAAATACCGGTACGTGGTCCTCCATTTTAAAGCCAAAATAAACCACAGCCATTCTTCATTTCTTTATAGTTATTAACCTTTCATTTGCCAGTGTAATTTGATCAGAGAAGGCCAATGGCGAAGATTGCTGTTGGAAGTAGCCGTGAGGCTATTCAGCCTGACTGCATCCAAGCACTCATTGTTGAGTTTATTTGCACTTTTCTCTTTGTTTTTGCTGGTGTTGGATCTGCCATGGCTGCCAGTAAGTTGCATCAATTATAAGTCTTTTTTTTTTCCTTCCATTATTACAAGTGATAAAGAGAGTTTGAGTGGGATTGAACTTGGTTACTTGAATTGTAGATCGAATTGATATTATAGTCCATTTTTTGGGGTGTGCATTTCTCTGTTTTTTGTTTTGGTTTATACTATTGTCTTTTTAGAATTGGCAAAATGGTTAGTATAAGATTTCATTGATTATTTTGGCCATTTGGGTTTCCATGCACTTTTAAGATGCCAGATTCCTTAAAGGGAAAGAAAAGTGATGGTAGTATTGAGCGGAGAGAATAATCCATGATCTTAAACTTTTTTTGTACATGTGTATACCATTGAGCTGAATTTCGTACTTTAGAGGGTCTGGTAGATCCTTTTGATAACCTATGTTGAAGGGATATCTATCTAACCCGATCATTTGTATAAAATATCCCTTTTTGGGTGATCACATAAAATCCGGTCTTAAATCTGCATATATATAATAAAACGAACCAACGTATGAACTATGAAACGGATGGTTTAAATACAAAGATTAGCTTATGATATATTGGAAGTGAAGCAATGGGTTTGATAATTGTAGTGTTGAATATATTGAAAACAGACAAGCTAAATGGAGATCCACTGGTGAGTTTATTTTTTGTGGCAATGGCACATGCATTGGTGGTGGCAGTGACCATCTCTGCTGGTTTCAGAATTTCTGGTGGACACCTCAACCCTGCTGTCACACTTGGCCTTTGTATGGGTGGTCATATCACTGTCTTCAGATCAATCCTTTACTGGATTGACCAATTATTGGCTTCTGTTGCTGCTTGTGCTTTGCTCAATTACCTCACTGCTGGATTGGTTAGTAATCCTACTACTACTTTCTCTGCAAGAACAAAAATAACCAACATCTTGTCCTCTAATCTACTAGTTCTAGTACTAGATACTACACAGACAGACTACTTACTAGTGGCATATAGACAGACCGGTTACCGTGGCATAAAATCCTTTTCTGCTCATCTAACTCAAGCGAGATAGTAATAATCACTCAAAATAGTCATATGATCGATGGCATTAATAGGGTATTGTTGTATGTTGATCTCTCTTGTTTGTACTTTTGCAGGAAACACCAGTTCACACACTAGCAAATGGAGTGAGCTATGGCCAAGGGATAATTATGGAGGTGATTTTGACCTTTTCTTTGTTGTTCACTGTCTATACTACCATTGTGGACCCCAAGAAGGGAATTCTTGAAGGGATGGGCCCACTTCTAACTGGGCTTGTTGTTGGGGCCAACATCATGGCTGGAGGGCCTTTTTCAGGAGCTTCAATGAACCCAGCAAGATCATTTGGGCCAGCTTTTGTTAGTGGAATCTGGACTGACCATTGGGTTTACTGGGTTGGGCCTTTGATTGGTGGTGGGCTTGCTGGCTTTATCTGTGAAAACTTTTTCATTGTTAGAACTCATGTTCCTCTTCCTAGTGATGAATCTTTCTAGGTTTTGTGTCAAAGGGTCCCTGGCTAGTTTGCAGTCTGCCTTGCTATGCATGTATTTTCTATGTTTCAGTTTTGTAAGTTTCATATATAATAACACTTTGTATGAAATTATGTACCAACTCCTTAGATTTCTCCCCATATTTTTAATTTTTCCATTTCGGCACTTGTAAGCTGCTAAGATAACATATCACCCAATTTAAGTGATATGGTTTTATTTTAGGTAGATCACATGTAGCAAACAAGTGACAAATCAAAGTTCATTGATTTAAATTTGGAACATCAAATAAGAAACCTAATTAAGTCTATTAGAATTCTCAAATCTTGAGAAAGTATCAAGAGTGTTTCATTCTCTCTCTTTTGCTAAAACGTGACAAGAATTCCTCTCTAATTTTATTTTTAACATCACAACATAATCATGTCCACCAAATGGCATTATCTTTCAACTGGTCAACTCTTATCCGATCCCTATGACACGACTCCTGCAATTTACTATATTTTGTCGGACGAACATTGTGTCCACGTTAATTTCTCACAGCACCTTATATCCTCACATTGTATATATGTGTTCCGTATTATTATGCATTGTCATATCAAGTCTTTTGGTGAAAGAAAATTTTGTATTGATCTCCACCGGACAAAAGATACTTACAAGTGATGTTTACAATCCATAATCTATCCCTAGCTAGCTCTATGTCAAAAACTATAACCATTTATTCTCTTTCTCCTTGACCATCCCTACTAGGTAGGTCTGTCCAGTTGGAAGCAGGTCCTAATCTATTCGAAATGTCATTGTTGTTTTCCTATCTATACAATTGACTTATCCACTCTATTTCTTTCCTATTCTTCCTGTTGGCTTCTATCAGTTGCACTATATTTGCTATGCTCTTCCGCATCATTGTTGGCCATGTTACTTTCGGATTCTATAGTGCTTTATTTCTTACTTCCCATATCCCAATACATTACAGCTATGATGATTGAGGTCACGAACCCTCCGCGTACTCTCTCTTTAATACATCTCATTTTCCTCCAAATGCTCTGCATGTCTATTTGCTTCAGCTTTATTCCCAGCCCGTTGCAGAGTTCTTCAATGCACAGTTTTGAGAATTGACACTCAAAGTACAGATGCTGCATTGTTTCATCATGCATTCCACAGAGTAGACATGTTCTTTCCTGGCTTATTCACTACTAGAAAACTGTCTAAAACTGTCCATAAATACCGACCAAAATCGGTTGGTAAACTGAAAAAACCGACCGATTTTCGACCGACTTTAATCCATCGAAATTAGGCTGGTCGATAATAAATAGCGACCGAAGTCGGTCGTAATTTTCGACCGATTTCGATCGGTCAATTAAATTTTACAAATGACCCAAAAAGAAATAATCTGCCGAAAAAACCGACCGAAGTCGGTCGGTATTTTTAATTATGCAATTAAAAAATATATTATCTAGGAATCGAACCAAGGTTTGTACTGTGGAAGGATACTATTCTACCACTAGACTATTGATACATTTTGGTTTAAGACTTTCTTTTATTTGTATTTGTATTCTTTAATTGCATTTTCGCGCGAAAATAATCGATTGATTTCGATCGGTTTTATTAAAAATTTAAAATTACCAATCAAAATCGGTCGATTTTTTAAAATGACTGACTGAAATAACCGACCGATTTCGGTCAATTTTTTGAATATTAATTTTAATTTATTTTTTTTTTATGAAAAATCGACCGATTTCGGTTGGTTTCTTAAAAAATA
Source organism: Nicotiana tabacum (assembly GCF_000715075.1). Taxonomy (NCBI): domain Eukaryota; kingdom Viridiplantae; phylum Streptophyta; class Magnoliopsida; order Solanales; family Solanaceae; genus Nicotiana; species Nicotiana tabacum. The sequence goes on from NC_134102.1 coordinate 92,473,389, forward strand.
AATTTCGTTGGACGCTAAAATAGTTTCTCACATTTTTGCGCAGAATATATCAACCGAAGTTGGTCAGTTTCTTAAAAAAGTTAAAAAATTAAATATTTTAAAAAACCGACCGACTTCGATCAGTATTTCAGTCGGTTTTTGACCTACTGAAGTCAGTCGGTTGGTCGCGAACGATTTTGGCCGAATTTTTAGTAGTGATTCCTATTATATGTAATCTGTCTCTTGTAAGTAATCTCTATCTCATGATGAACCAGCCAATAAAGCAATATTTGGAACATTTAGTCTATTCCAAATCTATCTTGCATACAACCATTTAAGTGCTGCTCCTCTTCTCCATTGGTATCCTTCTTTCACTGTGTATATATTTGTCTGTCCCTTCCATCCTTTTTGTATGAATCCTGCAGAAAAAGTTATTTTGATATCAAATATTTTCTTCCAATACCATACACTATCCTGTGGTGGTTTATATTGCTACTAGTCCTTGCCTTTTATGTATATATGATCTACCCATTTGACCTATAAGGAATCACTTTTTTGCTTTATGTTCCATACATACTTTGCCAATGCTGCTTCATTCCACATCAAGCAGTCTTCTATGCCTAATCCACCTTCTCATTTAGTTCGGCAGACCAGGTCCCATGCTGCCAATGGGGCTTTGTTCGTGACACTTTTTGCATCCCATAAGTAGTTCCTGCATATAGCTACAATGTCCTTCAGGACCCTTTTTGGTAACAAGAAGATTGATGCCCAATATAAATGTAAATGCAGTAACACTGCATTTACCAATTAGGTTCTCCCTGCATACGATAGGTTCCTCGATCCCCACCCTTTTATCTTCACCAAGATCTTGTCTATTAATATTTCACAGTCCACAACACTTAGCTTCTTTGATGATATAGGCACCCCAAGATATTTGAATGGGAGTTTACCTCTCTTATACCCTGTCAGCTCACATATGTCTTCTATCTCCCTTCCATTCATATTAGCACAAACAATATTGGATTTATTTGCATTGACGGTCATACCAGATGCTTGGGAGAATGATTGGAACCCCCTTAGCATGAGCATTACTGAAGGGTAGTCTCCTTTACAGAATAATATCATGTTATCAGCAAAACAAAGGTATGTTAGCCTTAATCCTTTGCATTTTGTATGAAAAATAAATTCCTCTTGCCTGGCCACATGCACCATAATTCGCATGAAATATTCCAAACAAATGACAAACAGTAGAGGAGAGATTGGATCTCCTTGTCTCAAACCTATCTTCCCCTGTAATCTAACATAGCACCCTTCATTTAAGTTAATGTTGTAGCTAGTTGAGGTGATACATGCCATAATCCACCTTATTAAGATCCCAGGGAAGTTTAATGGATGCAACATTTCCTCCACAAACTTCCATTCAATGGAATCATACGCCTTCTTCAAATCCACCTTGATCAAGTAACTCTTAGTGATTTGTTTTCTATTGTATAATCTGACCAGGTCTTGACAAATCAAGATATTTTGTACTATTGTTCTCCCAGTCACAAAAGCACTTTGATTTGGTGATATGATGTCTGGAAATACCAACTTCAATCGATTACACATCATCTTTGAAATAATCTTGTACACCACATTACAACATGCTATAGGTCTGTAATCTCCTACTGTTTCAGCATGAGTGGATTTTGGTATAAGGGTGATAACTGTATTGTTGAGTGCTTTGAGCATTTTTCCAGATTGAAAATATTCCAGCACAGATGCAGTGACATCCTCACCTACAATGGTCCAGTTGTCCTTGAAAAATTGGCCGCTATACCCATAAGGGCCTGGTGCCTTTGTCCCTTCTATGTCCCATAGTGCTTCTTTAACTTCCTTTTGTGAGAAAGCTCTTACTAGTTGGGCCTTTTGTTCTGCTGAACTAATCTTCCCCTCTTTGATTATATGGCTTGCCACATGATCCATGCTTTGTTATTCAGTATCCAGTAGGCTTGTATAGAACTCAATGAAAGCATCAACTACTGCCTCTATTGAATAAACTGTTTCTCCTTGCATGTTCTAAATTGTAAATATCCTGCTTGCTGCTCTCTTAGCCTTGATCATAGAGTGAAAATAGCTTGTCTTCATATCTCCATATTTGAGCCACTGTACTTTACTCTTCTGCTGCAAATATTTTATTTTTGCTTTCTTCTCGTATGTGCATTGCTGTGTCAAATCTTTCTCCTCTATGACTAACAATTAATTCCTAAGATCCTTTTGGATCTTATCTTGATACTCTACTAGCTTTTTCATGCTTTCCTCTACCTCTTTCTCTACTTTAGTAAACTTGTCTTTGTTTAACTTTAGCAGAACCTTTTTAAGTCTGTTCAATTTTTTCATAATTTTGAATATATTTGTTCCCTTTATTGGTTATCTCCAGTTGCTCTCCACTCTTGCCATGTAGGATTTATCCATACTCTACAAGTTGTAGTATCTGAAAATCCTTATCTTAGGTGTGCCAGTTCTATCCCATTTTATTATTACAGGACTGAGATTATATACTCCTGCAGGCATGTAATTAATCTCAGATGTTGACAACTTATTTATCCAATCAGCATTGGTGATCACCCTGTCAACCATGCTTAGTACTCTATCCTATCCATCTTGTTTATTGCTGCAGTTTATTGCTGCATGTATAAAAAAACACCCCGATAATTTCAGTTCTTTTAGTTCACATTGCTCAACACATTCCTTAAATTCTTTTATTTTTGCATAACTTACCTTACTTCCCACTCTATCCTCTTGATTGAGTATAGAGTTAAAAGTCTCCCATAATTGCCCATGCCCCTACCATTTGATTAGCTATCATCCTTATGTCTCTTCGCAAGTCAGACGTTAGTGCATGGTCATTGAATCCATACACCATTGTCACATTAATCACCTTTCATGTGCTACTGTGAGTAATTATATTATGTATTAGTTGTTTTGTAACCCTTTCCACCATTATAGTAAAGGTTTGTGGCTTCCACAATAACCAGATTCTACCTGCATTATGCTTAGAGTAATTTGTAGTATAAGACCACATTGTACAAAGATTAAGAGAAGCTTGATTTGCCTTAGCCCTTTTAGTCTTTGTTTCCAAGAGCCCAAACAATCCAACCTGTTGTCTTTGCAGAAAAAGGTTCACTTCCTTTTGTTTGGTTGTCCTGTTTAGGCCTCTGGTGTTCCAAAATCCAATGATATCCATTAGGGAGGTGGGGGTTAGGTCCCCCATCCTTCCCTGATTTATTATCATTCTCTTGTGATTCCATCTCTTTTCCATTAGTATTCTCCTCTCCTTCATTCCTCCCATTATTCCTCTTGTACAGCTTTGTTACTGCAGCATAAGTATTTTGATTGTTTCCTCGACCCTTCCATGCAATTTTTTCCCTGTACCACTTGCCATGTTTCCTGCTCTCTTCTGTTATTTACTGCCTGGTTTTGATTTCGTTGTGTCCCCTGGTGCTTATCTTTGTTACTCCCATTTTCAATTGTAGTGATGCTACCTGCTTCAGTGCTCTATTGTTGCTCGACATATTTCTCCACTTCTTTGGAGTTATTTATATTCCTCCTGTTGTCTGGTTCCCTATTAGTTCCCTCTACCACTTGGTTCTGCCTTAATTACTTCCTATAATCTTTGATACCATGTCCAAAGTTTTGACATAATTTACAAAAGACTGGTTTCCATTCATAGCTAACCTCTTGCTCAATGATCACTCCACATTCATTCTCGAATATTACCATATCTTGATTTATCTGATTTAGTGTTACTTCAACTAAAATTCTTGCATATTGCAATCTCTCTTTTTGTGTTGTTGCTCTGTCCGCTTTCAGTGGATTACCAATCATCCCTGCTATTTTTATTAGAGCATTTTATCCCCAGTATTTTATATCCAGGTTCATCAATCTAATCCACACAGAAATTTTATCAACCACCTGCTTGTCAAATCCAATATCAGGTCTTCATGATTTAACAACTATTGGTTTTTTGTCAAACATTCCGATTCCTTCCTCTACCACCTTTTCTTTGTTCTCTATTGAGTGAAATATTACTATGAACACTCCCATGTTCACCTGAGCTATTTTATCTATTCCCAGTGTTCCCCGTACTCTTTTGAAGTATCCTTCCATAACTGTTTGTGGTGGATTTGAGCCTAACACATAACAAATTATAGCAGATCTCCAGTAAATTATCTCATCTTTTATGTCTTCCATTGTAATTTGAACATTACATCTCAATTGCTCCCCTTCTTTCATGGTTAGGTCATACCCTTTGATTTGCTCACCTTTTTCCTACAATTTGACTCCAATTCTCCCTTTCTGTTCGTTCCTTTGCATGGCTTTGTTTTCCTACTGATTCCGACTCGCTTTCCTCTTCCTCCATTAGATCTGCCCATGATTTCATAGCCGGCGTGTTCTCCACCACTATTGATGTCGAAGCCATCATTCTAGCAAAGCTAATGGAGCGATGCCTTGTATATTGCATTGACATTTCAGAATTTCTTTTTTGGTGAAGAGAAAAATATTATTAATCATCCCAACAACGACTGTATGAGGTATACACTTTAAAATCTATACCGACTATGAAAGCTAGATATTGCAACCTATAATCGTTCCATTGTCGTAAAACTGGGCTCTATGTATTCTTTTGTGTTATGACCTTTGCCTATACAGACCCTCTATCCACTCCCCGTCCCTCCAACTTCCTTCCTTGGTACCTATTCTATCATTCCTTGTCTTAAATTCCTGCTGAATTTGATTACAGATTGTCCCAGGATTAGGAACTCTTTGGTTCCATAATGCTTCATTGCGTGCCTTCCATATAGCATATACTAGTGATGCTAATGCCGTCTTTACGAATGTTCTGCTTCTTTCTACTTTGACTCCTCTTTTTAGCCTTCTTCATATGCCTTGTACTGTGGTGTTTTGTATTCCAATATTTAAACATTTTAGCACTGCCAATATACAAGCTGTTGAGAACTGGCATTCAAAGAATAGGTATTCTATCATCCCAGGTTCATTGTCGCATATTGCACATTTTGTGTCTTGGATTATCCATATGCTCTGCATTCTCAATCTTGTTAGTAGTCTCTTGTGTCCAACCAACTAACATATGAAGTTGTGTTTAGGCACATTTTCTTTGTTCCATACCCAGCTACTCCACGGCCAATTATCCAGGTTTCCTATTCTCCATAGGTAACCATTTTTAATGGTATAACTGTCGTTCCTTGCTAACCACCCTTGTTCGACATACCCCTGTGCAAACTTGTCCCTGATCGAGCAAATTTTCCTCCAATACCAGCAACAGTCATTAGGAGGTTTGTATTGCCACCAAGAGCTGCCTTTTAAGTATATGTGATCTATTTATTTTACCCATAGATCATCTGCCTTGCAAGCAATATTCCATACATACTTGGCTATGGCAGTCGCATTCCATACCACCCCATTTATGATTCCCAGGCCTCCCATATTCTTTGGTCTACATACCAAGTCCCATGCTACCAGTGGTGCTTTGTTGCTCACTTCCTTCCCATTCCATAGAAAGTTTCTGCAACTTGTTGTAATTATTTTCATCACTTCTTTAGGTAGGTTGAATATGGAAGCCCAATATGTGTGAACATGCATCAACACTGAGTTGATTAGCTGTACTCGACCTGCATATGATAGGTTCCTTGATCCCCATGCTTTAATTCTTGTTGTCATCTTGTCTACCAATATCTCACACTCTATGCCAGTGAGCATTTTAGTTGAAATTGGAACACCCAAATACTTAAATGGTAAAGACCCATTTTGGTAGCATGTTATGTCACATAAATCCACCAGGCATTGTTGATCCATATTGACACTAAAAATATTAGACTTTCCTGCATTAGTGCATAATCCTGAAGCCCTTGAGAATGACTGGAGTCCTCTTAGCATCAGCAAGACTGACTGGTAGGTCTTTGTCTTATCAAGCTGCTACATACATGCTCCCTATTCCTTTTATTGGTTCCCAATAGACCTTCATAGAAGGTTATAAATGCCTTATCTATCCTCTCTAGATCATTTGTGTGTTTTTCAATTGTATTATCAATAGAGAATATTCTATTAGAATTCCTTTTTGCTTTCATCATACTATGGAAAAATTTTGTGTTCATGTCTCCTTGGGTCAGCCACTGTATTTTGTATTTTTGCCTCAAGAACTGCTCTCTAGCATTATACCATATTTTGCATTTCAGGGACAGGATAGTTTCTTCTTCTATCAATTGGATGTTACATGGATCCAATTGCATTCTTTCCTAGAAATTTTGAAGCTTCTGCATTGTCTCGTCTGCCTTCCTTTCAACCTCACCGAATCTGTCTTTGTTCAGCTCTTGCAATATGTGTTTTGATTTTGTTTAGTTTTCCCACTAATTCATACATTTTAGTGCCTTTCCTATCAATTCTCCACCCTGACTTTATTTTCTCCTTGCAATCTGGGGCCAAGCTCGACATATTGAAGTATCTGAACATTTATTCTTTGGTTGGTTGCCATTGTCCCAACTTATAATGGCTGGACAGTGATCAAACAGTGAATGTACTACTGATGCAGGTAGGTTTAGTCCCCACTCATCATTTACCATTACTCTATCAATTCTACTGAGTACTCTATCCCCTCTACTTTGCTTGTTTGTCCATGTGAAGAATGCTCTAGTAGATTTAAGGTCCAACAATGAGCAATCCTCAACACATTTCTTAAAGTCTCTTATCTCTGCCATTGTGACAGGGCTTCCCATTCTCTCCTCCTTATGTAGAACACAAATTAAGTCCCTCTTTATCGCCCATGGACCTTTTATCTGAGCATGAATATTTTTAATTGCCTGCCAAAGATCTCTTCTAAGTGCAACATCATTGAATGCATAAATCATATCACATGTAGTGTTTTGCCAGTCCTTCTATGGTGTAGCTCACAGTGAATTAGTTGTGCTATTACTTTGGTTATGCTGGCTCCATATAGCATAGGATTCCATAGAATTCATATCCTTCCTCTGGGATATTGGGATAGATTTGTACTAAACGACCAGCCTTGACAGAGGTGAAGAGAGACTTGCTGGACTTTTGCTCTCTTCACCTTTGTTTCCAGAAGACCAAATACCCCTACCCTAGCATTGTGTATGAATATCTTTATTACCTTCTGTTTGGTAGGATTATTTAGTCCTCTAGTGTTCCAGAAACCTATGTTATCCATTAGGACGAGGGAGGCCCCCACCCTTGCCAAGTCATGGCTCCCCTGCACCTTGTACTCCTTCAGGGAAAGAAGAGCTTGATTCTTCTGAGTATTTGTTCCTCTCTTCCAATGGTTATTTCTCCACTAGGCTAGAAAATATGTTCCCTAACTTTATTGTTGTATTTTGTAAGGTCACCCCCCTTTTTATGTAGTTCCTTGCCTTGAATCCTTATTGGTTACCTTGCCTGCCAGTTATCTGTTTGGTCTGATTTCCTCCTTTTTTTGCAGGGATTTTGGTCGTTGTCTCTGTTGTTTTCTCCATTTCATTACTGATCTCCTTGCTGGTCTCATTTCCCTGTCCCTGGTGATCTTTAGTTCCTTCTATTTTCTCCTGTTTACCCTTTTCCTCCTTAAGGAATTTCTTGCATTCTTTCATTTCATGGCCATAGTTACCACACTTGTCACATAACACAGGTTTCCACTCATATGTTACAGTTTGCTCCACTATTTTACCATATTCATTCTCAAATATTATTGATATTGGATATGTTTGATTCAATGCAGTCTCCACCAATACTCAAGCATATGTTAATATTTCCCTTTGCGTAGTTGCACTATCTGCTTTGAGAGGTTACCCAATTAGCCCTGCTATTTTAGTCAGCGCTACCTTGCCCCAGTATTTGATGTCCAGTTCCGATAATCTTACCCACTCAAGTATTTTCTCCATTTGTGTTTTAGTGAAGTCCATATCTGGTTTCTATGGCTTTACTATGACTGGCTTTCTGTCAAACATTTGGACTCCCTCTTCTACCACTCTGCTTCTATACTCTAGGTCATGAAAGCGTACAATGAACACACCTCGACTAATTTGTGCCACCTTATCAATTACCAATTTCCCCCATATCCTCCGAAAGTATCCATCCATTACAGGTTGTGGAGGATTGGATCCTAGGACGTAGCAGACCACTGCTGATGACCAATACTCCACCTTGCCTTTGATGTCATACAAAGTAATTTTTACATTTATGTGATTCTCTACTGGTTTGCTCAGATCTAGCCCCTCTGTACTCGGAATTGCCCCTACTACACGACTCCATGATTTAGGGCTTGAATTTGAATTCGACCGCGTACCTTTGTTCTCGCTATCTATGGCTTCCTCATTCACCATGTCAGCCCAGTATATTTTCCCCCAGCTTAGATCCATAGTTCCCCTTTCTCTGTTCACTGAATTGCTCCTTTGCTGTGTTTTCAATGTGGGCGCTATGGTTAAGTCCAATGGTATTATTCCTTGGATTGCATTAATGCTACGTTGTTTCTTTGCATCTGCAGAGTCCGGTATTCTTGTTTTTGCCATGGTTATTCCTTGATTGCTACCTTTCGATTGTTGTCCCCTCCCTCTAGTCTTCGATTTTCTCGTCATTAGCGGAGCTGAGAAAAGCTCTTATTCTAGAGAGAGAAACTTTCAGAATTTCTTTCCCTCCAATGATTGTGGAACTTTTTTTGGGTCTCTTCCTGTTGTGGTATGCTGTACGATGCTCCCTCCTTCTCCAGATTTTGCCTTCCTTGCCATAATCAGCTACTGCTGAGAGGAGAGTTCATGTCTAGAGAGAGAAAGTTTTTTTTCCTAATTATTTCTTATTCTTATATTTAGTGAAAAGAATATTGTGCATTGTCATACCAAGTCTATGTTTTACTTTTTCCTTAATATTTTGGTTTGCTTGAAAACGGGATGTGAGGCGAAGTAAATTTCCTATTAGTCACTTCCACCAATTGATCATTTCATTGGGTCACAATTATATCTGAAATGCAAATGCAATACTTCAAATATGCAGGGAACTATAAATAAGAAAAGATTTCATTGCACCCAAAAAGTGAATATACATTGTTTGAGTGGATATTAAAAAAAACTGACGTAGCTAGGGGAAAGTAATATAGGACTCTTGTTTGTTTGCTTACTTAGACTACTCAACTAACTTATTACATATTTTTTTTGTTTTTCATCCGGTTTTCGGTACCCATATTTGGGCCCAACTAAAAAAGTCCCACATCGAGGGTAAAACACTCCCTAACAAAGGCGACTCCATACTCAGAGACTCGAACCTGAGATCTCTAGTTAAGGATGAAGGAATACTTACCACTCCACCACAACCCTTGTTGGTAATTTATTACATATGTTCCTAGAGAAAGAAGATAAATCTAAGTCACGGGAGTAGATAAGAAAGAGATCCGAGGTGTCTGTGTGCAGTAGAGCATTGTGACTCCAACAATTAGAAGGGCTCTTTTAATATTTGACAAAATGATGAGTGCAACTAAGAGCCCATTTGGATTAGCTGATTGTAAATAGCTGATAAGTTTGTAGTGCTGAAAAGTTTTTTTAAATGCTGAAACTGATTTTTAAAATAATCATTTACGTGTTTGGATAGAAGTGCTGAAACTGATAATAAACAGTTGATGTGTTTGATTAAAAAATGCTGATAAGCTATTCTTTTGTTAAAATGACTAAAATACCCTTGAATCTTTTTCAGAAGATTATAAATTAAAAATTTCTTTGTAAAGAAACGAATTAATAACGAATATGGAATGAAGAGAAAGTTAAGAAATTTATTTTGGGAAAAGTATTTTGTGAATTAGAAAATATTATTAAGGATAAACTAGTAAAAGTGTTGGTCAAACTAAAAGTGCTTATAAGTTGAAAAGCCATAAGTTGGGGGTGACCGGCTTATGACTTATGACTGATTTTAGCTTATAAGCACTTGGCTTATAAGCACTTTGAGTGTTTACCAAACGCGTAGATAAGCCAAAAGGTGCTTATAAGCCAGTTTGATCCGCTTATAAGCTTAGCCAAACACCCTCTAAGTATTATTTGGCAAATGTAATGCAATGTAGATGTAATTATTTGCCGTGAGTGGAAGCTAGTAAAATGATCTCAAATAGTAAAAAAATGAGAAGCTGTAAATGAACAATTGATATTCTACGGTAGTTGTTTTAAATTCTGGCTGTATATCATTATTTTAACAGGACAATTGTTGTTGACAATGTAACAAACTACTTTGAAATTAAATACTCCTATAATTATTTCTGGTGGATATTAATTACAGAACTTTACAGTGTACATCTCAAATTAAATTAGCGCAGACAGGATTTGTCTCCTAGCTAGCAAATGCCATTGAATACACCACCAAAATCATGCAAAAAGTGGAAAAAATTAAATTAATTGGGAACTTTGCTGCTGGTAGCTATTTTTATATTATAGATATCGGATATTTATTAGTTTATCTACTCCATCTGATATCTTCAATGTTCTATTCTACGAATAACTTATACAATGACCAGTACAGTGCTGATGTATCAGTTTTCGGCAGTTCGATCGGGGTAGCTCAAAGTGTTATGCCGTGACAGTGTAGCCATAGTAACATTAAATCATATTTGCCTAATGAATGAAACAAGGGCGTGCATGAATTTTTCCTTATATTCTCTCTTCCGGTACCAATTGTGTACAGAAAGTTGCTTGGGCCATTAACATGGCTTTAATAGTCAATTTTCTTTTGGAATAACTGTAAAAACCAAAAATCACCCAGAAAAGACTGTCAGCTAGGTATTATTATTATTATTTTTTTTTTGTAAAAAAAGAATTATATATATATATATATATATATATATATATATTTTATTTTATTTTTTTTTTCATAGAAGTTGTAGTGTTTTGACTTATACTATTTCTTAGTATCTAAGTTTTGTTTTCAAAAGAAAGATGGATTAATATATACTAAAGGATTTTACTCTAGCAACCAATTAAATTGATATTTAGAACCGAAATAGGAGAATCAAATGGAGTAAGTAGAAGTTCCTTCCTTGGCCATCCAAATAATAATTATGTCACGTAAAGTGAAACCGAGTAAAAGTGCATGTTTAGCTTATATGTCAATAATCTAGTCATAGTGGTATAAGATCAAACGGGACAGTATGTGAGTTGTCTCACCATATAAGATGTCATCAGCAAAACAGATTTATGGGGCATTATTACATAGATCCTGAATTTTGAATACAAAATAATATACACGTCGATTTCAAGTATACTAAACAGTATAACGAAATCATTTCTTTTTTTTTTTCCTAGTGAAAATGATGGCTCCCTTGTAGTTTCTTCTCTACCCAAGAAGGAGATAAAACAGGATTTAACTCATAGTCCATCGTCTTCATTTTATTTTCACCATTCTGCTGATGATTTTCCTCTGAAGAAATATTAACTTTATTCTCATCAGGCATAACCTTAATTCTCCAAACTTTAAAAGTTTGATCCAAACTAGCACTATAAACCAAAAATCCCATTACAACTTTGTCAATTTCCAAATTAGCAGCCAAACACTTAACTGGACCTCTATGTGCATCTAACACAGCAAGACACTCATGAAAACAACTCCCTTCTTCTCTTCTCCAAACCCTAATTGTTGTATCCTCTGAGCCACTAAATATCAATTTCTCAATTGCAACCAAACAAAGGACAGAAAATCTATGCCCTTGCAAGAATCCTCCATGGTTAAATCTACCGGAAGTTTTCTCCTTTTCCCAAAAATTTATGAATCCATCTGAGGATCCAGAGTAGAGAAAACAAGAAGTTGCTGAAGTGCTTAGGGCTAATGCATTAACCGGTGATGGCTGGAATTTTAGTGTCATTGTTAGAGTATGAGAGTTTTGTCCATATACTCTCCTCCAAATTTTTATTGAACCATCGGATGAACATGTGAAAACACAACCATCTTCTTGATTTACAATAATTGAGTTGACATTATCTTCATGAGCCAAGAATGAGTCAACGCATCGATTATCGGAGATTCTCCATGTCTTGACTGTTTTATCCCATGATCCTGTGTATAAAAGCCCTTCTGCATGGTAATAAGCCATGCAAGAAATGCAATCTTTATGTTGATTGCTACTGTTTGACCTAGGAAATTTGAGAAATGAATAAGTGTTCTTCTTAGGTAGGGTTGTGATTTTCTTGCCTCGAAAATGATCGGATGCATTCACATTCCATATCCGGATTTTGTGGTCTTTATGTGAAGTAAAGAGCATGTTACCGTAGACCAAAATTGCCCTAACATCACCACAACTTGCCTTGAGGTACCCTCTCTCGATACAATCCGGTTGTCGCCATGCACGTATCCGGCTACTCTCTGAGCCAGTGAAAACAATACCTTTTGCAACAGCGATGGAGTAAATTGTGCCCTCGTGGCGATGGAGGGACGCGATGCAGTGGTAGAGGAGAGATGGAGATGGTGTTTGTAAAGGGGAAAGTGTCCAAGGAGAATCCGTGCTAGGAGGGGGCATTAAGGAATACATAGTGGTTGCACTAGCATTAGAAGATCTTGATGGACTATAGAGAAGTTCATGTTCAGATAATTTTAGATGAGAGTTGAAGGAGAGACGAGGAGGGGATTGTATTGATAATCTTTTTTCTTTATCAAAGTAACTATGGAGGCTTCTCTTGCCATAGTATTCCATATTGGTCTAGAGAAATATTGGGTAAGAAAAGGGTGCAACAAAAGGATTGAATTTGTCAGTGTTTATATGAAGGGGGAGTACTGTAGTACTTCAATTTTGAGTACGATAGGGTATTGAATATAGACATTATGATATATGCCTACAACTGTGGTTAGTTGGGCATGTAGATATGGGTGCGCCAGGAACAATTAGGGAAATACTAAATATTCACCTAAAAATATATGAGAGAGTTATAGTAAATTAAATATTATCTGAGGGAGATGCATAGAGCTTGATAAATACTTCAAGCTGTAATTAGGAGTACTTTTTCTCCTTTTTTTTTGACGGGTGCCTTTACCAGAGGTGGTTGTAGTCAAATCGGCTAATTTAATATCAAACTCAAATGCATGCCAAACTCAATGTTATGACAATGCCAACAAACTTCCTCTTCGTGATTTTCACTTACTTCTTTATTTATCTAAATAATGATTGGCAATGCGGATTCAAAATTATAAGTTTATGAGTTTTTACAGAAATCTCAAGTTAATATATAATAATAATTGGATTAGTGGATTGGTTCCAAGATAAATATTTTTATATATTTAAGATGGATTTTTCAATACAAATACAGTATCTAGACAAAAACTACTGGGTTCACGGGAACTCATAATTATTGTGCTGGATCCGCCCCTGGTGACTTATTTAATTTGTGTCTACCTCGACTATTTCATCAGTTATGCCAATTCTGGGTGTTTGGCCACCAAGACTCAAGCATGAGGATGCAAAGAGATTACCAAACAATTTTTTTTATCGGCTAAAATTTGAACCATAATCTTTCATGATTTTCGTTTGCTAATATAGTTTAATGTCAATTCCCCGATGTGATCTTATTTGTGGCTGCTCGACCATGTGTACTATAAGGAGATTGGTTGTTATACTGATCCAATGCTAATAAATTAGATGTTGTACCCGGTGTTTTAAAAGGCGTTTTCGGGGCGAGGCGCACCAAAAACGCCCCGGGGCGATGGTGTGGGGCGAAAGTCTCAAGAAGCATATACCCAACAATTCATGGCATACGCCCGGGCGTTCGGGGCGTTTGAGGCGAGTTTTTTTAGTGAGGCGTAAGCCCGAGAGATTTTTTTAAATTAAAACAAAATTTGTTGAATAAGTCCTTCAAATAATACGCAAATTTTCAAAATTCAGCTTGGTAATTACTCAAAAGTTTTTTTAAAAAAAACTGAAATGTATTAAATTTAAAAATTAAGACCTTTTTTATTGATTGAAGCCCCAATTCATGGTCTTTTTCAATTCTTTATCTTATCCGCTAGTCTGCTAATATCTCCCAAAAGTAATGAATATTTATTTTTTTTGCAAATACAAAGAGAACCCCGTTATCCTTCATAGCAGCAAGTTCAAAGTTCAAATTGAAGGTTAGTCATCCATTTTGTTCCTCCATGTAGAAAATATTATTTTTTTTCAACTCAAGTTACTTAAGCTTCTAAGTAGCGTATAATAGATTGCTTTGACTAGTCACACACACACACACACACACACACACACACACACACACACACACACACACACACACACACACACACACACACACATATATATATATATATATATATATATATATATATATATATATATATATATATATATATATATATATATATATATATATATATATATATATATATATCTTCATTTTTATGCAATTTTACCTGTTTATAAATATTTACTGTAATTATATTAATTTATAAAATATTAAAAATTAAATACCTATGGGGCTTACGCCCCGCGCTTCGGGGGTTACGCCTCGCTGAACCATATGTAAAACGCCTCGCCTTACGCTCACGCCTTTTAAAACACTGGTTGTGCCCACTAGAAAACTACTCCACTAGGTCGACTTCCTTTTCAATATATTAATATACCATGTGCATACATAATGAAGTTAATTGTAGCGCAAATTTAGAGCCCGTTTGGACATACAAATTTTTTTCAAATTTTTTTTTGAAAAAAATGTTTGGTTATCCCATTCTTACCAAATTTTCCAATTTCAGTTGAAAATCCATTTTCAAATTTGAAAAATTGGTTCTGACCAGTTTTTCAATTGAAAATGGGAATTTGCTAGTTTTTAGTGTTACAATTTTACGCTGTATTTTTAAAATTTATAAAATAACCCCAGCAATTGTTCATATTTATGTTATTTTTGGCTTAAATTCCTTTTTTGTGTATTAATAGAATTAGAAAATGTGATATTGATTTTGCATCTTTTGTGTATTGCAGTAAAGCAGAATATGATAAAGTTAAACAATAGCATTTTGATTATTTATTTTAAGTAGGATAATCAAATTGGGGTGGTTTTGATATTTTTTGTAAGTCGTGGGTATAAATCATGTTTTATGATTTTGAAAAAAAAGACATCCAAATATGTTAGCAAAAATTATAACCAAACACAACTTCATCTTCACTTGAAATTTTAGTGAAATTCCAAATTCCAATTTTTTTTTTGGAATGCATGTCCAAACGCCTACTTAAGCTAGTACCTTTAAGGAAGGTCCTAGAATTAATTCTCCTTAATTCGCTCACCATATACAATAATATAAGTGGGTCTCTACTCCACTGACTTTGGAAAAACTAGTTTTCTTTATCCCACCCACCAGTATTAAAGGGAAAAATTACTGGGGAGACGAAAAAAGAAGTATTGCTAGAGTGTGCTTCTTATTAATTAATTCTGAAGCATCAAGATCCTTATAAATTAAGTAATAAACCGTAGTGGGAAAAAGATTTAATTTGAAGAGAAGTGCTAGGTCTTGTATCTTGCTTAGCTATGGACCAATATATACATTGCCGGGTCAATGTAGAGGAAAAATAATTAAGTCAACCTTCTTTTTCTACTCTTTATCAGTGGTGGTAATTGGTAAATGGATAAAATTGAACATAAATTTATCACCCTGACACCCTATCCGTGCACATGTTATTATACTAGTTAATGGTCCAAGACCATGACCACGTCTGAAATTTCATTAATTATCATAAGTTAAATGGGAGTTCCCATTTCATCATAATTTACTGCTAAATCTGCACTGTCCATGGTTTGAAACTCTGAGAAATTTCAAGATCCTTCTTTTTAGATTCATTACAGGATTGAGCCACCATTGGTAGATCAGTTGTCCTACATTGCTTGTTTATATGGTGAAATTGAAAATACTTGAAAAGGTTAGTTGAATCTTATTATGAAATAAATGAGCTAATAAAGATGTTACTATATTTCTATCATGTATGTAATAACCTATAGGATTCGATATATGTCTATCCTCTCTTAAGGATATGTTGTTTACCCTCTCTAGATGTACTTGCTTGGCAAATATGCAATTCAGTGAAACACCATTTTCTGGGATGTGATATTACGTTGCTCCCTTTTTTTTGTGTGTGTGTTGATATGTCCCGTGTTTCTAATAGTACATGTTTTCTTCCTTAATTTCTGAATAGATACAGATAAACATAACGTAAATTCAGTCCCTAATACTAAGGACCACTCAATTCATAACTAAATGAGCCGGACAAGTTGTTGGCCTAATTTTAGGTTTTAAACTACAAAAGATAAACTTTCCACAATTTATACAACAAATTGCTAGGGGAAGCTGATGGAAACTCCTAACGGTATTATCTTCCGGCCACATCTCCTAAAGTTAGTTCTTCCAACCATTTGCAGGGGAAAAAACAAAGCAAATGCAGAAACAACTTACCAAGGGTTTTACATCAGTCCAATGAATGCATAACACGTGTCCTTAGGTACACTATTATCAGTAAACTATACTTCCTCCATTTCAATTTAGATGAGATAGTTTGACTCGACACGAAGTTTAAAAAAAAATGAAGACTTTTGAAGCTTGTGGTCTTAAAAGCTTAAGAGGTAAAAGTTTTGTGGGGCCATGATATTTGTGTGGTTATAAAAACTTCTCATTAAGGGTACAATGAGTAAAATGAAGAATTTAAAATTAAAATATTTTCAATTGTAGAAATGTGTTATTCTTTTTTGAACAGACTAATAAGAAAACTACAGCAACAACAACAATAATAATGACCCAATAAAATTTTACTAGTGGGGTATGGGGAGAGTAGTGTGTACGCAGACCTTACCCCTACCCCGAGGGGATAAAGAGACTGTTTCGGAAAGATCCTCGGCTCAAGAAGACGAAAATAGGACGAAAAGAGGCAATATATCAGTACCATCAATAGAAACCATGGAACAAATAACAGCATCACCAGAACCAGAAAATAGATAAAAAGCAAAACAATAACTAGTAGATAAAGCCCATCATTAAGAGGAACGAAAGAGTAGTGTGACTCAACATTAACCACTAACAATCCAAGACTAAGTCCTAACAGACTAGCCTCACTCTGGTGCGCCGTAGAAATATGCACAACTATCTCCTACCCTACAACCTTAATGCTCGACCTCTACAACTTCCATTCTAGTGCCATGTCCTCGGTATTCTGAAGCCGCACCATGCCCTGCCTGATCACCTCTCTCCAATACTTCTTAGGACACACCCTACCTCTCTCCGTACCCATCAAAGCCAGCTGTTCACACCTCCTCACCGGCGCATCTGGGCTTCTCCTTTGAACGTCCCCGAACCATATGAGCCTTGCTTCACGCAGCTTATCATCCATGGGGGCCACACCCACCTTCTCCCAATATCTGCATTCCTAATCTTATCCATCTTAGTGTGTCCGCTCATCCACCTCAACATTCTCATTTCAGTTATTTTTATTTTTTGGATATGTGAGCTCTTAATTGGCCAACACTCAGCTATATACAACATGGCCGGTCTAACCACCGCTTTATAAAATTTACCTTTGAGAATCAGTGGCACTCACTTTCTTGTAACACAGGACTCCAAATGCTAACCTCCACTTCATCCACCCCACCCTTATACGGTGTGTGACATCCTCATCGATCTCTCAATCCCCCTATATAACCGACCCAAGGTACTTGAAACTTCCCCTCTTGGGGATGACCTGTGATTCAAGCCTCATGTCTAATCAGTACAAGAAAGTGAAGATATGACGACATTTAATAAATGCCGTATTAAGTTGTTTAAATGTCACAAATTTATTTACCGACATTTAATTTACATTTGCATCAAATGTTGTTAATTTCAATGTCGGTAATTTTTCGACATTTAGGTAAATATCGATAATAAATTATGACACTTACTTTACGACATTTAGGTAAATGTCAATAAGAAATTATGACACTTATTTTACAACATTTAGGTAAATGTCGATAAGAAATTTACGACACTTACTTTGCAACATTTAGGTAAATGTTGATAAGAAATTTATGACATTTAATTTACGATATTTAGGTAAATATCGGTAAGAATGTTACGACATTTAGTTTACAGCATCTAGGAAATGTCACTTAAAATTTTCGACACTTAGATTAATGTTACTAAAAAAATACGACATTTACGTATGATCTTCACAAAATATCGTAATGAAATTTCCGACATTTTGGTAAATGTCAATAAGAAAAATCACAACATATACAAAATGTCGTATCCACTTTAAGTGAATATCATTAAAAAAAATTAGTGACATATCTTTTACAACATAGCAAAATATCGCATTAAATGTTTGACATTTAAATTAATGTTGGTCTCATATTTTTTAGAATTTAATTAATAATGCTCTGTTTTGTTTCATCACGAACACATTTACATTCACAAATGTCAACTTTTATAACAAACATCAAATAAATGTAAAGCAAATATCTTTTAATAATGTAACTAAAGAACAAAATAGCAATATAAAATGTACTTAGTACAAGATAGATAATGTCAAATCAAATGATTTGTTCTCACGTAAAACTCAAATCTAACTAAATCATAAAAGATAGTAATTTCAATGTGCAAGAACTTTAAGATCACTCCTAATTCAAATTAATTTTCCTCAACTTCTAGATTAAATCTTATAAAACCAACTCTCCACAAGTCAAGCTTTTCACTGTCAGTAATTGACATCACTACCTTCAAAAATGCTGCAAAAGAAGTCATAAAAAAAAAAGGAATTATACCTTTATAATAAAGTAAATTCTTTCCTCCTCTAAAACAATTGGAATACCAAAAATAATAAATGATATAGGTTCTAAAAAAGAAAAAAAAATTGATAATGAATATAATACTAGCAGCTAGAGCGAGAAAGAAACAGACAACATAAAGCAAAAAATCCAACAAAGTGAACGCAACCGCCCAAATCGAACAACAACTAAAATATTATAATATCATAATGCAGTTGAAGATATTTTTTTGGTTGTAGGGGGGAGGGGGGTGTGGGATAGGGGAGGGTTGAATTTTGAAATATTAGTTTGCATAAATGATATACTGAGATGAAAACTAATGAATGTTATATAAGTTTTGCAAACTATAACATGAAGGGTTTCTCCCTTTGAAACGGAGGAACAAGAATCTTATAATTTTTTTAAACTTACCCGCTTCTTTTTTTTTGTGCCAACTTTACTAACTCTAGTCTTCTTTATTATGTTAACCAGAGAAGAAATATTAGATTGGTTACTCATGTAGTTTATAAAATTTACAACTTAGAAATTGTGAATACAAGATATAAAAAACAGGACAAAGTCATATAATAATTTTTGTTTTCTAATATGATGGCGTTTGAATCATAGATCTTTATTTCCCTGATCTAGGCAAGAGTCTTTAACTTACCGATTCTTTCAGGTTCTACAAGAGGCTAAATACCTTATGCAGGAGGGTAAAATTATGCTTTATGGGGATCTTATCAATTAATAAAAAGAAAAAATAAGCTAACTTCTTCACAGTTGCAGCAAGAATGCCACCATCATCGTCAAACACAAGTTTAAAAATGGAACTCCATCTTTAAGTGTAAGCTGGAGAAGAGCCTGAAGAGTTGAGCACTGATGCTTTTTCATAAGAACATGCTTACTGTGATTAGTGGGCAAAGTATTATCATTTGAGTTTTCATTAGGAGGTGGACAAGTTACAGCTAAATGCACCCCCTTAGGGCTCAACAGTGAGAGGACATATTCATAATCTTTTTTATTGTAAAATAGCCTCTATACTTTGGAATGCTATTTTGAACTTTTACGTAACTGAAGTGAAAATTGACATAGTTAAAACTATACTCTTTGAATGTATGTAGAAAAAGATATAGTTAAAATGAGGTTACGAACTCACCTTTGTGTGAATAACTGAAACATGTGATAGTTATTGTTGGTGATCGTCCATTGAGTTATCAGAAACCTATCACAAAAGAGGAAGATTACTACAATTAAAAGAAAACTAAATTACAAGATTATCTTAAAAACAATAAATTTTTTGCTAAAGAGAACAATATTGTTTACCTGCTCATCACCAGATAATTTCCTATTTGAGCCAATAGTAATACTCAAAGATTCTAGATATGCAGCTATACCCAGCTTTACTTTATCGTCTATTTTTGCATCCATATCATTTTTTGCTTCAAATATTTTTTCCCGCAACGCTTTTATTTCTTCTTTTGCTTCAAATAACTTTTTCTCTGTTGCTTGTATTTCTTCTTTTGCTTCAGACAATTTTTCTTCCATCTCAATTCGCATAGCGGAGGTAGCTTTTTTCACTTCTATCAAAATCTCTTTGCTCAGCCTGGGATCGTTTATATGCAGGACCATAAATAAAACTTGGAGCTGCTCCTTTTCCTAGAGTTCGAATATTTTCATGAGTGTCTGGTCCCATAACGTGTGCATATACATCATTGGGAGCACTTTCAGGAATATTTAACTCAGGATACACCTTAGCAGCTTCATCCATTTCTTTCTTTTGGAAAGAAAAGGTAAAACAATAAAAAGTTAATAAAATTTTATATTGGAAAGAAAGTAATGTTATATTCATAAAGAATGGAAATTTATCATAGTTTCATCAGCTATCTCATTTACTGGTTGTTTATTCTTTCTCGTATGTGTTTCTTTGAACACCTCGATACGATTTGGTTTTACACCATTTTTCTTTGTCATCTGTTTAAAAGGTGACTTCTGCTAATATGGGATTTCTGTCTCTTGCGCTTGCATAGCTCTGAGTGGCAGCCTTCACCATAACTCCCCTATTTTGTATTTTTAGCTTTGCATCACGAGACTTTGTTAAGTATCTAACTCCATTACTTATATATACATACATCCTTTTTGCTTGCTTTGATGGGCCAATAGCTAGATTTTGAATTTCTTCTGATATTTACTCACCTGCCATATGTATCTTCTCAACCTATAAATAAGCAAGAACTAATTAAAAATTGGTATTGTAATATTATATATAGTGTGTGTGTAAATGCATTTTAACTAGTTCATAATTACACGTTTTCTAAACCATATGTGAAATTTTTCATTGTGAATCTGATCCACATCATATCTCGATAGACGAGGATTTTGCTTCTTGATTTCTTTTATATGTTCACTACAAAAGTAAAACACAAAGAAACTTAATAAAAAAAATTATAAATATTATTACTTAATAATTAATTATAAAGCAAAATATTATTGAATACTTACTCGCGGCATGGCGTTATGGTAGCAGAATTAAATAAAACATATCTGTATGCTTGGGCATGGGTAATGTCATCAAGCGTAAACCCGTTAATTTTAGTTGACTCACGACCCTCTTGATTTGAAATCTCATTATACAAACCATAATTTCTTAAAGGTCAATTTAATTTTATCTCCACATCATGTAGATATCTTGAGCAGAATGTCATGCACTCTTCTATCCAATATCCCTCTGCAATTGATTCTTCTGGGTGGCTTCTACTCCTCACATAATTTTTAAGAGTAAGCAAGTACCTAAAATAATAAATAATATTATAGTTCAATATAATACTTCAAAAGTACAATAAATTCTATACTTAACCAAACCCCCTCAAAATGGAGATATAAACTCCAAAGTATATTATTCTGTCACGACCCAAAATCTCACATGTCGTGATGGTGCCTATCTCAATACTAGGCAAGCCAACAATCTAAATAAACCACCATATCTTTTAAGTTTGAGAACAAAATAATTAAATTCAGCGGAAGAAACTCACAATTTCAAATATAACACTCCCAAAACCTGGTGTAACTGAGTACATGAGCATCTAATATGAATACAAAGTCTGACGAATAAAAAACACTGTTTGAAAATATTGAACAGTAAAATAATTAAGCAGGAAAGGAATCGAGTCTGCGGACGTCAAGCAACTACCTTAGTAGTTCCCAACATAATTAATTTCGAAATCTAGCAGCCGCCATATTTGGGAGAACCTGGATCTGCACACGAGGTGCAAAGTGTAATATGAGTATAACTAACTCAATAAGTAACAAGACTAACCTCTGGGCCGAAAGAAATGACGAGATCCGCAGGTACAGTCCAATATAAATAATGGTACAAAAATATAGGCATACTTTCAACTGTAACAGTTAAACTCAGTATAAGTGAAACAGATCAATACTGCATGATATGAGAAATATGTCATCTTAGTAGAAAGACCTCAAGTAAATATTGGTCACCAATTATTCGATCACTCGGTACTGTTTATGGCCAATCCAACCTAGGGGTGTTCCAACCCGTATATAAATATACATCGACTGACAGCCAGTCACTCAATACCGTATAAAGCCAATCCAACCCTGGGGTAATTTATCCCCAAATGTAAATGATACGAACAAGATCCATGTCCAGGTAAATTCATTACAATATAAATAAGTAAGGCAAGTCCATGCCCTGAGAAATCCATCTCGAATATAAATAATCATCTACGCTCACTGGGGGGGGGGTGTACAAACTCCGGAGGGGCTCCTTCAGCCCAAGCGTGATATAAAGCCTTTATGGCCTACTACTGGCGGGCAGTCCTGGTCCGCATAATAATAAAGCCTATAAGGCCTGCTGCAGGCGGGCAACCCCGATCCATAAAAGAGTAAAGCCTATAAGGCCTGCTGTAGGCGGGCAACCCCGATCCATATAATAATAATGTATAAATCTATTATGGCATGCTGCAGGCGGGCAACCCCGATCCGAACAATAATTATATATATAAAAGCCAATATGGCTTGCCGCGGCACGTAGCTCGATCCCATAATTATCCTTACAATGGACGAATATGACTGAGTATGAAATGTATATTTTTGAAATAATTAATTCAACGGCAATACGATCCTATGGGTCCTAAAATATCGGCACATATCCTAAACATGATCTTTATTACGAGCCTCAGCTCAATTCCTCTAACACGTGCCACATGTTCAGATAATAACATAATCCTTTAGTTTTACAACTTCACAAGATATATTCAAGACACAATTTCTGTGGTGCACGTCTGCATGCTCGTCACCTATCGTGTGTGTCACCTCCAAACAATTTATATCATACCAAATTTCGGGGATTCATACCCTCAGAACCAAGTTTAGAAGTGTTACTAACCTCAAACCGTATAATTCTTTACTCCGCTATTCCTTTGCCTCGTGAATTGGCCTCCAAACGCCTCGAATCTAGCCACTATTAATTCGATTCAGTCAATAAAATTTATTGGAATTAATCCCATAAGAAAATATAAATTTTCCAACAGAATCCGAAATTTAGCTCAAAAATCACCCGTGGGGCCCACATCTCGGAATCCGATAAATGTTACAAAATTCGAAAGCACATTCAACCACGAGTCTAACCATACTAATTTTATCAAAATTCGATCTCAACTCGACCTCCAAACCCTCAAATCTTATTTTCAAATCCCTAGGTTCAAATCCTCACTTTACACCTCAAAAACACGTAATCTAGTCGGATTATTCGTTGATATTTCAATATTATGGAGAAGAAATGATCACAAGTGACTTACCTCAAGATTTTTCGTGATTTCTCGCTCAAAAATTGCCTCAATCCATGTTGAAAATGTTAGAAATGACAAAAATCTCGGACTCCTCTGTTTTTAACATTCAGTCCAGGATTTTCGCACATGCGACCCCCTGTCCGCACCAGCGGAACCGCTTATGAGGTGAAATTTCCGCTTCTACGGAAGCCACTTGGTTTCCCAAAACGCCGCACTTGCGCTCCATCTCCCGCGGCTGCAAAACCGCACCTGCGCTCCTTCGCTCGCGCATGCATGAGCTGATTCTGC
Source organism: Nicotiana tabacum (assembly GCF_000715075.1). Lineage (NCBI taxonomy): Eukaryota > Viridiplantae > Streptophyta > Magnoliopsida > Solanales > Solanaceae > Nicotiana > Nicotiana tabacum. The sequence continues at coordinate 92,497,213 of NC_134102.1, forward strand.
GCAACATGAGCCGCTTCTTCGGCATCGCACCTGCGTCCAATTTCTTGCAGGTGCAATCACACCAAAAGATGAAAAATTTCCAGATTTCTTCTAAGTCCGAATTTGATCTGTTAACCATTCGAAACTCACCCAAGACCCTCGGGACGTTAACCAAATACACCAACAAGTCCTAAAACATCATACAAACTTTGTTGAGTCTTCAAATCACATCCAAAAACACTAAAAATACGAATCACACATAGATTCAAGCCTAATGAACTTTGAAACTTTCAATTTCTATAAACGACGCCCGAACCTATTAAATCACGTCCGATTGACCTCAAATTTTGCACACAAGTCATACATGACATAACAGAGCTATAAAAATTTTCAGAACTGGATTTCGACCCCAATAACAAAATGTCAATTCCCCGGTCAAACTTCTCAAAATTTTAATTTTCCCCATTTCAAGCAAAATTCCACTACGGACTTCCAAATAATTTTTCGGATATGCTCTTAAGTCCAAAATCATCATACGGAGCTATTGGAATCATCAAAATTCCATTCTGGGGTCGTTTACATATAAGTCGACATCCAATCTCTATTTTAACTTAAGCTTTAAACCTTGGAACTAAGTATTCCAATTCGTTTCAAAACCTCACCGGACCCGAACCAATTAACCTGGTAAGTCATAAAATAACTATAAAGCATAAACTGAGCAGTAAATGGGGAAACGGGATATAATACTCAAAATGACCGGCCAGGTCATTATATTCTCCCCCACTTAAACATACGTTTGTCCTCGAACGTGCCAAAAGTTGTTTCCAAGCCATCACATCACTATTCCACCTACCATGCACATACCCGGGGGTGATCCCACGCCACTCTATTCTGTGTAAATTGTATAGGCCTGACAACAAACATAATTAAAAATCATTACTTCAACCTTAGCCCATAAACCTTGGAATTCAATTTCCAACATTCAAAATTTCTTTTCAAGACCTAAATCTCATATCAACACGATGTATGAGTCTGAACAAGCTGTATTAAGCCATAACCATAACCCTAGATATACTCACTTAACATACTACACAACTCGCATGCTCGCAACACCATTTTCGATCATATTAACTACTCCAAAGTAAACCGGTAATAGTATTAAACCCCATATCAAACAAAATCTCATTCTAAAACTTTCGTACACTGCTGATAATGAAAGAAACACGCGAAATCTCATAACATTTTATCATATCGACAAGTCATGGAGCTCTCCCGCCCCAACCAGAACCATAATCATTTTCTAAGTCGACTTTCAATATTATCCTCCCAATATACCGTAATCAAACTTGATAGTACCCATTCTAGGTCCAATGACCAAATATTATTAAACACAACTATCCTATTGACATGCCACACCAATACAACTCAATCCACAACTACGCAACCTTGTACCCAAAATGGAAGATGTCTCAAAGTAGAGAACCGTATTGTAAGTTCAACAAGCACCACCACAACTGTAATGCTATAGGCTCTATAAGCTCATTATATATAGTAGAACCAAGACACATAAATTTAATAACAGTAACCAGCTCTTCTAGAGCTCACATTAGCATCACTCGCACGGACAACTCACGTGCTATAGTATCAATATCTGGACCCGTACAGACACTCTTGTGCCAATAATATTAGTATATGAATCCTCACGGACAACTCACATGCCAATAACATAATCCGTCTGGCATGGTCACAGGCCTCTAATCCAAGCATATCATACATGAGCAATCAAATAAGTACGCATGAACCATCGTAATTGATCACAACTCCAGCATTCGAATAACTATCACATCCTTCATGCACGATCATCCCACTAGGAATATTTTCATAATTATTCCGTGCCACATATCAATAATTTGAATATCATCAGTTTATCAACCAGGAGAGTACCGCAATACCAATAAACATTCGTAAATCAAAATACAATGCCCCATTTAACCGCACACCCTTCTCAGGGATTACCGAGCAACTATAACATTCATCTAAATATATAACACTGACCATTATGTCCAGAATTCGTGATCTTCCTTTCAAGAATGAACTGACACCTTGTACATATAAATCTAAATCCCTCACAACACACCACATCTATCATGTGAAAAGCACGATAATCTCATTATAAACTCCGAGTCACCAGCAAATTACATACCTTATTAGTTGGAAACTTTTCTCTTGCTTTTTTCTAGGAGGAAATCACAATGCACAACACGTTCCCCACACCGGTAGAAATATCCGGATCAAACCATGGTAGAAATCATCAAGAACACTTTGAAATCTATTTGCACATAACCAATCTATCAAAACTAAATTCCTCTAACTCGACCAAGCCACATAGGTTGCCAAATCCGAGAGTATTGCCATAAAACACTCGTAAAGCTTCACCTCATCATAAGAACTAAAAGAACCAAGCATACCATTACCATATTGATCCAGCATGTTACCCATTTGTCTTATTTTCTCCGAGTTTCTTATGGATTATCCTCAAGTTGCCATTTCTCCTTGTCAGAACACCACTACTTTATCCAAAGCTCACTACAAGACATCCTAACTTAAAACTACACCGCCCTAAGGCCCATAAGTCACTGCATTCTTCTTAAGCACCTCCATAAATACCACAACTGTAACACTCACTCTGAAATACCTTATGCGAATTTACAATTGTTCCTCTTTCCTTTCTTACACTGAAATATAGAATCCATAGTCAAATAGAATTACTGCATGTCCCGATACCATCCAATGTAAGTACCCGATTCTAGTGATATACAAATTCAAAAAAATTTCAATTTCCATATATACATTTTGAATCCATTAGAACCCTCTTGAGATTTATCCACTCTGCTCAAATCTAATTTACTCCGCCCCAAGCAGGCCGAGAGACATGTGCTCCTTTAGCACGATCAACACTCAAAAAAGTAACCCTGCCTTAACTCGACCAATCGAATTCATACTTCGTGCGCACTACATCCTTCAAAATAACAACTTAATCATTCCATAATTTTCATATTTTCATAAAGTTTAATGTAACCCGTATCCAGGAATCCTCGATCTCCACCTCTGTAAGTCATAACTAACCCACAAGTATGCCTCAAACTAAAACTAAAATTTAACATATATCTATGAAATTGAATTGTCAATAGAAGACTCCCCCACTTTCTCAAAGCTATAGAACAAAACACTCGATAACTCATAATACCCATACTTTATTATTGCTATAATACTGCAGTCAGTTCAACGAAAATTCTTCTCAAGCTTATGCAACACCCACCATAAAATGCCCCAATCATCCGCTAAGTTAGCATTTATTCTCGCGAAAATCAAGTCAAATTTTCTCAACCCGATTCAAATTCAAATCTCAACACATACGCTCCGTTGGTAGAAAAGAAACTCTCTATTCACATCATAAGGAACACACCTACATAGATTACTGCGCAGGAGAAAACCCACCTGCTTAGTCCTAAATTGGCATCTTGTTATATACCCTTTCGCAGCCACAATTACTATGAAATCACTTAATCTTTCTGAGTCCAAACTCATTAACCAGACACGAGAATTTAATTTGCCCCAAAATTTAACAACGTGAAAGATCTTTCAAAACATTCACACTTGAGATTGTACGTCACATCAAAACGAAAATAAAGCACACAATGGCCTTCTTTTACATTTCAAGGAAACACTTCTCGTCACATTTAAATCGTCTTAACACATCCCGCAATTACATCATATTCATCACAAAGCCATTCCACTACTCATCGAGCCACAAATTTCACTCATAGGGATATTACCGGACATATGAGTCCAAATGTACAGGTTACAACTGAATCTATCGAGCCTAAGCTGTGGACTAAACCTGGCCTCAAGTCCTCCAGACTAGCCCATCACCAAAATACAGAATACACATCTTGAACCTCGTTCATATAATCATAAGCCGGCAATGCACAACTGATACCGAGCGCTCATGTGCGCATACGAATGCGTGGAAGGAATTCAAAGAGTTATGTTTCAAGCTGAATCAATTCCGCATGATAGAATTCAAGAAAGTAAAATTTTCCTAAGGGTTCGACAGCCTCTCGAAGATAAGTACAGACGTCTCCGTACCGATCCGCAAGACTCTACTAAACCCGCTCATGACTCACGAGACCTATGTTCGACAGTTCAAAGATATTGTCACGACCTAAAATCTCACCTGTCGTGATGGCGCCTATCTCAATATTAGGCAAGCCAAAAATCTAAATAAACCACCATATCTTTTAAGTTTGAGAACAAAGTAATTAAATTCAGCGGGAAAAACTCACAATTTCAAATATAACACTCCCAAAATCCGGTGTCACTGAGTACATGAGCATCTAATATGAATACAAAGTCTGACGGATAAAAATCACTGTTTGAAAATATAGAACAGTACACTAATTAAACAGAAAAAGAATCGAGTCTGCGGACGTCAAACAACTACCTTGATATTTCCCATAGAATTAACTTCGAAATCTAGCAGCCGCCGTATCTGGAAGCACCTGGATCTGCACACAATGTGCAGATTGTAGTATGAGTACAACTAACTCAATAAGTAACAAGACTAACCTCTGGGCTGAAAGAAATGACGAGTTCCGCAGGTACATTCCACTATAAATAATGGTACAAAAATGTAGGCATGCTTTCAAGTTCAACAGTTAAACTCAGTACAAGGAAAATAGATCAATACTGTATGATATGAGAAATACGACATATCAGTTGAAATACCTCAAGTAAATACTGGTCACTAATTATTCGATCACTCGGTACTGTTTATGGCCAATCCAGCCCAGGGGTGTTCCAACCCGTATGTAAATACACATCGACTGACAGTCAGACACTCAGTACCGTATAAGGCCAATCCATCCCTGGGGTAAATAACCCCAAATATAAATGATACGGACAAGATCCATGTCCAGGTAAATTAATTACAATATAAATAAGGCAAGTCCATGCCCTGGTAAATCCATCCCGAATATATATAATCATCTACGCTCAATGGGGTGTGTACAGACTACGGAGGGGCTCCTTCAGCCCAAGCGTGATATAAAACCTTTATGGCTTACTGCAGGCGGGCAGTCCCGATCCGTATAATAATAAAGCCTATAAAGCCTGCTGCAGGCGGACAATCCCGATCCAAAAAATAGTAAAGCCTATAAGGCCTGCTACAGGAGGGCAGCCCCGATCCATATAATAATAATAATGTATAAAGCTATTATGGCCTGCTGCAGGCGGGCAACCCCGATCCAGAATAATAATAATAATAATAATAATAATATATATAAAAGCCAATATGGCCTGCCGCGATGCGCAACTCGATCCCATAATTATCCTCACAATGGACAAATATGACTAAGTATGAAATGTATATTTTCTAAATAATTAATTCAATGGCAACACGATTCTATGGGTCCTAAAATATCGGCACATAGCCTAAACATGATCTTTATTACGAGCCTCAGCTCAATTCCTCTAACATGTGTCACATGTTCAGATAATAACATTATCTTTTAATTTTACAACTTCACAAGATTTATTCAAGACACATTTTTTGTGGCACACGTCTACATGCTCGTCACCTATCGTGTGTGTTACCTCCAAATAATTTATATCATACCAAATTTCGAGGATTCATAGCCTCAGAACCAAGTTTAGAAGTGTTACTTGCCTCAAACCGTGTAATTCTTTACTTCGATATGCCTTTGCCTCGTGAATTGTCCTCCAAACGCCTCGAATCTAGCCACTATTAATTCAATTCAGTTAATAAAATTTATTGGAATTAATCCCATAAGAAAATAAAAATATTCCAACAAAATTCGAAATTTAGCTCAAAAATCGCATGTGGGGCCCATATCTCAGAATCTGACAAAAATTACAAAATCCAAAAGTCCATTCAATCACGAGTCTAACCATACTAATTTTATCAAAATCCGACTTCAACTCGACCTCCAAACCCTCAAATCTTATTTTCAAATCCCTAGATTCAAATCCCCGATTTACACTTAAAAAACACGTAATATAGTCGGATTATTCGTTGATATTTCAATATTATGAAGAAGAAATGATCACAAGTGACTTACCTCAATATTTCCCGTGATTTCTCGCTCAAACATCGCCTCAACCCCCGTTGGAAATGTTAGAAATGACAAAAAATCTCGGACTCCTCTGTTTTTAACATTCAGCCCAGGATTTTCGCACCTGGACCCCCTAACCACACCTGCGGAATCGCTTATGCGGTGAAATTTCCGCTTCTGAGGAAGCCACTTGGTTTCCCAAATGCCGTACCTGCGCTCCATCTCCCGCACCTGCGGAGCCGCACCAGCGCTCCTTCGCTCGCGCGTGCATGAGCCGATTCTGCGCAACATGAGCCGCTTCTTCGGCATCACACCTGCGGCCAATTTCACGCAGGTGCGATCACACCAGAAGACAGAAAATTTCCAGATTTTATCTAATTCCGAATTTGATCCGTTAACCATCCGAAACTCCCCCGAGACCCTCGGGACCTTAACCAAATACACCAACAAATCCTAAAACATCATACAAACTTAATCGAGTTTTCAAATCACACCCAACAACACTAAAAATACGTATCACACATAGATTCAAGCCTAATGAACTTTGAAACTTCCAATTTCTATAAACGACGCCGGAACCTATCAAATCACGTCCGATTAACCTCAAATTTTGCACACAAGTCATAAATGACATAACGAAGCTATGAAAATTTTCAGAACTGGATTCCGACCCCGATAACAAAAAGTCAACTCCCCGATTTAATTTCTCTAAAATTCAATTTTCGCCATTTCAAACCAAATTCTACTACGGACTTTCAAATAATTTTCCGAACACGCTCCTAAGTCCAAAATTACCATACGGAGCTATTGAAATCATAAAAACTCTATTCCGGGGTCGTTTACACATAAGTAGACATTCAGTCACTATCTTAACTTAAGCTTTAAACCTTGGAACTAAATATTCCAATTCATTCCAAAACCTTACCGGACCTGAACCAATTAACCTAGTAAGTCATAAAATAACTGTAAAGCATAAATTGAGCAGTAAATGGGGTAGTGGGATATAATACTCAAAACGACAGGCCGGATCCTTACAACCAATCTTTGCTTCTTCAGCTAAATGGATGACTAGATGTTCCATGATATCAAAAAAAGATGAAGGAAATATTCTATGATGATCCAAAATGTCATCTTTAAATTCAATAATTAATTCTATGTTCTAAGACCTAGAAAAGCACTATTTATTATTCCTCGACTTGCGTGCGATGTCCGTAAAATTTTCCGAAAAGTTTTCAGGTAAAAAATATATTAAAATGTGAATTAGAGCTTTAAAACTAATTGAGTTGACTTTGGTCACATTTTGAGAAAACGGACTCGGATCAATATTTTAACAGTTCTGGTAGGTCCGTATCGTGATTTGGGACTTAGACGTATGTCCAGAATCAAATTCCGAGGTCCTTAGCCCGAGATATGGAATTTTGATAAAAAATTAAAAGTTTAAGTTCAAATAGTGACCGAATGTCAAATTATGTGCAAACGACCCAGAAATAGAATTTTGATGATTCTAACAACTCCGTATGGTGATTTTGGACTTAGGAGCATGATCGGAATTTTATTTAGAAGTCCGTAGTGGAATTAGGCTTGAAATGCCAAAAGTTGAATTTTTGGAAAGTTTGACCGGGGGTTGACTTTTGATATCGAGGTCGGAATCCGATTTTGGAAATTGGAATACGTCTGTTATGTTATTTATGACTTGTGTGCAAAATTTGAAGTCATTCCGAATTGATTTGATGTGTTTCGGCACAAGATATAGAATTTGAAAGTTCAAAGTTCATAGATTTTGATTTGAGGTACGATTCGTCGTTTTGATGTTGTTTGATGTGGTTTGAAACCTCGACTAAGTTCGTATTGTATTTTGGGACATGTTGGAATAATTGATTAAGGTCCCGAGGGTCTCGGGTGGATTTCGAAAGGTAAACGGAATGGATTTCGGACAAAGAGGGTTGCTGGAAATTTCTGTTGCAGAACTTTCGCCAGAAATTTCTGTTGCAGAAATTTCTCCAGAAATTTCTGGTGCGTGAAGCCAACTTTGGAAACTTATATCTCGCAATTCATAAGGAATCCTAATATTTTCAAAACATGAAAGTTGTATTCGTTTGATTATAGTTTCCATAAAGTTACACCATTTATTATTTGGACATTCGTACAGAAAGTTATGATGGATTGAATGAAGGCCGGTAGAGCAGTTTCACCAGAAATTTCTGATGCATGGAGCCGACTTTGGAAGCTTATATCTCGCAATTCATAAGGAATCGAAAATGTTTCAAAACATGAAAGTTGTAGTCGTTTGATTCTAGTTTCCAGAAAATTAAACCATTCATCATTTGGATATTTGTACATAAAGTTATGATTGATTGAAGGAAGGCTGGAACAAGCAAGTTCTGGTGGACATTTAGTGACGAAAAATGGACTTTTAGTGACGGATGGGCAGAAACTTAAGGACCAAAAATGGTAATTTCCTTCATTTCGTTTTGGATTTTTGGAGCACGGTTCTTGCGCGATTTTTGGGCGATTTTTACGGAAAAATATTGGGGTAAGTGTTCCTTATCCTATATTGATTATATTTCATGATTCCATACTCATTTACATCATGAATCAGTGAATTTATGGAAGAAAAATCAAGATTTTTGCAAAATCTTTCAAAAACGAAAATTTAAGATTTGGAGGTCGAGTTGTTATTGGAATTTGATAAAATTGATATAGGTGGGCTCGTAATTGAATGGGTTGTCGGATTTTGTAAGTTTCACCGGATTTCGAGATGTGGGCCCTACGGGCAAATTTTGAGCTAATTTCGGATTTTATTGAAAAATGTAATATTTTCTTATGAAATTGATTACTATAATTTTTGTTGACTCTATCAAACTAATTATGACTAGATACGAGTTGACCAGAGTCGGAAAATCGAGAAAAAAGCATAATACTTGGTTAAATTGGAGCAAGTCGAGGTAAGTGACTTGTCTAACCTTGTGTGGGGGAAATTTCCCCTATGATTGATAATTATAATGTGTGAAAAGTCGTGTACACGAGGTGACAAGTGTGTACACGGGCTAAATGTGAAAGATTATATTTTAAATTGTGTAGATCACTGTTGCGCATTAATTAAATTACTTCATTTTGTTATATTCTTCATTATTGATTTAATGTTTATATTTTAAATTTGCTTGACCTTTTCCTGCTAATTATTTTATCTGTTTAGTTGGAACTTGGTTTCTTTTATTCTGTGCATTAGTTGAAGGTTGATTTTCTTTAAATTAAATATTATTAATATGAAGTATTTGACATTTTTAAACTTGATATTAAAGCAACGTATTAAAGATTTTGAAATATTATTTTCCTGAATTATTTACTCCTGGATATTTTTGTAAGATTTCCGTACTCATTGTGATGGAGCAGTGAGCTCTTTATTGTGAAAAAATATTATTGTTGAATTATTTTGACATGAGCCGTGAGCTCTTTATTGTAAAAAAATATTATTGTTGAATTATTTTTGACATGAGTCGTAAGCTCTTTATTGTGAAAAAATATTATTGATGATTTATTTTGGCATGAGCCGTGAGCTCTTTATTGTGAAAAAATATTGTTGTTGAATTATTTTCGCAAGTTAAATTATTTGAGCACTTGAGGTGCAAATTGTGATATATTGTGATATTGATACGCATGCGGTGGTATAAGGTTTGTGTATTGAAACGCATGCGGCGAGATAAGGGTGACTTTATATGCGTGGCTAGTAGGGGGAACTACTTGAAGTCATGCGGTATGATAAGGATGGCTAAAACGTGGGATGCTATTTTGGAAAAAATATTTTCTTTCAAATAAATTGTGAAGGCTCCCGCGATGAGATAAGAAAATGAGATATTGTGAATTTATTTATGATTTGGGACTACGAAGCGGTACCTCGGGAGTGTCCTTGTTGATATTGATTTATGGCCGCAGTTGCCTTTGATTATTTGTTGTGATTTTTCTTGAAGTTGAAAGGAAATTTTGTTTTGTTTTCACGAGATGTTATTTGTCATTATTTTGTGTAATTAAACGGTAACATGCTACTTGATTCATTTCCATCGTTATTTTATTTTATTATATTGTTAAATATTTTACCATGCCAATTATTATTTTTCAGTAGGGCCTGACCTGACCTCGTCACTACTCTACCGAGGTTAGGCTTGGCACTTACTGGGTACCGTTATGGTGTCCTCATACTACGCTTCTGTACATCTTTTTGTGCAGATCCAGGTACACCTTATCAGACCAGGCATCAGTAAACTAGCTGTACGAGGAGACTTCGAGGTATATCCGCCAGCGTCCGCAGACTCCGGAGTCCCCTTCTATCTTACTATGTTGTCTTCCTTATTTGCTTTAGACTCTGATGTATAGAGACATATAGAATAAATTTTTAGAAGCTTGTGACTTATTTCTACCGGATTTTGGGAGTTGAAATTGTTTTAATTGTAGTTTATTTATTTCAGATATTTATTATTATTTCGCATTAATAGGCTTACCTAGTCTTAGAGACTAGGTGCCATCATGACCTCCTACAGAGGGAATTTGAGGTCGTGACACATTCTCTCCAAATGACAAAGAGTTATTACAACTCGATCTTGGAGCATTTCTAATTCACCTATGTTCATAACTGTTGAACAAATGCCCATAATAAAATTACTTAATTCGATCATTGGCTTAAAAACATTCATTGGAAGGAGACCTCGCAAAGCAATAGGAAGGAATTGTTGCATTAGCTCTTTTTTTAGGGTGCAAAGCCTTTCGAATCTCCATCTCTTGTAAATCCAAACGAGAATTCAGATTGTCCTTTCCTTTCCCGTCAATATTTAGTAATGTCCAGAATATATTGTAAAATATATTCTTTTCAATATGCATTGTGTCAAGATTATGACGAATTATATTGTCTTTCCAGTAGTCTAACTCAAAAACTATGCTCTTTTTCATCCATAAATATTTGAACATGGCATCGTCAACATGATCAGAATTCATCCATTTTCTTTTCTTGGATTTGGTCGATGGATGTTTTCTGAATTTATTTTTAATACCTTTCAATTGCTTAAGAACTTCAATTCCTGATAAACATTTAGGTGCTGCCTCTAACTCCTTAAAACCATCAAACAGAACTTTATCGTTTCGAAACTTGTGCCCATGGGGTAACCAACGCCTATGCGACATGAAGCAATATTTTCGCCCATATTTAAATCTCAAAAATTTAGTCTTAGTCAGACAACATGGTCAAGCATATCTAGTTTTCACACCATACCCTGATAAGTTACCTAGTGCTGAAAAATCACTGACTGTCCAAAGCAATGAAGCACGCATTTGAAACATATGATTCTTTGATGCATCATAATGTCAACACCAACCTACAATTCTTTTAACTCATCAATTAACGGACGTAGATAGACATCAATATCATTGCCTGGTGCATGAAGGACATCAATAATCATTGATAATATCATGTATAGTTGTTTCATGCACAACCATGGTGGCAAGTTATATGGAACCAAGATAACTGACCATGTGCTATGTGAGATAGACATAGACTTGAATGGATTAAATCCATCTGAAGCCAATCCAAGTCTAACATTTCGAGGATCTTAAGAAAAATCTTGATGTGATTAATCAAATTTTCTCTAAGCAATACTATCAGCAGGATGTCGCATTACCCCGTTGATGAAGATGATGTCTCACCATGAAAAATCTAATTAACATAACTAGGTAGAAATCCATCAACCACATTATGTTCAACAATCAACTCTTTCGGGATAAATTTCATATTACGACACTTCCAACGTGGACACAAGATTTCAGATGCATTAGGCCTATCTAATGAGGCAAAATGAAGAAACTTTTTGGCTCTATTCTCATATAGAGGATCATTCTTATTCAATATGTTTATCCAACAGTTATCCATTAAGAATAACCTATACATATAGCAAAAAAATCAATTAAAAGAGAGTAATTATAGATAGAAACTAGAAAGAGTATATCGTAGAATACGAATATATATTATAATTTATACACTTTACTAATGACTATACAAATGTGTTCATTCAGAGCATGGCAAAAAACATATCTAGTTTCTTTATTTTTTTTTCCAAGTGAATCTTACAAACTAGTTCACTCTATCGCCACAATATTTAATATTTTATCATGACTAAGCATAATCAAACTGTAGAATACCACAATTGACATCTTGAGTAAATAATCTAATTGAACTCTAAGCATAATCTACCACTAAATAATGAAAATATTATATCCAACTTTATAAATGTACTAAACAACAAACACCCAAAAATACACACAAAAAAATCAAAATCAATCTACCAATCAATACCTAAAAGGGAAAATTATTAACTCAAATCCAAACAATTAAGAAAAAGAAAGAAATTTGTTAACCAAAATCCGAACAACTAAGAAAAAGAAAGAAATCTGTTAACTAAATTGGGTACCTTGAATTTGTAGAAAATAAGCTTCGTGAATCTCAGTAGCAAAAGCCTCAGTGGCAAAAAAAAGCCTCAGCAATTTTCGTCTTCAAGTATCTATTATAGCACAATGGAATGCAAAAAATTAGGTTTTTTTGTAGAATTCTAACTAAGGAAGGAAAACTATATTTTTTAGAATTGGGAGGAGGGAAGCAAAATTCTTACTGCCAAAATCTTTTCCTTCTAAATCTCCTATACTCTCCATACATTGCTCCTTTTGAGTCTTGGGGTGGAGGGAGCCGACTTGAGAAATTTTGGCCAAACCCAATTTGAGATTTTGAGCCAAAATTGATTTTAGATTGAGAGAAGAGAGCGGATAGTTCCTTAGGTGCTTCTAAGGCTAGGAGCATACGGCTAACCTATGTTTCTCAATTGTGGTCATCATAAATGTGGGTTCCTTGGTTCTATATATATTTTTGGTTTATTTTAAATATTTCATCTTTAAATCCAACATCTAACAAGTAGTATTAATAATAATATATATTTTGAATAAACATTGATAGTTTAATAAAAAGTTCTAAATCGGCAAAATGTTTTAAAAGTCGGGCCATATGACGTGAGCATTTCACTTAATATTGGGCGAGGCGTAAGCCTCATGAATCTTTAATTTCACTTTTTTGTCGCTTTTTGATAATTTTTCAGTATTTTCGGTTATTTATCGGCTTTTTTCTTATTATGAGACATATACTATTAAACACATCTTCCGGCGACTAAATTTTCAACGTAACACTATCAAACCAATTGCTCTTTGAGAAATCTATCATTTACCATGATATATTGATGATTACTGAATCAAATACAATAACAACAACAACAACTCAGTATAATCCCACTAGTGAGGTCTGGGGAGGGTAGTGTATACGCAGACCTTACCCCTACTGTAACGACCCGATTTATCGTTTTAAGAATTTAAGCCCTGCTTGGCGGCATAAGGCCTTGAGCAGCTTCTTATTATGTGTATTGACTTGCGTGCATGGATGAATTCAGTTACCGGATGATTTGGAGTGATTTGGGACACTTGGTCCCCAAAACGGAAGCTTAAATCTTAGAATTTTTACCGTAGTCGGAACTATGTGAAGACGACTCCGGAATGAATTTTTGATGATGTCAATAGCTCCGTATGGTGATTATGGACTTAGGAGCGTATCCGGAAAATTATTTGGAGGTCCATAGAGGAATTTGGCTTGAAATGACGAAAAATAAATTTTTGAAAAGTTTGACCGGGGGGTTGACTTTTTGATATCGGGGCCGAAATCCAATTCTGGAAATTGGAATAGCTTCGTTATGTCAATTATGACTTGTGTGCAAAATTTGAAGTCATTCCAGATTGATTTGATGTGTTTCGGCACAAGATATAGAATTTGAAATTTCAAAGTTTATTAGGCTTGAATTGGGGTATGATTCGTGGCTTTGATGTTGTTTGATGTGATTTGAGGCCTCAAGCAGGTTCGTGTTATGTATTGGGACTAGTTGGTACGATTGGACGGTGTCCCGGGGGCCTCAGGTTTGATTCGGGGTGGTTCAGGACCAAGTTTGGGTATTTTGATGCTGCTGGTTGCTGGTTCTGGTGTTGTTCTTCGTGTTTGTGAGGAGCCTCTCGCGTTCGCGAAGAAGGATTTTGCTGTTAGGACTTTGTTCTTCGCGTTCGCGAAGAAGAAAATTTTGCTGTTCGTCGTCTGACTTTAGAGGCTCATATCTCGCAATCTATAAGAAATTTGGAGATGATCCAAAACTGAGAGTTATAGTTTGTTGTGTCTAGTTTCAGAAAGGTAAACCATATGTCATTTGGAGTTGTGTACAAAAAGTTATGGTGGATACACTATAGGCTGTCCGGGAAGAGTTTGGAAATCTTTGTTGCATAGGGCTGATTTTGGAAGCTTATATCTCATAATCTATAAGGAATTGGGAGATGATCAACAAATAAAAGTTATAGCCCTTGGAGTGTAGTTTTCAGAAAGTCAAACCATTTATCATTTGGAGTTTTGTACAAAACGTTATGACTATTATACTAAAGGCTGTCTGAGAAGAGTTTGAAAATGACTTTTGAAAATTTTTTTCTTCGCGAGGGGAGTCTCGCGAACGTGAAGAACAAACCCCTGGGCAGCAGAATAAAGTCCAACTTCGTGTCATTCTTCCATTTTCGGACCAAGGAAGCTCGGGTGAGGCGATCTTTCGAGTGTTTTTCAAGGAAAATATTGGGGTAAGAATTCCTAACTTGATTTTGGTTAAATTACATGAATCTATTGTTGTTTTTATCACTAAATTAGTGAATTGGGTTGAAAATTTTAGAAAACCCTCTTAGTTCAAATTTAAGATTTGGAGGTTGATTTGTTATTGGAATTCGATAAAATTGGTATGGTTGAACTCGTATCGGAATGGGTGTTCGGATTTTATGAAAATTATGTCGGGTTCCGAGAGGCGGGTCCTTTTGTTGACTTTTTGGAATAAGATTTTAAGTCGACGTATTATTATCCGGAATTATTTTCGATGAATTTTAATGAAGTTATACAATTAATTTGGATAGATTTGAGCTGTCCGGAGGTCAATTCAAGCAAGAAGGCTATTTTGGAATATTGGCCTAACTTCAAAAAGGTAAGTGTCTTGCTTAACTTCGAGTGGGGAAATTACCCCTTAGGCATCGAGTCTTATGTGCCATTTGTGAAATATGAAAAGCTGTGTACGCGAGGTGACGAGTACGTACTCGGCTTATATGTGTAAGTTTTATTGAGTTAAAGTCCTGAGCATATTGTGTGGTAAATTGGGTAATTGTTGGTATATATTTATTCATCTAATTGTCGTGCCTAAATCCTTGTTGTTGTTGAATCTGTTGTTATATGACAATTTGACGTGATTGTTACTTGATTATTTATGTAATTTCGTGAATTTGTTGGTTTGATAATTATTGGAATTTAATTTCATTATGGATTTTTCCTCTGTAAATAATTAATTAAATGAGCTTAAAAAGAGGTGTTTATATAATTATTGAAAATTTGAATTTAATGAAGACTTGCTTTATATTTAGTAATTTCTTTCTCTATTGGTTATTTTTGGGTGTTGTACACATTGTATGGAGCTTTTGGCTATTTGTTGTGAAATTAATTGACATGGTTGTAGCTTTGGAATTTGGTTGTGGCCATTGGGCAAATTGTGATATGAATTGATTTTGTTATGTTGCTGTGATAATTTTCCGTGTAAATTATTGTGTTGTGTGAGTTGTTATTTTGGGGAGATAAGGGTGACATTTCACCGTTGATATTATGTGGTTATAAGAGTGGCATTTCACTGTTGTGTTTATTGGAATATTATCTGGACGGAACGATACGGGTGGCTATAGGAGCGATAAGGGCGGCAATAGGAGCGATAAGGATGGCTATTGGTATTGTCTGGACGGAGCGATAAGGGTGGCTATAGGAGTGATAAGGGTGGCAATAGGAGCGATAAAGGTGGCTATTGTCAGGGACGATATGTGATGATGTGGGGTTGTGGTGTTGATAATTTTTATGTGATGTTGTGATTTTCTTGTGTTTACTTTTATACCTTGTGCAATTTGTCTTGTTGTTGGTAAATTGATAACAATCTAATTTATGTTGAAATTGAGAGCATGTGGCTATTGCCAGGCGGTTTATAAAATGAAATGTGGGCACGAGGTGCCGTGAGTAAATAATGAGGATATTTGGCACGTGAATTGTCCGTGCAATTGTGATATGAAATGTGGGCACGAGGTGCTGTGATGAAATGATAATGATAATTGACACGTGAATTGTCCATGCAGTTGTGATATGAAATTAGGGCACGAGGTGCCAGGGGAATATGATGATTCAATTATGGGCACGAGGTGCCGTGAAAATATGAAAAAGGGCCGAGACCCGTATTTTTATGATTATGAAATGAGGTGTCACATGGTGACTTTTTAATTGAAAGCATTATATTCAAAATATTTATTTGGAAGGATTTTTACGTAGAAAGTATTATATGAAAGAATTGTATTTGAAAGATATTTATTTGAGGAAATTATATTTGAAAAGATTTATTGAAAGGATTATATTTGAAAAAAATAATTATTTGAGAAAATTATATTTGAAAGAGAGTTATCTGGAAGAATTATATGTGAAAGACATTTATTTGAAGGACTTGATTTAATTGGGTGTAATTGTGTTTATTAATTGTTGAGTGATATTAATGGTATTCTTGTTGTCTGTTGTGCATATCACTGGTTGTTTTATCCTGCCCTTATTATTATTTGTTTCCGATTATTTGTATATTATATTGCACATGTTATTAGACTAGTGAGTATCTTGACTGTACCTCATCTCTACTCCATTGAGGTTAGTCTTGATACTTACTGGGTACCGACCGTGGTATACTCATACTACACTTCTGCACATTTTTGTGCAGAGCCAGGTATTGGAGACATCGGACTTGAGAAGAGTTAAAGCGGGATCGTAAGGATTCAAGGTAGAGCTGTTTGGTCGTCGCAGTCCCTTGAAGTCTTTTCATTTCATTGTACTGTTAATTTTAATCAAATAGTATTGTATATTCGGTCCTCGTGATCATTTCATGTATTCAGTTAGAGTTTGTGACTCAGTACTACCAGTCTTAGGAGGTTGTACATTCATATTTGTTCCGCTGTTAGTTTTGGTTACTTATTTAATTAAAAAACAAATATGGCTCCAAAAATGTAATTGAAATCGACTTACCTAGTCTTAGAGACTAGGTGCCATTATGACGCCTGTGGTAGAATTTTGGGTCGTGACAAGTTGTTATCAGAGCTCTAGGTTCATAGGTTCTACGAGTCACGAACAAGTCTAGTAGAGTCTTGCGGATCGGTACGGAGACGTCTATACTTATCTTCGAGAGGCTACAGAACTGTTAGGAAATTTTCACTTTTTTCATTCCTGCCGTGCGGATTTGTTGATTGTAGAATTTGAGCCTTTGTATCTCTATTCTCTCATAGATGGTGAGGACACGTTCTACCGGGTTAGCTGAGCAGACATCCGTGCATACTACTAGGGATGCAAGAGGCCGGGGCCGTGGTAGAGGTCGAGGAAGGGCACATGTCGTGACTGGAGCATCTGTCAGAGCAGCAGTTGAGGAGCCGCCAGTAGCTCTAGCTGGGGGACAGGTATCAGAAGCACCTGTTGTTACCCCCGGGCTTCAGGAGACTTTAGAGCAGTTCCTGAGTATGTTTGGTACATTAACTCAGGCGGGATTGTTCTTTGTTGCACCAAATATTTCGCAGATTGGAGGAGTAGCTCAGACTCCTATCACAACTCCAGAGCAGCAGGTTCACGTTGGTCAGGTTCCGGGTGTAGTACCGGTATAACCAGTTATTCCGATTCGGCCTGAGGTCAGGCCCGAGGCATTAGAAGAAGAACAAAAGAGACTTGAAAGGTTTAAAAAATACGATCCACCAACTTTCAGTGGCACATCTACAGAGGATGCCCAAGAATTTCTAGAAAATTATCATCGTATTCTCCGCACCATGGGTATTGTGGAGGTGAGCGGAGTTGCCTTTACTACATTTCAACTATCAGGCGCAGCGTATCGGTGGTGGCAAATCTATGAAGAAGGTAGACCAGCCGATGCCACACCACCAACTTGGGCTCAATTTTCGGAAATGTTCTTGAAAGAGTTTATTCCCCAGACTCTCAGAGATCCGTGGTGCACAGAGTTTGAACAGTTGCGTCAGGGCACTATGACTGTGTCAGAATATGCTATTAGGTTCAGTGAGTTAGCCCGTTATGCACCTATCTTAGTTCCTACAATCAGAGAACGGGTCCGCAGATTCATTGAGGGGCTCGATTATGATATTAAAATATGCATGGCTCGAGAGTTGCAAACTGATGCTCCATTTCAACAAGTAGTGGAGATTGCAAGGAAGATTGAGGGTGTTTTAGGCAAGGAAAGGGAGTCTAAGGAGGCCAAAAGGTCTCGAAGATCTGGAGGGTTCAGTGAATTTTACTCTTCAGCTAGAACCCATTATAGCGGAGGCTAGAGCAGTCGGTTAGCTCAGTCCGCATATCAAATTACTCGGAGTGCTCCAGTTTACAGTGCACCACTGACACGAGATTCTTACAGTGGTTATTCCAGTTATCCGGCACAGACTCAGTACGAGCAGTCGCGACCTCAGAGGGGTTGTTATGAGTTTGGTGATACTAGGCATATCATGAGAGATTGTCCCAGACTTGGGAGGGGTGGATTTTATCAGAACACTCCAGCTACAACAGTCAGCTAGAGGTGGAGGACATGCGGGTTGTGGGCGACTAAGAGGTGGAGGCCCGACCCGTTGATTTAATCACTATGATTTGGCTGAGGCCAATACACCAGATGGTGTCGTTATAGGTACGATCCTAATTTTTATTATAAAAGGATATTTTCCTTAATTTGATTTGGTTTTGAATATTGAGGTGAATCCTCCTATTATGCTCCACTTATGGGTGAGCTTCGTAAATTTGTGACCCACTTAAATGTGTATCCCTATTGGGAGATTTAAAGATGTGAGCGTGTGTCTGTCACTTTATTTTTGTGTACCATTGCGGGCTATAAGTCCAAAAGCAAAATTTTATTATTCAATACAGTGGGTTTAATATGTTTCGGAATAATTGATTCCAATTTTTATGAATTATACGCCCTGCCGGTATGAGAGTTCATTATATGTTGTGAAAATTGTTTATGAAATATATTAAAAAGAAGAAAGAAAGGAAATTGAAAATTTCAGTTGGCACAAGGTGCAACATAATTGTGATTCGGATTTGAGGACAAGATCCTCGCATTTTTACATGATGTGAAATATTTAAACTGGGCTACAAGCCGCCGTGGAAGTTATGTAAGGACGAGGTCCTTGTGGTGAAATATTTATGAGTTTAAAATTATCCCTTTGTGAAATTAATTTGTACAATAATATTAATAGGGAGTCATGCCTATTAGGCTTATTTGATAATTCTTGTATATTTTTCTGTTCATATTCCTCCATTTTCGTGCTGTAAACATTGAGTTTTAGCCTATGAGGTGAGTGCCCAGGTGGCGTTAAATATGACTCAGTAATCTGAGTAGGTAATCATGAGGTTTTCATGCCTCACATTCTGTTGTCAGTGTTGTGAAAATTCGAAATGAGGTGGTGGTTAACATGAGATTAATTGATGATGCCGGAATTAATTATGAACAGCTTTTAAGACCTGAGATGTGGTGATGAACATGCATATGATGTGCTTCATGTCCTGATATTATAATGATAATACAATGCTTGTAATGCTGAGGTTGGTGTTATTCATATATACCTTGAAGTATTTTATTAGGTTGTGGATGTGTTATTAGGAGTTGTTTTGGTGTTACTCTGGCAGGTGGATAAGCTTGTTTACAGGGGAGACTCTGCCGCAATTTCTAAAAAATTTGGGAGTTAGTAAAATTTGGAGGATTGAGATTTGCAAAGGAAGAGATAAGTTATGTTATGTATTTGAGGGCGAATGATCCTAAGCGGGGGGAGAATGTAACACCCAAAAAAAAAATTTGAAGTACTTCAACACTATCAAGAAAGTTGATGTGTGCGTAGGCACGAGTTGCTATAGCCAGTTAGGACTAATACCGTGAGTTGTTGTAAAAATCAGGCATTTTGGAAATGATTGGAGAATTAGGGATTCTGCTTTAAAGCTTACAAGAATGGAGAAAAGAAATTATCTCAAATGAGATAGTGTTGTCGCGCTTATCTTAAATGCGGTATCGTGGAATCAACCGTGAGTATATGTGTAAAAGTAAAAATCATCAATTCGGTAACCTTAGAATAATTATTAGTACGTTTGAGGATGAACGTTTGTTCAAGAGGTGGAGAATGTAATGACCCGACTTGTCGTTTTAAGAATTTAAGCCTCGCCTGGCGGCATAAGTCCCTAAGAAGCTTCTTATTATGTGTATTGATTTGCGTGTGTGGTTGAATTCAGTTACCGGATGATTTGGAGTGATTTGGGACACTTGGTCCCCAAAACGGAAGCTTAAGTCTTAGGATTTTTACCGTAGTCGGAACTATGTGAAGACGACTTCGGAATGGAATTTTGATGATGTCAATAGCTCCGTATGGTGATTATAGATTTAGGAGCGTGTCCGGAAAATTATTTGGAGGTCCGTAGAGGAATTTGGCTTGAAATGGCGAAAAATGAATTTTTGGAAAGTTTGACCGGGAGGTTGACTTTTTGATATCGGGGCCGAAATCCAATTCTAGAAATTGGAGTAACTTCGTTATGTCAGTTATGACTTGTGTGCAAAATTTAAAGTCATTCCAGATTGATTTGATGTGTTTCGGCACAAGATATAGAATTTGAAATTTTAAAGTTCATTAGCCTTGAATTGGGGTATGATTCGTGGCTTTGATGTTGTTTGATGTGATTTGAGGCCTCGAGCAGGTTCGTGTTATGTATTGGTTACTGGTTCTGGTGTTGTTCTTCGCGTTCACGAGGAGCCTCTCGCGTTCGCGAAGAAGGATTTTGCTGTTAGGACTTTGTTCTTCGCGTTCGCGAATAAGGAAATTTTACTGTTTGTCGTCTCACTTTAGAGGCTCATATCTAGAAATCTATAAGGAATTTGGAGATGATCCAAAAATGAGAGTTGTAGTCCGTTGTGTCGTTTTCAGAAAGGTAAACCATATGTCATTTGGAGTTGTGTATAAAAAGTTATGGTAGATACACTATAGGCTGTCCGGGAAGAGTTTGGAAATCTCTGTTGCATAGGACTGACTTTGAAAGCTTATATGTCATAATTCATAAGGAATTGGGAGATGATCAACAAATGAAAGTTATATCCCTTGGAGTGTAGTTTTCAGAAAGTCAAACCATTCATCATTTGGAATTTTGTACAAAAAGTTATGACCATTATACTAAAGACTATGTGAGAAGAGTTTGAAAATGACTTTTTGAAGAATTTGTTCTTCGCAAACGCGAGGGGAGTCTCACGAACACGAAGAACAAACCCCTGGGCAGCAGAATAAAGTCCAACTTCGTGTCATTCTTCCATTTTCGGACCAAGGAAGCTCGGGTGAGGCGATTGTTTAAGAGTTTTACAAGGAAAATATTGGGGTAAGAATTCCTAACTTGATTTTGGTTAAATTACATGAATCTATTATTGTTTTTATCACTAAATTAGTGAATTGGGTTGAAAAATTTAGAAAACCCTCTTGGTTTAAATTTAAGATTTGGAGGTCAATTTATTATTGGAATTCGATAAAATTGGTATGGTTGAACTCGTATCGGAATGGGTGTTGGGATTTCATGAAAATTATGTCGGGTTCTGCGAGGCGGGTCCTTTTGTTGACTTTTTGGAATAAAATTTTAAGTCGACGTATTATTATCCGAAATTATTTTTGATGAATTTTAATGAAGTTATGCAATTAATTGGATAGATTTGAGCTGTCCGGAGGTCAATTCAAGCAAGAAGGCTATTTTAGAATATCGGCCTAACTTCAAAAAGGCAAGTGTCTTGCTTAACTTCGAGTGGGGGAATTACCCCTTAGGCATCGAGTCTTATGTGCCATTTGTGAAATGTGAAAAGTTGTGTACGCGAGGTGACGAGTACGTACTCGGCTTATATGTGTAAATTTTATTGAGTTAAAGTCCTGAGCATATTGTGTGGTAAATTGGGTAATTGTTGGTATATATTTAATCATCTAATTGTCGTGCCTAAATCCTTGTTGTTGTTGAATCTGTTGTTATATGATAATTTGATGTGATTGTTACTTGATTATTTATGTAATTTCGTGAATTTGTTGGTTTGATAATTATTGGAATTTAATTTCATTATGAATTTTTCCTCTGCAAAAAATTAATTAAATGAGCTTAAGAAGAGGTGTTTATATAATTATTGAAAATTTGAATTTAATGAAGACTTGCTTTATGTTGAGTAATTTCTTTCTCTATTGGTTATTTTTGGGTGTTGTACACATTGTGTGGAGCTTTTGGTTATTTGTTGTGAAATTGATTGACATGATTGTAGCTTTGGAATTTGGTTGTGGCCATTGAGCAAATTGTGATATGAATTGATTTTGTTATGTTGCTGTGATAAGTTTTCGTGTAAATTATTGTGTTGTGTGAGTTGTTATTTTGGGGAGATAAGGGTGACATTTCATTGTTGATATTATGTGGTTATAAGGGTGGCATTTCACTGTTGTGTTTGTTGGAATATTGTCTTGGCGGAGCGATAAAGGTGGCTATAGGAGCGATAAGGGCGGCAATAGGAGCGATAAGGATGGCTATTGGTATTGTCTGGGCGGAGCGATAAGGGTGGCTATAGGAGTGATAAGGGTGGCAATAGGAGCGATAAAGGTGGCTATTGTCAGGGATGATATGTGATGATATGGGGTTGTGGTGTTGATAATTTTCATATGATGTTGTGATTTTCTTGTGTTTACTTTTATACGTTGTGCAATTTGTCTTGTTGTTGGTAAATTGATAACAATCTGATTTATGTTGAAATTGAGAGCCTGTGGCTATTGCCAGGCGGTTTATAAAATAAAATGTGGGCACGAGGTGCCGTGAGTAAATAATAAGGATATTTGGCACGTGAATTGTCCGTGCAGTTGTGATATGAAATGTGGGCACGAGGTGCTGTGATGAAATGATAATGATAATTGACACGTGAATTGTCCATGCAGTTGTGATATGAAATGAGGGCACGAGGTGTCGGAAAAATATGATAATTCAATTATGGGCATGAGGTGCCGTGAAAATATAAAAAAAGGCCGAGACCCGTATTTTTATAATTATGAAATGAGGTGTCACATGGTGACTTTTTAATTGAAAGAATTATATTCAAAATATTTATTTGGAAGGATTTTTACATAGAAAGTATTATATGAAAGAATTGTATTTGAAAGATATTTATTTGAGAAAATTATATTTGAAAAGATTTATTGAAAGAATTATATTTGAAAAAAATAATTATTTGAGAAAATTATATTTGAAAGAGAGTTATTTGGAAGAATTATATGTCAAAGACATTTATTTGAAGGACTTAATTTAATTGGGTGTAATTGTGTTTATTAATTGTTGAGTGATATTAATGGTATTCTTGTTATCTGTTGTGCATATCACTGATTGTTTTATCCTGCCCTTATTATTATTTGTTTCCTATTATTTGTATATTATATTGCACAGGTTATTAGACTAGTGAGTGTCTTGACTGTACCTCGTCTCTACTGCATTGAGGTTAGTCTTGATACTTACTAGGTACCGACCGTGGTGTACTCATACTACACTTCTGCATATTTTTGTGCAGAGCCAGGTATTGGAGACATCGAACTTGAGAAGAGTTAAAGCGGGATCGTAAGGATTCAAGGTAGAGCTACTTGGTCGTCGCAGTCCCTTGGAGTCTTTTCATTTCATTGTCCTGTTAATTTTAATCAAAGAGTATTGTATATTCGGTACTCGTGATCATTCCATGTATTCAGTTAGAGTTCGTGACTCAGTACTACCAGTTTTGGGAGGTTGTACCTTCATATTTGTTCAACTGTTAGTTTTGGTTACTTATTTAATTTTAAAAAAAATATAGCTCCAAAAATGTAATTGAAATCGGCTTACCTAGTCTTAGAGACTAGGTGCCATCACGACGTCTGTGATGAGATTTTGGGTAGTGACACCTACCCTGGGGTAGAGAGGTTGTTTCCGATAGACCCTCGGCTCCCTTCCTCTAAGAACTCCCCACCTTGCTCTTGGGGTGACTCGAACTCACAACCTCTTGGTTGGAAGTGGAGGGTGCTCATCACTAGAGCAACTTAAATAGTGATGAATAATTTAAATACTCAATTAAAAATCGATTATGTTTAACATGAAATAATTCTTGTACTTAGCAAAAGCAAACTACCAATCAAACAAGAATGTAAAAAGAATTAGATTATTGTAATAGCAAAGAACTAGATTTAAAATACAAACGACTAATATGTACCATAATATTTTAGAAACTTTATATAAAAATATACATATATATAGGTGTAATAATAAATTTAAATAGCTAATTCTATAGTCGGTTTGGTTCGGTTTTTTCCGATTATTTTTTTATTAAAACCAAAATCAAACCAAATTTGATCGCTTTTTAAAATTTAAAACCAAAACCAAACCAAAACCTAAAAAGTATCGATTTTTTTAGTCGGTTTGGTTCGGTTTTCGGTTTGGTTCATGAACACGCCTACTTCCGACTGCTGGCAATATGCCATCAGAGCACTCCAAAGGGTGAAGTAAACAGAGTACCAATATTGTAAGTAAGCTTTACAAAATATTTTTGGAAAGGCAAAATGGATCGTAGAAATCCTAAACCAGTGTTGTCTCCTTGTTCCCTCTGGTCCTCTCTTTTTCAGTGATGAAGTTTTGAACAAAACCCCACAATTTTTTAATGGTGAAGCTGCATGCTGTATGTATATACATTTATTGAATTAATAAGATGAAGTGGTTATACTCAAAGACATGGACCATTTCAATGCTCATTGAAATTTTCTCAATATTTGTTTTAAACAGGTTACTAATATTGATCTTAATTGATTAGATTTATGCGGTTTGCAAATATATATTGGTCTCATGTCGCAGCTTTGTAATTGATTTTGGTCCTTATTCCTCCGTAAGACTAAGGGGCCATTTGGTAGGAGGTACTAAAATATTATTGAATAGCGTGTACTTAGTAACGGTGGTATTAGTAATGTTAGGATTAATTATGCTGACATTAGTTATGCTGAGATTATTTCTTATTCATTATTTGATTTGGTGTATTAAAGCATTGTATAATTTTTTTTTAAAATTGATTACAAAAACACCCTCCCCATTCTTTAACTTTGTACATTACTATTTTTACCGCAACAGTTTTATTACCCTCCACATTATTTACTCTCTCTAATGCCATTTTTTTTACAGGAGAACAAAACTAAAAGAGAAAACTAATTGAAATATTAAAGTTAAAAGCGAAGAAAAATTTAATTGCTTTGACATATAATACAAAATATCAATTATTAAAAAAATAGGTAAATGTTTAACAAATAAAGAAACTTCAGTTTATACATTGAACGATTTGAAAATCAAATTTAGTATTAAATATGATTTTTTTAATTATAGTAGAATCCTAAAGGGAAAAAATTAATTAAAATATCAAAATATATAAATATACAAAATACGACAGAAAGTATTTGGAATAGGTTTTGAGGGATTTGAGGGGCAATTATGTCTTTAACTAAGTTTATACATGTATTAATAACCTTGGTATTGCTAATACCATGGTTTGCTATTCATTAGCTATACATAGGATAATACCAAATAGGGTGTGTAGCTAATGTTTGTATTAATTATACATAAGTTAAAAAAGTATATCAAAAAAAGTATTACTGATACACAAAGATAATGCATGTATTATTTTTCTAATGAACTCTGCAAAACGACCTGTAAATAGGTTTTCCGGACAAAAATAGATTTGTACTTGATATAATGCACGTACCGGAGACAAGTAAGAGTACCGGAGACAAGTAAGAGTACCGGTCAATTTCTTTCATGTTGTAAAACTAACCCTCAACTTTCCTTAGCATCTATATGTGGGGGAGGGATTATTTGAAGCCCTTTATACTTGCTCAACAAATCTCTCTTGGACCCACTAGGTTTTACTAATATAGAGTTTGAAGTAAAAAAGCATTTAGGTACTTGTCCATGACATCTTTTGACATAAAAGGAGGAATAAAGGATGCTAAAAGACTTAGTCATAACCTCTGTTTTAAAAGGTGTTTTCGGGGCGAGTCCCGGGGCGAGGCGTACCAAAAATGCTCCGAGGCAATGGTGTGGGGCGAAAGTCTCAAGAGGCGTACGCCCCGCAATTTGAGGCGTATTCCCGGGCGTTCGGGGCGCGCTTTTTTAGTAAGGAGTAAGCCCGAGAGACTTTTTCAAATTAAAACAAAATTTGTTGAATTAGTCCTTCATATAATACTCAAATTCTCAAAAGTCAGTGTGGTAATTACTCAAAAGATTTAAAAAGGAACTCAAAAGTATTTAATTTAAAAGTAAAGACCTTTTTTATTAATTTAAGCCCTAATTCATGGTTTTTCCAATTTTTTATCTTGTCCGCTAGCCTGCTAATATCTCTCAAAAGCAACGAATATTTAATTTTTTTTATAAATATAAAAAGAACTACATTTTTCTTCATAGCAGCAAATTCAAAGTTTAAATTACAAATTAATCATCCTTTTTGTTCCTCCATATAGAAAACTTTATTCTTTTAGACTCAAATTACTTGTGCTTGTAAGTAACGTATAATAAATTGTTTTGATTAGTTTTTTGTGGGGATGGAGCATACATATATATCGTTTTCTTCAATTTTTATGGAATTTTACCTGTTTATAAATATTAGCTGTCATTATATTATTTTATAAAATATTAAAAATTAAATACCTATGGGGCTTACGCCCCATTGAGGCATATGTAAAACGCCCTGCCTTACACCCACGCCTTTTAAAACACCGGTCATAACACAAGAATTCCATTCCATCTCAGAAGGAGAATATGTAGGAGAAGGCTTATCATAACACGCAGAATTCGATTCAGGAGCGCCTGGTCGTTTGAATTTTCCTACTTGTGCAGTAGGTGAAACACACACAAACGAATATCCTGTTGTGGATCTAAGATACGATATTTTGGTAAAATAGTGTCTTATTTGTTAGCCTGGCCGTCAGGATTTCAAAAAGAAGGATATGTAAGGATTGATGAAAGTAATGAAACAATTGTGAAACGAGAATGAACCATTTGCAGAGGGATCCGAAAGTTTCCTTGTTTTTTTGGCCTAATAAGCAATCTTCAGGAATCAATCGGGCCTAATGAGCCTCATAATCTGATATTTGATACTTCAATACCACACTAGAGTGAAAGGAGTAATTTGTGTGGTGTGTAATTTTCGTGTGTACTAGAATATAGAAGGAACTGGTTCTTCTATGTATTCCTTAAACTATAGAATTAGTAATGCAGAAATTAAATAACACAAGTATTTTTACGCGGAAAACACTCAGCTCAAAAGGTAAAAAAAAAATGCAACAGTAGGATTTTTCCAGTAGGATTTTTTCCAAACACTTCTCTACAACTCTGAGCCAAGAACAATATTTACAAACTCTTGTAAACCTAAGGATTAACTCTAACTCTTGTAGCAACACGCCACATGCTTTTACAACTACTTCAAGTTAACTTTAATTTAACTTGAAAGATACAACTCAGGTACCTATTACAAATTACTTCTAAAGAAAGCTGAAAGGTACAACTCAAAAGCTCCTACTACAATTGAACTATAATTAAAGACAGACACATGGAACTAATTTTTCAATCTCGTTCATGTAGCTTCAAGTTCGCACTCTTGAAACTCACAAGAATTGCTCATAAAATACCTTGCTATTTTGCTCTCCATTCTTGCTTAACTTCAGTATATGTGTGACACATATAAAAGAGAACAACACTAATATTTATAGAGTGTAACGACTCGGCCGGTCGTTTTGAGCATTATAACCCCGTTCCCCAATTTACTGCTCAATTTATACTTTACAGTTATTTTATGACTTACCGAGTTAGTTGGTTCGGGTCCGAAAGAATTTCGGAGCGAAATAAGATACTTAGTCTCTTAATTAAAAACATAAGTTGGAAAAGTTAACCGGATATTGACTTATGTATAAACGACCTCGGATTTTAATTCTGATGATTCCAATAGCTCCGTATGGTGATTTTGGACTTAGGAGCGTGTCCGAAAAATTATTTGGAGGTCCGTAGTGGAATTAGGCTTGAAATGGCGAAAGTCAAATTTTTGGAAAGTTTGACCGGGGGGTTGACTTTTTGATATCGAGGTCGAAATACGATTCTGAAACTTTTAATAGGTCCGTTATGTCATTTATGACTTATGTGCAAAATTTGAGGTCAATCGGACTTGATTTGATAGGTTCCGGCGTCGTTTGTGGAAACTTGAAATTTCAAAGTTCATTAGGCTTGAATTGATGTATGATTCGTGGTCCTAGCATTGTTTGGCATGATTTGAAGTTTTGACTAAGTTCGTATGATATTTTGGGACTTGACGGTATGTTTGATTGAGGTCCCGAGGGCCTTCGGTGAGTTTCGAATGGTTAACGGATCAATTTTGCACTTGGCATTCCAGCTGAAGAATGCTGGTTTTCTGTCACTGGTTTCCTTCTACGCAATCGCATGAGAATGTCCGCGATCGCGTAGGCTTGTTTGAGGCAGTGATGATTTTGTTCTTCGCGATCGCGTAGATATGCGAGTTTGTTATTCGCGAACGCGTGAAGAAGGTCACGTTCGTATAGAATAAGTGAAGCAGAAGTAGAGGTCACGCGTTTTGTGTTTCGCGATCACGTGGACGAGTTCGCCATCGCGTAGGCCTGTGAGAGTGAGTTTCCCGATTGCGTGAAAAAATCCGCGATCGCATAGGGTTAAATCTGGGCAGTGGAAATTTGTGCTTTGCGATCGCGTGTGGTTGTCCGCGATCGCGTAGAGCAAATGACTGGGCAGAGATTTTTACCAATTTGGAGCTCGGAGAGAGAGAAATTTCAAGGAAAACAACGGGGTAAGTGTTCCTAACTTAATATTGGTTAAATTATCCGAATCCATTGTTGTTTTGACATTTAATTAGTGAATTAAGTTGGAAGATTTAGAAAACCCTCTTGGTTTAAATTGAAGATTTGAGGGTCGAGTTGATGTCGGATTTTGGTAAAATTGGTATGGTTAGACTCGTGGTTGAATGGGCTTTCGGGTTTTGTAACTTTTGTCAGATTCCGAGACGTCGGCCCCACAAGCGATTTTTGAGCTAAATTTCAGATTTTGTTGAAAAATTAGTATTTTCTTATGGAATAAATTCCAACAAATTTTATTGACTGAATCAAATTATTTATGGCTAGATTCGAGGCGTTTGGAGGCCAATTCACGAGGAAAAGACATTGCAAAATAAAGAATTGCACGGTTTGAGGTAAGTAACAGTTCTAAATTTGGTCCTGAGGGTATGAAACCCCAGAATATGTATTATGTAATTGATTTTGAGGTGACACACATGCTAGGTGACAGGCGTGCACCGTAGGAATTATGACTTGGTCAATTTTATGGAACTGTGTAGTTGAAAAATCTGTTGATATCCGTACATTTTTCTCCGTATTAGAGAAATTAATCTATGAATCATGTTTAAATCATATGTTTACACTGTGGGTTCCACAGAGGTCGTGTACTTGTGAAATTATTTGCTAAATTACTATTTTGCACTCAGTCACAGTTCTATTTGCACATTTTTACCTCAGTCTCTCTTATTCATTATTGATGCATCATATCATTGTTGTTGGGCTGCTTATCATGATTTCTGAGAGCCCGAGAGACTAGAGAGGTTGATGACTGAGTGAGGCCGAGGGCCTGATTGTGAGGATATTTATGGATCGGGCTGCACGCCGCAGCATGTTTCAATTGACTTATGCCATGATTGGCTAGATATAGAGCTTGGTATGAAGGAGCGTCTGTACACACCCCCAGTGAGCGCAGGTACCTACTGAGTACGAGTGCCGAGTGATGAGTGACTGTGACGAATGAGCGACTATGAGGAAAGAGTGACTGTGAGGAAAGAGTGACTGTGAGGTTGGAGTGAATGGGAAGACTGAATGACTGTTACTCTGAGAAGATGCATTGATTTCATTATTTGCTGCATTTCAGCTGTCATATTTCACTATTTTGGAAATTTTGGAAAAAAAACATTATTTTCTGTTCCGGTCAAACTTGATATGAAATTTCAGTGAAATCTTAAATGTTGAACTTGAGAGCATGCCTACTCTTTTATATTGGAAAGTACTGTATTTGGACTTAGCTGAGAAGCTCGTCACTACTTTCAGTTCTTTATTTATTATTATTACTTACTGAGTTAGTTGTACTCATACTATACCCTATACTTCGTGTGCAGATCCAGGTGATCCCGGATACAGTGGGTGTTGATTCTTTCACACAGTCAATTTTTTGGAGATTCAGAGGTAGCCGCCATGTTTTGCAGACCTTGTCCCTCCTTCCCTATCCTTTTGTTTATTGTATTTGGTCTCAGATTATTATAGACCACATTTTCCAGACTTGTAATGTATAGATGTTCATGTACTCAATGACACCAGATTTTGGGAATGTGTGTATCGGTATTTGCAAGACTTGTGGATTGTGTTTAAATATTATATTTTCAAACTTAAAAGAAATTGTGGCTTATTGAGGTTGTTGGCTTGCCTAGTATCGAGATAGGCGTCAGCACGACAGGTTAGGATTTTGGGTCGTGACATAGAGCTAGTAGAATAATGATTAGCTAGAAGTCTAATGCTTTACTCTTCTTTGGTAGAAGACTTCTAGTTATCTTCAACTTATAACTCTTTCCTTATCTTGGATAGAGTTCTCTTCAAGTAGTGAGTCCTGCTCCTTATTAAATACGCAATCTTTTCATTCAGGGATTATGATTAATAACAACTTATACTTATCCCTTCAATATGCATGCCTTTTGCTTGATTCTGATCGTAACATGTGTGCAGTGTCCATGGACCTGGTTCATGCATGTGTTTCTTTCTCAATCATCAAAACCTATACCGCTTAGGTCAATAATTTTCCCCTTTTTGGTAATGACAAACTATGTGCTTTTCAAAAGCATGGAACATGTTTCAACTCAGCTCAACATCATACACAATGTCATAACACTTTTCATTTAAAGTCACAAAACATCAAGGACCAGGTTCATCAGGTTATAAATATCACAGTCCAAATCAAAAGCATACTTTATCTTCCCCTTTTTGGCATCATCGAAAAGTTACATAATTAATTCAAGTAACCAGATTTCAACAAATATTACTCATGGCCACTGGGCTACTTCAGATGCAATCTTGGATTCAATATTCTCTTTTTCAATCTAAGGATATTAGCTATATAAGAAATATCAACGTCAAACAATTTGAGCAAAAGCATTGAATTTCATTTATTGATAAGATCCTACCACAAAGCATAAGAGAAATTAAAAACATAGAACCATGAGCAAAAAATAGCAAATTCCCACTTGGGTCATAGAAATGGACTGGTTACAACTGGGCTAGGAAGGGTTTAGGACTGGAAAAGACCAGGTTCTTAGCTCTTGGCTTGAAACAGTTTTAACATATCTTGAAGAATACCATCATTCTTTTCTTTCTCCTTTGCAAGCTCAGACTTGAGAGAGTCCCTCTCACCTTCTACTTCAACCAATTATTTCTTTAGCCTTTCAATCTCAACATCCTTAGCCCCGCTCTCCTACTTCAATGCTCTGACATTGTTGTTATTAGGTACCCTCTTGGATGAACCAGGTTCTTTGGGCGTAGTTTGGACCTTGTAGTCACAATCAGTCAATGTTCTGACCCCAAAGTAATCTTTAACATTACATACATCCCATAGGGGATGGCATGAGTCTTGATACCGCAAACAACCCTATGAAGGAGCTGAATTATGAAACCTGGTCAGTTAATCTGCTTCCCACTATCTAGGAACTCCATAAGGACCAGGTCCATAAAGGTAGCCGCATGGCTTCTTTCCTACCTGGGCAGAACCACTTTATTCACAAACTCAAAGAGCACTTTTGTGAAAGGGCTTCATCTCACTTTTGTATACAGCTCTGGGTTCTTGCTCCAAGTCACTATCAGCAAAGTTCTTGGTGATAATCAGTGAGGTGGGAAGATCATTTAGACTAGGCTATTTCAGCTTTGTGTAGTCATTATACCCCTCAGCAGGTATACCTAAAATCTCTCCAAGATCTTTATCATCAAAGATTATTTTCACTCATTTCTCCTCACTGGTGACCCTTCTATTTTAAACCTCACAGTTGGCACAAAATTCCACAATTTCAGCTTTGGCCAACCTTTTTTCCAACTGAAGGACCATGTCTTTCCATCCTTGTAACTCCAATTTTTCTAGCAGCAAGACCATTCCTTCTTCCTCTACATCTAGAAGAAGCCTAACCTTCATAATAGTTCTTTTCTGGAACTTCACCAGCTTATCTTGCTCATTACCAGTCTCTTCTTCACTTTCTTGCTCCAACACTTGAATTTTTTTTGCTTTTGTAGCAGACCTGGTTCTTTTTGAAAAAACAAAGTCTTCTACCGCAGAAGCCTTTTCTTGAGACTTCTTCTGAGAAGTCTTTCTTTTCTTAGCACTAGAGTGGTTACCTATACCTCCTCTATCTCATCCTCATCCTGAAGGTCCAGGTCCATCTCGTTTATTTGAATTGCCTTACTCGTTTCTCCAACTTTCTTCTTCTTCTTGGCAACAACCCTCTTGGCACTTTCAGCTAAGGCTTTTTTCATGTTGGCCTCACTCTGCTTTTTCTGGCTCCTTGTAGTTCTTTCTCTCGTGGGAGGAGTCTCTAAAGGGATAGAAGAGGCAACCTTTCTCTACTTGTCACCCATCTTCTTTCCAAGGGTTTAGCACCAGAACTCT
Organism: Nicotiana tabacum; assembly: GCF_000715075.1. Taxonomy (NCBI): domain Eukaryota; kingdom Viridiplantae; phylum Streptophyta; class Magnoliopsida; order Solanales; family Solanaceae; genus Nicotiana; species Nicotiana tabacum. The sequence continues at coordinate 92,530,255 of NC_134102.1, forward strand.
TTTTCTGTTTGGGGTTGTAGCTAGCAGATACTTTCTGTAGCAAGTCATGAAGTGGTTCTTTCCTAGAAGGTACATGTTCTTAGAACTGTTTCCTCAACCTGACCAACCCTTCAACCGCAGTAGTGTCACCAGATCCACTACCTCCTTCCTAAGTCTCCCTTTTAATAATTCCTTCCTCATCAACTTTGTCTTCACTCCATACCATCATTGCCCCAATTTCTTCATCCAACCTAACAGAAGTGGGTGAAGTATATCCAGCCAATCTTTCTTCTTCCCCTCCCCTTACATTTGCTTTAATCCCTCACTCTCTTTTTCTATTTCTTTTTTATTTTTACCACAAATATTTTCAATACCAACAGTTTCTACACCAATAATAGAACCAACCAACACAAACCTGTTTTCAAGATGTTTTATATTTTCTGACCCAACAGTAGAGGATTTAAACCCAGAAGTTACATGTTCAGTTTAAGAAGAAACTGGTTCTTCCCCCTCAGTCGTAGACTGGAAAGAATCATTAGAGTTTTATGGTTCTTCTGCTTGACTAGCCTTCAATATTTCATTCAACTTCTTGTCTTGTTCTCTGCTTGCTACTCTTTTGCATGCCATCATTTTCATATGTTTTTTTATTGAGGGTTTGAGTGGTTGAAGGTGTGGGTGAAAGTTCTTTGGGTGGTGAAGAACGATTCCCAGAATTCTTGGGGTTTTCAGTTGTGTTTGCCATCTAGTTAGTTTAGAGAGTTGAAAGAATCTGAGAAAAATTTAGGGGTTTGGTGTTTTGATCTTTCAAAGGTTTGGAGAGAAGAAGAAGAGAAAGTTGAATCAATTTAAAGAGGGAAGAGTGTATAATGGCATCTTTTGGAGGTTAGAAATCTTTTCGCCTTGGGAGTGTCAGTTTGAAGAGATGTTGGACTCTTCCCCAAATATTTCGGCAATTATGGCGCGTGGGTCATGTAGTGAAACTGGTTCATTTATAACTGATTTATTTAAAAAGAGTTTTAGGATAAACTTGGACTCTTTTTCAGATCATAGTTCATATGCAATTATTTCAACTTATGCGGATTGTAGAATACATACCTTATAAGCTCGATGAACCAGGTTCTTCACTGAAAGTTCTCTTTTTTAAGACTGAATTTTCCAAGAAAGAAAGGGTAATATCATTAGACATCAATGGGACATTTTGGTACATGGCACAAGAGTATAATAATAAAAGTATGAGACTGAGCAATATCAAATCTAATTATTTACAAAATTCATAAATTTCTAACCAATCATTGAGTTAGAATCAGTATCTTTTAGGTGATCTTAATCATCCCTAATTCTAACATGTTCCTTTCAAAGTGATCCCTACTCAAAGCTTTTGTGAAGATGTTAGCAATTTTTTTATTAGTAATATAGAATTCCACAGTGATCAAACCCTTCTCAAAAGTATCCCTTAGAAAATGATGCCTAACATCTATGTTCTTAGTTCTTTTATGATGGACCGAGTTATTGGTCATACTGATTGCACTTGTATTGTCATAAGAGATAGGGATACAACCTACATCAATTCTGAAATCCATTAATTATTGCTTGATCCACAACAATTAAGCACAACATGAGGCAACAGCACTATACTCAGCTTCAGCCGTAGATAATGCCATAGAATTTTGCTTTTTGGTAGCCCAAAATACAAGACATGAGCCAAGAAAATATGTCATACCTGAAGTACTCTTTCTATCCACAAGAAAACCTGTATAATCAGCATCAGTATATCCTACTAAATTAAAATTACTACCTTTTGGATACCATATGCAAAGATCAATTGTGCCTTTTAAGTATCTCAAGATCCTCTTGACAGCCTTCAAGTGAGACTCCTTTGGACTTTCCTGAAACCTAGAACAAAGGCCTACACTGAAAACAATGCCAGGTCTACTAGTAGTGAGATATATAACAAAGAGCCAATCATTCCCCTATATATTTTCTGATCAACAGATGAACCATGTCCATCCAAATCCAATTTTATGGTTGTTGCTATAGGAGTGTCAATTTCTTTTAAATCTTCCATCCTAAACCTTTTGAGCAACTCTTTGACATACTTTTATTGATGGATCATAGTTTTATTTTAATTTTATTTAATTTGTAAGTCTAAAAAGAAATTATGCTCACCCATCATACTTACTTCAAATTCACTCCTCATTAGCTTAGCAAATTCTTTACTTAACCTATCAGTTGTTGCCCCAAAAATTATATCATCAACATATATCTGAACAACCAAGAGATATTTACCTTTTTCTTTAAATAATAAAGTATTATCAATTTTATATCTCTTGTAGCCATCCTCAATCAAAAATTTGGATAATCTTTCATACCATGCTCTTGGAGCATGCTTAAGCTCATAAAGTGCCTTATCAAGCTTGTACACATGCTTAGGACATTCTTTGCTTTCAAATCTAGGAGGTTGCTTGACAAACACTTTTTTCCTTTAGATAACCATTGAGGAAGGCACTCTTGATATCCATATGATAGAGAGTGAATTTCATGTAAGCAGCAAAGGCTATAAGGAGTCTAATTGCTTCCAATCTTACAACTGGAGCAAAAGTCTCACTACAAAACAAAACTGGAATTAGCTACGAACGTCATCGCTAATCTGTTGCTAAAACGCTCGTAGCTAGCAGAATTTTTTGATAATCCATTGCTAATCTGTCGCTAAATGAGATTAGCGACAGATTTTTCTGTTTAGCTACAAAATTTGTCTGTCGCTAAAACCTGATTTTTTTAGTAGTGTCTCGTCATAGTCTATACCCTCCTCTTGACCATATCCTTGAACTACCGATATTGCCTTAATCCTTGTAACTGTTCCTTTTTCATCAAGTTTGTCTTTGAAGACCCACTTAGTGCTAATCATTGTTATGTCGTTGGTCCTTGGTACTAGAAGCCAAAATTGATTTCTAGCAAACTTGGTAAGTTCATCTTGCATTGCATTCACCCTATTTGCATCCTGCAAAGCCTCAGAAATATGTTTAGGTTCAATAAGAGACAAGAAAGCATCAAACCCACAAAGATTCTTTTTTAAAAATTGGGTTTTAATTCCAAAGGTTAGATCAGTAATTAAGTTCCCAGGAGAATGCGAACTTTGATAATTGTAAGGTTTCACAACCAACTTGTTTTCTCTAGATGTTCCGGGATTGTTTTATTGCTGATCAATAGGTTCATAGACAGGTTCCATCGAGGTTTGAGGCTCAGTTCCTCTCTGGTCAGTTCCCCCTGTCAGGTTGCACTGGGTAGAAGGACCTGGTCCATCACATGTTCCTTCTTGTGATGCAGCTCAGGCTAGACTGTGGTTTCATATTTGAGTTTTTTATCATCCCAATCTCTTCATCATCTTGTTCTTGCCTCTCAAAAAGAATCTTAGTTTCATCAAAAATAGCATGTACACTTTCTTCTACACACATAGTTCTTTTATTGTATATCTTATATGCTTTACTATGTGAAGAATATCCCAAGAATACTCCCACATCACATTTTGGATCAAACTTTCCTAGGGAGTCTTTTCCATTATTGTGAACAAAGAACTTGCATCCAAATGCCCTAAGATGGGATATATTTGGCTTTCTCCCTTTAAGTTACTCATCGGGAGTTTTCTAAACAAGAGATCTAGTCATGCACCTATTTATGATGTAGCATGCAATGTTCACAACTTCTGCCTAGAAGCTATAAGGCAACTTACTATCAAGTAACATGGTCCTAGCCATTTCCTCCAAAGTCCTATTCTTTCTTCAACTGCTCCATTTTGTTATGGAGTTATAGAAGCGGAAACATTATGATATATGCCATGCTCATCACGAAATTCAGAAAACTTAGCATTCTCAAACTCAGTACCATGATCAGACCTAATTGATGCAAGCTGATTACCTAGTTGTTTTTGAGTTTTTCTAACAAATGAAGCTAACATGTCAAATGCTTCATCTTTAGATGTTAAAAACAGTATCCAAGTAAATCTAGAGTAATCATCAACAAGCACCACAACATATCTCTTACCATCTCTGCCCATTGTCCTCATTGATACACACATATTCATATGGACCAGTTCCATCGGCCTGGTAGTACTCACCATTTTGTTACTTTTGAAAGAAGATCTTACATGCTTCCCTTTTGCACAAGCCTCGCAATCTTTATCTTCCTTGAGCTTAATATTAGGCAACCCTATCACCAAGTCCTTAGAGACTAGTTTGTTGAGTTTACTTAGCATGTCCAAGTCTTTTATGCCAAACGAGGGGATCAGTAGGGGTGGGCAAATCCAAAATCCAAACCGAAATCTGAATTTTTTGGATTTTTGGTTTGGACTTTCAGATTACGGATTGGATTTTGGATTTAATTTTTAAAATTTTTGGATTTCGGAGTGGATATTGGATTTGGTATTTTGGAATTTTGGATATCAAAAAATCCAAAATTTGTATACTTTATATTTAGTCCATTATCCATATGCCAATAGTAATACGTTTAATACCTAACCATTATATATTATTTCATATATTCAATATTAATTGCTAAGTTACTGTCAGAATGCTTTCTATTTGGACATGATTTTACTATTGCTACATCTTATCGTTGTATTAATGTCTTTGTTGTATTTTTTGATAAATATTTCATTACTTGAATACTTTATTTGGATGATTGCGGCAAGAATGAGGAACTTTTCAGGCAATTTAACATGAGTACTTCATTTGGATATTCTTTTATTGTTAAAAGTAGAAACATCTCAACTTATATGCTCAAAATCAAAAATCCATAATATCTAAAGCGATTAATCTAAAACGAACTTAAAAAATTCGATCTAATCTGAACTTATTTGGATTGGATTTGGATTGTCATTTCTTCAATCCAAAAACTAAAAATCCAAACCAAAATTATCATATCTAATCCGAACTACCCGAATGCCCACCCCTAGGGATCACTGTCCTTGACACTCAAGAAAATGAGTTCATTATCTGAAAGTGTGGACAGATCCACTACATATATATTGTTCATTCTTTTTCCCTGCAAAGCTATATTGTCAATGGTAAGATTAATCACAAAATATTTTATAGAGGTGGAAGCTACCAAGTTTTCTCTATCATACAGTTGTGAGATACTTATCAAGATGTATTTTAGTCCATCTATCAGGTAGACATTTTCAATTGAGTGAGAATCAGATTTTCCTACCTTACCAACTTCAATGATCTCATATTTCTTTCCGTTTCCAAAGGAGATATTACCTCTTTGAAAGGCTGCAAGTGAAAGGAACTGGTTCTTATTCCATGTCATGTGCTTTGAGCAACCACTATCCATGTATCATATTTGGCTTCTCTCCTTCACTTGGACCTAGAAAAGAATATCAAGTATTAGTCTTAGGAACCCAAACTAGTTTTGATCTCTTTCTATAAGCAAAAGGATAAATCAGATTTTTATTTGCCTAACTTGGCAGCTTATTCTTCTCTAGAACAATTTTTTTGTTTGTTAGACTTACTTTTTCTTTTGCTAGATATTCACTCTTATAGTGTTCAGTGTTACCATAGTGAGTGCAAATCTTATTCCCAAGAAGTGTGAGTTACTTCCTTTTGGGATCCCATTTAGAGGAAGAGTTCCCAAAGCCAAGTCTCTTTCTGTTGCTACTATGATGTTCTTGTAGCCATTAAATTGCATCAGATGACTTGTTCTATTTACATACTCGATCAAGCTCATGTTTAACCTTTGCCAAATCCTTTTTCAAAAATCTTACATGTTCATCCTTTTTGTATAGCTCATCTTTTACCTTTCTTAATTCTTCTTCTAGTATGAGTTATGTGACAGTAGTTATTTCTTTACTTGTTCCTAACTTCTATTTAAGATTTTCAGATATAAGTTCTAAGATAGTTATATCAAGTGCATGAACTTGGTTCTTCAAAATAGAATTTTCTTTTTCAGTTTCACAAGCCTTAATTTCTAGGTTTTTGCACTCTGCTTTTAAAATAACACACTCCTTTGATAGTTGTTCCTTTTTCAGTACTTACATCTTCAGACTAATCAATTAACTCCAACAGTAATTAAGATAATCTCTCTTTAGAAAGAAATTTGATCTTATCTTTTAATTGAAGAAAACTTACCTCAGGTTTTTCTTCAGATTCTTCAATATCCATAAGAGCTCGTTCATTATCATCGTCATCCTCATCAGAACCCTCATCTGAGTTATCTTCCTGTAATGACTCGACCGGTCGTTTTGAGCATTTGCACTTCGCTCGGTAGTTTGAGGACATGAGTAACTTCGTATGATGTATTATGATTGGTGTTTATCATCGGTTTTGGTTTTTAGGTGATCCGGGGTTTGATTTTGAAGAATGAATTTCATCGCTAAAGCCTTAAGTTGGAAGAGTTGACCAAGTTTGACTTTTGTGAATTTGACCTCGGAACGGAGTTTTGATAATTCTGTTGGTTATGTGCAAATGGGTTTCGAAGAGTTCTCAATGGTTTTCACCATGGTTGAGATGGATATTTCCTACCGACGTGAGGAGCATGTTGCATATTATGGTTTTCTTCGGGATGGGATCAAATGGAAGGTTTTTGACTGACCGGGTATGTATTCTGCTGGTGACTCAGAGTTGATTATCAGATTTTTGTACTTTTCATATGATGGTATGATAGATGCAGTGTGTTGTGTGGGGTTGAGATTTGTATATGCAAGGTCACTATTCATATTTGGAGGGAAGGTCATGAATTTTGGACAGCATGGATAGTTTCAGATATTTAGATGAATATTATAACTACTTGGTAATTCCTGAGGATGGTGTGCATTTCAGAAGGTACACTGTGTTCAGACTTACGGATACTTCATTGTTATTGAGGTACTCGCCTTGTTGATCGGCTGCTAATATTCAGATTTTGCTATGTGGCACGGAAGAATTATGGAAGTATTCTTCGTAGAATGATCGTGTATGACAGATGGGTCTGATATTCGGGAAGTGGAGTTAGGATTAGATATGGTGATTCATGTGTTTTATGGACTTGGAGACCATGAATTCTCAAAAACAGATTGTTTTGTGGTTGTGAAATTTGAAGATGTGGTCGAAGATAGCCAGATGATAGTATGTGTTATGGTTCAGTCATTGTGTACTTTCGGAGGGTTATTTATCTATTTGTGGGTGACCAGAGTGGATTTTGGGTCCATTAGCATGCCCAATGAGGATGTGTATTCTACACCGGGTCGGATTGATTGACTTTGTACTGATGTTGCTGAGGGATGTGCCATTTGTCTAGAGTTGAGCTTATTCGTGTTCGGAGATGTTCTATGAGTTATTTTTCTATGCTACGAGGGGTTGGGATCCGTTGGTTATAGGCACACATGGTGCGTTCCTATTTGGGCCTTATAGCTGAATTTGATCAAGATGAATATTAGGGTGTTGAATGGTTGATTACGCCTTGGTTATGTTATCTCTGGACTGTGGTATATTGTGCTAGTTGCTTCTCCGTGGTTATGGTCATACACTTCGTGTATTTGATGTCGAATTGTGTGTAGTTGTTGATTTTGAGCATGGTGGCTTGCGGTATTTCATACGGACCAGTGTTTGGATGGGGTCACGCATTGCAGTAGAGTTATGTCGGAATATGATCCTTTGTGTTAGATTCGTGTGTTTTGGTTCTACAGTGTATGATGGGTTCTTAGCATTGCGTTGTAGTGGTACTTGTTGAGCTTGCGGTGTGGTTCTCTCAGTTGAGTCATTTTCCATGATTGAGTACCTTTGAATTGTTGCATATTGGTGCACGGGTTGCACGGTTTGTGGCTCTATGTAGTATTGGTGTGGCATGTTAGTAGAGTATCTTGTATTTGATGAGATAAATCTTTGGACCGGAAGTGATTGCTATCGAATTTGATTACAGTGTGTTTGGAAGAGTGATATCGGAAGTCATCTTAGGATTTGACTTCGTATCTTATGAGTTTCTGCATGTTTCTTTTATCATCGGCAGTGTACGAAGGTTTGGAAGGAGGTTTTACTTGATATGAGGTTTACTACTAGTATTGGGTTTGTTTTGAGCAACTACTATGACCGGTAATTATTGCTACGAGTATGTGAGTTGTGTGGTATATCATGTGATTACACCTTGGGTTATGGATATGACTTAATACAGCTTGTTTAAACTTATACAGTGTGTAGATACGAGATTCGGGTCTTGTAGGAATTCTGGATGTTGGAAATTAGGTTCCGAGGCTTATGAGCTAAGGTTGAATTAAGGTTCTTCAGTTATGATATGTTGTCAGGCTTACATGGATTAGGGTGACGTGGAATCACCCCGGGTATGTGCATGGTAAGGTTACACGATGATTTGATAGCTTTGGAACGACGCTCAGCACGTTCAAGGACGAACGTATGTTTAAGTGGGGGAGGATGTAACGACCCGACCAGTCGTTTTGAGCATTTGCATTTTGCTCGGTTGTTTGAGGGTATGAATAGCTCTGTATGATGTATTATGGCTGGTGTGTATCATCGGTTTTGGTTTTCATGTTATCCGAAGTTTGATTTGGAATAATGAATTTCATCGTTGAAGCCTTAAGTTGGAAGAGTTGACCAAGTTTGACTTTTATAAATTTGACCCTTTAATAGAGTTTGGATAGTTCCGTTAGGTCCGGATGGTGATTTTGGACTCGAGCATGTGCCTGGATTTGCATTTGAATATTTCTAGAAGGATTCGACACTAATTAGCGAAAATTAAAAATTTAAAGGTTTGGAAAGTTCATAACTTTGACCGGGAGTTGACTTTGATGATATCGGGCTCGTATTGTGGTTCCAAGAATTGGAATAGCTTCGTTATGTCACTTGGGACTTGTGTGCAAAATTTGGGTTCATTCCGGGTTGATTTGATATGTTTCGGCGCGAGTTTTGGAAGTTGAAAGATTTTAAGTTCATTATGTTTGATTTGAGGTGCAATTTGTCGTTTCAATATTGTTATGCGTGATTTGAGGCCTCGAGTAGGTTCGCCTTGTGTTATTGGACTATTTAGTATATTCGGACAGGGTCCCGAGTGGCTCGGAAGAGCTTCGGACGAAGTTCAGATTGTTTGCATCAATGTTTTGCTAAGACTGCTGGTGGTAGGATCTGGTGTGATCGCACCTGCGGCTGATTTTTCACAGGTGCGATGGTGGCAGAAGCGATAAAGGAGTCGCAGAAGCGAGGTGAGAGTTGGGTGAGGAAGATCGCCAAAGAAGATATTTTGAGCGCTAGTGCGGATGCACAGGTGCGATGAGTTGGAGCGCAGACACGAAGGTCTCCGCAGAAGCGGAGTTTTATTACCGTAGGTGCGAGGGGGTGCTGAGCCAAGCTGTATTCGCATAAGCGAGGGATTTTGTTGTAGAAGCGAACGTCGTAAAATTGACCTACTGTCGGCAAATGCGAAGAGTGTTGGACAGAATGCTTTAAGTTCGAGGGTTCAATATTTTTACCCATTTTTGGAGCTCGGTTTGGGCGACTTTGAAGAGGAAATTCACCACACTAATTGGGGTAAGCATCCTTAACTCGTTTTTGTCTATATTTCATGAATCTATAGGGTGTCTAAAGTTTCAAAAGGCGAACTTTTGAGTTTTGAACATCGATTCAGAGTCGGATTTGAGTGAAACTAGTATGGTTGAACTCGTAATTGAATGGGTTGTCAGATTTTATAAGTGTTTTCGGGTTCCAAGGTGCGGGCCCAAGTTGGACATTTGGGTTGGTTTTGGGCTTTTGACTAAAGATTCGATCTTTATCGATTGGGTTTATTTTCTTTGGCGTTATTTGATATATTTGAGTTGCTTTTGGCTAGTTTCGAGCCGTTCGGAGGTCGGTACGTGCAGGATGGCATTTTTGGAGCATCGCTTGGCTTGCTCGGTATTGGATTTGTCTTGTTCGAGGTAAGTAACACTTCTAAACTTGGTGTTGAGGGTATAAAACTCTGAATTACGTGTTATGTGATTAATGTTGAAGTGACGTGCATGCTAGGTGACGGGCGCGTGGGTGTGCACTATGTACGTTGTAATTTAGTCGATTCCATGGAACTGTGTAGCTACCATATCTGAACATTTTTACTATACTCTATGTGTTAAAGCACTTGAGCTGTAATGTATGCTAGAAATTATGTTTAGGCTATATGCTGGTACTATTGGGACCCACAGTGGTCGTTCTTTGCTGTTGAGTTATTTGCTTAATTGCAGTTATGTACTCAGTCGCATTCATCATTTCACATCATATCTCAGTCTCTATTATCGTATATTGTCACATCTTGTATCATTGATTAGGGCTGCTTAGCATGAGTGTTGTGAGCCCGAGAGACAAGAGATATTGTTGATTGAGTGAGGCCGAGGGCTTGTTGTGAGTAATGTTTATGGGATCGGGCTGCACACCGCAACATGCTTTATTGATTCATGCCAGGATTTGGCTTATTATAGCGCTTGGGCTGGAAGGAGCCCCTCCGGAGTCTGCACAACCACAGTGGGCGTAATTGCTAGCAATAATTTGTATTGGGTTGGATCTGCCCTGGTTCATTTGCATTGGGCTGGATCTGCCCTGGTTTATTTTCATTTTGGTTCATTTGTATTAGGCTAGATCTGCCCTGGATTATTTGCATCTTTGGGCTGGATCTGCCTTGGTTTATTTGCATTTGGGCTGGATCTGCCCTGTACAGTACAGAGTAACTGAGTGTGTTAAGTATTGAGAATGATGAGTGAGAATACGGGATAATGGGATTGAGTACTCTGAGAGTGTGAGTACATGAATTCATCATTGAGATGCATTTCATTTGACATGCGTACTTGAGATACATGCATAGAGATGCATTTCCTCATCCTACCCAGTTTTGGTAACATTCATGATTTCACTTGTATATTTACATGTAGGCATAGAGACGTATTTTCCTCATGCTCTCTGAAAATGAAACATCTTATTTATTGTTAAAAGGTTTTTGGGAAAAATCACAGTTTACAAACTTATTCATATGTTTTGGTGTTCCGGTGAAAGATTTGGATTTACTGTTATACCTGATAATTTTGCCTATCTTTCCGTAACTGTGACCGAGTTGAGCATCTTACTTCCGAGTCATTTTCATGTCCATTTTATTATTATTGTTATGACTGTTACTGGTTATTGGAGTTGGACTCTGACCTTTTATCCCAGCTCGTCACTACTTTCAACCTAAGGTTAGATTTGTTACTTATTAAGTACATGGGGTCGGTTGTACTCATCACTTCTGCACATTGCATGCAGATGTTGGATGTTGATGTTGCTGCATATGGAGGGAGCTGGATCAGAAGATGTATCCGCATTCCAGTTATGGCTATCACTAGTCCTTGATAGCATTAGATTCGAATTCTGTTCATTTACATTTCAATCAGATATTGTAATTATTTCAATTCAGTTGTTGTAAAGAAATCTAAATCTTAGACGCTCATGATTTGTACTACCAGTCCTTGGGAAATTCTTATATAAAAGCAGTTGTATTATTATTTCTTCTCTTAATAAATCTCATTATATTGGATACTTGTTAATTGGCTTACCTAGCGGGTTGGGTTAGGTGCCATCACGACTAGTTGAATTTTGGGTCGTGACACTTCCCAAGCAGCGACCATTGTTTTGGTTGATCATTTGTTGTTGTTTTTCTTGGGATAGACATGTTCCTTTTTTCATGTTCCTTCGATCATCTATTTTCGTTTTCTATTCGATCTCCCACATATGACAATTCTTGATTATGTGATCAGACTTTCCACATTTGTAGCATCCATCCGTCACTTGCTTTTCTAAAGCTGTGGCTTTGTTGTAGCTTCCACTTCTTGAAGAACCTTTTTCTCTCCTTAGGTACTTCTTAAAATCTTTGGTAATCACTGCCATTTCATCTTCTTCTAAATCAGAACCTTCAGTTATTCTGAGTGCTAGACTCTTTTCCTTCTTAGGTACATCCATCTTCATGGTTTGCCTCCTAAGCTCATAAGCTTTGAGATTTCCAATCAACTCATCCAAGGAAAGTGTAGCAATGTTCTTTGATTCCTGAATGGCAGTGATTTTGCTTTCCCAAGTGACTGTTAAAACCCTAGTTAGGATCTTTTCAACCCTTTCTTTTTCAGATATAGTCCTTCCAAAAGACCTCAATTCATTTGTCAAGGTAGTTAACCTTGTGTACATCTCCTGAATGGTTTATCCATCCTTCATGGCAAAATTTTCAAGTTATGAAAACAACAAAGTTCCTCTGGATCTTTTCACTTGAGTTTTTCCTTCATGGTCCACTTGCAGTATGTCCCATATTTGCTTGGAAGTGGAGCAGCCTTATATTCTGCAGTACTCATCAGGACCAAGTCTACAGACAAGCCACTTATTGGATTTAGCATTTTTCTCCTACTTATTCAAATCCTCAGCAATGCAACCAGCTCTTGTTTTTGGAACATCCTTACCTTCAGCATTCTTCTTGAGTGTTGACAGCGATCCATCATTGATTATATCCAGTAGCTCATAATCTTCTGCCTACAAATAATCTCTCATCCTTACCTTCCATCATGAGTAGTACTGGTCATTGAAGAGTGGTGGCCTAGCAGTGGATTGCCCTTTCCAATTTCCAGATGGTGCACTTATCTAGATCTTTTCCTAAGGTGTTAGCCTCTTCAAGGATAACCTGCTTTGATACCAATTGTTGTTTTATATTTCAATACCACACGGGGGGTGGGGGTTATTTGTGTGGTGTTCAATTTTCGTGTGAATTGGAATTTAGAATGACCTGGTTCTTCTATGCATTCCTTAAACTATAATTGCGGAATAAGTAATGTAGAAAGCAAAGAACACAAGTAGTTTTAAGTGAAAAACACTCAGCTCAGAAGGTAAACAAAAATCACGATCTACTTCCTAGTAGGATTTACTCCAAACACTTCTCTACAACTTTGAGCCAACAACATTGTTTACAAACTCTTGCAAGCCTAAGGATTAACTCTAATCCTTGTAGCAACACGCCACAGACCGTTGCGACTAATTCAAGCTAACTCTAATTTGAAAGATACAACTCGTGTACCTATTACAATTTTTTTCTAAAGAAAGCTGAAAGGTACAACTCAAAAGCTCCTACTACAATTGAACTAGAATTAAAGATAGACACATGGAACTGGTTATTCAATCTGGTTCATGTACCTTCAAGTTTGCACCTTTATAACTCACAAAAATTGCTCACAAAAATGCCTTGCTATTTTGCTCGCAGTTCTTGCTTAAATTCACTATATGTGTGATACCTATAAAAGAGAACAACATTAACATTTATTGAGTTAGTAAAATAAAGATTAACTAGAAGTCCGATGCTTTACTCTTCCTTGGTAGAAGAGTTCTAGTTATCTTCAACTTCTAACTCTTTTTTTATCTGGGATAGAGTTCTCTTCAAGTAAGTAGTTCTTCTCCTTATCAAATATGCAATCTTTTCATTAAGGGATTATCAGAAATAATCACTTATACTTATCCCTTGCACGTGTATGCCTTTTGCTTGATTTTGATCGTAACATATGTACAGTGTCCATAGACCTGCTTCATGCATGTGTTCCTTTGTCAATCATCAAAATCTATACCGCTCAGGTCAATACAAAATTCATTGAAATAGAAGCAACGATAGTGCTTCACCATGCTTCAAATTTCACAAAACTACTAGAAGAATGATAGGCAAAGGCAATAAAGGTACAGGCCATTAGTATCTTGCTATAAATTGTGGACAACTTCTTGATTGCACAACACCTTGCAAGTTGGTCTTATAAATCTTGAGAAAAGTCACAAGTAATTTCTTGGATTTTAGGTCATGTATAAATTGATAAAAATTATGGCATACTTCTCTAAGGAAAGGGGCGCGATAAAACATAGTCTCGAATTGTTTTGCAGTTCTAGAGGATCTTGACAAGAAGAGGAAAGATATCAGATTTGGACATTGCTAAATAGGAAGAGATTATTGAGGATGAGTATTTGGATGAGGAGGGTGATGAGTATGTTTGAGTAAGCTTATAAATTAGTCAAATTAGTTTTTAAATATGTTTTTACATAATGTGTTTAGTAAATAGCAAAAGTTATTATAAACCAAAATTATCTAAAAGTCATAAGTTTCTTACCTCCAATTTATAATATTTCAACTTAGGCACTTTCGTTTTGACCAAGTTTATTCTTAATCTTTTGTCATCCGCTAAATAACTTGAGAAATATATATTTTTAGACACTCCAAAAAATAACAGCTGACAAAATGTATATATATATAGTTACATATATATTTTATACACTTTTTGACTAGCGAATGAAATTGATTTCAATCGACCAGCCAATTTCTATTTTGCTTGAATAACTTTCCCAAAATAAAAGACCTAATTCCAACTTAATTTTATTTCCACCATTCGTACTTTTTCATATAAAGATGCTTTTAAATTTATTTTTTTGTAAAAGCTTTAAGAATACTTCAGTCATTTTAGTATAAAAGTATTTATTATCACCTTTTTAATACAAATACACCAAAATATTTCCAGTTACAATATTTATAGCATGTTTGGCCAAGCTGGAAAAATCAACTTATTTTGAGAAGTACTTTTTTTCAAAAGTGCTTTTCTCAAAAGTACTTTTGATGAGAAGCAATTTGTGTTTGGCTAATTAATTATAAAGCACTACTAAGCAGCAATGTCACGACCCAGAATCCCCACCCTCGGGACCGTGATGGCGCCTAACATTCGGGACCGTGATGGCGCCTAACATTTCACTTTCTAGGCAAGCCAACGTTAGAATAGTTTTTAGCCATTATTAACAAAAAAATTAACTGATACCAATTAAACTGTAATAACTGAAATAGAACTGAAATAAAGTAAGAAAAACCAAAATAACCGCAATATCTAGATACAATCTCAGAACTTGTGTCACCAGCGCACGAGCAATTAGAATAATACAGATAATGGTCTGAATGAAAGTAAACTATCTAAAAAGAAATAAACAACTAGGATAAGGTTGAAGGGGACTTTACGGCTGCGAACGACGAGCAGTTGTACCTCAAGTCTCCATCCGATAGTTAATCCGAGCAATCTACTGAACGCCACTGGGACCAACTCCAAAATTTGCACAAGAAGTGCAGAGTGTAGTATGAGTACAACCGACCCCATGTACTCTGTAAGTGCCGATCCTAACCTCGACGAAGTAGTGACGAGGCTATGGCGGGTCACTTGCAATAACTTGTACACAGTATAATAATGATAACAAGAAAGAGATGCAGAAAGAGTTAGGCAACTAACTTATAAAAATAAACTCAATCCTCGAAATCAGTAACACCAGAAATACCAATCCTTAGAATCTCGTACGAAAGCACTGAATCCAACACAATACAACAAGAAATACAAAACACACAGTCCGTTGCGGTGCGCAACCCGATCCCACCGTACAAACACAATTCTCCCTTATTTCACCTGTTGTAGCGTGCAACCCGATCCCACCGTACAAACATAATCCTCCCTTATTTTACCATATCAATTTCAATAATAACATGTCAAATCCGTTGCGGCGCGCAACCCGATCCCACCATATAATCATATTCAATATCATACTCATCCCTTACTTAGCCATATCAAAATCACATATAAAATTCGTTGCGGCGTGCAACCCGATCCCACCATATCAATATCAATCCTTTCTTATTCTAACTGTTGCGGCGTGCAACCTGATCCATAAGTAAAATCAATAAGTGAATTCAATTTAATAACTCGAATCACATGAATCTCTACGATTAAGGAATATAAAAGCAAAACCATAAAAGAATCTCGTACCAAATCAAGAAATGCTACAATTACTACTGAGCAACAAGACAAGCCAAATATATAATAGTTAAAGTGTATAAGTAAGATAATTAAGGCAAGTAACAGTTAATCATGGAAGCATGGAAGAAACTAATATTTTTAATACGAGAATAATAAATGACAAGTAGCAAGTTAAGACATAAGAAGCAATTGAAACATGTAACAGTTAATACATGGAATAAAATAATTAATGAAATACGGGAAAGCATGGAAACAAGTAATTGACGGTGTACATACATACGTCACCTCGCATATACGCCACTACACATGAAATTTAGATAGCACATAGCTCAAGGGTTCCTATTCCCTCAAATCAAGGTTAGACCCAACACTTACCTTGCTCTGCAAGCAAATCAAAGCTATATCGGGGCCTTTCCTCTAAAATCCACCTCCAAACCAATCGAATCTAACCAAAAATCAACTCAACAACATCAAATAATGCTAGGAAAATCAAATACAAGACATAAAGTTAAGATTTTTATACTTTTCCCCAAAAGTCAACAAAAGTCAATCCTGGGGCCGCTTGCTAAAAACCTGAGATTCGGACCAAAAATCAATTACCCATTCACCCCCGAGCCCGATTATATAATTAGTTTTGAAATCTGACCTCAATGTGAGGTCTAAATCCCAAATTTGCAAAAACCTCAAATTCTTCCCAAATCCCTAATTTTCTACCATGAAAGAACATATATCAAGACTAGAAATTAATGTGTGTTGATGGAAATGGAAAAAAACAAGTCAAAGTACACTAACCTATGAAAGGGTGATGAAATTTCTCCTCCAAATCGCCTCTACGCCGAGATCTAATGAAAAGATGGTGAAAAATGGGTGAAATCCCTATTTTTCGAAGTTTAAATGACTGGGCGTCAGGTGTTCATCACGTTCGCAAGACACCTGACGCGTTCGCGAAGGGCACTGCCTAGTTGGCTTACGCGATCACAAAACACTCTATGCGTTCGTGTAGGCTTAGCCCACCTCGCCTTCGCGTTCACGAGCCTGGGCTCGCGTTCCTGTAGAGTAAGTTCCATTCCCAGCCCCCCTCCTAACACTACGTGATCGCGATAGAGTGGCCGCATTCGCGAAGGGCAGAACCCCCCCCCCCCCCACAACTACTCCGTGTTCGCGTCTAAAACCTCGCGTTCGCGATGAGAAAATCCACCCCAGTCCTAAACTACTCTTCGCGATCGCGGGAGTATCTTCGTGATCGTGAAGAAGCATTCACCAGAAACCAACAGAAACTAAACCAGCATTTTTCCTAAGTTCAACTCATCCGTAGCCTATCCGAAACTCACCCGAGCCCTCGGGGCACCAAACCAAACATGCATTGAAGCCTAACAACATTATACGAACTCACTCGCACATCCGAATAACACCTAGAACCACGAATCAAACACCAAAACAAATGATGAAATTTTCAAAGAAACTTAAGAACTTTCAATTTTTCAACTGGACGTCCGAATCAAGTCAAATCAACTCCGTTTTGCACTAAATTTTGTAAACAAGTCATAAATACTGAATTGAACCTATACCAAGTTCCGGAACCAAAATCCAAACTCGGTAGCAACAAAGTCAATGTACAGTCAAACTTATGAATCCTTTAAACCTTTAAATTGCTAGTTTTCAACAAATTGCGTTAATTCAAGTTAGGGAATTTCGAATTCGATTTCGCGCATACGCCCAAGTCCCAAATCACGATAAGGACCCACAGAGACCGTCAAAATACCGATTTGGGTCTATTTATACAAAACGTTGACCGTAGTTAACTCAAATAAGTTTTATGGCACGATTTCACATTTTCATTAATTTTCTCATAAAAACCTTCTGGAAAAAGGACACGTATTTCACACGCAAATCGAGGAGGGCTAAATGGATTAATTCAAGGTCTTGGAATACAAAAATGAAGGGTAAAACTATTAATGACCTATCGGGTCATCATATTTTCCACCTCTAAAACAAGCGTTCGTCCTCGAACGGACATAGAAAGGTACCTAGACTAGCTAAAAGGTGTGGATATCTACTCTGCATGTCCGACTTGGCTTCCCACGTGGCTGCCTGGATCGGCTGACCTCTCCACTACACTTGAGCTGAAGGATAACTCTTAAACCTCAACTGCAGGACCTGTCGGGCTAGAATATCCACCGGCTCCTCCTCATAAGTCAAATCCTTGTCCAATTGGATTGAGCTAAAATCTAACACAGCGGACGGATCACCGTGATACTTCCATAGCATGGACACATGGAACACTAGATGAACTGTTGATAAACTAAGTGGCAATGCGAATTTGTAGGCCACCTCACCCACTCTCTCAAAAATTCAAAGGGTCTGATATACCTAGGGCTCAACCTGCCCTTCTATCCGAACCTCATCACACCCTTCATGGGTGAAAACTGGAAGAATACCCTCTCTCCAACCATGAATGCAACATCACGAACTCTACGATCGGCATAACTCTACTGTCTAGACTGAATGGTGTGAAGTCGATCTTGAATAATCTTAACCGTGTCCAAGGCATCCTGGACCAAATTTGTACCCAACAAACGAGCCTCCCCCGGCTCGAACCATCCAACTGGCGAACGATACCGCCTCCCATATAATGCCTCATAGAGAGCCATACGAATGCTCGAGCGGTAGCTGTTATTGTAGGCAAACTCTGAAAGTGGCAGGAACTGATCCCAAGAACCCCTAAAATTCATAATGCAAGTGTGAAACATATCCTCCATTATCTGAATAGTGTGTTCGGACTGCCCGTCCGTCTGGGGATGAAATGTTGTACTTAACTCCAGCCGCGTGCCTAACTCACGTTGTACATCCCTCCAGAAGTGTGACGTGAACTGCGTACCTCGATCTGAAATGATAGACACAAGCACACCGTGAAGAAGGACTATCTCGCGAATGTAGATCACATCTAGCTGCTATGAAGAATAGGTAACTGCCACTAGAATGAAATGTGTTGACTTGTTCAACCTGTCCACAATGACCCATACCGCATCAAACTTCTTCTGAATATATGGGAGTCTAACAACAAAATCAATAGTGATACGCTCCCACTTCCACTCAGGAATCTCTAACCTTTAAAGCAAACCACCAGCCTTCTGATGCTCATACTTTACTTGCTGACAATTTAGATATCGAGCTACATATACAACTATATCATTCTTCATCCTCCTCCACCAACAATATTTTCGCAAGTCCTGATACATCTTGGCATCACCCAGATAAATAAAATATCGGGAACTATGGGCCTCATCAAGAATCAACTCACAAAGCCCATCCATATTAGGCACACAAATACGGCCCTGCATCCGCAAAACCCCATCATCTCCAACACTAACCTGCTTGGCACCACTGTGTCGCACTGTGTCCTTAAGGACAAGCAAATGGGGATCATCATACTGACGTTCTTTTATGCGCTCATACAAGAAAGACCGAGCGGTTGTGCAAGCTAGAGCACGACTGGGCTCCGAAACATCTAACCTCACGAACTGATTGGCCAAATCCTGAACATCTGCTGCAAGCGATTTCTCACCAACTGGAATGTACGCAAGGCTACCTATACTCACAGCCTTTCTACTCATGGCATTGGCCACCACATTGGCCTTCCTGGGATGGTACAAAATAGTAATATCATAGTCTTTCAACATCTCCAACTACCTCATCTGCCTCAAGTTAAGATCCTTCTGCTTTAAAAATTATTGTAGACTTCGATGATCTATGAATACCTCGCACGACATGCCGTAAAGATAGTGCCTCCAAATCTTCAGCGCATGAACAATGGCTGCCAACTCTAAGTCATGAACAGGGTAATTCTTCTCGTGAACCTTCAACTGTCGTGATGTGTATGCAATCACCCTGCCATCATGCATCAATATTGCACCGGGCCTAAAAGGAGAGGCATCACAATACACCGTGTAGGATCCTGAACCGGTGGGCAACACTAGCGTTGTAGTCAAAACAGTCTTGAGCTTCTGAAAGCTCAGCTCATACTCAACTGACCATCTGAATGGGGCACCCTTCTGGGTCAATTTAGTCAATGGGGCTACAATGGATGAAAACCCATCCACGAACCGGCGATAATAACCCGCCAAACCCAGAAAACTCTGGATCTCTGTAGCTAAAGTAGGTCTAGGCCAGTTCTGAACTACCTCAATCTTCTTAGGATCTACCTCCATGCCCTCTGCCAATACAATATACCCCAACAAGGGAATTGAGTCCAACCAAAACTCACACTTTGAAAACTTGGAATATAACTGGCTATCTCTCAAAGTTTGAAGTACAATCCGAAGATGTTGCTTATGCTCCTCTCGACAATGAGAGTAGATGAATATATTATCAATGAATACAATCACAAAAGAATCCAAGTAGGGCTTGAACACCTGGTTTATCAAATCCATAAATGTTGTCGGGGCATTTGTCAACCCAAATGACATCATTAGGAACTCATAAAGACCATACCGAGTCTGAAAAGCCGTCTAGGGACATCGAATGCCCTAATCTTCAACTGATGGTAGCTAGACCTCAAATAAATCTTCGAAAACACATTGGCACCCTGAAGCTGATCAAATAAGTCATCAATCCTCAGCAACGGATACTTGTTCTTGATAGTGACCTTATTCAACTGTCGATAGTCTATACACATCCTCATCGACCCATCTTTCTTCTTCACGAACAACACGGGCACACCCTAGGGAAAGACATTAGGTCTATTGAATCCCTTATCTAGAAAATCTTGCAACTGCTCCTTCAATTCCTTCAACTCTAGCGGAGCCATACGGTATGGAGGAATAGAAATGGGCTGAGTGCCCGGACCCAAATTGATACAGAAATCAATATCCCTGTCGGGTGGCATCCCCGGCAGATCTGCAGGAAACACCTCTGCAAACTCACGAAAAATTGGTACTGAATCTATGGAAGGAACTTACGCACTAGAATCACGGACATAGGCCAAATAATCTAGACATCCCTCTCAACCATACATCGAGCCTTCACATAAGAAATAACTCTGCTGGTATAGTGGCCAAGAGTCCCTCTCTACTCTAATCGAGGCAACCCCGGCATGGATAAGGTCACCGACTTGGCGTGACAGTTCAATATAGCATGATAAAGTGACAACCAATACATACCCAAGATAACATCAAAATCTACCATATCAAGAAGTAGAAGATCTACGCTAGTCTCAAGCCTCCCAATAGTAATCACGCACGAGCGATAGACGCGATCAACAACAATAGAATCTCCCATAGCCATGGATACATACATAGGAGCACTCAAAGAATCACGAGGCACAACCAGATATGAAGCAAAGCAGGATGACACGTAGGAATAAGTAGATCCTGGATCAAATAGAACTAAAGCATATCTATACAAACCTGGAACAATCACTGTGATAACGTCGTCAGATGACTCGGCCTTAGGCCTAGTTTGGAAAGCATAACATCAGGGTTGGGGCCCACCTCTCTGAACCACATCTCTGGGACGGCCTCTAGCTGGATGGCTTCCACCTCTAATGGCCTGACCTCCACCTCTAACGGCTTGACCTCCACATCTGGATTCCTGACCCCTGCCTCTAGCTAGCTGAGCGGGCAGTGGAGCAACTGGTGCCGGAACCATGGCACGGGAACTCTGTTGTGGCATGCCGCCCAAAGTCTCGGACAGAACCTTCTGATGTGACCAATGCCACCACACTCAAAATACACATCCTGTTGTTGTGGCTGCTGAAGCTAAAGCTGACCCGAACGGGCCGAATAACTATGGTGATAGCTCTGAATCAGAGGTGCACTAATAGGAGATGATGGTGCACTATAGGCTGGCTACCCAAAATGAGGCACATAAGAACCACGGTTCCCTGAAGCACTATGAGATGCCTGAAGCACTGAATGAAATGGACTGGGATGATGGCCTCTACCAACCTGCCTCCAGATGTGGTACCACTAAAACTGCCAGAATAATAAGGCCTCTTATCTGACACCGGCCCCCTCTCCTGAACACGAATCAACTTGATCCGTCTAGCAATATCTACGGCCATCTAGAAAGAAATATCACTCCCGAACTCCTTGGCAATCTGAAGCCTGAGAGTGAAAGTGAGCTCATCAATAAATCTCATCACTCTCTCCCTCTCAGAAGAAAGCAAGATAGTGGCATGGTGAGCTAGGTCCACAAATCAAGTCTCGTATTGGGTGATAGTCATACCCCCTTGCTGAAGACTCTCAAACTTCATACGGTACTTCTCTCTCAGAGCGACAGGAATGAACTTCTCTAGAAATAGTTATGAGAACTGATCTCAGGTAAGTGCAGGTGAACCAGCTAGTCTAGTCAACATACAATCTCTCCACCATCTTTGGGCGGAACCATTCATTTGAAATGCTACAAAATCGACCCCATTGGTCTCAACTATACCTATGTTGCGCAATACCTCGTGGCAACGGTCCAGGAAATCTTGTGGGTCCTCAGACGATGCACCATTGAAATGAACAGGAAAGAACTTGGTAAACTTATCCAACCTCAACATTGCCTCAGAAGACAAAGCGTGCCTATCACCCGCCCGTGCCGCAACAACCGGCTGAACTACCCCAACTAAAGGTGCTGTTGGAGTCTGATACTGGGGAGCCACCTGCTCCGAGGAATGAGTAGCGGGCATTTGTGCTCCTCCCCCAGCCCGAGAGACAGTTGGTGCCACCGGGAATGTATCGGTTTAGGCCATATGATCCATAAGTCCCACCAAATGGACTAGAGCGTCCTGAATTACTGGAGTGGCTATGAACCCCTCCGGAACATAAGCTGGTCCGACGGGAACAATCTGAGCGGAAACCTCCTCCTTAAAATCCACCTAAGGCTCCACTGCGGGTGCTGCTACTCGAGCTAGGGGTGGGCGTTCGGTCGGTTCGGTTCGATTTCAAGAAATTCGGTTCGGTTATTTGGTTTTCGATTTTGTAAAAGTAGTAACCGAAACCGAACTGAAATAAGTTCGGTTTTCTAATTTTGGTCAGGTTTATTTCTAATCGATTTTCGGTTTGAACATTATTATATTGGTCTCTCTTTATATAATAATTGGACTGACGAATTTGTTAGTTTTCTTTCAAAATTTTGGTAAATTAGACTGAAACCGACCGAAAATTTGTTGGTTTGCTAATAATTTAGTTTTTTGGTTAACCGAACCAAATAAATTAATAACCGAAAACCGAACCAAAAAACTAAAATTTTAAAATTTTAAACTGAAACCGACCGAAAAAACAAAATAACTGAAACTGAAATAAAAATATTTTCGGTTCGGTTCGGTCGGTTTCTTCGGTTCGGACCGAATTATGCCCACCCCTAACTCGAGCTCTAGGCTGAGCTCTGCCTCTGCCTCTAGCATGACCTCGGCGTCGACCTCTTCCCCTAGTCGTAGCTGCCACAAGGGGCTCCGGCTCCTGTTCGGCTGTAGATACAGTGTGTGTTCTCACCATCTGTGAGAGAACAAGGATAAAAGGCTTCAATCATCAATGATAGAATAAAAATCACATGACAGAGTAAGAAATAAGTGACATTCTTCCTAAACTCCATCGCCTCTAGAAAATAAGTATAGACATCTCTGTACCAATCCTCCAGACTCTACTAAGATTGCTTGTGACTCATGAGACCTAGGTAACCTAGTGCTCTGATACCAACTTGTCACGACCCGAAATCCACACCCTTGGGACCGTGATGGAACCTAATATTTCACTTGCTAGGCAAGCCAATGTTAGAATAGTTTTTAGCCATTTTTAACAAACAGATTAATTTATACCACTTAAACTGTAATAACTAAAATAGAATTGAAATAAAATGAGAAAAACTAAAATAACCACAATAATTAGATACAATCCCAGAACTCGTGTCACCAGTGCACAAGCGACTGGAATAATACAGATAATGGTCTGAATGAAAGTAAACTGTCTGAAAAGAAATAAACAACTAGGATAAGGTAGAAGGGGATTTCAGGGCTGCGAACGCCGAGCAGCTGTACCTCAAGTCTCTGTCCAATCGTCAATCCGATCAGTCCACTGAATGCCACTGGGACCGGCCCCAAAATCTGCAAAAGAAGTGAAGAGTGTAGTATGAGTACAACCGAACCCATGTACTCTGTTAGTGTCGAGCCTAACCTCGATGAAGTAGTGACGAGGCAAAGACGGGTCACTTATAATAACATGTATGCAGTATAATAATGATAACAGGAAAGAGATGCAAAAAGAGTCAGGCAACTAACTTATGAAAATAAACTCAATCATCAAAATCAGTAACACCAAAAATACCAATCCTCATAATCTTGTACGAAAGCACTGAAGCCAACACAATACAATAAGGAATACAACACACACAATTCATTGCGGCACGCAACCCGATCCCACCATACAAACACAATCCTCCCTTATTTCACAAGTTACGGCGTGAAACACGATCCCACTATACAAACACAATCCTCCCTTATTTCACCATATGAATTTCAATAATAACATGTCAAATCCATTGCGACACGCAACCTAATCCCACCATATAATCAGAATAAATATCATTTTCCTCCCTTATTTCGCCATATCAAAATCACATATAAAATCTGTTGCGACGAAAAACTCGATCCCACATTATCAATCCTTTCTTATTCTACATGTTGCGTGCGTGCAACCCGATCCATAAATAAAATTAATAAGTGTATTCAATTTAATAACTCGAATCACAAGAATCTCTACGATTAACGAATATAAAAGCAAAACCATAAAAGAATCTCGTACCAAAACAAGAAATGCTACAATTAATACTGAGCAACAAGATAGGCCAAATATATGACAGTTAGACTGTACAAGTAAGACAATTAAGGCAAGTAGCAATTAATCATGAAAGCATGGAAGAAACTAACATTTTTAATACGAGAATAATAAATGACAAGTGGCAAGTTAAGGCATAGAAAGCAATTAAAGTATGCAACAGTTAAAACCTGGAATAAAATAATTAATGAAATACGGAAAAGTATGAAAACAAGTAATTGACGGCGTACATACACTCGTCACCTCGCATATACGCCGCTACACATGAAATTTACATAGCACATAGCTCAAGGGTTCCTATTCCCTCAAATCAAGGTTAAACCCAACACTTACCTCGCTTCGCAAGCAAATCAAAGCTATATCGGGGCCTTTCCTCTAAAATCTGCCTCCAAACCAATCGAATCTAACCAAAAATCGACTCAACAACATCAATTAATGCTAGGAAAATCAATTACAAGATATAAAGTTAAGAGCTTTACACTTTTCTCAAAAAGTCAACAAAAGTCAACCCCGGGTCCGCTTGGTCCCAATTACCCATTCACCCCTGAGCCCGATTATGTAATTAGTTTCGAAATTCGACCTCAATGTGAGTTCTAAATCACAAATTTGCAAAAAAAAAAACAATTCTTCCCAAATCCCTAATTTTCTACCATGAAAGAACATAGATCAAGGTTAGAAATTAATGGGTATTGATGGAAATAGAAAAAAAAACAAGTTAAAGTACACTAACCTATGAAAGGGTGATGAAATTTCTCCTCCAAATCGCCTCTAGGCCGAGCTCTAATAAAAAAATGGTGAAAATGGGTCAAATCCCTATTTTTGGAAGTTTAAGTGACTAGGCGCCAGGTGTTCATCGTGTTCGCAAGACACATGACGTGTTCGCGAAGGGCACTACCCAGTTGGCTTACGTGATCGCGAAACACTCTACGTGTTCGCGTAGGCTTAGCCCACCTCGCCTTCACCTTCGCGAGCCTAGGCTCGTGTTCGCGTAGAGTAAGCTCCATTCCCAGCCCCCGCCTCCTAACACTACGCGTTCGCGATTGAGTAGCCGCGTTCGCAAAGGAAAGACCCCCCACTGCTCCTAGTTTGCGACCAAAACCTCGCTTTCGCGATGAGAAAATCCACCCCAGTTCCAAACTACTCTTCGCGATCACGGGAGTATCTTCGCGATCGTGAATAAGCATTCACCAGAAACCAGCAGAAACTAAACTAGCATTTTTCCTAAGTTCAAATCATTTTTAGCCTATACGAAACTCACTCGAGCCCTCGGGGCTCCAAACCAAACATGCATCGAAGTACAAGAATATCATACGAAATCGCTCGCGCGATCAAAACATCAAAATAACACCTAAAACCACGAATCGGACACCAAAACAAATGAAGTTTTCAAAGAAACTTAAGAACTTTTTAAATTTTCAATCGGACGTCCGTATCATGTCAAATCAACTTCGTTTTGCACCAAATTTTGCAAACAAGTCATAAATACTGAAACGAACCTATACCAAGTTCCGGAACCAAAATCCGAATCCGGTAGTAATAAAATCAACATACGGTCAAACTTATGAATCCTTTAAAGCTTTAAATTACTAGTTTTCAACAAATTGCGTTAATTCAAGTTAGGGACTTTCGAATTCGATTCTGCGCATACCCCTAAGTCCCAAATCACGATACGGATCCACCGGGACCGTCAAAACACTTATTCGGGGTACGTTATCACAAAACATTGATCGTAGTCAACTCAAATGAGTTTTAAGGTACGATTTCACATTTTCATCAATTTTCTCATAGAAACCTTTCGGAAAAAGGACACGGACTACACATGTAAATAGAGGAAGGCTAAACGGAGCTATTCAAGGTCTCGAAACACAAAAATAAAGGGTAAAACTATAAATGACCTATCGGGTCATCACAAGCAATTAGTGTTTGGCCATGCTTTTAAAAGTGCTTCTAAGTGTATTTTTCTCAAAAGTGCTTATGGGAAGAAACTATTTTTTTCTGTTTCTGCTTGAGAATAGATTTTTCCTTTTATGTATAGAAAGATTTTTCGTGTCATCTAATGAATACTAATTCTCCTATTTATAGCGCAATTCAGGGAGACAAGATCCCCAAATTAAGCTGTTCTTTAGTATGAATAAAACCCCTCTTGATGGCTACATAACAGTTGGGCATTAATGTAAAAAATTTTTGTAATAGTTGCTCATTAAATGCTGTCTTTTTCAACCGATATCTTCGTTTTATATTTTCGTCACCGGTTCCAATGCCTTCGGAACTTATTCAGCACCGATCACATATTCATAACCGGTGCCAGCTATTTGCTGACTCATATGTCACTTAACCTTTATTTTCACGTGTCAACTAGTCGAGTATTCATCTGTCGCTCATCAATTTTATACCGTACAACAACAAGATGCACATCTAGAAGATATATACTATGAAAGGATACAAGTCTCTATTAATGGAAAATACTTCAACAAATAAATAGCATCTGTCAACTGATAATATTGTACAAGGAACTAATATACATATGGCTTTTAATTATTCTCTATTAAAAAGAACTGCAGATCATAAGAATCTACAAATGGAGGTAACTAATCATCTATTAATACAAATGATAACCTTGATCTGAGCTATCAACATCTGAGTTGCTGCTACCCTCGTGACTATCTTTCTTCACAACTTTCATTTCTTCAACTGTACTAGTATTACTCTTTGGACTTTCCTCTTTCATCTTCTTATTTTCTCTTCTTTTTCTCCAATCTGTCTTCCTTTGCATTTGTCTAACCAACAAAATTCCCAAACTGAGAAACACAGCCAAAGTGCACCCTCCACCTATAACCACAACCTCACTTAGCACCCAATTAGACCCCTTTCCTTGTGGCATAATTGCCCATATTGCAGCTATATAAGCTGATGCCATAAAAAATGTTGAAATCCACATTACTTTGTGTGTTGCCACCATTAGTTTCATCATTGTCTTTCTCTTGAATGGAATAACACTAACAAGAACATTAACAATTCCAAGGGAAAGGAATAGTGCCACAATGTTACATACCAAGAATACCTTAAATGCTGCACTTTTACCCAATAATGCTTTTCCACTAAGTTGATTAAATCCACCAGGGGGGTTAATTCCAGCAGCAAACGTGACAGTTGCTATTAGCACTGCTACAACTGTTATGGTTTTTCTTGCATTTCTTAGACCTTCACTTTGGAGCTCGATTTTCTTTGCCCTAGTAGCGCGATAACTATTAGTATTGTGCTTCCTTTGATGATTAGAAGAATATTGAGATGAGGAGGATGGAGATTCAAAGGTACTTTTTCTTGGCCAGGGAACCATATTTAGGCCTGGATTTGGTGATGCTAGCTGCTGGATGTCTTGAAAAACAGGAGGTAATTGGTCACATCTTTTAGCACCTGCTTCTTGTAATGCTGGGATGATTGCAAGTGCACCTGAGTTACTTGCATCTGCTTCAACTACATCTAAAGCTGTATATCCTTTTTGATTCAATGCATTTACTTCAATCCCAAGCTTAAGTAGATAAATGACCATCTGAAGAGAGGAATGTACAGAAGAGAACATTTAGTTTTGGGCTTCGTATTTAGAAAATGTAGTCTTTGTGCAACTTGGTGTGCAAGGACAGAAATTGGGATAAAAGGAGTAATATCGTATATATACTAACACTAATTAAAGAGAAAAATCCGTCTGTAATTCGATATATTTAGCGACAGATTATTGATAGATTATCAAGAAATTCTCTAAGCTGCGGCTGATTTAGCAACAAATTAATAGCGAAGTTCGTAGCTAATTTCAATTTTTTTAGTGTAATACATAAAATGAATTTCCACATAACTAGTGTAATTTAACCTGCCGTAGAAAAAAAAAACCTGCTGTAGAAGATTATTTGCCTTGCTTTTCAGGCAACTTAACTGATTATGAACAAGAAAGTTTTCATTACCTTTAAAGTGAGTTATAACTTAAAGTCGCCGAAAAATTAAAGGCTAAATTTGCCGAGCATTAAATCACCTAGGACTAATGTATCATAGGTTTTAAAAGTTTTTTCGTTCTTTCTTGAATTCCATGCACGATCATATACTTTCACATAAAATGGCACGACAAGATATTAACCTAAAACTGAAATAGAAAAAAGTGCAAAAGTAATATGTTACCGTGGTGAGTTTCCTGACAGTTGCCAAATGGAGAATGGTATTTCCATCATTATCTTGAACACTCATGAGATTCGAAACATTAAGACTCTCCATCAAAAACTTAAGCACTTCAAAGTGGTTATTCTTGACAGCCAAATGGAGAATGGTCTCTCCATTTTTGGTTATCATTTCAGCAGATTCAAGACTCACTGAGAGTATCTCATCAATGATACTCACTCGTCCTTTAATTACACCCCAATGAAGTGGTGTTCTGCCTTCATTATCTTGTTGGGCAGAGAGGTCCATGTCCAGCTTTAACAATTCTCTAGTTATATCTAAGTGCCCTTTGCTGCAAGCTATATGTAACGGGTTGCACCCGTTCAAGTCCTTTTTCCAAGCAAAATCTGGTCGCACTTTAACCACTTCCTTCACTATTTCTGCAAATTAATTAGAGAAAGCTAAGAATGATAGTACTTTAATTGGTCTTAATTACACTCTCAGTCCAATAACTTCACGTATATGGTTTTCTGAATTTTCCTACAATAGAGCTTCTTGTTTTAGTGTTGTCTCATTTAGTGTGTCCAAAGAAAATAAAGATCACTATCGCCGTTCTCATGATTTTTGTATGATCAATTATTATATCCACAATAGGACGATTTTTTTATGTCATTAAGGGTGTGTTTCGGATGAAGAGAAATGTTTTCCATGAGTATATTTATCACTTATTTTTTCATGTTTAGTTGGTTAGTGAAAAACTAGAGGTGGTGGGTCGGGGTGGGAGGTGGGGGTTAGGGGTAGTGGTGGGGTGGTGGGTGGGTGAGGGTTGCGGTAGGGGTGGGGTGGGTGAGGGTTGTGGTGGGGTGGTGGGATGGGGAATAGGATAGGGAGATTGGAAAATGTTTTCCCTTTTCTTGATATGGAAAAAATATTTTTCCCCAATTGGAGAAAAATGAGTTCACGAGGAAAATATTTTTCAGAATATTTAAGCCAACCAAACATGAAAAAATTTAAAAATATTTTTCAGAAAATATTTTCCTTCGTATCAAACATATCCTAAATTATACTTATAAATCTAAGTCAAACCTAGCATAAAGAATATACATCTGGTGGTCTTAAAGGGATTTTCTATAGAATCCTTAAACATGATTTAAATTTTATGAAGTCTTGTTGATATACATAGTCATATGGGTCATGAAATAGTTTTATGACAATCTCGAGGTTTCGATGTCATGTATTCCTCCTCATTGCTTCATGCTTCAACATTTTAATTTTTCTCTTTTGGTAACAAGCAAGAAAGTTTATTCGAGTTTAAGTTATATACAATAGATCATATTACAAACAAATTTAGTCGCAGTAATAATCAACATAGACACTTTATTTAATCTATTTCTCTCTCGTAAATGAGTCTTCACTCAGAATTTTATGGATGATTCCTACAGAAAAAAGTAACACTTCCTACTTTTTATACAACTAACTATATTGAGTGGTGCTGAGTTCCTTTGAAAAATAGTGTTGTAAGATGTAAACGCATAAACAAATATATAAAGGTGACTTTATAATAAACTTGGAAAGAGAATTTTTCCTTTTTAGAAAAAAAAGTGACATTTAGCGGCAACAGCTAAAACACAAAGGAAGAAGAGGATAAGGATAGGACACTCGTTCTTAATTAGTCAAGCAATGAGGATCTTGGCCCAGACGTAGACTTTGGCCGTGTGAACATTGGAAAAATAGAGGACCTATGACCGGTGGCGGCCCCAAGAATAGCGGGTTTGAACCCGCTTCATAAAAAAATAATATTGTGTATATGTATAAATTAGGATTAAAGCTGTGTAAATTTTATATAAATATTTTATTTGAACCCACTTGATAACTACTATTTTACTACTAAATTTATATACTTCTAAGATTGAACCCGCTTACACAAAATTTTGGGTCCGGCATTGGGTATGACATAACAGTTGATGTGTACAGAAGTTAAAATGAAGAAGCACATTTACGTATGTGTTCTTTTGGCATGATGAAAAGTATTTTATTATCTTTCACAAATTGTCTGCTTTGATGGCTTTAAAAATTGTTTTGCGAAAACTAATTTTCTTATTTGTCTCTTCTATGAAACTTGCTCTTACCGACACCATCCATCGTTATCATCCTTTATTGCGACCAGTTTCTTATTTATCTTAACAAATTTACTAGATATATACAAATTATTAATTCTAAAATTTAATAACTTAAATGAAATAGAATTTTACCCACAAATTTTAAATCCTGTTTGTGACATGAGTATAATTCCCTCTTACCCCATCCTCAAATCCAACACAACATTGACAAATTGAACTGATTTCAGTTCAAAGACAGATTTTGTCTAAGCTTATTTGAGATAGTAATACTTTTCCTAGACTAAAGATGGTACTAATTTATAGACCTAAATTATTTAGTTTAAAAGCTAACGCAGACATTAATTTGGATGAACTCTTTACTAGTTTAATTTGGTTATAAGGAAATAGGCATAACTTGGTTAAATTTTATTGTCACTACTTTTTGTGCTCGCAAGCTTTCTTAACCAAAGCAAGCTCCCTTTCCTACTATCCAAGACTATGGATAATCCTAAATCGAAGCAAATTTCCATTGTTTGCCTAGTATTTGCAAAATAATCCCTCCATCCCATTTTATGTGATAGCTTTGACTGTGCACCGTGTTTTAAAAAAAAAAAACTTTAAAATTTGTGGTCTAAACAAGCCATCGACATTTGTTTGACTATAATCATCTCATTAAAAGTCAAATGATATGTTTAAAATTAAATTATATTTAAATTTAAAAATATATCTTTTTTTTTAGAACAAACTAAAAATGAACTGTGACACATAAAATAGGACGATGGAAGTAACATTATCATATAGTTCTAGTTTAGCTGTAGATTATAACTCCTTGGTGACTACTAGCTATGTTTCCTTAATAAGTTCACATAGTGAATTTGTGCATGAACGTAACATCAATCCAAGGCATCTTACATTTTTTGCCTTTATGTACATATTTTCCATAAACTTCTGCCGAGCTAGGACACATTTTACACCAAATCATATCTCAATGTAACGGGTTGTTAATATGCAAATGCCAAACAATGTTGAGAGAGTTTAATCTTCGAGTTGCGCCCAAGAGTTTGGCGTAGTAGTAACGTCAAATATTAGGGTTTAAATCTCAGCATATACAAACAAAAAAAACTGTTACTAAATGATTTCTTCTAATCTGTCTAAGTTTTGGTAGAAGGATAACCCGATCAGCATAGGAGATAATAGGTACACACAGAGGTGGCAAAATGGTTAAAAGAAAACAGTTATCCACCCATATTATCCATTAAAAACTAGATTGAATAACGATTTTTTTAATAACGGGTCGAATATGGATAAGAACTATATTATCCACTTAGAAAATAGATAACCAATGGATAACTAATGGGTTAACTTTTACATTTTGAAAGACTCAAATTGGGGTTCCTTTAATTTTGGATATTAGGAATTCTTTAAAAAGTGATCATATTCAAGAAGCCACGGATAATATGAATATTCATATTATCCGCTTATCCGTATTAAATATGAGTCGAGTCAAATAATTTACTTGTTTTGACCCGTTCATATCCTACCCGACCCGACCCGCTCGTTTGACGCCCCCAGGTACACAATTGATGGATTAGTTGAGATGTACCTGTTTAAGCCGGCTTGAACAACACTACATAAGAAGAAGAAAAGGAGACTAATTCGAAGTCTGAACTTTTACCTGTATGGCCGGAAGAAGCTGCAACATGAAGTGAACTAGTCAACATATCAACTTCAAGCATCAATAGCCTTTGGACATTGTTAAGCAAATGCTTAACCACTTCAATTCTACCTCTCTCACATGCTACATAAAGCACACTCTTATCCCACAAATTCGTCTTGTAACCAACCCAAGGATCATTCTCAAGCAGGATTCTCACAATTTCAATCCTTCCTTCTCTGCATGCTTCATGTAGAGGCGTCTCAAGATCTCGGTTTTCGGCCGACGCCATCTCCGGGAACAGTTTCACGATAGCCGTGGCCAATTCTACGTGGCCAAGTCTAGCTGCTAGATGCAATATGGTGTGTAATGATCCTGGAATGGTTTGTTTTATTATGTTTTCATCTTCTTCTATGAGTTTATGAATGGCTGGAATATCTCCCTTGAAAACTGCTTCATAAAGCCGCCGGTCCATTTCTTGAATAATGCTTTGTAACTTTTAGGTTATTTGTAAGCTCGAGTTGTAGATTGTGTCCATTATCTATCGGAATGGGACTATTTATGAAAACTCAAGTCTTTTTCTTCCACATCTGCAGCTGCCAAGAAAATTCCTAAGGGATTTGTATAACGTGTTCTTTTTTCGTTTCATAAATATATGGTGGGCATCTCTTCTAGACAGAACAAAATGGTGAAAGTCAAGTCTTCCGTGAAATAAGTCTTTTGCATGGGTTGGTGAGGAGTGTAGTAACTAGCTAGGCCAAAGGCACTTACCTGAGCCAACTCGGGGCTATGTAGAATGAGACGGGCTCAGTTTAATTTGCTCTATCAGTGTTCAATTAAAGCTCGACTAGGTGGAAGTTCGGGCTTGATCTACTCGGTTCGCTTGGCTCGATTGAGTCGTGTAATTATCACGATAAAGATTAAAATTAATATCCTATAGACGTAAGGAGTAAGAAAATTGGTGATTAACTTAAAATTAATAATTAATACTTCCTCCGTTCCAATTTAAGTGAACATATTTGAGTGAACACGAAATTTAAGAAAGAAATGAAGACTTTTAAAATTTGTAGTCATATATAAGTCATAATATTTGTGTGGTTATAATTCTTTTGAAACTTATATACCAGAGTGTTTCTATGACCATTAAAGTTTCTCATTAAGGGTACAATTGGAAGTTTAAGTTAAATTATTTCAAATTTAGAAAGAGATCATTTTTTTTAAACGGATTAAGAAAATAGGTTCGCCTAAATTAGAACATATGAAGTACTAATAAGTAATTGGGAATTATTAATTATTCTATGTGATGTAATTATATTGTTACCTCTTCTTTTTTTGGTTTTGAAAGTACACTTTTATGTTTTATATTTAACTTAATTGCATTCAGATTTCAGGCCTAATTTCGAATTTCTAATTCGTGTGATTTATTTACCCAAAATATTAGATAGAGTTAAATTTGTATATGGTTTTAAGGATATGTGATATAACTTGGTATGGAATGAAATATAAGGCAGAGAAAAAGGAAATGTTGATGAACAAGGAAAAGTAAATGAGCCCAAAAGTGTTAATCTCTCTGAAGTCGTCCTTTTTACCATCTCCCCCTTATGCTTGCAAGGATTTCGCCCTTTATAGTAGAGGGATCCTACTTTATCTATAAAAAACATATAGTGGAGAACCCATGATGAATTGTCTTTTCCTCGATTCCTGCCAAGATTCTCTCCCCTAGTGCGGTGGCAACGGCTCTTGTCTGTGAGCTCGATACCGGCTCGAGCTCGGTATTGGATCGAGCCCTCGGTCTTGGTTCGAGCTCGACTCTGCCTTGGAGTCTCGATATTCGGGGTGGGTGTTGGTCGGTCTATGCATCTTCGATAATCTCCGCTTTGCCTCGTAGTTCGATTTGGATATGAGCTCAATAATGATACAGAGCTTGTCGTTGATCGGTCTTAGAGCTCGAAGCTCGATGCCCTTACTTCGGACCTCGATCCGTCGTCACGAAGATACCCTTTGATCGAAGTATTATCACCTCGACCAGTTCGTATGGCTGAGTTAATCGGTTTTGACCGTACCCATGATTCAACCGTATTCAAATTCAAACCTCAATTTAAACGGTTAGTTCTTATATTATCTCTCAACCTATCAGTCTATCACTAGAAAATTGTAGACTATGCTGGAAAACATATGTTAACAAGCTGGTTTAGGCTCGTCTCAAGCTTGATTATACTATAATATAGTTCGATTTTGAGCTAAACTTGACACAATATTACTGCAATAAGTCCAGTTGGACTTGACTTTGAGCTCATGAGTCGACGCCCTAATCAATTAGTGGGACTACTAAAACATGTGCTTCTGAGAAAAGTTGTATAAGCACGTATTTTAGAGCCATTTAATGGTTTTATATTCGGAATGGGCAATATATGCATAATCCATAAAAAGTTATATTTACTCTTTGTGTTTCAGTTTCTTGGTATAAATACTTTTACCGTTATACTTTTGAATCATATTTGGCCTCAAATTTTAAATAACTTGGTCTCGTCTTAAAAAGGACATGTTGGCCTGATTGGATAAAAAAGACCCACCAAGATCCATTTTATATTAAATACTGTACTATTTATTTAGAAAGAGAAACAAGCAAATGTAATTACCAATGTCAGTTTTCCGAGAATAAGAATGGGTTTCTCAGTTACTTTTGTTTCTTAGAAGAGATTTGATAGGTAAATTTCTTTTTTATAGCTCAATATACGTGTATATGTAAGTAATAAGGAGTGTAAGTACGTATCATTATCAGTGTGTTAAAAAAAATGGCGTTGGCGGAACAACCGATTACTAGCGCGCGGCAAAAGACTTTAGTAGTGCAGATAACCTTCCCCTTAATTCTGCGTTTATCAAGTGCACAGATTTTTCAATTGAATTTTTGCGAATATGTTTTAACACTTTAAGAGCCAGCTAACGTTGTTTGATCATTAATTATTCCGATCAAAATGGATATACCATTGGAAATGCAATGAAATAGACAAATAGTGAGAGTGGGGATGGTGGTCATGTGGTTGTAGTGACATTCAGATTAATTTTTGCCTTTTTTCTAAAGAAACGAAAATTTATTTATTATGGAATGATTCCATCTCAAAAATAGTTTAAAAGAAAATAGAAGTAATAATTAAATTCGGATGGATTAGATTTGGGGGGAGGGTCTTTTATCCAATCAAGGCCAGCCACGTATTTTTTTTGAAGGATGGGACCAAGCAATTTAATGAGCGAGGAGCAAATATGATCCAAAAGTATAATGGTAAAAGTATTTATGCTAAAAAAAACTGAAATACATGATAAATATAACTTATATTTTATAGTATTGGGGCAAATATAGCCCTTTTCTGTTTTATATTTCCTTATAGTGTCCCAAGTTTACTCCGTACATACTTGTCATATGTAAGAAACTTTGTTCAAAATTATATTTAATGATTTTGTAGATTATAAATCAAGTGTTAAATTTCCACAGTAAATAGATATGGCGTAAATGTGAAAAAGAGTAAACAATAGCGGTGCAAAATGCTAAGTAACCTGATGGTGGTGGACTGGTGGTCTCTTAAGACAAGATGACAAATATTCGTTTTCCCCTTTTAATCGTTTAAACATTGTTTTTGTTTGTTTATGAGTACCAAGTGGAGTGATATTTTTTTCTTCTTCAAAAAAGTTCTTACTCATTTCTTATCTTTTACTTGGAAACTACATACCTCATAATGCACATACTAGGGAGAATCTATCTGACCTCATCACTTGCATCAACATTTGTTCATCGTCTTAGTATTTACTTTTGGCGACTTTAAAGTCGATTACTTTTGTTTTATTCCCACCCAAATCTTTGAGAATCGCCAAAAAGTTCACTCTTGTAGAAGCCGGCGGAAAAAAAGGTACCCAACCCCAACGCCAAAATTTATGGGTTTGAACTTAAATTTTAGTTTTTCTAGGATACAAATATCATAAATTATCTTGAAATTTAAATTTTTAGTTCAAATTTTCAGGACAAAATAAGTAATGGCTAATCCCTAAATAGAAGCCTTAAAATGATTGTTTGTATACTTTCCTCCATTTATGCTATCCGTCAAATAGTACAACCATTTACTGCTTTGCTCGTCACTAATGAGCCGGACCACTTGAGAGTTTTCTCCTTTGACTACGAGCGTGTTTGGATGAGTTGATTAAAAGTACTTATAAATGCTTAAATTAATTTATTATTAAGCAGATACGTATTTACATATAATAGCAGGGTTAATTTCACCCATGGTCATCCAACTTATTATTTATTTCACAAAAGTCACTTATCTATTTTTCATCACTTAAAAGTCACTCAACTTTACCTTTGTAACTTGAAAGTCATTCTAGTTCAAAACATATAAAATATCCAATAAAAAATATGACATGGCATTACATTTAATTAAAAAATCTAACAATAATGCCACATAAGCTTAAATATATCATATCTAAGTTAGACTCATTTTTTCCTCAGCCCGATTTCGAGCAATTTTTTGAATATTAGTTTTAGTTTATTTTATATGAAAAATTCTTAAAAAATAATTTTTGCGGGATTCTAAAATAGTTTCCCATATTTTTGCGCAAAATAAAACCGACCGAAGTCGGTCGGTTTCATAAAAAATCTAAAAAATAAAATATTTTGGAAAACCAACCGACTTCAATCTCACATAACATATAAATGTACCACTAACAAACAAGAACAACAAGCTAATAAGAACTTATTTTCACAAATTACTATTCCATTAAAGTCAAAATATTGGTAAGAAACACCAACAATGAAATTGCATAGTAGAAGTTCACTACTAAAAATTCGGCCAAAACCGACTGCGGCCAACCGACCGAGTTGGTCGGTTTTCCAAACTATATATATATATATATTTACGAAGCCGACCGACTTCGGTTGTTTTTTTTTTTGGCGCAAAAATGCGGGAAACTATTTTAGAATCCTGCAAAATTTATTTTTTAAGAAACCGACCTAAATCTGTCGGTTTTTTATATAAAATAAATTAAAACTAATATTCAAAAACTGCCTGAAATCGGGTTGAGGAAGAAATGGGTCTAACTTAGATATAGTCTATTTAAGCTTATGTGGCATTATTATTAGATTTTTTAATTAAATGTAATGACATGTCATATTTTTATTGGATATTTTGTAGGTTTTGAACTAGAATGACTTTTAAGTTACAAAGGTAAAGTTGAGTGACTTTTAAGTGATGAAAAATAGTTAAGTGACTTTTGTGAAATAAATGATAAGTTGGATGACCATTCAGTGAAATTATGTTTGGCCAAGTTTTTCCAAGCTGAAAAAGCACGAGGCTTGTGTTTTCTTTAAATTTACTTAATTAATTCATTTCTGCTCTTCATTAATTTATATTCTTGGATCAAATTAATTCACGTGTCTATAAACCATGATACAAATTCAACTGTACCGTTTTACGGGTGAATAGTTTGACGCCCATCGTGGGGCATAGACAATTGTATTATTACTTTGATCCATTTATCTGTCACTAACGCAATTTGATGCTTTTCTTTAGTAAAAAAAAAATCAAATATGGCAGTTAACGATTTGAATAACTCTTTTAATGTTGGAACAAACAACGAGCATGAAAATATTTTCCGGCGTGATGATTCAACCAGTGAAACTCACAACGAAGGAGATGAGACAAATCTAGTTCGCGAAGAACGAAATCCTCGTCGTGTGAGAAGTCAAACTCCTGATGACATGAACGATGAACCTGTTGTTGAAACGGTAAAAGTTTTGAGAGCGCAACAAAGAAAAATTATGAATCATCTCTCAAGACAAGACAGTGTGATGACGGAGCTGAAGCAAGCACTTTCGGTTGCTTCCAATAATTCTAATGGAAGAGTTCGAGCCCCTCACGGCGTGCCTGCAAATCAAATAGCGTAAAGAACCGGTAACGTTGCTTTGAGGGAGGAGTTCGGTTTCAATAAAAATCAAGCAGGTAGTGGATCCGGGAGTAATGATAGTACCAATGATCCTTTCAAAACTGAGCTCAAGAGATTCATGAGGGAAATGAACGAACGAATGGATCAAAATGCTAAGGAATTCTATGCACGGATGTGTGAACACCTAATTTTTGACCATGCTTGGATTTTTCCCAACTCCCTCACATCACTTAACACACACCTTACCACCAACACAATTATTTCCTCACAACTCACACTCCCACTCTTCATCTTTAACAACTCACACTCCACTCTTCCTCTTTAACAACTCACACAAACACTTCCCTCACATGATCCCTCTACAAACACATATGGACACTCACAAAAAAGGGAGCTTCATCTCCACCCTAAAGACCAACAAAACACTCTATATAATTGCTGCAAAAATCAGCCATAGGGGGGAGGAGAAAGCAGCAAAAAACGAGCTGCAAATCCAGCCCCAAAACTCCCTCAAAACAGCTCAAAAGCGAGCTGAAAGCAGCCCAAAAAACGAGCTGAAAACCAGTCCACCCACAGCTGCCGATAACCCCCCAAAACAGCCCCTTTTCTCCAGTTAAACACCCCCAAAAACGAGCTTAAAATCCACCCCCAAACCCACTTGAAAACAGCCCCCAAACCAACCTGAAAATAGTCTTGAAACAGCCATGAAAATCAACTGAAACTTCACTCGAACCCACACCTGAAACCAGCCATGAAACCACCAAACTTCAGCCACTAAACAACTCCAAAAACTGCTTTAAACTACCTAAAACTGTTCCCGTCTTCATCGGTCAGGCAAGGCTTCTATGTCGAGGTTCCGGTTCGCAATTTTGGCGTTTTCGTCCAACGATTGTTGATTTGTTATTTCGATTAAGTTGTAAATTTTTAGCTTTATTCATCAATATAAAGGTCCATTCGAATTTATTTTTTTCAGTATTTGTTTACATTTTTAGTATACACTTGCTTTGATATATTAGTATTTCTATCTGCTCGTGATAAATTTCATTTGCTCTATGGAAAATACTTGATCTCTTTCGTATTGTTTGTGTTCAGATTGTATATTATTTGGTTTATATATTGGTTTTAAAGATTAATTCATTTGAGTACATATAAGTTTATTTTGGACGATTTCTGTTAAATATGATATGGACTTTGATTTAGTTTTCTTACTTATATGGTTATGTTACATTTCTTTTGTTTTAGCATGTTGAAGTGGTGATTTAAGTGAGTTTGTTAAATTAGATACATGGAAAATTAAAGTTGTTTCTTTCTTGGCAAGGAATTAGAATAGGATATGAGTGGTGTTAAGTCAGAAGAATGTATAACTCTTAAGCATCACAATAATCCCAAACTTAGGAAAATAATTTTTGAGTACGTTAGAGTGCTTTAAGCGCGCCATAAATTAATCAAATCATCGTATGTTATGTATACGTTCGCGTGACATAATTACGATTTCCAAAATTAAAACTGAAATACGTATTCGCACAACTTTGGCCAAAATAATCTTAATATAATAAAATGCTATTAATTATGTACACGTACACGTGACATAATTTTTGGCACAATAAAAATCGGATTCACACACGTGATTCGTTTCAAAGATAATTTCATATTTGAATAATTAAAAGTGATTAGATAAAATATGAAAATCAATAAATCATAATTTATCCAAAATTAATTTAAGCCAAGTTGTAGTCAATAAAGCAACCGTTCTAGAACCACGGAACTCGGGAAATGCCTTACACCTTCTTTCCGGTCAACAAAATTCCTTACCCGGACTTTGTTTTCACATACCAATAGAGTCAAACCTTCCTTTGACTAGGGATTCAAATAAAAGGTGACTTGGAACACCCCAAAACTCAATTTCAAGTGGCGACTCTGTAAGTAAAATAATCCCTACTTAAGTTTGTCACTTTAATTGGAAAAACTCTTTAACCCAACATATATAAACACGCATATATCTTCTGGGGTAGAAAAGGGGTGTGACAGCTCTGGCGACTCTGCTGGGGAACTTCAATAATTCGAGCTTGTACATTGATTTTATTTGGCTTTATTAATTTTTATATATATTTTGATTTATTTGGGCCTTGTTACTTGTCTAGTTTTTACCGTTTTGATATTGTTGAACTGTACATATAAATTGTATCCTCTCTCGCATCCCTCTGAGTCTTCTGATAATTAGTTATGTTGTGTTCGCATACCAGCATCACAAAATATATGTCTTGAGATAAAGCCAGCTAGCCTACCAGCTTCTGGTGAAGGATTTAGTCACACATGTTTAGGCGGGAGAGCCGTTAGCTAGCTAGTGTTGTTCTACTACTGGTGACGCTTGACGCTCCTCGGCTCGGGTTGTCCGTCCGGGTAAGCCAAGTCTAGATACCATCTCCTTTAGAATTTACAAACTTAGAAGAACAAGCCACAAGCAATGAATATCCCTAGTAGGCTACGTTTTATTTGCATCATGTGCATTTGACTTAGCAGCACTCGACATAGGGGTCGAGTTTTGTTTTAGGACAGGTCTTGTTGAGACTATTATATCATGTTATGTGCTACTTGTTGCATTATTTGGGAGGCTTGCATGTCAACCGACTTTAGCATAAATCAGTTGAACGAAGAGAAAAAAAAATGATGTGGTCTAGTGCATATGGTTTTTAAAGATTATTTTTCATATAAAAAAAAAAGAAAAACATAGTCGTTTTTTACCAAACTACGCAGGTCTGATTCTCACCGGATGTAAGATACGTAGACAAATCTCATCGGTTCCGGCCCCCAATTTTCAAAAATCCAAAAAAAAAATTTGTTTAATTCCTTCTTTAGAAGCCTTTATTTGAGACGTCAAATCCAAAATTCCAAAAATATTTTCTTCCTTTTTAAAAAAAAAAAGATCTTTCTCCCAAAATTCAAAAAAAAAATCAAAATCCAAAAAAATATTTTCTGTCTTTTTAAATTTACCAAAAAAAAATTAAATATTTTCTTTCTTTTTTTAAAAATTATTTCTTTTGAAGATTCCAAAAAATAAAACTGTGATTATTTGTATATGAGTAAAAAAAAGAGTTACTTTATTTTACTTTATTCTTGATTTTTCCTGAACTACGTAATTATTTGATTCATGCGGTGTCATGATACGTAGGCAATCCACATCGAATTCGATCATAGCCATAAATAAATTGAGTGAAAAAATAAATCGAAAAAAACAGAACAAAAAAAAATTGAGTGAAAAAGAAAAGAGTGACAAAAAATAACAGAGAAAAATAAAGAGCGAAAAACAACAAAAAGAGAAAGGAAAAAAATCAAAAAACAAATTCAAAAAAAAAAGAAAAAAAGAGAGCCCCCCGAGATGGAATCAGTTCACCCCTGTTGGTGAATCATACTCAAGTTTGTTCTAAAGCTAGTCAGGCTAGGTCTACTGTAGCCAATAGCCCTGAACCGCCCAAACTCTGAGTCTCTCTCGCACCGGCTAATGCTAGATGTGAATACCACTCTGGAGTAGTGGTATTTGGACTCTTACGAGAGCAGTAAAAGACCTCATCGAGGTCAAGGCAATAATGCTTAGGGATGAAGAGGCCCCTAATATGATGAACAATCATCTGCCTACTCACACCAATGGGCCAGTAGTCGGAATGATCTGTGAAGATGATGAATTTGATCCGGCACTAAAGGCCATTACAACCATTGCCGAGATAGAAGAAAAGCCAAAAAAACGATCGCCAAGCCTGAAAGTCCCCCATCAGACGGGAGTCTCGGTAGCCAGTCTTGCTATCCTTTCTGTGTTCGGATTATCTCAGGTTGTGATCCGGATATTTTACTTTATTGTTTTACTTTCTGATGTAAACCCTTCTATCTTTAATTTTTTTTTAAAAAAAACAAAAAAATCAAATTAAATGAAATTAATATTTCATTGAATGTTTCTTTTCTTAATCTTGTCACCTTTCTTATTCTTTTTTCAGTTCTATCAATGCAGATTTTAATAACATGACATGCTTGCGGATTTCATGCCTAGATCCTAAAATGTTGTCAGACCTCAAAATAATGAATCAAGAAGCAGAATGTGTTGAAGATAAGGCTTGTGAGAAAATAAACAAAGAATTGGAATAGTAGGCCTAGGCCATGTCCGAATGAAATCAGAAGAAGTTGAAATTCCTTCTCTTCGGATCATTGTTGAAGCCGAGATTGAGGATAAAGATTGGGTCAAGAATCGATTGGAACAATTGACACTGATTGATGAAAAGCGATTGGCCGTAGTTTGTCACGGGCAGTTGTACCAACAAAGAATGGCTAGTGCCTACAACAAGAAAGTGCGGCCCAGGAAATTTGAAGTGGAGCAACTCGTTTTGAGATGTATCCTCCCGCATCATGAAGAAGCTAAAGGAAATTGGCTCCTAATTGATGCAGTCAAAAAGGTACTATGTTTGACCCTTCACGCACCTTTAATGCTCTTTGATTTTGATGACGAAGGCTTTCATTCTCGCTACCCAAACACCATTAACCCTTTTTGCCTACCCTTTGAGCCGGTTACCTTTCTTTGATTGCCCTATTTGGAACCTAAAGGAGTTATTGAAAAGAAAAAGAAAAAAAAAGAAAAAAAAAAGGAAAAGGAAATAGAAAGAAAATAAAACAGACAGAAAGACAAAAGAAAAAAAATAGTTCATGTTACCTTGAACTACGTTCGACTTGATTCCGAAAGGATACGTAGGCAGCCTCTTTCTAGGGTTCAGTCACACCAAAATAAAAATCCACATTCCCTAAAAAAAAAAAATTGAAACAGGGGCAGATGTTACAATGGTTTAGCGGTGGTTTCGCGTGAAAGGTTCCATAGTTGTAATTCAATCCAAATCCTTTTTACCCAAATCCTTTTCAAGTCCTTTCAATCAATCAATGAGAATGTTAAAGAATTGGAGGATACAGTCATTTGGATCTGATGCGACCAAAATGAGAGAAATAAAATGAGAGAGTCTTATTAGTGAAAACCCTCACGGGCACCATAGGGCGATGACAAGCAGAGAAAATGAAAATGAGAGAGTCTTGTGGTGAAAACTCGCAAAGAGCACTACAAGGCAATGATGAGAAGTGAAATGAGAGAGGCCAGCTGGTGAAAACCCGCAAAGGGCACTATTGATCAAAAAGAGGATCCTCCCAGTCACTAGCATCGACACAATCCCAAGCAAGGTTTCTCGGTTTCGAAGCAAAAGTTGTGATGAATATTTAAGGGTCGGACGGTTTACAATAATCAGGCGTCCAGTCCAAGGTATGTCATGTTCATTGAAGTCTGCATGTACTCCAGATAAGTCCTTATTTCCTTTCTCCGAAAGGGATACCTCTTGTCTAAATTCATTGTCCATTCCATTATTTGTTGTTCTTTGAATCCCTTTAGGTCCAACTTTGTTCCAAAAACTAAGGTAAAGAAGGGATGGCAAGACTGATTTACAAGGCTCTCGTTTGATACAAGCTAATATGCAAAAAAGGCACCCAGCCTCGGCAAGGGCATCAAGTCGACCTCGACTGGCCATGGTGGCCAATACTTCAAAATCAAAAACTCTTGTAAGGAGGAAATCAAATTGAAAGTGCCTACAAGGCCAAAATGAAGTTGAAAAGGTTAAGTCCCAAGTGACTAACAGTTTTGGCAAAGTTTGAAAAGCCAAAGACTCTCTGGAGCCAGAA
Organism: Nicotiana tabacum; assembly: GCF_000715075.1. Taxonomy (NCBI): domain Eukaryota; kingdom Viridiplantae; phylum Streptophyta; class Magnoliopsida; order Solanales; family Solanaceae; genus Nicotiana; species Nicotiana tabacum. The sequence continues at coordinate 92,574,343 of NC_134102.1, forward strand.
ATGCAAGTGGCATTCAGGAAACATCTAGTGGCAGGTTGAAATCATCATCAAAAGAAAATGGGCACAAAGCCAAGCTGCCAAAGACATCAAGGCCACACACAAACCACCAGTTTTTAAAAACTCACAATTTTTCTTTGTTTGCAGCAAGAACAAAGCAGTACAGAATGGTGATTCCTAAAGGACGATGTCACCAAAGGTAAGTTTCCTTAAAATCTCCAATTTTCCTTTATTTTTAGCATGCATCACTACTGTTCATACCTCTCATTTTTCATAGCTTAACCCAGGTAGAACCTTTTTGCCTAGGGGGATCCAGCTCATAGTTCCGGGTAGAAGTACTCTTCGCCCAGGTTATTTTTCGTAGCTTAACCCAGGTAGAACCTTTTCGCCTAGGGGGATCCAGCTCACAGTTCCGGTAGAAGTACTCTTCGCCCAGGTTGTTTTTTGTAGCTTAACTCAAGTAGAACCTTTTCTCCTAAGGGGATCCAGCTCATAGTTCCGGGTAGAAGTACTCTTCGCCCAGGCTTGTTTTTCGTAGCTTAACCCAGGTAAAATCTTTTTGCCTAGGGGGATCCAGCTCATAGTTCCGGGTAGAAGTACTCTTCGCCCAGGTTGTTTTACGTAACTTAACCCAGGTAGAACCTTTTCGCCTAGGGGGATCCAGCTCATAGCTCCAGGTAGAAGTACTCTTTGCCGAGGCTTGTTTAAATAGCTTAATCCAGGTAGAATCTTTTCGCCTAGGGGGATCCAGCTCATAGTTCCGGGTGGATGTACTCTTCGCCCAGGCTGTTTTTCGTAGCTTAACCCAGGTAGAACCTTTGTGCCTATGGGAGATCCAACTCATAGTTCCGAGTAGAAGTACTCTTCGCTCAGGTTGTTTTACGTAGCTTAACCCAAGTAGAACCTTTTTTGCCTAGGGGGATCTAGCTCATATTTCCGAGTAGAAGTACTCTTCACCCAAGCTTTTGTTTTTTCGTAGCTTAACCCGAGTAGAACCTTTTCGCCTAGGGGGATCCAGCTCATATTTTCGGGTAGAACTACTCTTCGCCCAGGCTTATTTTTCGTAGCTTAACCCAGGTAGAATATTTTCGCCTAGGGAGATCCAGCCCATAGTTCTGGGTAGAAGTACTCTTCGCCCATGCTGTTTTACGTAGTTTAACCCAGGTAGAACCTTTTCGCCTAGGGGGATCCAGCTCATATTTCTGGGTAGAAGTACACTATTCCCTAGTTGATTTGATCTTAAATGTAGGGTACACCACTCTCTGATATCATTGCCAATATAGGGTATACCATTCCCTGGCCATATTTTCTCAACATGATCTTTTTGGGGTACACTATTCCCGATCTTTTATTGCTTTCAATAAAGAAGTAGTTTAGAATTTTGTTACAATAACTCACGAAATTTTTCTAGTGAAAACGGGGGCAGAAAATTTCGTTCGTTTGTTTGTTCTGGTGTCTGGGCAGGTTTTACCTCGAGGCACAAGGTTCAAGATAACCAAAAGAAGAATTCGCAATCCAGAAAAGAAAAGGAAAAGAAGTGAATCCAAATGCAGAAGCATATGGAAAAGATGCGGATTGCTCAAGACATGACTGAAGTCACAAGCATTGCACTTTCCATTTTTATTAGAAGAAGCTGTAGCAAGCATCAAGGTTCAGATCAGAGTCTGCATGAACAACCAGTCAAGACTCAAGATCAAGCTTCAAAAGACTTATAGATAGGAATCTTGTAACTCATAGCTGATAGGCTTGTTTAGTTTTGTTTGATTTTGATGTAATAGCAGGACCACGAACCGGAGTCTTAACGGAACCTCACTCGACTCTCCAACTCATCATTCTATAATTTTCCTTGAACTACACACGACCTGATTCCCCTATGATCCGGGATATGTAGGTTGTCTAAAATCGGGACTCGGATGCACTCTTTTCTCTTAACTCTTCCTTTTTGAATAATGGTATGGCCATATATTAGTCATATCGCTCATCTTTTCTTTGCCTGAAAACTCTTAATGTTTCCAAGCAAAGAGGGGCATGCTGTGAACACCTAATATTTTACCATGCTTGGATTTTTTCCAACTCCCTCACATCACTTAACACACACCTTACCACCAACACAATTATTCCCTCACACTCCCACTCTTCATCTTTAACACACACTCCACTCTTCCTCTTTAACAACTCACACAAACACTTCCCTCACATGATCCTTCCACAAACACACATGGACACTCACAAAAAAGGGAGCTTCATCTCCACCCTAAATACCAATAAAACACTCTATATAATTGCTGAAAAAATCAGCCATAGGGGGGAGGAGAAACCAGCAAAAACATAGCTGCAAATCCAGCCCCAAAACTCCCTCAACAGCTCAAAAACTAGCTGAAAACAGCCCAAAAAACGAGCTGAAAACCAGTCCACCCACAGCTGTCGATAACCCCCTCCAAAACAGCCACTTTTCTCTAGTTAAACACCCCCAAAAATGAGCTAGAAATCCACCCCCATACCCACCTGAAAACAGCCTTGAAACAGCAATGAAAACCAACTGAAACTTCACTCGAACCCACACCTGAAACCAGCCATGAAACCACCAAACTTCAGCCACTAAACAACTCCAAAAACAGCTTTAAACTACCTAAAATTTTTCCCATCTTCATCAGTCAGGCAAGGCTTCTATGTCGAGGTTCTAGTTCGTAATTTCGGCGTTTCCGTCCAACGATTGTTGATTTGTTATTTCGATTGAGTTGCAAATTTTCAGCTTTATTCATCAATATAAAGGTCCACTCGAATCCATTTTTTTCAGTATTTGTTTACATTTTTAGTATACACTTGCTTTGATATATTAGTGTTTCTATCTGCTCGTGATGAATTTCATTTGCTCTATGGAAAATACTTGATCTCTTTCGTATTGTTTGTGTTCAGATTGCATATTATTTGGTTTATATATTGGTTTTAAAGATTAATTCGTTTGAGTACATGTAGGTTTGTTTTGGACGATTTCTGTTAAATATGATATGGACTTTGATTTAGTTTTCTTACTTTTATAGTTATATTACATTTCTTTTGTTTTAGCATGTTGAAGTGGTGATTTAAGTGAGTTTGTTAAATTGGATACATGGAAAATTAAAGTTATTTCTTTCTTGGCAAGGAATTAGAATAGGCCATGAGTGGTGTTAAGTCGGAAGAATGTATAACTCTTAAGCATTACAATAATCCTAAACTTAGAAAAACAATTTTTGAGTACGTTAGAGTACTTTAAGCGTGCCCTAAATTAATCAAATCATCGTGTGTTATGTATACGTTCGCGTGACATAATTATAATTTTCAAAATTAAAACCGAAGTACGTGTTCGCGAACTTTGGGCCAAAATAATCTTAATATAATAAAATGCTATTAATTGTGTACACGTACGCGTGACATGATTTTGGCACAATAAAAAATGAATTCACACACGTGATTTGTTTCAAAGATAATTTCATATTTGAATAATTAAAAGTGATTAGATAAAACATGGAAACCAATAAATTATAATTTATCTAAAATTAATTCAAGCCAAGTTGTAGTCAATGAAGCGACCGTACTAGAACCACGGGACTCGGGGAATGCCTTACACCTTCTTCCCGGTCAACAGAATTCCTTATCCGGACTTTGTTTTCGCAGACCAATAGAGTCAAACCTTCCTTTGACTAGGGATTCAAATAAAAGGTGACTTGAAACACCCCAAAACTCAATTCCAAGTGGCGACTCTGTAAGTAAAATAATCCCTACTCACGTTATTCACTTTAATTGGAAATACTCTTTAACCCAACCCATATAAACATGCATATATCTTCTGGGGTAGAAAAGGGGTATGACAGAATGGATCAGATCCCGGGAGCACCATCAGTGTTGAAGGGGCCGAATTTAAAGAAGTACACACAGTTGCCGTTCAAACCAAGTGTAGCCCTGGAGTTGATTCCAAAAAGATTCAAGCTGCCCGATATTCTGAAGTATGACGAAACTTTGGATCCACAAGAGCATATAACAACTTACACTACAGATGTAAAGGGGAATAATTTGGGCCCGTATTAGACCGAATCTGTCTTGATGAAGAAATTCGGTGAAACCCTAACAAATGGTACTTTAACATGGGACTCTCTTTTACCTGAACATTCGATTGAGTCTCTTGAAATGCATGTAGATTTTTTTATTAAGGCTCATGCTGGGGAGAGGAAAGTTCAAGCTAGAAAAGCTGATATATTCAGAATTTCTTAAGGAGAATCTGAATTGTTGCAAAAGTTCATGATCAGATTTCAAAAGAAGAGGATGTTGGTGCCGGCGGAACCGGATGAGTGGGCAGCTGAAGCGTTCACCAAATGCCTCAATCCATTAAGCTCCAATGCCTCCAGGAAATTAAAGAAAAGCATGTTGGAGTTTTAGGAAACCACATGGGCAGACGTTCATAATTGTTATAAATCAAAAATCAGAATTAAAGATGATCAATTGAGTTCTTCGGTGTCTTCCAAAGGTCGCAATCGTGATCGGAATCGGAAAAAGTTCAAAATTGATTTTGATGCAGACCATAGGCCTTCCAGGAGTCGTTTTCAACCTTAGGAAAGAGCTGGTGGGCGAGGAAATAAAGGTTTTCAATTATCGGACAGGTTTGTATCGGATAGAAGTGCAGATCGTGGTCGGAGTAACAAAACTTTATAGGAGAAGGAACCATCGGGGTCCCGGGATTTAGCATATCCTCGGTTGTCTGATTACACCTTCAATATTAGCTTGGTATAACAAGTTTTAGCTATGATAAACATCAAGGAAGCTAGATTTTCGAAGTCAATTTGGTCATATCCTAGTCAAAGGGATCCTAATCTATAGTGTGAATTTTACGGAACGCATAGCAACGGAACTGGGGAGTGTCGGCATTTTCATGAAGAGGTTGCAGCACTATTAAATAATGGTAATCTTAGAGAATTTTTTAGTGACCGGGCTAAGAACAACTATGGGAGAAATCGGGATGCTACGGAACTAGCCAAACCAGCTACAGGGTCACCTCGTCTAACAATAAATATGATTTTTGGTGGAGTTGAAGTAAATGGGGTGACGTTTTCGATAGAAAAAAAGACAAAGATATCAATAACTCATGGCAAGAGAATGCGAGAAGCATCAGGAGATGATGAAATCATTTTCACGGAAGAATATGTTGATGGCCTTCTTTTACCACACAAAAACTCTCTGGTAATATTACTTAATGTTTTAGATTTTAAAATTAAACGTGTATTGGTTGATCCAGGTAGTTCAGCCAATATCATCTAGTTGAGAATTTTGGAACAAGCAAAGTTAATTGAAAACATAGTTCCGGTAACAAAGCTTCAGGCCGAGTTCAACCTAACAAGTGTAAAAACCTGAGGGAAGATTTTACTACCCCACACATACCGAAGGTGTAACGAAAACCCTTTGTTTGAAGTGGTTGATGGTGATATGGGATATAACGTGATTCTTGATAGGCCATGGATTCATGAAATGAAGGTTATGCTATCGACTTATCATCATTTGTTGAAGTTCCCAATAATGGAGGGGATCAAAGCAGATCAAAGGTGATCATCCTGCACCAAGGAAAATGAATACAGTAACTCTATCTAGAAGCAAGGTGGAAGGAACGAGCAAATAGCAACTACAAAAATCGGTGCCCGCTTCCATTCCGATTGAATGTGATGGAGAAGAAGAGTCATTGGATTTTTATCAGGTACCTAGATCTTTCCAGGTACTGGAAGAAAAAGATGCAACGAAGCCAAACACAGAGGACCTCGAACAAGGCGCTTTGTTATCAGAATTCTTGGAAAGGAAGTTCCATTTGGGAATAGGGTTGAGTCTCGAATTAAGACTTAAGATTATTGATTTTTGTAAATGTTACATCCCACACCTACATAAAGTGTGATAAGTGTGACTTATAGCGTGGCTAATCAGCTGGTGACACGTTTGGGCTAGAATGTGGTCACACATTCCAGTGAATTTGAGCCAAATATCTCACCGGACGCTTCAATCGGGGCGGGGCGACCCATTTTGCATGTGAAGTGGCAGAAATTCCTATGCTTGGTAATAGTATAAAAGGATAGTGAGGTTCATTATCTTTCATTCTAGAAGATATCACCAAAATAAGCCCTCTCAAATACTCTCAACACCCCTTTAGAATTTCCAAGCAAATCAAGGCAACGTCAAAGGTGAATCTGAATCTAGCAGGATTTAGCTTGAAGAAACTTGGAATCGTTGTTGTAACACCTATTGTCTGGTGATATTGATTCTGAAATTTTATTAAAGTCAAATTTAACCACCATAGAAGTAAATTTAGCTCTTCAATAAAGTATGGAGGGCAACCTTCCTTCTTGACATGAATTAGCGTAAGTCACTCATTCTTTCTAAATGATTCAGGTACTGTAAGGTATGGTAAGTTCTAAGTTCTCTCAATGATGTTATCATGTTCTTGTGTGTTCTTGCTGGTAGCATTTCTTTCAAAGCTCATATTCTTTTCATTTGGTATCATGTGGTCGGAGACGGAGAGTATGATCCATTCTGAGTTTAAACTTATTATCTCTTGAAACTGGTACTGCAATGCACATATATATATGTATCTATTTTACTCTATCGAGTCGCACTATAGTCGGTCGGGTACGACACCTATTATGTAACCATTGATTAGTTGGGTATGATGAGACATGATATGAGGCATTATCGAGCCCTTGTGTGCCCGGGTATGATGCTGTGTGAATATGAGGCTACCGAGTCCTCTTGAGGCTGGCTACACTGAGTTCTGTTGAGATCGCATACAGCCGAGGCCTCCTGAGGCCGGGTATGACCAAGTCCTCTACGAGGTCGGGTATGGAGTGATGTATGAAGTGAGGTTACCGAGCCCTCCTAAGTACGACTAAGTCCTCTATGAGACCGGGTATGGAGTGATAAAATGTTCCCCAAAGAATGGCTGAAGCTACATATATATATATATATATATATATATATATATATATATATATATATATATATATATATATATATATATATATATATATTATAATTAATGCATGGCTCCAATGAGTGGCTTTATTTTACAAAAGTTCGCAAGGATTTATGACCCATGGTGTATTGTTTCCACAATTTGTCCTCGATATTCAAGTTGGAATCACGTACTCACATCTCTTATGCTATGACTCTAATTTATTTGTTTTTCTTAGTCTTGCATACTCAGTATATTATCCGTATTGACATCCCTTTTCTTTTGAGCGTTGTGTTCATGCCTACATGTACAGATAGACCCGGTGGCGTTCCTCCTCAGTAGGTGCACGATTTAGCTGTTGGTTGTTACTCTCAACTTCCTCGAAGTAGTTGTTCAGAAGTCAATAGGTACTGAAATAGATGTTATAAATATTTTGGGTATGGTAGGACCCGTCCCGACCAAGTTGTGTAAATATATATTTTTTGTGGTACTCTTAGAGGTTTGCAGACAATAGCTAGTGTACAGTTGCATGTAAAGGTTGGGTATGACTATGTTGATGGCAGTGATGATCATATATAAAAGGCCAATATTTCTTTTGTTAATCAGTTGTACTCATTTTAAATTTTGATGATTATTACTTGGAGGCCTCAATGCTCAGACTTTATGAATAAAAAGATGTAAGAGCACGCGTCGATTCGCACGGACCTTCGAGAATCGTGCCGGTCGCACCTCCCAAGGTTGGGGTATGATAGTAAAATTAACATTGATTGTTTTGCATGGTCGCATTCAAATATGACAAGTATTTTGTTAGAAGTAGTTGTCCACAAGTTAAGTTTGGACCCTAACTTCCCTCCGATAAAGCAGAATAAATGGCCAATAGCTGAGGTCAGGAACAGATTTTTTAAAGAAGAGGTAACCCGGTTGTTGAATATAGGTTCAATTCGAGAGGTAAATTATCTTGATTGACTAACTAAGGTAGTGATTGTTCACAAGAAGAAGAATAAATTTAGAATATGTATAGATTATAAGGATTTAAATAAGATATGCCATAAATATTCTTTCTCGTTGCCAAATATTGACCAAATAATCGATGCTACGACCGAGCATGAATTGATGAGTTTTCTTAATGCGTATTCCGGCTATCATCAAATTAGAATGCACCCGGAGGATCAAGAAAAACCTCGTTTATCACAAATTTTGGATATATTGCTATAATGTGATGTCTTTTGGGCTTAAAAACACTGGAGCCACTTATCAAAGGCTCGTTAATAAGATGTTCAAATATTAAATTGGTAAAATCATGGAAGTTTATATTGATGATATATTAGTTAAGTCTCTTAATGCAGGGGATCATTTGGCTCATCTACAAGAGACATTTGATATTCTGAGAAAATACAACATGAATCTCAATCCTGAAAAATGCGCTTTTAGAGATAGTTCCGGGAAGTTTCTTGGCTTCTTGGTCTCACAACAAGGAATTAAAGTGAATCCTGACAAGCTTAAGGCCATAGAAGATATCCTTGATCATTTGACAAGTATAAAGAAAGTGCAAAGATTGACTGGTAGGTTGGTGACCCTTAGTAGATTCATATCAAGGTCCTTGGAGAAATGCCATTATTTTTTTCGCTTTTAAAGATAAAAAATGATTTCATATGGACTTCAGAATGTCAGCAAACATTTGAAAGACCTAAAAAGGTACTTATCTATACTCCGCTAATGTCCAAACCGAAAGAGGGAGGATAATTATTAATTTATTTAGTAGTATTGGAAGTGGCGGTGAGTGTAGTCCTGGTCCGAGATGAGGAAGGTACACAATTTTTTATTTTTTATGTTAGTAAAATTTTATCGGGAGCGGAGACATGTTATCCGCACCTAGAGAAGTTGGATCTAGCTCTCGTAGTCGCCTCTCGGAAGCTTAGACCCTACTTTCAATGTCACCACATGACCGTTGTGATGACTTTTTCCTTGAGGGGCGTCCTTCATAAGCCTGAATTATCGGGTCGATTAGATAACTAGGCGGTTGAAGTTAGTGAATTCAACATCGAGTATAAACCTTAGATTGTAATTAAGTCATAAGATTTGGCTGACTTTGTGACTGATTATAGTCTCGGTATGATATCTTTAATTGCTAAGAAAGCAGCTTTCGTATCGGAAACGAGTTCTGGTGTATTGACTTTATTTACAGATGGAGCCCTAATGTAAAAGGTTCCGATCTCGGGATAGTACTAATCACTCCTTCGGGAGAAATCCTGAGACAGGCCATTAGAACTGTTTCTTTGATTAACAATGAATCTTAGTATGAAGCTTTAGTTGCAGGACATGAATTAGCTCTGGGACTAGGCTCCGAGGTGATTGAAGTAAAATGCGATTCCCAGCTAGTAGTGAACCAGATATATGGAATCTTTGATACCAAAGAGGAGCGCATGCAACAATACTTGAATAAAGTTCAAGTATTAACTTCCCGACTTAGGGAGTGGACGATAATTCATATCCCAAGGAAGAGAATGTGGAGGCAAACGCGTTGGCCAATTTAGGGTCGTCTACAAAAATAAAAGGAGATAATTTTGGTGCAGTTGTTCAGCTATTGCATTCGGTACTAGACGTGGATGAATATTGTGAAGTTAACTCGACCAACTTAATTTGGGGTAGGAGAAATGAGTTTATAGAATATTTAAGGCATGGAAAATTGCCTGAAGATCCTAAAACTTCCCGAGCACTACGAACTAAAGTTGCTCGTTATTGCCTTGTTGATGGTCAATTATACCGAAGGCCATTTCAAAGACCATTGGCTTGGTGTTTAGGGACATCAGAGGTTGATTATGTGATGAGAGAAGTTCACGAAAGAGGTTTGCAGAAATCATTTCGGTGATTTGTTGGTGTTAAGTTGGTAATGGCCAGTTACTATTGGCCCCTGATGGAACAAGACGTGAAGGTATTTGTACAAAAATATGATAAGTGTCAAAGTCATACGTAATTAGTGCATCAGTCGACAGAGCTCCTACATTCGGTGGTGTCAACGTGGTCATTCATGAAATGGGCAATGGACATAGATGGTCCTTTGTTTCAAGGGCCCGAGCAGGTAAAGTTTCTTTTAATTCTAACTGATTATTTCAATAAATGGGTTGAAGCAAGTGCTTTTGAAAAGATTGGGGAGCTAAAAGTGAATGATTTCATTTGGGATCATATCATTTGCCGATTTGGGGTACCAAAAGAAGTTTCTTGTGACAATAGGCCACAACTCAAAGGTCCCAAAGTCACAAAACTTTTGGAAGGATTAAATATCAAAAGAATCACATCTTCCCCAATCATCCAAGCGCTAACGGTCAAGCAGAGTCAACCAATAAGGTCATAATTGAAAACCTCAAAAACAATAAGAGGATGCTAAAGGCAATTGGCCAGAAGAGCTACCAGGAGTATTATGGGCATATCGAACAACAGCGAAGTCAAGCATGGGAGAAACAACCTTTTCACTTATGTACGGTGCAAAAGCATTGATACTGGTAGAAGTCAGGGAACCGACCATAAGGTATTCCCAGGAAAGCGAGGAGGCGAATAATGAAGCAATGTTTATTAAGCTGGATTTGCTTGAGAAGCGTCAGAATTGAGCATATATAAGTATGGTGGCACAAAAGCAAAGGATGAAAAGAAACTATAACCGTAGAGCAAATCTTCGATACTTTAAAGTTGGAAATTTGGTTTTGCGAAAAGTAACTAAAAGTACCCGAGAAGTCAATGTTGAAAAGCTAGGACTGACGTGGGAGGAACCTTACCAGATTTCAGCTATAACAAGTAAAGGTTAATATTAGTTGAAAATTAAGATGGAGTAAATTACCAAGCAATTGGAACTTGATTCACCTCCAAAGGTATTGTTGTTGAAGATATTTGTTGATACTGAAAGTATGTGCTGCACTCTTTTTTCCTTCATCCAGTTTTTGTCCCAATTGGATTTTTCTGGCAAGGTTTTTAATGAGGAAGCAACGTAAAGCATACTACGAAGAAGGATCATCAGCAATAGCAAAAACTCAGTATTCAAATTCTCATACTTAGCATTCGAACAGGGGAGGGGAAACTATTGTATATCAAAGCATTAAAAGTGTCATGAAGACCGGAGACTGATAGAACCAGAAGTTATATCTTATCAATATCGAGGACAGAATGATCAATCTCGTAAAGCTAAGTAGTGCAAGTTATCCACATGTATTGATACCTTTATTTACTTAAGCAAATAAATATTTATAAAAATGTACTTTTAGAAATGGAAGGAATAAATTGGCGTCCTTTTATTTTTATCTTATTTCTTGTCCAAGTTATATATTAAGACTTCTCTCATTTGAGAGTAAGTTAAACTTCAAATGCTTATGCCTAATGAACATAAGACGTCCTCTTCAAGAGCACCGTAAATATAAGGGTCCTTTCTTATGAAATCCTCATAGTTAAAGGGTAAACACCAGAAGTACGAATACCCAGAATCAAAGTTATCATATGTAAAAAAATTTCCGAACTTTATCAAATAGAAAAAATGTTTTGCAAGGAAATTAGGCAAAATATCTTTTATTTCTTAAAATGTCAAACTCAATAGAAGTTTCGACATAGTTACAAGAAAAATATATATTACATCAATTGGTTTTTCCTGTGGAGTCCGAGGGAAGAGAAATATCTTCTATATCTCTTGCAGATGAAGGTTGTTATGCATCCGTTCAGTACCTTCATCCTTATCTTCTTTTTCAGCTTCCTCTTCGGTTCCCAAGTACTTAGTACTTGTGCTCGAGAAGCTTGAAGTAGTGGGCCGAGCAGGAATGTTATTAAAGGCAGTTGTCTCCAATTCAAGAGCTTCAGCGATGCAACCATCCATACTTTAATGTCTTCTTTGGCCTCCTCCAAAGTCTTCCTCCTCAAGTGGTAATTCACATAAGTTTTCTCGAGGAGGAAGGAGTCTTCTTGATCTTGGAGTTTGGTTCGAAGCTTTTTGCTTTTGGAATGCAACTGTTCGTTTTCATCCCTCATGGTGCCATAGGTTCGGTTAAGGTTAGTATTTATCCTTATATTTTTGCGGTTCTGCTCAATGACCTTTTTGAATCTTTCCTTCATTCTGACTCTCTTCTTCTTAGCAACAGTAGCCTCCTCGATTTTGGAATGCAAGCTTGCTTTCAGATTATGGATTTGCTCTATGGAATCATACTCATGTACTTCTGCTATAGTCACAGTGTCATGTAGCTCAACCCACTTGGTTTTTAACTTCTCAAGTTCTTCGTGTGATTGTGCATCCTCTCGGCTATGAGCTATCTTTTCTTTCTCAGATTTCTCTAATCGGGCTTCAAGTACACCCATTGTAGCAAGACTTCCTTCTAAAGCCGGGAGACGCTTAGCAAGTTGATTTCGTTCAACAGTGATCTGATCCCATTCAGTAGGAAGTTCTTCTTTAGCCTGGATCTTCTTTTGCAAGCTCTCGAAGGCAAGGAAGTTAGCCTGAAAAGTTAAAAATTGAAGTTGTTAAGGGCTATATCTAGTAAGAGAAAAGGGAAGAATGAAGTATAAGATGATACCTGAGCCGAAAAGTGTATGTTTTTATTGATCAGGCACTCCGCAGAAAGAATTTTCATCTTCCGCCGGTCCTTATTCAAAGCCAAGGCCTTCAAGTAGTCAGCAACTTCCACCGGCTTAGAGAGTAAATGACACTCATTCGAAATCGAGAGAGTGACGCTATGTTTTCCATCAGGGTTTCGAATAAATGCCGGTAAAATATTATCAATGTTCCCATAATTAGGTGACCGAGGGGAATCGACATTTTCTATTCGTTCAGTTAGAGCCAGTGGCGAGGCAGGAGCTGCTGCTGCTGCAATTGGTGTTGAAGTATAAGGTGGAGGAATATCAGAGACAGAATTCCTCTTATCAAAATCAACAGATGGAGCACGAAAACAAGACTCTGCATTTTCAAATACTTTTATTTTTGTGAAGAGTCCTTGAATTTTATTCGGTTAGGCATCAGGTTGAGCAAGGGGGATTTTCTTCTTTTCCTCTAAAGAGAAGTTGCTTCATAGTCATCGGTTTCTTCTTCATCAAGGACCATTGTGGTTGGTCCAATTGGAGCTTCTTTTGTTGAAGGCTTCTCCTTAGTCTCAGTCGTGGAGGTAAGTCTTCTTTTTGGTTTATTATCCTTAGCTTGGGGACTCAAGGAACATGGACTTTCATCGAAAGTAAGAGCGGCATCACAAGCCCTCTTATGGTCAAGGATGACTTGAATTTGTTGATGGGCCACCGTTGGGTCATGAGAGATCTCAATAATGGGGTAAATAGAAGACCTATTCGGAAGGCCTGCGCATTATGAAGGAGAGTTAGCAAATTCGTACTTCGTCATGTTGGAGATTGAAAAGGGAAAAGAGAAGTTTTACTTACCATGATTATTGGCCTTTCAATTAAACTTGGATGAAATTTCGTTCCACTTACGGGAGTGCGAGATGGAAACATCTAATATCCTTTGTACCCATTGGGTTAGGTTTCGAACTGATGGTAGAACCCAACGGGTAGCTAAAATAAGAAGAAAAAAATTAGCCAAATAAGGGATTTTATTTAACGCAATAGAAAAAAATATCTGAAAAACTTACGAGCAAAGTTCCAAGATACATGGATAGAGGGTGCTGTCGTCGGAAGGGTGTCCCCGGTGGCGATGACAACGAACCTTTCTATCCAACCACAGTCATTATTATCATCGATATTTGTAAAGATGGCACGGTGACCGTGTTTGCTGAGTTTGATCATGCATCCACAAAAATTCTTAGGGGAGTAGTGGTTGATCAAATGAGCAAGGGTGAGGGTTTCTCTGGCCGGAAGTATAATACCCGAAGGCAAACCGCCATATGCTATAGTAATGGGCTTACATGAGCCGAGTAGATTTGATAGTGGTGGGCAAAACTCTAAATAATGGGATTAATGTCTTGGCACATTCTTAAAGTAAAAGGATATGTATAAACATACATGAACCCTTGTTTGTTAAAGGTGACCCTTTCCACTTCATTGGGGGCTAAGATCTCAATTTGTTCCAGTCGCAATCTTCCTTCACAACAGGAATACTAGCAGAGTGGATGAAAGAAGGATATCTATTGATAGGCAAATTTCTATCATTTTTGGGGTTAATAGGTTCCTTTTGTACTTGAAGATCCGTTTCAAAGTTTAGTTGAGAGGGTATGATTGTGTTGGTGATAGGAAGACCGACATCGACTTTCTTGGTTTTGTTCTTCTTAGGAAGGTCACTGATGACGTCCAAAGCACACCTTAAAAGAGATATGAAATAGTAGTATGCAATAATAGAAACCCAACTAAGAGTCGGGGTCGAATCCACAGGGAGGTAAGATGGGAGTTAGGGGTATATATTCCAATTTGAGCAATTGGATTATCTAGATTGCACTTCCACAACAAGGATTTGTTTTGTATTTCTAATGTTACACTAATGATTGCAAAATAAAGAAAGAAGACTAGAGATAATTGTTTTAAGATTTTTTCAAATAGCTAAAAAGCCTAGGGTTGTGACCATGACCTAGGTGTTTTCCTAATAGGATAAAGACTTTAATACTTATTTTATCGATTGGGGTGTATTATAGCTCTCAACTCTAAATTACCCACTCAATATCTCTCGGTCAGAGAGTGGTTTTGCCCCATTTGCCTTTCTCAAGACCAAATGGGTATCACCCAAAACAGTTAATAAGAGCTCAAGTCGGGTTATTACTATATCTAGGTTGAACCATTTACTTGGGTTAATCAATCTCTTAATTGACCTAATTCCTTGTTAGCCTAGTTGTCCTAGACTGGGGCCCTCTTTCTCAAGTAAAGACTAAGTCAAATAGGTATGAATTAATATTTGTAACCAATAATTCTACAATTAAAGCATGAACTAAGCTAAATAATCAACACTCAATCATAAACAAGCATTAAATTAGATACCCATAAGGTTTACACACTAGAGTTGGGTCACAACCCTAGTAAAAGTCTAGCTACTCATAATGGGGTTTCAAGAAAATAAGGAAGAAAAAACTAATTAAACTCATAATGGAAGCTTAAAATGATTAAATCTGTTGTAAATATACCAAAGCAATATAAAACTTCCTACAGTAGTAAAGAAAAATGGCTACAATAACTTCAGAGGTTCAAACTTAACCTAATTTTGTGAAACTCGTCTATTTATACAAGGGTGAAAATCTTGGACAAAAATGTCCCTCGGGAGGTTCTATGGCCGCACAATTCCATGTGCGGTCCGCAGATTTCTTCATCTGGTAGGAACTGGAGTTCTGCGGCCGTACATTTCTGAACTGCGGCCGCGAGGCATTCTTCTGCGGCTGCACATTCCTAGACTGCGGCCACAAGGCAACACTTTTGCGGTCCACATAATTAGGACTGCATCCGCAAGGCACTCTTCTGCGGCCGCACAAATCTTGTACGATCCGCAATTCACAGAAGCTCCTGGACTTGGTCTTTTTGCATATTCTCTGATCTTCGACTCATAGCCCAGCTTTGCGGCCGCACAATTCATGTACGGTCCGCACTTTGCGCAAATGTCTGCTAGATTTTTCCTTTTTGCTTGCTGCCGTAGATGGAATTCTGCGGTCCGTAATTTCTTCTGCCACTGCAGAATTCCTTCTGCAGACCACATATTTGTGCTTCTGCACCCTTGATTGCTTTGTGCTTCAAATTACTCCTTTTTGAGTTGAATTTTATCTCGGGAGACCAACTTCCAGCATTCCTATAATTTTGCACAATTTCATTAGTTTTGGGAACACAATTCAATGCTTGTAGACTAAAACAAAAACTAAATGCGCTAATAAGCCGTCAAAAATCTCACTTATCAACTCCCCCAAACTTAAGTCTTTACTTGTCCTCAAGTAAATAAATTAGTTCCCATCTCCAAAAGTTAAGTATCATTCCAGCGACTCAAAGGTAAGCCATCCACTCATCAGTCGGGACCATCAATTACCCACATTACTCATGTATTATCAACAAGGCGACAAGTTAAACATTCATGCACATATATTTCTAATGTGACATTGGGCTTCAAGAATTGACTTTACTCATCAAGGACTCTTCCTATATCATATAAGTCATGGTGGACTCCAAACTCTTGATTTATGAAAGGTTCACTCATCTCTCTCAAGAGAATGTCGCAAGTATGGCTTCAAGTACCATAGGCTTGCCCCTTATGTATATTGCCACTAATGTAAGCTCACTCAGCTTGAAATCAAGTAGGACTTCTTTCGGGATGTAATGAAGGCTTTTGGATTAGGTACACCTTTCCTTAAGCACTCCATTCTTCATTTCTCAGCTCACACTTTGCCAATTCTATGAGGCACTTTCTTTTCCTTGGGGGAGTAGAAAGACTTAACATCACTCTTTCTTGATCATTACATTCATTTTCTCCCTCTTTGATTTCTCCATGTTTGGGAACATTACCTCCCTTTGAATCCCCTCAACTCTTCCACTTGTTTGCATTTTTCGTTTTGTTCTTTTTATTTTTTTTTTGCCTTTCCTTCTCATCATTTCTTTTCTCTTTTTGTGCCTCGATACCTTTTTCAAGTTCCTCGTCTCTCCCCCAAATTTTGTTTTTAGCCATCTGTTTCTCAAGAGTATTAAGAAAAGCTCGGGTGCCAAGAGAAGGTCATGACAAAACGGGTAAAGGCTTGTAACATGGTCATCAAATGAGAAAGGCTCGAGGCTCAAAGGGGTTGACTAGGGATAATGACATTGGTTGGCAATAGAAAACTCAAACAGGCCAAGGAGGGCCTACAATCACTTTTCAAACCAAGCAAAACTTAGGATTTTGTCTTGAAACACATCCAGGGCAAGTTCTAGACCCTTCGCATGGATACTTGGACTAGCAACAATTCATTTCAGCCCTCACGCAACCGGATTGTTAAAGAGGACAGAGTCGAGGGCCCACAACGACCATATTCAAGTTTGAAAATCACCATGGTTCAATTAAACCACTCGATGGTTGCCAAAGCCAACAAAAGAGTCACTAACTAGAGTTATTTCTTTTAAAAACCTTATTTCTAACCATAAGCACGTAGTTAAGTGTGTTGGTACCAATTGAAGCATGTTTGACTCTTCGAGCATGACTAAATTAGGTTTTTTTTATTCATTACTACTACTATTATTATCTAAACACCAAATAAAATGGACTTATTCCCTTAAGAAGGTTGTCACGCCATCCATCGTTGGGACAAGTCACCCGGTTCACACAGCAACTACCTTTGGAAAGAACTGCGACATTAAGAAAACCAAAGGCTTATTATCTACTAAAACATAAAAAGAAGATATTAAAACATAAAAATAATCTACTAAAGCAAACAAAGAAGCTACTAACTCAAACTAAGAACTAACAAAAGAACAAAAATAAAAGAAGCTAATAAACAAAAACTATTGAATACACATAATGAGAGAAAAATAGAGAATATATACAAAATAAAAAAGAAAAAGAAAATAATATCAAGTTATTACAGGCCAAATGTTTCAGAATGTACCAAATATGAGTCCACCCCCTCATCCCCGAATAAAGATAAGCATTGTCCCCAATGCTTAACAAAATAAGAGTAAATTAGGGGAAAGAGTGAAGAAAACTCCCTATGGCTCCTTGGACATCTCTGTGTCCCCAGCAATGTCACCGCCCTCAGTCTCATCCAGCTGAATCTCATCATCCTCAACTCTGGGTGTGACTGGGTTGGTGAACATCTAACGCACTGCCTCAGTAGTGTCACCAGCAGAGTCTGGCTCCTTAGATTGGCCAGCTGGTGCCACCGGTGCTGATGGTGCTGCAGGGTCTGGGCCTGAAGGGTGTGGGTCAATCAACATGTTAAAGGAGATATCTCCGGCTGCAGCAAGATTGGTCACCTGTCTCCAGAGCTTGTCCACTGACTTCTTGTTGGCCTGGGACTTTCTCATCTTCTTTACTTCTTTTCCCAACTCTTCTATTACTGACTTGTGTTGTACTAAGGTAGACATGATGGTGTCGGGGGAAACTGAGGTGCCTGAATAGTAGACTGTTCTACAACAGTACTGGATAAGTCAGACTGCTTTGCAGTTGCTGTCTGCATCTAATTGTTAAGGCTCGCCAATGTCTAGGAGACTCGTAGTGCAAAAAGTGAAGTAGTAGGTATAGGCACCGACTTCAAAGCTGAGGTGGAAGTTATGGTAGGACCTGCAGTAGGGACTGAAGATGATGGTGCAGGCATAGTTGTGGCACTAGAGGATGGCTTGGTCGTAGTGGATGGAACATCAACTACCTCCGCAATTACCACAACTGGCTCATCAGACTGGCATGTGGTGGTAGACGACTGACCTTTTCTCTTTGGGTTGTTCGCATCCATAAGTGAGTACCATGAGAAAGTCTTTTTCTGCCTCACCTTTGTATCAAAATCCCTTGATTCCGCCCCTGCATCCGTAAGATACTCCGTAATGGTGTTGGGGATATCTATAGAAAGAGTCATCCTGCCGGGCGATCACTGAGATATTGGGCGACATCACGGCACCCATATTGATAGGGTACCCGGCCATAATAGAGGCAACTAAGACTGCCCGAGGAATCGGCAAGTGAGTCTCATTTTGACTCGGGTCCAGTCTGTTATAGACAAATGATTGCCACCCTTTTTTGCTTCAAAGCATAGTGTGCTCCTTTGGATAGGAACCCTAGCGGTGATCCATAGTGGTGGTTGTCCTGGTGCAGCTAGATTCTCCGCTAACCACGGACGAACTGCATCCCCAAGTGCACACTTTTCCAAGTATTCTTTTGGCTCGACATCATCAAAGCCCAAGTATGTGTTCAGTGTGTGCTGATCAAATTGCACTTTGAGGTTTTGCACTTTTTTCACCTTTGTCCCATTTTTGATATGCGCCACATTGGCGTCGAATTTCCGGAAAAGATATTCTTTAGCATCTGCCACACTGTAGGTAAACCATATCTACCCTTTGCATTCTCTAAACTACCTCAGCGCGGCTGGGTTGTACCTCTCTAAATCTGTCAGTAAGAACTGTCGCTCAAGTGTTAGCGACCTCACCGGCCACCATGTGCAGAAACTAGTGAAAGCTGCTAGGCTGACAAATCTGTCCTCCCAAACCTCTTTCTTCTTTGTTCTTTCAATCCCAGCAGTTGTGGCATCTCCCCCTCTACCATCATCGGGTATGTCCTGAATGGGTGTATCCTGTGTCATAGGGACTAGTGCTGCTGAAGGCTCAGAAGCCTGACTAGCACTTTCCGATCCCTCTGAAGTGTTGTGGGATGAGGACGGCTCGTCCCTAAGTTGAAGTCTCCCTGGCGGCCTGGACTATATTGCCGGTTATTCCTGAACAGAGGCTGAGTTGTCGTCTGATACGTCCCTAGACGGGGCGTATAAACTCGTCTCGGAGAGATCTGCACCTCTCCCTCTCCCGGATGTTGTCTTTTTTCTGATTTACTTCTTTTGGGCAAGAGGTAAAGCTCTCTTGCCTCATCCCCGAGAAGGTTCACCCCTCCTTTTGAAAGTGTCACCTCTGCCTCTAGATCGAACCATTGTCTGTATCAAGCAAAGGCAGTTGTTAGTTGCAATTCAATATTCAGGAATACATAGGAGATATGCAAGAATACACCAGAAAACACAGCGAAGGTCACAAACACAGTATGCTTGCATGGTAAGGATCTGCGATCCACATAATTTTCTTACGGCCGCATATGAGGCTTTGCGGACCGCACAATTAAGCTTTGCGACCGCAAAAGTAAAGTACGGTCCACACAATTTCACTTGCGGCTGCATCTCAGAAACCCAAAATGTGCCAACTTTCTGATGAGAGAAAATTGGTTGATGTGCAGCCGCAACATGATTTCTGCAGTTTGCACAATTAAACCTGCCGCCACACATTGGAGTCACAAAGTGTAGACTCTCTGATGACAATGAAAGGGTTGTTCTACGGCTGCAATGGGAATTCTGCATTTCGCACAATTTTCTTACGGCCGAAGACCCCTTCTTCACCAATGATACCCTAGATCACTTTCTGCGGACCGCACAATTAAACATACGGCCGCAAAATTCAAAAAGACACGAACAATCCAGTATTTCTATCTAGGTTTTGCAATTCCTATGCAAATTTTGACATGGTAACATTATAAAGGCATGAAAAGACATTGACCCAGTCCCCATAGAACATGTACTAGTTAACCCACTACAGATTTACTCCCACATGAATGCACAATTGAATTCTATTGACAAAAGGCCTAAAATGATTAAAACTCTACAAATTAAAAGAAAAGATTAACAAGAAATTGAAGAATTCCAGATGAATAAGTGTGAAGAGTGACTGATCAAAGATGTTGTATGTGTGTACATACAGATTAACCAAGAAATTTCAAGAGAGTACTGTGTTTGTGGTCGGAGAGGGGAAAAAAACGTAACAGTTGCCCTTAGCCCTCTATTTATACTACTTGGTTTTCTAAGGGAAAGAGGGGTGAGTGTGGCAGCACAATTTAATGTGCGGTCCGCACTCAGTTAGCTAGGGATTCATTTTTGGTGCTCCATCTGCCGTCCGCAAAATTCTACGTGTGGCCACAGATTTCTTATTGCGACTGCAGATTTCCTCTTACGGTAGCACATTGACCTTTTCTCTGACAGACTAACTTCAGAGAGTATGCATTTTGAATCCTCCATTTGTGCGGTCCGTAAGGTAATTATGCGGCCGTAGTGTTTTTTTTCTACAGCACTCCAAATTGTGTGATCCGCACAAATCAACTGCGGTCCACACTTCTTTCAATACTTAGCCTCATTTTTTCCCACAGTTCCTGGAAGTCACACTCAGCCCTGTAGCACACTTCAAATCAAGTTAGCACAAAAATAATACCTAACTACAAAAGAAAAACAGCCGAAAGGAAAAGAAACATGGGTTGCCTCCCAAGAAGCGCCTGATTTAACATCGCTACACGACGCAGAATACCACTAATTGAAATGTATGACCACCACGACTTGGCCATCTCCAACTCTTCCCAAATGGTGCTTTACTCGGTGACCATTGACTCGGAATACTTCATTGTTTTTGTTTTTCAAGTCCAATACACCAAAAGGTGTCATACCCATAATTTCAAAGGGACGACTCCATTTAGACTTTAGCTTTCCGGGAAACATCCTCAACCTTGAGTTGAACAACAATACGAGATCGCCCACCTTGAACTCTTTGTTCCAAATATATTTGTCATGAAGATATTTCATCTTTTTTTTGTACAAGGACGAACTTGTGTAGGCATGCTACCAAAATTCATCCAATTCATTCAAATGTGCAACCCTCAAGTTAGCGGCTACATCACAATCAAGATTCAACTTCTTTAGATCCCATATAGCCTTATGCTCAAGTTCCACTGGAAGATGACAAGCATTTCTGAACATCAACCGGTACGGCGACATTCCGATAGGTATTTTGTAAGTCGTCAGATAAGCCCATAATGCATCATCAAACTTCTTGGACCAATCCATCCGGTTGGCATTCACTGTTTTGGATAAAATACTCTTTATCTCCCGGTTGGAGACCTCCACTTGACCGCTAGCTTGTGGATGATAGGGAGGTGTGACTTTATGAGTAACACCATACTTGATAAGTAAAGTGTCAAAAGTCTTGTTGCAAAAATGTGATCCCTCATCGCTTATAATAGCCCGCGGAGTACCAAACCTTGTGAAAATATTCTTCTTCAAAAATGCCACCACACTTCTCGCTTCATTGTTGGGTAGAGCAACGGCCTCCACCCATTTGGACACATAATCCACCGCGACCAAGATGTAGGTGTTTCGACAAGAACTCATAAAAGGACCCATGAAGTCAATACCCCACACATCGAAAAGATCAATCTCCAAAATGGTGGTGAGGGGTATTTTATTTTTCTTTGAGATTCCACCGGTCCTTTGACATTCATCATAACTTTTCACTAAATCACTTGCATCCTTGTAAAGGGTTGGCCAATAGAAACCACAACTAAGCACTTTGGTTGCCATTATCGCTCCACCATGATGACCGCCATATGGCGAAGAATGACAAGCCCCCAAGAATTTCACCTTGCTCTTCTTCGGTACACATCTTCTAATCACCACATCCGTACAAATCCGGAAAAGATATGGTTCATCCTAATAATAACCTTGACAATCCCGTTTGAGCTTCTTTCTTTGGTTTGAAGAGAAATCATCCGTGATGATACTACTCACAAGGAAATTTGCTAGATCTGCAAGCCATGGCACCTCTTTCATTGAAATAGCCAAGAGTTGCTCATCGGGGAAGGAGTCATTGATTTCAAGGCCATCATGCGGCCTCCCCTCCTCTTCCAATCGAGACAAGTGGTCCGCCACTTGGTTTTCACTCATGTTTCTATCTTGGATGTAAATATCAAAATCTTGCAACAAAAGCACACATCTCATCAACCGAGCTTTGGAATATTTCTTTCTCATAAGATATCAAAGTACCGCATAATCTGTATGGACAATAATTTTTGCACCCATCAATTACGGTCGAACTTCTCAATTACAAACACAATGGCAAGGAGATCTTTCTCCATAACGGTGTAGTTGACTTGGGCACTATTCATGGTCTTACTATCATTGTAGACTGGGTGAAAAATCTTATTGATGCGTTACCCCAAAACAGCCCCAACCGCTACGTCACTTGCATTACACATGAGTTCAAAAGGGACACTCCAATTTGGAGCGGTGATGATGGGAGTAGTTGTCAAATTGAACTTTAATAATTCAAAACCTCTAATGCAATCATCATCGAAGTTGAACTTAGTATCCTTCTCAAGAATTTTGCACAACGGGTTCACCACCTTAGAGAAATCTTTGATGAAACACCAGTAAAACCTCGTGTGGCCTAAGAAACTCCGCACACCCTTCACCAAAGATGGAGGTGGAAGTTTAGAAATCACCTCTATCTTTGCCTTGTCAACTTCAATTCCATTTTTTGAGATTTTGTGGCCAAGGACAATGCCTTCCTCGACCATGAAATGACACTTCTCTCAATTATGCACCAAATTTGTTTCTTCACATCTTGCCAACACTTTATCTAAATTTTCAAGACAATCATCAAAAGAATCTCCAACCACCGAGAAGTCATCCATAAAAACTTCAAGGTAGTCCTCCACCATATCCGTAAAGATAGCCATCATACACCTTTGAAAAGTCGTTGGTACATTGCACAAACCAAATGGCATCCGCTTGAAGGCGAAAGTATCATAAAGACATATAAAGGTTGTTTTCTGTTGATCCTCCGGAGCAATAAGGATTTGGTTGTAGCCCGAATACCCATCAAGAAAGCAATAGAAAGCACGGTCGGCCAATCTATCAAGCATTTGATCTAAGAAAGGAAGTGGGAAATGATCCTTCCTTGTGACTTTATTGAGCTTGTGATAGTCCATACACACTCTCCAACCGGTCACCGTTCTTGTAGGAATAAACTCATTCTTGTCATTGGTGACCACCTTCATGCCCCCCTTCTTCGGGACATATTGAACCGGAGAAGTCCACGAACTATCGGAAAATGGGGTAGACAACCTGGCATCCAACCACTTAATAATTTCCTTTTTGACAACTTCTTGCATAGCCTCATTGAGTCTCCTTTGATATTCAATAGATGGTTTGGCGCCTTCCTCCAAGTTGATCTTATGCATGCAAAATGCGGAGCTTATCCCCCGAATATCAGCCAATGTCCACCCAATAGCCTTCTTCCTCTTTTGTAGCACTGCGAATGTAGAATCTACCTGCACGTTAGTCAAACAAGAGGAAATAATAATCGGTAAAGTAGAATAAGGGCCAAGAAATTCATACCGAAGATGTGGAGGCAATGGCTTCAACTCCAAGGTAGGAGGCTTTTCAATGGGAGACTTTGTAGGAGGAGTTGTCCTATTTTCAAGATCCAAAGATAGTTTCTGTGGTGCATAATTGTACGACCCCATTCCTTGCAAAGAGTTCACATATTCCATGAAGTCACCCATCTTGTCATCATCAAAGTTGAGCAAGACAGCCTCCAACATATCACCAACATTGATTGTGGCACTTGTATCATCAATAATAACATCGGTCACCAAGTCCACAAAAGAGCATACCTCGCTCCTACTTGGTTGCCGCATGGACTTACACACATGAAATATCACTTTTTCATCACCCACCCAGAAGGTGATTTCTCCGGCTTCAACATCATAAAGAGCCTTCCCTGTAGCAAGTAAAGGTCTTCCAAGGATAATCGGCACCTCATAATCAACTTCACAGTCTAGAATGACAAAATTCGCCGGAAGAATGAATTTATCAACACGAACCAAGACATCATCAATCACTCCCAAAGGCCTCTTTATAGTACCATCGGCCATTTGCAATCTCATAGAGGTGGGTCTTGGTTACCCAATTCCAAGGTCTTGAAAATCGAATAGGGCATCAAATTGATACTTGTCCCAAGATCACAAAGAGCTTTAGCAAACTCGACACTTCCAATTGTACAAGGAATCGTGAAAGCACCGGGGTCCTCCAACTTAGGATCCATTGAATGCACAATTGCACCCAATTGATGAGTGACTTTGATAGTTTCAAAATTCATTGACCATTTTTTCATCACGAGATCCTTCATAAACTTTGCATAACCTGGCATTTGTTCTAAAATTTCAACTAATGGCACATTAATTGAGACATGAGAGACTCTTCATCATTTGAATAAACTTTTTGAATTGATTCTCGCCATTTTGTTTGGAAAGTCTTTGAGGGTATAGAGGTGGAGGCTTAGGCAATGGTGCCTTAGCCTTTTGCACTACTGACTTCGGTATGTCAATAATGTGATCCCTAGACGAATTCACCTTCTCTTGAGTCTCTTCCACACTATCATCAATATCAATCTGAACTTCATCATTTGATTGCACCACATTGTTCGGGATCTCTTCTTCTTGTACCAATTGTTCATCATCCACAAGTTGCTTTTGACATGAGGTGGGTGCATTCCCACCTCTTCCAATTCTTGTAGTAATGGCCATGGCATGCCCTGTATTATTTCCACCCTTGGGTTTACCCCTGAGTTACTTGGTAATGCCCCCTTAGGACGAGAATTTAGAGCTTGAGAGATTTGTCCCATTTGAACTTCTAAGTTGCGGATCGATGTGTTGTGTGAGGCAAGTTGGGCATCCGAATCGGTATTATTTTCCATCATTTTCTTGAACATGTTCTCAATACGCCCCATCTCATTGTTTGAAGAACTTGGCCCATGGAAGGATAAGGAAGCGGGTTGCTCCGTTGTTGATACATCGGAGGCCTTTGAAAACCCGACCCCTGATTACCTTGATCCCCCCCCCCCAATTTCCTTGATTATTGCCAGCCCAATTTCCTTGATTGTTATTGTTATGTCAATTCCCTTGATTGTTTCCACCACTCCAATTTTCTTGGTTGTTAGAATTCCAATTGCCTTGATTGTTTTGAGGTTGTCATTGTTGTTGGTTTGGGCCTTGGAAGTTGTTTCGTTGCCCTTGAAAGTTTTTCACATATTGCACCTCCTCTTCTTGTTCATTATAAGAATCGTCTTGATTTAAACCACCATCCTCTTGCACATAATTCTCCACTCGATGTTGCGCTTGTGGACCCTTGGTCCTTCTTTTGTTCACCATCATGTTTTCTCCCTCCATGGCATTGACTTGCTTAGGATTTTGCACTTGTTAAAGTTGAGCCTTTGCTAATTAATTCATGGTGGTAGTCAATTCGACAATGGCTTGCCCATGGTCATGCAACTCTTTGTGAAGGTGAATCACATTGGGATCACCTTGTGGAACATTGGCCCGAGATTTTCATGCCGATGATGTTTCTGCCATTTCATCTAAAATCTCACATGCCTCCACATAAGGCGTAGTCATGAAGTTCCCACCGGCAAGTTGATTCACTACATATTGGTTGGTTGTGTTGATCCTACGATAGAAAGTTTGTTGAATCATATTCTCTATCATATAGTTGTTGCGACATTCCTTAACCATTGTTCTATAGCGTTCCTATATCTAGTGTAGTGGTTCATTTGGCTCTTGCTTGAATGCCAAAATCCCATTCTGAAGTGTAGCCATATGCCCCGGAGAGAAGAACATAGAAATAAACTTTTCATCCAACTCATCCCAAGTGTGAATGGAATGGTTCGGCAAACGTTCCAACCAATCTAAAGCTTTTCCGTAGAGAGAAGGGAAAAAGCCTTAGCCTCAATGCATCCTCAGAGATATTTATTTGTTTGCTCCCCCAACAAGTGTCCGCAAACCTCTTCAAATATTTGTATGCATTTTGAATTGGAGCACCAGTGAAGAAACTTCATTACTCTAGCAAAGTGAGCATCACATTGATAATTTAAAAGTTGCCCGCCCTAATACGGGGAGGGACTATTGCACTAGCATATCCTTCATTGGGTAATACCCAGTGTGGAGCCGCTCGTGGTGGAGGTGGGGGTGGGGGTGAAGTGGGGACATTGTCATGAGGCACTCGGCCTCTTCTATTGACTTGAGGTTCAAGAGGAGCCTCATCAACTTGCTCATCCTCGACGTCCACATCCCCCAAAGCAATATTTTTGAGCTCATTGTTTGCCATGATTATACCTATGATTTATCAAACAAGTTAGTAACATGGAAAGAAAATAAGATATTCTAAAAACACACCCAAATATATAGCTAACACCATTTTTAACTCCCCGGCAATGGCGCCAAAAATTGATGGCATCCAAAGCATACCTCAAAAGAGATATGAAATGGTCGTATGCAATAATAGAAACCCAACTAAGAGTCGGAGTCGAATTCATAGGGAGCTAAGATGGGAGTTAGGGGTATATATTTCAATTTGAGCAATTGGATTATCTAGATTGCACTTCCACAACAAGGATTTGTTTTGTATTTCTAATGTTACACTAATGATTGCAAAATAAAGAAAGAAGACTAGAGATAATTGCTGTAAGTTTTTTCCAAATAGATAAAAAGCCTAAGGTTATGACCATGACCTAGGTGTTTGCCTAATGGGAGAAAATCTTTAATGTTTGTTTTGTCGATTGGGGTGTATTATAGCTCTCAACTCTAAATTACCCACTCAATATCTCTCGGTCAGAGAGTGAATTTGCCCCATTTGCCTTTCTCAAGACCAAATGGGTATCACCCAAAACAGTTAATAAGAGCTCAAGTCGGGTTATTACTATCTCTAGGTTGAACCCTTTAATTGGTTTAATCAATCTCTCAATTGACCTAATTCCTTGTTAGCCTAGTTGTCCTAGATTAGGTCTATCTTTCTCAAGTAGAGACTAAGTCAAATAGGCATGAATTAATATTTGCAACCAATAATTCTATAATTAAAGCATGAACTAAGCTAAATAATCAACACTCAATCATAAACAAGCATTAAATTAGATACCCATAAGGTTTACACACTAGGGTTGGGTCACAACCCTAGTAAAAGTCTAGCTACTCATAATGGGGTTTGAAGAAAATAAGGAAAAAAAACTAATTAAACTCATAATGGAAGCTTAAAATGATTAACTCTATTGTAAATAGACCAAAGCAATGTAAAACTTCCTAAAGTAGTAAAGAAAAATGGCTTCAGCAACTTCAGAGGTTCAAACTTAACCTAATTTTGTGAAACTCGTCTATTTATACAAGGCTAAAAATCTAGAACAAAAATGTCCCTCGGGAGGTTCTGCGGCCGCACAATTTCATGTGCGGTCCGCAGATTTCTTCATCTGGCAAGAACTGAAGTTCTGCGGCCGCACATTTCTGAACTGCGGCCGCGAGGCATTCTTCTGCGTCCACACATTTTTTGACTGCGGCCGCAAGGCAATACTTCTGCGATCCGCACAATTAGGACTGCGGCCGCACAAATCTTGATGCGAGCGGCTCTTATGTGGACCATAAATGATTTTTCAGCATATGGTAATCTATCTGGATGGTGCACTTATGGTCAATTTGCATGCCCTTCTTGCAACATAAACACTCAATCTAGAAGGCTAAAACATGGAAAAAAAATTATGTTACATGGTCCATCGACGTTTCTTGAAGCCAGAGAACAAATATCGAAATGATGCAAAATCATTTGATGAGACTAAAGAATCAAGACCTGCATCTTGTCCGATATCTGGGTCACTAGTTCTAAATCAAGTTAGAGACATAAAATTTACTCTCCGTCAGATGAGTGAAAAGGTAAGTGGAGTGACAAAAAATACATGAAAAAAGAGGAGTATATTTTTCAATCTTCCTTATTGGGAGCATAACTTGGTGCGACATAATCTTGATGTGATACACATAGAGAAAAATGTGTATGATAACTTGATTTATACATTATTAGACCTTGGTAAAAAGTCAAAAGATAACTTATAAGCTCGATTGGACTTGAAGGAGATGAAAATAAGACCAAGCTTATGGCCTCAATATCGAGCTAATGGGAGGGCATATCTTCCTCCTACTTATTTCACAATGTCATCTGCAGAAAAAGAGTTATTTTACGAAGTACTACAAAATGCTAAGTTTCCACATGGCTATGCGTCAAATATCTCTCGCTGCATTCGCAAACGAAAGATATCCGGGTTAAAAACTCATGATTGTCATGTTATAATGCAAAAACTTCTTCTTCTTGCATTACGGAGATCAGTAGATAAAAAAGTGAGTTCTGTTTTAATTGAACTATGCACATTCTTTCATGTTCTTTGTAGTAAAATGCTTAAAATGGAAGAGTTAAAGTTAATTGAAGAAAAGATTTCTTTAACACTATCTAATATAGAGAAAATCTTTCTTCCATCATTTTTTACTGTTATGGTACACTTGATTAATCACTTAGCAACTGAGGCTAAACTTGCGGGGCCAGTGCAAAGAGGATAGAAAGCTGGCAAGTTTTCTAGGGATTGTCGCTAGAACTCCAGAACTAACTCCATTACATGTAGATGATTGGAGAAGTTTTGGCAAAGATGAAAATAACAAATTGGTGGAATTTGTGAGGTTATGGTGCTATTATTCTTATTCTTCTTATATGAATCTAATAATATGTGATTTCTTTATACATGATATTTTTTTGTAAACGTTTGCTTATGTTTTTATAGAAGAAGTTCTCTATCCCAACGCGCGGAGAAAAGCATGTGATAAAGTCACTAGGAAAGAAATGAAAAAATTATAAATGTGATTTAAAAAGTGAGTATACGTCTAAGTATAAGACGAAAGATGCTCTACTGAAAAATAGACCAAGTCGTATACCTAGGGATTAGTGGACTGGTCTCGTCTCATATTAGCTCTCTGATAAAGCTAAGTATCCGCTTTATAAGTCCTAAAAATACACTTAGTTGCTTTTGATTTTTTATTGGTTAGTTTTTATGTATAAATTATAAGATATTATTTTTATGTTGCAACGATAGAGGCGAACACAAGAAAATAAAAATAATAGAGCCAAGCAAAATATGCCTCACACTGGAGGATCCAAAAGTATTGCCACCTTGATGGCTGAGAAGGTATCCATGTGAAAATTACTAAATATAATATTTTAAAAACTCCTTATCATGAATATGTGACATTGATTTTGTTGTATTAGGCTGAAAATGGGATACAGCCTACACGAGCACAAATTTTTATTTTAACTCATAAACAACGTAAGGATGGTCGACCACTTGATGAGGAGTCTGCAAAGACAATTGTGAGATTTCTTCTTAATCTCTTATTTTTGGAATTTTATCTGTTTTAATTAAATCCAGGTTCACCAATATTATTTGCATATTCAGTTCCTCAAAAATATCTCGTCCGAATTTAGAAGTATTTTCTTTTAGCAATTTTCTCTTGTTTCTGAATAGATTTTACTTTCTTTGACAACTCTCTCTAATCAGGACATGATAAATGAAAGATTGAGGAGTAATAGTGTGAGACTAAATGACCATCCTCCTCAAAATGTTGCTTGGGAAGGAAATGTATATTCTCAAGTCTTGAAAAATGAAAAAAGTGGATATGTTCGAGGTTTGGGACTTGGTTTAACTCCTTCTACACTATGGGGTAGTAAATCTTCCATAGGAAATATTGATCCAGATGATTCTTCTAATGAGGTAAAAAGGTTAGAACAAAAGGTAATAGAGTTAACGGAGTTAAATGAAAAACAAAGTGAAGAAATGAGTTCGATGAAGCATGAATTATCATGGATGAGACAAGTCATGTGCAAAATTGCTCCTAATGAGTTATATATGTCTCAGAATATCAATGGAGTCTCAATTGGACAGGTAACACAAATTCAAAAGTCTTAGACATTTGTTCTGAAACTTTAGTCTTATTAAATTAATGTTATCCAACGTGCTAATATTGATCAGGTCCGTGATGCCAACAGTGGCCATGAACGAGTACCACAAGCACAAGGGAATCATAGTATTGGTGAAAATACTCCATCTTCTCATGGTATTGCTCTTATACTTGAATATGTCAACATGGTACTCCTCTTTTGAATTATGCTCAATATGTTGCGAATTGTGTTTTGCACCAGTTTGATTTTATTTCGAGTCGCTAATGTAGTGCAATCAATATCCTTACTTCTAATTGGTGGTTGGATTGTAATTTGGTAAGCTCAAGGGAGGGTGATGTAGAAAGCCCGGGTGAGTGGGATATAATAAGTTGGAGGGAAGTTTAGGATGTAACTTTAATGTAGACTTCAATTATGCTCAAAAGAGGAGAGAAAAGACTTCTGTTAGTATGTAATAGGAATTCCAAGTTGCTACAGGATGTTGAAAAATGTTGTAATAACTTGATAAAAACCTTCTATCTGAATTGGTTGAGATGTTCAATCTTAAGGTTCTAGCAGCACCTATGAATATTATTATTCCCTCTCGTAAAAATTGTTGGCAGAAGAATAGGAGAAATTGATATAGGCGATATACTAGCTAATTGGAATTGAGGTCTAGGTTTGTTGTTACGTTTCCATAGGATGTCATATTGGCTTAAAAACTTTTTAATCTTGCCATTGATTTGTATATTAGAAGCAAATCTAGAAAACATCTAGTATTAGAGATCTTAAGCTATTGTTCTTTTGGATACGTGCTTCCTTGGAAGGCTGTGTCTGTTGCTGAGAAGTACCAACTTGGTTCATTCTTGTTGGATTTGCTTTTAACCTCAACAATCTCTTTGTCTTGACCCCTATGACCATTCATGTGAGTACTAATAGCTTGGTTAGTCATATAGTCGTTCCACCAACAGTTACTGAAGATGAGATAATATAGCCTCTCAGTCTGCATAGGTTGAATTTAAAATTTGGAATTGACTGGACCGACTTAAATGAATAACATGGTTAAGGAAATAGCTCAGTTGATCAAGATGGACTACTTTCACTGTATATTTTAGATGTAGACTCACGATTTTTCTGATTCACATTCAAATTTTTCTTTTGACATTCACTTATTTTATTATTTCAGGTTATGCCAATGAAGTTTGAAAATTTAGCATGGAAGGATTTCAATAGGATGAAGAGTTGCAGAAATTGTTTGAGGGCTATGCATATACTATTTTATTATTGTCTGTATTTGATAGGATTAAATACAATGACATTAATTGTTTAGTTTAAACAATGTAATTTTTTATCCTTTTCACTGATACATTCATACTATGGAATATTTTTTTCTTTTATTTTTCTTGATATTACAATTTTATTTTATGAATTAATAGTAATATCTTTGTTAGCATTTGTCACTTGAAAGATAATTTTGACAGCAACAAATAAAGGATGTCAATAAGACTAGACAAAACATTACAATTGCTGTTAAAACTTTCATATTCTTTGCGGCGATAAATTTTATTCTTCATTTGCCGCTGAAAGGGTTACTTTTTAGCGACTATTAATTGAATTTACCGGCAATAGAAAAAAAAGCTAAAGGTGCAAATTAAGTCATTTTTGGGACAAAATTAGTAGCCATTAAAATGGCCGCTAAACAATTGCCATTAAAGATATGACTTTTAGCGGCAATTAAAATAAATTTCCCGACAATATAATGGACGCTAAAGGTGAAAACTAACCCATCTCTAGAATGAATATAGTGGCCAATATAATGACCGCTAAACAATTGTCGCAAAATATTACGCCTTTTAGCGGCAATTGAGACTGCCTTTACCGACATTTTTATAAATGGCCGCTAAAAGCTTTAGCGACCCATGTACAACGGCCAAAACTTAATAGCTAGTAAATATTTTAGCGGCAATATTTATTACCGCTAAAAGCCTTTTCTAATGCCGCTAAAGCCCTTTTTTGTAGTAGTGTCAGGTATAAACATGTATAAACATGTAATCGGTGCTGAATAAGTTCCGAAGGCATTGGGTGGGCGGTTGTTTGAGTTAATTCTTCTAGTACGTACAATTTGAAGAGTTAACCCAAATAGCGACACTAAATATGCCCGTCATGGATGCATTGGACAGGCTACATGGACCCATCAGGCCGTTAAAAGTGCTCAGTGCATCAAATTAGGGCAAGTGCAAAGATAGTCATTCTCAGGAATGCTATTGAGAGATTAGCCAATACTTATTTTGTTATGAAATTTTAAACTAAAAATCTTAACATCGGGACATTTTTGTTCCAAAAAAATGAACTGAAAACTAAAATTCAAGATCTATTGGCTAATTCCTAAATAGCAGCCCTTTAGAGTGGCTACTTGGTGTCATTTCTACTGTCAAATTTGAACTGCTTAAATTTTAGCCCAAATCCACTAACCCGTCCAAAGTTTAACCCGAATCTATCCCATCCATAGGTGAGTGGTCATTTTCTCCTTTTAACAAACACTAGCATTCTTTCTTCTCTCTCCCATTTTCTTATTCTTCTTCTTCTATTAAAAGGGTACCCCAGCAGATCCATTTCTCTTTGATCTAACAAGGAAGAAGAAAAAATGGAAGCGTTTTACTTTCTGGTGTTTGGGGCATTGAGTGCAGTAGTAGCTGCATTGGAGCTTAGCAAAACAAGCAAAGATCGAATAACAACCTCACCTGCTTTCAATTCTTTCAAGAACAATTACATCCTTGTCTATTCTCTCATGATGGGTATCTTCCTTTTTTTCTTTTTCTTTTTCTAATGCATTACCCTATTTTGAAACTCTTTTATAAGCAATGACATTCTTGTATATTCATTCATGTTGGGTGCAAATTTTTTTTCTTTATTTTTTTTAAAATCAGTATAATGCATTACTCACTTGTAAAAATTTATAGGTCTTGAGGCTTTTGATTTGATAATTTCCATTAAAGATTGCATTTTTTTGTTTTTGATCCAACGATTTAATGTGATAGTGTAGTTGGTTTTCTTGAATCCTTCCTTTGTCAAAATTTCAATCATGGTTATGATAGCTTGAGTTAGGCATCTGTTTGCGTTTGCACTTTTTTGGGTCCTTTTTACCAATTCTTCATGTACAGCATGGGATGTGCTAGATCATAGCTAGTGAACCAAGTCTAGTATTTAAGTGGAGAAGAATAGAGAGGCCGATCCAAACAACAGATTTCGGGGTTATCAAAAGCGTATAAATATGTATACATATCATGTATGGATGGTGTAAAACAGTGGCGGAGGCAGGAATCCTAAATATGGGATTAAAAAAAATATCTGCAAAAATGCTATACCTAGAAGCTTCCCTTGTGTAAAGATGATTCCAACAGTGTATATATAGAAGAAGATAATTTTTTACCCTACTTGCACGGTGTAATATCTAAATGAATAGGATTCAATTGAACACCCCCCGGGAGGTGGGGGGTGTAAACAGAAAGTTTTGGTATATGGAGAATGGTACATACAAAATTACTTGGGGAAAAAATATAAGCGAATCTTGGCTACGTAGCTTTCAGGGAGAATTGAACACATAACTCTAAGTTTATGATACCTCAGCCTTGGCCATTAGATCATGCACTTATTTCATGCTTCTTCAACAACCAGAATTCGTTTAGATTTTATTTTTAGTCGTTTGCTTTTTAGTTTTTTGAATATTACACTTGGGTTCTTAACTTTACAATTTCCCATATTGGTCAAATAAACCATGATTTTTCAGTAACGGGGAGTAGGTGCTTTACTGTGACTTCCAAGTGTGGCTTGTCTCATATCTTATAAAGATTGTATTAGCTGAGATTGTATTAGCTGTTTCTACTATTTTCTGAAGTTAGGTAAAAGTGAATGAAATTATGTTTGCAAGTTTGTAAAAAAGTGTGCTGATAAATTTTCTATGGGGCAAAGGGTAATTTTGATTCTTAATCCATACTCCATAGCAAACATGCTTTAAAGATTAGGATTTATAAAACTGTACTAACGCAAGAAAGATTGTTTGTGGAACACTGAAGAATCCACTTTACAACCTTTAAATCGATTAGCTTGTGCTGAATTTGGCACACAAGATGAGATTAGTGGTTCAAAGCACACATGATCTTAAATTGGAGAACCAGTCTCTCTAAGAAGAAAGGGAATGAATAAATGAACTTTCTCTTGAGTATAATGAAGGTCATATAAAAGCTTTAATTTTGCAAAAAGAAAGAAATTATCAATATATTAATTGCTTGGTTTCTCATCTTATTGATACAAGCTTACCACGTGGACATATAAACTCGGTGAATAACGAGTTTCTCCTCTTTTTCCATAATGGCATCATGATTGTTAGTTGTGTGGGTGTGTGTATGTGTTTGCTTATCTTTATATCATGCGTCTGTCTATACATGTATACTGTTGATCATGCAGAGACTGCAATTTCTAGCCCCTTAAGTCACTGATATCCTTTTCTGGCAATAGCTGGTGATTGGCTGCAGGGTCCGTATGTCTACTACCTTTACACAACATATGGATATGGGAAGGGTGAGATTGGCCATCTCTTTATTGCTGGCTTTGGATCTTCCATGCTGTTTGGAACAATTGTTGGATCCTTGGCAGACAAACAGTATGCCCGCTATATTTTGTTAATTGAATGCTTTTCTTTTTAATTTTGAGCGTTACAATCACACTCAAATTTTTTCTAGGGGCCGAAAGCGGGCCTGTGTCACGTACTGCATCACTTACATTTTGAGCTGTATCACCAAACATTCTCCTCAGTACAAAATTTTGATGTTGGGCCGTATATTAGGAGGAATTGCCACCTCTCTCCTTTTCTCAGCCTTTGAGTCTTGGCTTGTCGCAGAGCATAATAAGGTGCTTAAATTCTTTTATGATGACTTACCTTGGTGTTCTTTTAAGATCCCTGCCAACGATTAGACACATTCCACTATCAATTATTATTAATTTTTTGGGGTTAGAAAGTTATTATTTGTAAGAATTTTTAGTTTCATTCTTCTGTAATAAAGCAGCAAACTATTCTTACTTAAGTATACATTATACATCAAAAAGCCATCTACAACTAAGAATGTGTATCCTTAGTTCACTCATATCTGATGGTAGTATCATGTACCATCATGTTCTCTGATGTATTCCTCTTTCAATGAATTTGATTTTGTATCTTATCTTGCAGAGGGGTTTTGATCAACAATGGCTATCATTAACATTCTCAAAAGCAATATTTCTTGGCAATGGTCTTGTGGCTATTTTGTCCGGGCTATTTGGAAATGTTCTTGTGGACACACTAAATTTGGGTCCTGTTTCTCCTTTTGATGCTGCTTCATGCTTCCTTGCTATTGGTATGATCATTATACTGTCATCTTGGACTGAGAATTTTGGTGACCCTTCAGAAAACAAAGACTTACTTACCCAATTCAAGGGTGCTGCTGTGGCAATTGCTTCTGGTAATTTTCAAATTTTAGCTTTGCTCCCTTCTTCTGACCTTATTTCATCTCTGCGGACGAGTATATCATAGGATGTTTTAGTAAAAGAAAGAACTGATTATAATGCAATGGAGAGACTTTTTGATTCTTCCTTGACTTGTGTTATTCGACGGTTTTCCAACATAGATAGTACAGTTGGAAAAGCTTTTTTGCGTTGTAGTATATTTGTGAAGCTTCTCTAACAGTTCTTCTCTTATGTAATCAGATGAGAAAATTGCACTGTTGGGTGCTATACAGTCACTATTCGAAGGTTCGATGTATACTTTCGTATTCCTGTGGACTCCTGCTCTGAGCCCTAATTCAGAGGAGATTCCTCATGGCTTCATCTTTGCAACTTTCATGTTGTCTTCAATGTTGGGCAGCTCCCTTGCATCTCGATTACTGGCTCGCTCATCTCTCAAAGTTGAAAGCTATATGCAGATTGTTTTTGCAGTATCTGCTGTCTGTCTCTGTATCCCTGTCTTCACAAGTGTAAGAAAGAATCCCAGGGGTTGATTTTATTAAACATTACTGCAGGTGTCATAATTCTATTTTTTCTCACTAACTCCACTACGTCTTTTTCACTTTAAACAGTTCTTGGTGACACCTGCTAATGAAAAAGGTGGAGGCATTTCTTTTTCTGGCTGCATTCAGCTTCTTGGATTTTGTGCATTTGAGGCTTGTGTTGGAATATTTTGGCCTTCTATAATGAAAATGAGGTCCCAGTACATTCCTGAGGAGGCTAGGAGCACAATCATGAACTTTTTCCGCATTCCTCTCAATATCTTTGTATGCGTTGTGTTGTACAACGTGAGTTTTCTTTCCAATCTAACTGTTACACCAACCTAAGTAATATTGTATCATTTACTTATTATTGTACTTATATATTATGTAATCTTAAGCAGGGTAGCTCTAAGAAAAAAAGATACTAGTTTATACCTTGTGTTGTGGCAGGCAGTGCTAAGTAACAAAGGCACACACAATATGTGATGTATATCCTCATACAAAGATTGCTCTTTATATGATTACTAATCCATTTTTCTTTTGTTCAGGTTGACGCATTTCCAATAACTGTTATGTTTGGCATGTGCTCTATTTTCCTCTTTGTGGCATCAGTCTTGCAGAAACGCCTCTCTGTTATTGCTGAAAAGTCGAGTAAGAACAGCTTCCAATTGTCTTTATAGTTCTTACTGCGAGTTTGATAGAAAGTTAGCGCAACGAATGATTCATCACTGTAGATATGAGATTATGTGAAAGATAGTTAACTCTGTTATAGGATATAGATTTTGGGGGCAATGTTCCTTGTCTTCATCAAACGATAATACTCATTTTAGTAGGTCAGATCTGTGTCCCGAGGTTTGTTGAAGGGTTAACTATCCGATAGTTGACACGGATATAAGATTTTTCTTTGGTTGATGCATTTGCAGAACCTCAAGATTGGGCAACACACAAGGAAAGAGAAATGGAAACCGCACCCCTAAATGCCTAAGTTGATGCAAGTCGCTGGATGAATTAATTCAGCAAGATTATGCAGAACAACTATCAGTTCTCTATACAAAAAAAACAAAAAATCAATAGGGTACTGCTTATGAAATACTACACCAGTGGGTTTTTCTCGTCGAAGAAGTTACCTTCCTGAGCTCATGACTCGGGTTCACGTCATAGTTGAATCTTCATGCAACAAGTAGATTTTGCAACTGTGAGAAAAGGAGTATCCTTCTATCAATCTATGAAAGCTGATGCAGCATTGCTACACTGCATTGCTTGTTTTTTCTGATAATGTAAAAGCATATATGCCATTTTGGTTTTTCTTTAATTCATTTATAAGTATGTCTATGATATGTAGAAGACGCTGTTTGCCTAGTGCTATTATATTTACTCTTGAGTAATACTCATTTTTACATGTTGGTATAGCAAATGTCCTGGCAATAATTTTAAGCAAGATAGACGCTTAACTTGAAGAAATTAAAACAAGCAATGAAGCAACAAGGAAGAAGATTAGAGTAAGGTTGAGTTTTTCTAGGAAAAGAGTAAGGAGTTACATTCTAAGGTGCCAAAAAAGAAACCAAAAGAAGGGCCTAAAATGTTGACCAAAACTTTGCAAATGAACAAACCAATGGTGCAGCAAAAATTCATACTTTTATGCTGTATATTTGTAGATAATGTGCTAGTCTACGTCACATATAGGTTGACTTTTATCACTGTTTAACTAATTATAACTTACCATTTCATTAAACAATTAGAATTGGCCATTTGGGATCCCCAAAAATGAAGGGTTTGTGTAAAAATGGAATCTCAGCGTGTGTTATTTTTCTTTTGGTTCTTGTGTTGACTAAATAGCTTAAATGGAGCGAATGAATAATAAAGATTTATAGCATTGACATTAACTTACCTTGGATTGAAACATAGGTATTGTTAACCAAAAAAAATAAAAATAAAAACTGAAATAAATAATGGTAAGGGCACAAGGCACATGGTGACATGTTGTATAAACTAAAATAATATGCAAACTGAGGAACCATTTCCTGCTCTAATCCTTTCCATTCCCATGTTAAGCTGCATCCACTGTTTCTTTGTCCAACTGTCCATGTGCCATTGTTATTCAAATAATTGACCCTACCCAATTGTTCCTTTGCTGGAGACCCTCTTTTGCCCTTGACGGCAAGCAGCTTTCTTTTAGGTAATTATGCTATTATGGAAAAAGACAAAGGGCATTCTAGTAACTCTGCACATGTCTGGTTCACTGTGCCAATCAGTGATATAGGTGCTAATTTCTTTCTTCTAAGTTTGCGTGTGTATTTACACTCAAATTTGACAAAAGGGAAACAAAGAGTGAAGAGAGACAGTTGCGCAAGTTATGGCTACTCTTAGAATTCCAAGAAAGTACCATTCTTCGTACATTCTTTTTCAGTTCTTTCTATTAATGTTAATACAAACCAAAGTGTTGTGTTATCAGTACAAAGTTGGAGATTTAAGTGCTTGGAATGTACCCTCTTCTGCAAATAAAGATGTCTATACCAAATGGTCCAAGAATCATGTCTTCAAGATTGGAGATTCAATCAGTAAGCCTCCCATTTCTTGTTCAGATCTTCAAGATTTTCCCATTCTTACATACCCTTTAATAAAATATTCAACCCCATCAATCTGGTTTTTGAATTAATCATTTTTTTTTAATTTTTTTTTTGCAGTGTTTTTGTACCCACCAAGTGAAGATTCAGTAATACAAGTGACGAAAGCGAATTACAATAGTTGCAACCTTAAAAATCCAATCTTGTACATGAACAATGGAAATTCTCTATTCAACATTACAAAACCTGGGGAATTTTACTTCACAAGTGGAGCAGAAGGACACTGTGAAAAGTTACAGAAACTACACATTTCAATACCAGGAGGAAATGGAACAACTTATGAAGAAGATTCGCCTGCTTTTGCTCCATCTGCAGATTCACCTGCTTACCCTACTGTTTTTGGCTCAATTCCTGTCCAATCTGCTAATCAATCATCTTCTGGGAAATTACAGATCTCTATTTTTGCTGCCATTGGATCAGTGTTTCTCTCGCTGCTTCTAGGAAGCACCATTTTTTAGAGAAATAATACTACATTTGGAACAGCACATTTTGAGATTTAATTCATATTTTTTGTTGTATTGAGCCATTCTATTTACTTTGTATGTTAATTTTGTGAAAAGATCATTCATGATGATGAGTTTATTGGGGGAGCTTTCCCCTCGAGAAAAATTATTGAGTTTCTTGTACTATAATCAATATTTGTGTCTCATCGATCTCATTCTCTTTAGACATCTAAGGGAATAATTCTCTCTCCTGCTTTTTCAGTTTCAATTTTTTTTTCCTGTGTTGGTTGTCATAATTTTTAAATCTATGCCCCAGTATATATGGAAAAGGAAAAGGGGAAAAAAGTAGAATCTATGAATAACGGTACAGTCAAGTGCCATCTAAAAAAAGTTAAAGTTAATTCTGGACAGTAAGGTTCGAGGGAATAAAAGAAAAAATAAAGGAGAACAATACGAAGTACAACAATAGGAAGTACAAATTTTAAGATTGAGCAAAATCTAGTAACTATGGGCAGCTTGGTACACTAACCTAACCTCTGTAACTCGCTTTTATCTTCACTTTTATTTTCCTTATATCTTCGCGTCACCCCCTAAGAAAAACTAAAATAGAATAAAATATATTTATATGAGAGAAATAGTTGGATGGAGGTGCGAGGCTATAGCTCCAAAAAAGGCAAAAACCCCACGAGACAATCCAATAACCATCATAGCACTGGACTTTGAAGATTTCAAGACTTGCCTCTTTTAACATTTTCCGAGAAAAGAAAAGCATTTCACAAGTTTAATAGTAACTCAAAAAGACAAAACATTGGTGCCCAATATTACAATTATAATGTTATTGTAGCATATGCATGCTAGCTGTAGCCAGCAATTCGCCGACAACACTTTGCACTTTCCTCGTGAAAAGGCACCAAGGGGTTGTTGAATTGAAAATCTTTATTAAACCCACAAGATAAGTGATGAAGGATTTAAACTTGGATATATAAATTGGCGAAATGTCATTTGCAGTTTGTGTTATAATATGAACAAAAAAAATTACATGTGTTGTTTACATAAAGTTTCATGACTTTGTTTAGTTAAACAAGATTTAAACAAAACATTAAATTAAAAAAAAATGCACTTCAAAATTAGTAAGATTCAAGATCAAGGAAAACAAAAGAAAAATAAAATGATATGAGTGTCAAATTGTACACCCAAAATCATATCCCAATTTTTTTTACAATTGAACATTACTCATAAAAATAACTTTTTATATAATTTAATATTGACCCAGTTAAAACTAAGTAATCTGGGTGTCAACACTAGGAGGGGTTCAGTTGAGTGCTTCCAATGGAAAACCATACAGAAAAGTGGTAAACTGCAGTAGCCAGAAAAAGAGTAGGTGTCTGATCATTCTTGAGCTATGACGTAGATTACACTTGCAACCCAACACTCAGGTCAGGGCAGCCACTCACTCAGGGATACATGTCCTAACAAGTTAAATGTATATGACACAATACCTAATCTTCAGCAAACAACAAACAAGGGAGTATTACATTCTATCAACCTACTATTCTTAAGACTGCTGTTAGGCTCTTTTTTATGGGCTAATGAAGGCACATTGTGACTCGTCCTGCCACCCGAAAATCTTAATGGAAGTAATACTCCACACCCATTTGCAAAAAGCTTGTCGGAGACAGGTAGAAATAGGCAGGGCAAAACTACGTGGACTACCAAGTGTTACAGGAAAATAACTAGTTCTTGAAACAAAGTTATTAGCTTGCCATCTCCACATCGCTTTTTACTGCTTTTCCTTCAGCTGCACAGGCTGCCTCTGAAGCTGTGGCCTCAGCGAACTGGGTCCCTGCAGTCTTTAGTTCCCCTCCTGCAAATGCATTCCTCATTTGATTAGAATTTGAATCTACTTCCATTGCGGACGCCCTTGGAGGTGATGCAGGTTGCACCTCCACATCTGGATATGCAGCCTTGAACCGCGCCCTAAGCCCTTCATCAACTAATCGTACCCCTTGTAGTTGGTTTCCAAGTGCCATCCACCTGATACATTTATGGATCGTTATATTGAGAATTTATCTTAACTAAGTGCAATGGAAAAATATGATGATATTAAGTCATTTCTCTACGAATGATGTCTAATGATGTTTACTAATTACTCTCTTCACTAACAAAAAACTCGTGAGAATCTCTGTTTTCTTTTTTGGGAAGAACATACAAGAGAAGAGAATTAATTAGTATTCCACTAAATATGGGGATATTATCAAGCTTTTATTTTTAAAATTAAAAAAGAAAAAAAGACTTTCTTCTATTGTACTAACACTGACCCACAAACCTAATATTTCAAGCAGAAAGGACTAATTTTTGACATCACATATGGTAGGATCATATTATTATGTTCTAAGATGTGATAGAGGAAGTACTTTAAATCAAGAACATAAATTATTAGTAGAAGTTAGAAGCCCAAATCAGTTCCCTCCATATGTGATTGTGCGGGTGCAACATTCTTAAAACCATGTTTAATAGTTTCAGACTTTCAGTTGAAGAATAGCAAGTAGATCAAGAAATGCATACCCAGCATGAACATTGTGCATCCGAGCAAATAACTCCAACTTTCTTGTCCTTGGACTAATTCTTTCGAGCAAAGGATACATCTAACATGTCAAAGCAAAAGCATAGTTTATGTATAACCCAACAACAGGGCAAAGTATCAAGAAAAAATAAGAATAGATGCTAAAAGAGTACTCCCTCCGTCCCAATTTGTTATACGGATTTCAAGAGTCAAACTTCTTAATTTTGACCATGAATTCGAACATAGAATATTAAAGTTTTTTGAAATAAAAATTACATATTTGAAAACTACATAAAAAGTACTATAAGTCACGATAATTAACAATTCAAAATATTCAAAAGGCATATGCAAAAAACCGTGGTCAGAGAAAAAACTCGTTTGACTCTTGAAATCCGAATTGTTTCAAAAAATTGGGTTTGACTCTTGAAATCCAAATTGTATCAAACAAATTGGGTTTGACTCTTGAAATCCGAACTATATCAAACAAATTGGGACGGAAGGAGTAACATAGAATCACGACCACTAAACTTAACGTAACACTAAGGGTTGGGAAACAAGTTATCCTAGGATTAATTATCCCGGGATTAGTTATCCTGGTATTGTTATCCCACCCTCCCATAAGGATAAAAATAACACTACAATCCCGGGATAACTAATCCCAGGATTAGTTATACCGCGATTTTATCCCAGCCAAACGTGGGATAAACTCATCTCAACTTTAATCCCGGTATTAATTATTCCTTATCCCTTGTACCAAACGAGCCCTAAGAGTACAGACATTTTATAAAATTAGGCTATTGCATGAACACCAATAAACGTGTCTGCGCTTTGAAGCTTTCAGTTTCTAGCTCTTTTTTTCTTTTCCGAAAAGAATAGAAGAATCTAAATTTTTCTCACCTCATCTGGCTTACGACTCGTTTCCCGAACCTCTGCTACAATGACATCAGTATCAATATTCCTGTTTACCTCTGGATTTCCCTTTATTCCAACAAGGCAGTGTTCCTTGCTGTGATTGAGCCAATGGCCTGTCCGACCAGTTCTGATGATTCGCTGAAGTTGATTGGTCTTAACCCAAATGATTTCCTCAACACGTTTGTAACCCCAAAGTTCTAAACTGCAAGAATGGTATCAATGTAATGGAACTTAGCAGTCATAACTTTTTTATTCACAGAGCAGGAATTACATAATTTTAAAACATAAAACCAAATGATGACGTGAGTCTTCAGAGTTCTCTCAACTTCACCACAAACTAGAACAAGTAAAATTTGCCCCAAGGTTAACAACGCAAGCTCCTATGTATTTTTTTAAATAAGCTTCTAGTGCTTGGTTCAATAATTTAAAGAAACATTCCGACTAGCCTATTCAGTAATTAACAATTCATATCTCAGGCTCTCTTTTACCACTGAAATTACTACCGATACATAGCAAACTCTAAGCCCATCATCATGACAGAAACAACTCTTGAACAGATGGTATTGCGACAATACAAATAAGTAGTAGCCAACAAGCAGTTGTTAGTGACTGGCTTTGTGACAATCAACTATGCATCTTTTGATATTTTTTTTTATTTTTATAAGGTAACTATGCATCTTCTGATATTATTTTTTTCTTTTTGGATAAATCAAGTAATCTCAAACTTGTTCCAAACTGTTAAATTATTGAATTGTGTGACCCTCTCTTTAAAAGCTTAAGCTATTAGAGAAGGGTTTTTTTTTTTTAAGAAGCAAGAAGTTATATTGCTTGCACCAAGAGGATGCAATGATTACAAAAACAAAAAGGGGACACTTTCATTTATTTGTTTGCAAAAACACCTCCTCACATGTGGACCTAACTCTTGTTCCAAGCACATAATATATTTGATGACGGCTCTCAGCGAGACTCAAATCTAGGACCTCTGCCTCATCTAGTACCACATTTAATTGTTTGACCAATCATCCAAAACTTAAGGTAAGAGGTGAGTGTCCCAGCACATTTATGGACCATTTTGTCTGCCTTTTTATATCCAATGTGAGATACTACCTACCCTCTCGTACGTGTAAGCCGGTATTGGGGGTTCACACATAGACCTTAATGCTGATTGTGTGAGAATAGGTTCGCCAAAGATTGGGCGTGATTTCATGATAAATAATTGAAATGTATGAACATTTCATCTAGAAGTTTAAGTTATTAGAGAACCTTGGAGACCTGGGTTCAAGTTCTAGAAGAAACAAAATAAACTATGTGATTCCTTCTCATGATCTGCCTAAACTTTGATGGGCTGAGTTACTATCGGTGCTAGTGGGAGGTAGTATGTACACAGTGGAATAGTCGAGGTGGACGCATACTAGCACGGACACCATCATCATTAAAAAAAGATTTTAAGTTAATGGAGAGATACACTTCAATTTATTTATTTGTTTGCAACACAAACAATTGGAAGAAAGAAAAGAAATGCTTTTTTAGCCTATGCCCCATTGTTATAGGATCCCCATTACTTACATCATTTCAACAACCAAAAAAGCTAAGAATTATGTTATCACCACTAATAATGATGTTCCACAAGAATGATAGTCAAGTCACTCACTAATAATAATGACATTTCACAGAACAAACTATCAAAGAGCCTTCCATGTTATGCAGCGTCATACTACAGATTGTACACATCTAAGTCAAGCTATACCTGTCTACTTTTGTTATCACATAGCAGAGAAGATGTTTTATAGATTGAGATAGAGGGAAGAACTCTAACCATTCCCGCCCAAGCTCCATGGCACGTCCAGTCACCCAAAGGAATATAAGACCATCAGTTTGCAGTGCAGGGACATTTAGAGTGCGCATTTCATCATCAGCCATTGTCCCATAAGGCAATTCCATATGAATATCCCATGGTGGGTCAGCCATTATAATTCCAAACTGCCCTAAAATATCCACTCTAAATGACCGTATGTCACAATTAATCCATTGTGGTTCACCAAGCTCTACTTCTGAACAGTAATGAGCACGCTGAGGCTTCAAAGGCTTCGGAGGGGGCAAGGTAGCTGCTCCCATCATCAGGGGTGATACATCTGGTGTCGAGTCAAGCTCATAATGGACATATTTGCATGTCTGCCAATAAGATGAGTGTAATTAATCTATTTCCAGCAGATAAAAGCAAATCCTTGGGTAAACAAGTTAGTCATGGAAATTACCTTCATGTGACG
Organism: Nicotiana tabacum; assembly: GCF_000715075.1. Lineage (NCBI taxonomy): Eukaryota > Viridiplantae > Streptophyta > Magnoliopsida > Solanales > Solanaceae > Nicotiana > Nicotiana tabacum. The sequence goes on from NC_134102.1 coordinate 92,619,325, forward strand.
GCAAGTATCAAGAAAAGAGCAATCACCTAAGTTGACATCAGTATGCACAGCAATTATTCGCCGAAAATGAACCTAAAATGCATCATAATAAAGTTATCGTATCAATCTGAAATAAAGGTAATGATTAACAAGTGCTTTTAAAAGGCAGAAAACGCAAAAAAACGGCGGGATCCATGGAGCTTGAAGCACATGCTTCTTTAAAGGAAGTGCAAAATTTACAGAAAATTAAAAATATCATACATATATGAATTAGTACAATGATAATCAAAATTCCAATAAAATAACTAATTTTGACTTCCAATATGCTACAATGACGATACCAATCCACCTCCTCAAAGTTGAGAATCAAAGAATCCACTATTTCTCGTTGGGTCAATACTGATTTGTTCAATATTTTGTAAATGCAAACTGACTGCTGCTTGTTTGAATCACTCTGCGCATCATTGTTTGAAGCACAGGCTTCACCCATGAAGCGACAACCCCTAGCTTCTCATCGCTTCGTCGTTACAAAGCAATGGCTTTTAATAACATTGTGATTAACACCATCTACAATCTTCATTAATGGTTAGGATTACTATTCTATGTTCGAAACAAATAACAAATTCAGAACTCTAATTGTCATAAGATATTTAAAGCAGTGACACCTAAAATGACTTGGTCTAACCTTATCACAAGCAATATAGGAACCAGATTGGCGTCGACAATCTTCCTTTGTTAAAGCTGAACAATATTCCTTCACCTGGGAACCACCTTTGCTTTTGAACTGAAATAACATTCATATAAAAAGTCACCAATTAATATGAGATAATGTGCTACAAAAGTTTTGGGAAAGAAACAAGAGATGAGAAAAGACGTGCAGCAGAGCAACATAGGAAATTCAATCAATATGGATAAGAGAACCCATTTCAACTAAAAGGCTACAAAACGAAGTCAGGGAGAAGAAGAAATGAATTTGGACACTACAATTGAAGTAGAAGTACGAAATTGCTGTGACTTAGCAAGTTTCACTTATTTCCATAATGCAATGTACCAAAGAATGCAAATTAATCAGCTCATGATATCTGCGATAACTTTATATTAGAAGTCAGCATCTATTTGTTCAATAAAATTATCAATCAAAGCATATGATGAGATGAAATCGATAAAGGTGGAATATCCAATACCCTTGCAGCGACGGCAGATTCCTTAGCGGTAGGTCGATGAATAAGGTCCAACAACTCCTCCCCGGTTTTCGATTTTTGCATTTCCTTAAAACTCTTTTTATTCAACATATTCTCTAAATCCTTCATATCATCTTCTTCTGTCCTAGGTTTCAAAGCAATAGAATTTCCTCCTCCTACAAACCCACCATTTGGCCCCATTGGTGGTCTAGGCATCGGAGGCGGAACACCAACACCTCTAGGCATCCCCATCATACCCACCATACCTCTATGCCCACCTCTCGGACCCATATTGCCGGGAAACATAGCTGTCATCCCCTGCATATGTGAATGCTCCCACATTTCACTCATTGCCCTTCCCATTCCCATAAATCCTCCATTATCACTTCCTCTTTTCACCATTTCCTGATTATTATTATTATTATTCCGATTACCTCCACTTACACTACTACCCTCATTTTGCTTACTTTCGGGCAACTCTTTCAATAACCTAGTCCTATCAATATTCAACACCATAACCCTAGATTTTCCACTAACAACAAAATTCTCCAATTCTACACAAGCATTATCCTCCGCCATTAATTTCAAAGCCATTTCCACAGCCATTATTGGCCCCGACTCCCCTCCGAGCTCCCTAATTGCCGCCTTTTCAGCAGCCGTATGCGACTGATCATTCTCTAACTTCCTTAACAAAGTAGACGAATCAATAGCCGTAAACGGCACTCTCTCTAACAAACACACTGCAACCATCGCCCTTACGACGGACAACGGTCCCCCGCATTCATCAATTACCATTTTATCCCTCTCATTAACGCTTCCAGAAGCTTCCGAAATAGGTTTTGCGGGTGCACCACTGCTAGAATTGGGGTTAATCTTCGGGGGGACGAGTAAATTAGGGTTAGGGTTAGGGGTATTAGGGAGGGGGTTGGGTAAAGGGGTAAATGGTTTCCCATTGAAGGACGAAATGGTCTTGAGAGAGAGGTCGAGTGAAGAGACGATGTCGGGAACCAGGGTTTGTAAAGAGGCGATGAGTTCCAATTGAGCATTGTGTAGGGTTTGTATTCGGGTTTCGTGTTGTTGCCGGAGCTCCTTCACGGCGGCGATTTCGTCGGTGCCGTCCGAGTGAGTTTCCATTGTTGATATTTCTTTCAATCTTAGCTTCAGATGGCGAGGTTTAATTATCAGTGGGAAGGGTTTCTGTGAGGGGTTTTTGCTGATTCTTGTACATAATTTTAAAATATTTTAAAGGATAAATTACACTAACCACTCCTATTATATGACTCAACTGCAAACATAACCTTTATGTTTTTAGATCTAATTTATTCTTCATATATTATGAAAATACTACTTACTATATATATATTAATTTTAATAATACAATTTCCTTTTTACAAGGGTATTAGGTATTAAGATTTTAAAAAAAACACTTATTTCCACTTTACATGTGTCATTTGTGCGGGCGCAAAAGAGTTCAATATGTGCACATATCTTTCATGGAACAACTTAATTTCAATAATCAAATGCTGTTATGCAATTTATCAAATTTGGATTAACGTAATAATTTGATTCCTGGTTTTGTATACTTGCGTTTCAAAATGTGTTAATTGAGCGTGTAGCTACGTTTATTGATGTTTTATACATCAATGTCACAAGAGAGGTTGATTTGTGTGGTGTCTAATTTTCGCGTGCACTAATTATAAAAGGACATGGTTCTTCTAAGTGTTCCTTATACTACTGTTGCGGAAATAGTAAATGCGGAAAGTAAAGAACACAAGTATTTTTACGTGAAAAATACCCGGCTCAAAAGGTAAAAAACCCACGACCTACTACTCAGTAGGATTTTCCCCAACACTTCACTAAATCACCGAGCCAAACAGCATTTACAAAACTCTTTGTAAACCTAAGGATTAACTTTAATCCCGTTGTGGCAACCAGCCTCTAACTGTTGCGACAACTTCAAGTTAACTCTAACTTGAATACTCAGAGTACCTAATATAATTGCTTCTAGATAAAGGTGAAAGGTACAACTTGAAAACACCCACTACAATTGATCTAGAATAAAAGACAGACTCTTGGAACTGGTTCTTCTATCTGGTTCATGTAGTTTCAGGTTCGCACGCTTGAATCACACAAGAATTGCTTGCAAAATGCGTTGCTATTTTGCTCTCAATTCACGTTTAACTTCAGCGTTTGTGCGTGCCTGTAGAATGAGAACATCCTGCAATATATAGAATTAGTAGAATGAGAAATAACTAGAGTTCTAATGCTACTCTTCCTTGGTGGAAGAGTTCTAGTTATCTTCAACTTCTAACTCCTCCCTTATCTTGGATAAAGTTCTCTTCGAGTAAGGAGTCCTTATCCTTATCATTTATGCAACCTTTTCGATCAGGAGATATCATATATAACAACTTGAGCTTATTTCCTTCACGTGCATCCCTTATGCTCGAATCTACCTGTGTATGTATACAATGTGTATGGACCTGGTTCATGCTGGAGTTCCTTTGTCAATCATCAAAACAAACTTCACTTGGGCCAACAAATTCCCACTTTTTGATGATGACAAACTCTGTGCTTTTCATAAGCATAGGCCCTGTATCAACTTAGCTCAACATCAACACAATGTTAGAACACTTTCCATTTTAAGGTCACAAGTCATCAAGAACCAGGTTCATTAGGTTATAAACATCGTAATCCAATGGAAAAAGCACTATCTTCCCCCTTTTGACATCATCTAAAAGTTGCATAATTATGTTAGATAACCAGATTTTAATAGAAATTATTCATGGCCACTGGGGCTACTTCAAATGCAATCATGGAATCAAGTATCATTTATCAATCTAATGATATTAGCCATCTAAGAAGCATCAACAAACAGTTAGAGCACAAAAACAGTTAATTATCATTGATACTTAGTCATCCACAAACATAAAGAGAAATAAAAACACTGGATCATGAGCAAAAGAAACAAAAAAATCTCATTCGGGTCACTGGTTGGTCTAAATAGGCTAGGAAGGTCTTAAGGCTGGGAATGACCAGGTTCTTGGTTCTTGGCTTGAAGCAGTTTCAGCATATCCTGAAGAATGCCATCATTCTTCTCATTTTCTTTTGCAAGCTCAGCTCTGAGAGCATCTATTCTCAGCTTCTACTTCTGCCAACCTCTTCTTTTGCCTTTCAATTTCAACATCCTTAGCCCCACTCTCCTGCACAAAGGCTCGCACTTTGTTGTTCACATGTACCTTTTTGGATGAACCAGCTTCTTTGGGAGTGGTGTGGACTTCATAGTCACAAACAGTCAATGTGTTTGCCCTAAAGTGATCCTTGCTTGTACCAACCTCCCATTTCTTGATGGGTACCTTAAAGTGTGCGAGTACAGCCGTGAGAATGAACCCATAGGGTATGACATGAGATTTGGTGCCAGTCAGAACCCTATCGAGAAGCTGGATGATGAATCCAGGCCAATTTATTTGCCTCCCACTGTCCAGACATTCCATAAGGACCAGGTCCATGAATGTGGAAATGTGACTCCTTTCTTGCCTAGGCAGCACAACTTTGTTAACAAATTCGAACAACACTTTGTGGGGTGGCTTCATCTCACTTTTGTACACAGCCTTGGGCTCAAGCTCTTCTTCATTGTCACCAAACTTTCTTGTAATGGCAAGGGCAGTAGGGAGATTCTCTAGACTTGGCCATTTGAGTTTCTTGTAGTCATTGTACCCTGCAGCAAGCACACCCAAGATCTCTCCCAGTTCTTTGTCATCAAAACTTACTGTCACCCCTTTACCACACTGGTGACTCTACCACTTTTGATCTCACAATTTGCCATGAACTCAACTATCTCAGTTCTGGCAAGCTTTCCATCCAACTGAAGGACCATGTCCTTCCATCCTTGCAATTGTAACTTCTCCAGCAGCATTAACATACATTCCTCCTCCAAGTCCCTGAGGAGTCTACATTTCAAGATGGTTATCTTTCCAAACTTAACCATCTTGTCCTTCTCAGCATCAGATTCTTCTTCTTCTCCACTCCATTCTTCCTTCTCCATTACTTTCACTTTTCTTGATTTTAATGCAGACCTAGTTCTTTTAGTCAAAGTAGATGGCTCCGCAGACTTTGTTTTTGAAACAGACTTCTTTGTGGAAGTCCTGGCTTTCCTTGCCTTTGGACTCACACCATCCATTTCTTCTGCTTCCTCTTCATCCTGAAAAACCAGGTCTATCTCATCAATTTCAACTATCTCAACAGGCTCAACCACCTTCTTCTTTCCCTTAGCAGTAGCTTTTCTCTTACTTTCTTCTAAGGCCTTTTCCAGCTCAGCCTCACTCTGCTTCTTTTGACTCCTTGTTGCTCTTCCTCTTATAGAAGAAGTCTCTACAGGGATAGACGAGGCAGCCTTTCTTTGCTTGTTTTCCCTAGCAGTACCAGGGACTTTAACTCTTGAACTTCTTTTCTTTGTACGATTGTAACTGTCATACACCTTTTTCAGTAAGTCTTCAAGGGGTTCCTGCTCAGATGGAACAGGTTCTTGAACCTTCTTCCCCAATCTAATCAACCCCTCAGCAACTTCTCTAGATCTACTTCCCTCTTTTTCTTTCACACCTTTTCCTTTTCCTGTCGATTCCTTGCTCCCTCCTTCCATAACCCCAATAGCGTCAGTCAAACCAACAGGAGTGGGTAAAGATTCAACCAATCCTTGTTCCATTCCCCTCACATTACCTTGAGCGCCCTCACTCTCCTTTTCTTTTCCCTTTTTATTTTTACCACCCATTTTCTCAGACTCAGCGGTCTCTACCCTAGTCATTTTTCCCACCAGAACAAATCTAGTTTCCAAATTTGCAGTAACCTTAGAGGTTACTTCAGATGTAACTTTAGGACCAGATTTTACCTGTCTTGTTTCAGATGAAACAATTTCTTCCCCCTCAGTTGCAGATTTGAAAGAGTCTTCAGATTTTTGGAATTCAACTCCCTGACTTGCCCTCAAATGCTTACTGATTTTCTTGAGTTGTTCTTTTCCAGCAACAACCTTGCGAGCCAGCATCTTGAACCTTCCTTTCTTAAAGATGGGTATGGGTGAAGGTGTGATGGATGGTGTGGGTGTTGTTTCCTTGGGTGGTGATGAAGGAATTTCAGAAGGGTTCACCATTTATGTGTTTGGGTATGAGAGAAGATGAATATGTTTATGTTTGGAAGATGAGAGAGGATTGAAAGAATTTTGATGGCTTAGAGATTTGAAGTGAAGAAACAATTAAGGACTAATCAATTTAAAGAGGTGGAGTTTAATTGGGTAACAACTATAATAGAATGTATGAGTCCACTAAACTGTATAGAGACATGGTCCTATAACAGTTCCCACAGAACTAGCTAATCTAACAGTAAGTAAATGACACAAGAGATTTTTACGTGGAAAAATCCATGCTCAAGGGGATAAAAATCACGACCTATACTGGTAGGATTTCAACTTCACTACTGAGCAATCTTTAGATTATAACATATAGCAACCTAGGAATTAAACTCTTAATCCCTCACTAACTTGCAATACACCTATTACAAGCCACTTTGCAATACACCTATTACAAAGACTTTAACCCATGACTAACTCTAATCGCGACACAAGCTCTACAGGTTTGTGGTTTTTGAGGTTCATAATTTAAGCTTCTAGATAAGCAAAGTAGGAATTATAATAAATAACAAATACAAAGATACAACTCAACTAAGGACATACAAAAGACTTGTTATGGAACTGGTCCGTAGTAGTGTTGCACTTTGTTCTTGATGCACTTGTGACTTCAATGCTGGATGATCAGATCTTGAATGCTTTTGTGAATATCACAAGTGTTCAAGTGATATTTTGTTGTAATGCTTCTTGTTAATATCCTTTGAATGACATCATTTAGATGATGTAAGCACTTGGTTGCTAAAAAGCCCTTCCCAATGGGAAGTGACTGCTGCACTGTTTCTGCACTGTAGCATGTACAGTGCAGGCAGTCACTTTCCAACTGTAGAGTTGACTTTGTACTGGTGTCAGGGAAGCTCCAAAGGGATCAGGTCCCTGAGTTGATTCTTTTTCTGTCTGAAGTCATACATCACACATTAGCTTGAGTCCGTTGATAAAGATATATACCAAGTGTACATCAGGTCCTTTATCTGGTTCTTAACAATAAGTTTATTATATCATCAAAATATAAATTTAAGATACTTTAAACCCATCAATTTCTCCCTTTTTGATGATGACAAACTTAAAAATTGAAAACCATTTGTAGAACATAATTAACCAGATAAAGTACCAGGAACTTCACAAGTTCCCCCTGACTTTATGCTTCCCCCTTACTCAGATGCCCCTGCTTTAATTTTTCTTCCCCATTTTGGCATCATTAAAAATACATAAGCAAGTAATCAGCATAAAGAAGTCTAGCCCAGCTAACTCCTGCCACATGTGTGTACACAACATGATAGAAAAGAGAAGCAGAAAAACACAAGCATTTAACAGCAAAAAGAGAGTCTTCATTGATTTATAAGACATAAGCCTCTGCCAAGAAAGCAGAGGCAAGTTTGGACTGTTGAAAGAGGAAGCAGTTCAAGTGAAATCCTTCCACATCACAAAAAAAAAAAAAACTACCACAAGTCATCAAAACAAAAGAGAGAAACTTGACACTGGTCACCGGAAGATATTCCTAGGGAGCACTAGAGGAAGAAGGCTTGGAGGAGGCCACAAAAGTGTTGAGAACAAGGTCTATTCGAGCATTTGCGGACATCTGCTCTGCGAGCAATTTCTCTCGCAGGTTCTCCACCTATTGCCTGAGCTCAGCATTTTCTTTTGACAGACGAGCAACTTCTTCACTTGATGAACTGGAAGGTCCTGGTGCCCCTATAGCCTGACTTAGCTGAGTCTCAAGAATGGCATTCCTTGCCTTCAGCTTACTGATATCCTCTGTAACAATATTATGGGCATTGATCAGCTGGGAGATCGTCGAAGTGCTGCCCATTCCTCCAACCTTTCAACACATTCACATTCCTCCAGTGTAATTTTCGAGAAGGTCTGTTTCCTAGTTCCCATCTTGGGCTGTCCTAAGGGCACATTAAAGAACTCGAAGACACGTGCGAGAAGAAATCCATAAGGGAGTCCATGGTTCCCATCCTTGAAATCTACCACTTTCTGCATATGTTCAATCATAATGGTAGGCAAATTGATAGAGTGGAACTCATCCAATGCTTCCATTAAGTATAGATCAGATCGGGATGTGATGGACCTTCTCTCAACAATTGGTACACAGGAAGCAGAGCCTTCTTGTGTACCCGTTCCCCATGTTGGACAACGTTTTCTTTCACAATGGCGCTCCTAAAATTAGAGCCACAAGTACCTCTCACAAATGACAACCCTTCAGATGGAACCTTGAGAATGTCCCCAAACACAGTAGCATCCAATACCATATCCACTCCATTCACTAAAACACAGATGTGGTCATCTTCAACAGTGAAGAGATCGGCATAGAATCTTTTGACCTCATCCTCATATACTTTGGCCACATTCTCTTTGAACAGATGGCCCCACTGCTGAAATTCCACCATCTCAAGAATTTGTCTCATACCCGCCATTTCAGAAATCTCTGGGTCAAAAGTGCGACCCCACAGTACTTTTTGATGTCTCAACCTTTCTTGCCCTAGTACACTTACATTTTTCACCCTTTTTGCAGAACCGGGTTCCCCAATAGTTTCCAACTTCCTTTTGCCAGACCTGCCAATGGACTTGCCCTTACCACTTAATGTTACCAGAATATCATCATCAGATACAGATTTTTCCTCCACAACTTGCTTAGACTTGACACTACCTTTCACAAACTTTTTACTTGGTTTTTCAACAACTTCCTTTAAAGCACTCTCAACAGATTGTTTCTTTTTCTGAGATCTCTCAACCAGGGAACTTGGTTCCTCCTAACCATCCTCATCCACCTCTACTACTGGAATATTTTTGTCACGCACAATTTCCCCTTCCTTCATCAGCCTCTTCTTCTTCTTCTTGCTACTCATTCTGCTTTTCTTCAGGGCAGACTCAAAAGCTTCCTTCTTTTGCAACTTTGTGGTAGGTCGCTTAGAAGGGGGCTCAGGAGTGACCATGGACTTTCTAATCTTGAAGCGAGCACTGAGAACCACATCATCCTGATCATCCTCATCACTAGGTCTCACAACAGGAGGGATAGACTCCAACGGCTCAGCGTCAAAGTGAGGAGAAGGAGCAGGGTCAAAGCTGACCTGGGAAGATGATTCCTCACATGTTTCCTCAGGGAGGGGATCAGGTTCATCAGTAGGGTTCCCAGTAGCTTCTTCGGGTACAGGTGGTTCAAAGAGCACCATTGTTTCTTTTTCTCCTAAGAGCGGAGTCCTTTCCCCCTGAGACTCAGGCATGGTAGAAGGTCCTTCATTCACCAGTCCCTCAGCAGTAATGGCCAATATGTTTTCAGTGGCCTCCTTTTCCTGAGACTCTATGGGAGAAACAATGTCCAAGACTGGAGAACTTATGTACTGATCAATATCTTCCTCAAAAACCCTTTTTCTTGTTGAGTTTCACCCTCTTTTTCATCCTTGTTCTGGTTTTTGAGAGTATCAGGCAACAAAGAAGAAACAATGTCGACTTTTGAGGCTTTTGAGTCCTTAAAACTTAATGAAGGAATAGGGTCAGATGGAGTGGTGAGAGAGATAAGAGGTGAAAGGGAATCAGGTTTGGATATATCGGTGTCAGTAATGGTGGAAGAGGGTATTTTTGGTAGTGTTTCGAAGGTGGCAGATGAGTCGAAGATGTTACCTTCCAAGGTGGGTAGGGTAGCTTGCTCTTCAGCCATGGTAGATAGTTAGATTGAAGATTCTGGAAGGATGGAGAGAGAGGGGGATGATCGCTCAAGGTTATGAATGAAGGGGTTTTAAGGATGGAAAGGATAATTATGAGGGAAGAGAGAAACGGGTTCTGAAACGGCGGTAGGTTTGTGGGACGATGCACCGTTGCAGAAGGAAGTGAAAAGATTTGAAAGAAAAGACGTGATATACAAGGTCTGAAAAGGTGGATGACGTGGATGTTACTTTTGTTTCTTTTGAGATACGCATGAGATAAACACAAGACTACCAACCTGTGGTACAAGAACTAGGTTCCTGACCGGCCTTTTTTTAAAAAAAAAAAAATTTTAACTCTCTTTTGCTGCTCATGCATTGTTCCTTCAGCTTCTATAATCATCATGCGTGTCTACCTGCAACGGAATAGAAGTGAGTTAAGCTTAGCCAGAAAACACTTTAGCTAGATTTACATGAATGTAATTTTCATAGCCATAGGGAAGGGAATCAGGTTCTCAATTTGGCTTGATTAACCCTAATGCCATCCTGTTTCTCTCAAAAAATTCCCTGCTTAGAGCTTTGGTGAAGATATCTGCAATTTGGTCTTCTGTACTACAGAAGTTCATGCAAATAAGCCCCTTCTCCACGTTGTCTCTAAGAAAATGATGTTTCACATCAATGTGCTTGGTTCTCTTGTGTTGGACCGATTTCTTTGCCATGTTGAGTGCACTGGTGTTGTCATATAACAGAGGTACACAGTCAGTGTATACCCCAAAATCCTCCAATAGTTGATGATCTACAAGAGCTGAGCACAGCAGGACGCTACAACAATATATTCTGCTTCAGCTGTTGAGAGAGCTACTGAATTTTGCTTCCTTGTACCCTATGAAATCAGACAGGATCCTAGGAAATGAGCCATTCCAGATGTGCTCTTCCTATCCACAAGGTAACCTGCATAGTCAGCGTCAGCATAACCAACAAGATTAAAGTTGTCACCTGAAGGATAATACAGAACCAGGTCTTGTGTTCCCTTAAGATATCTCAGAATCCTTTTAGCATCGTTTAGATGAGATTCCTTGGGATTTGATTGAAACCTTGCACATAAACCCACACTGAATACAATATCTGGCATACTGGCAATGAGGTAGAGGAGTGATCCAATAATGCCTTGATACATTGTTTGATTTACAGGAGAGTCAGATTCATCCATGTCTAGCTTAGCGGCAGTGGCAATGGGGGTGTCAATCACCTTTGATGCTTCCATATCAAACCTCTTCAAAAGCTCCTTGATATATTTCTGCTGACTAATACAAGTTCCCTTCGTGGACTGCTTCACTTGAAGACCCAAGAAAAAGTTCAGCTCCCCCATCACGCTCATCTCAAACTCACTTCCTATGAGTTTTGTAAATTCCTCACAAAGTGAGTCAGCTATTGCCCCAAAGATAATATCATCAACATATACTTGAACAATAAGCAAGTTCCTTCCTCGTTTCTTCAGAAATAGAGTGTTGTCAATTTTTCCTCTTGTAAAGCCATTTTCTAAGAGAAACTTTGACAACCTTTCATACCAAGCTCGAGGAGCCTGCTTCAAACCATACAATTCCTTGTCCAATTTGAACACATATTCAGGATATTTATGACATTCAAAACCTGGAGGTTGCTTAACATAGACTTTTTCCTTTAGAAAACCATTTAGAAATGCACTTTTGACATCCATTTGGAATAAGGTGAATTCCATATGTAATGCAAAGGCAATGAGAATTCTGATAGCTTCCATACGAGCAACTGGAGCGAAAGTCTCATCATAATCAATCCCTTCCTCCTAATTGTAACCTTGGACAACCAGCCTTGCCTTGCTCCTTGTAGTATTTCCATGCTCATTAAGCTTGTTCCTGAATCCCCACCTGGTTTATATGATGGTTCTATCTGAGGGTCTAGGTACCAGGTTCCATACTTTGTTCCTTTCAAATTGATGCAGCTCATCCTGCATAGCTGTGATCCAGTCTGCATCCTTCAAGGCTTCCTTAATATTTTTGGGTTTTATTTGGGAGAGGAAGGCTGAGAAGGCAAGTGAATTTCTGGCTTTTGATCTAGTTTGGACTCCAGAATCTAGGGGGGTTATTATATTATCGAGAGGATGAGAGCTTTTGTGTTTCCAATTTGGAACCTGAATCTCATTAGTGGAGGAGCTAGGCAATCCTGAATGGTTCCCTTGAATTCCTCTTTTTGCTGCTTGTGGGGTACTTTGAACTGCATCAGCTACTCTTTCTTCAGCTTCAGTGGTTGTGATGTGTGTACCTGGTTCCTCTTGAGTTGGAGAGGAAGAGGTTGCATTGCCTTCATTTGTCTCCTTTATTTGACTCATCATATCCGCCTTTCCATTTGCCATGTCAGTGATCTCTCCTAGAACCAGTAGTGGCTCACTGTCTTGATCATCCTTGTTGCTCTTCTCACCAGATGGAAGTGTCTCGTTGAAGATTACATGAACACTTTCTTCCACACACTGAGTCCTTTTATTGTAAACCTTGTAAGCTTTGCTTTGAGAGGAACACCCTAGAAAAATTTTTTCATCACTTTTGGCGTCAAATTTTCCAAGCTGGCCCTTTCCATTGTTGAGAACATAACATTTGCACCCATACGTTCTTAGGTAAGTCGGCTTGGGCTTCCTTCCATTGAGCAGTTCATAGGGAGTTTTGTTCAGGAAGGATCTGATCATGCACCTGTTCACCAAGTAGCAGGCTGTATTTATGGCTTCTGTCCAGAAGTTTTTGGCTATCCCACTATCAATAAGCATTGTTCTAGCCATATCTTCAAGGATTCTGTTCTTCTTTTCTACAACTCCATTTTGCTGTGGAGTGCTTGGAGCTGAGAATTTGTGGGTGATGTCATTTTCACTGCAGAATTCATCAAACTTGGCATTGTCAAATTCTATTCCATGACCGGATCTGATACAAGCCACTTTTGATTCCATTTTCACTTGGATTTTCTTGACAAAGGCTACAAACACTTCGAAGGTCTCATCCTTGGTTATGAGAAATAATGTCCAAGTGAATCTTGAGTAGTCATCTACTATCACAAAAATATATCTTTTTCCTCCTCTGCTTGGCACTCTCATAGGGCCACATAGATCTATATGAAGGAGTTTAAGTGGTTTTGATGTGCTGGCATCCTTCTTTGGCTTGAATGAGGATTTCACATGCTTTCCTATAGCACATGCATCACACACTCTGTGCTCCTTGAATTTGGCAATCCACGAACCAGGCCCTTCTGTATCAGCTTGTTCAAAAGAGAGAAGCTTGCATGTCCCAGCCTTCTGTGCCATAACTCTGCATCATCATCAACTGCTTTCAAGAAGCTCATATCACCACTTTGTAGGGACTCGAAATCAGCAACGTAGATGTTCTTGTATCTTTTGGCCACTAGTACCACTTCACCAGTTACTAGATTAGTAATTGTGCACACCTTTGACAAGAACTCCACCTTGTTTCCTTTATCACAGATTTGAGAAACACTCAAGAGACTATACTTCAGAGCATTTACATAGTACACATTCTCAATTGAGTGTGAGAGAGACTTTCCAACTTTTCCAACACCAAGAATGTGCCCTTTTTTCCCATATCCAAAGGATACATTCCCTCCCTGCAGGGCTTTTAGTGAAAGGAAGTCCATGGTATTCCCAGTCATATGCTTAGAGCATCCACTGTCTATAATCCATTGTTGACTGCTTCCTTTCACTGTTCCCTGCACAGATAAATCAAGGGTTAGATTTAGGAACCCAAACAAGTTTGGGTCCCTTGTAATGAGAAAAAGGGATGAATGAGAGCTCTTCTAGTCCATGCAGGCAACATGCGTTTTTTGTGAGTGGCACCTGGTCCTCTTCCAGTAGTTACTTTTTCAGCAAAAACTTTATTTTTCTGAACAGACTGGACTCTGGTTTGGCAATTTTCCTTAAAATGCCCATTGTTCCCACAGTGGGTACAAAACCAGTTATCAGGTACAATGAGGTACTTGCTATGAGGGTTATAGGGAAATTTCTTCCTTTGGAACCCTATTCCCTGCCTGTTTCCACCATTATTAAAGTACATGGCAGTAATAACATCTGAGGACCAGGTCCACTTAAGAGATTTCTCAAGATCATTTTTTACTTTCTCCAATTCTGCTTGAAGCTGCCTATTTTTCTCAAGCTCAGCACACAAACTAGTTTTCATATTATTTAGCTCATTTTCAAGTTTAATATGTGCCTCACTAGCTACTTCCTTCCCCTTTTCAGAATTTCCAGGCCTACATTCTGCTTTAAGTCCCTCAATTGTTTCCTCTAGGTCTACGATTACCACTAAGAGATCATCTCTTTCTTGCTTAGTAATGAAAACTTTCTCCACTAAGGCACTCTTTTCTCTACTTAAGTTCTCTGTGGTTTCTTTCAAGTCAACTACAACTACCATTAAATCATCTCTTTCATGTTCTACACTAGCAATTTTTTCTGTTAGAATCTCCTTCTCATTTTTCAGATTTTCTATAGTTTCCTTCAGGTCAACTACACAAACCACCAAGTCATCTCTAATCTGCTCAGCATCTCCTAACTCTATGGTCAAGGCATCCTTATCACTCATAAGACTATGATATGCATCAATCAAGACATTAGCTAATGACATGATTTTCTTGGGAGAGTAGGATTTCAGATTCCTCTCAACATCCCTAAAGTTTATCTCATCATTGTCATCATCTTCATCATCGTCTAACTGAGACATCAAAGCAAATATTGAGTCATATTCATTTGCTTCATTTTTAACTGCCATCATGGAACTATCACCTGCATCATTTTCTTTTTCTGATTCACTGGAGGAGTCTCCCCATGATGCAAGAGCTTGCTTCACAACATTGTCAGCTACGTTTTTTTCTTTTGAAGTGTTTGTCAGGAACCGGGCTCCTCTTGGCTGCTTTATCAGAGTTGTTCTTGAAATGCTCTTGCTTCAGAAGAGGACAGTCCTTGATGAAATACCCTGGCTTTCCACACTTATGACAGAGGTCATAATTCTTTGGTTTGTTGGAACTGCCTCCCTTTGGTATAACTCCATTTATTCGAACCATTTTCTAAAACCTTCTGGTAAGGTATGCCATGTCACTATCCTCCTCACCGGAATCATTATTTTCAGCTTTGAGTACCAGGTTTTTCTCCTTCTTTGGTTCTCTTCTTTCAATGTCCTTCTTTCTCTTTATCTCATAGGTTTTCAGATTCCCAACTAGCTCGTCCATGGTCAATGTCTGCAGATCCTTGTCTTCAGTGATAGTATTCACCTTACTTTCCCAGGAGCTGGGTAAAACACTAAGAACTTTCCTCACGAGCTTGTTCCTAGGAATGATTTCTCCAGGAGAGTGTAGCTCATTTATAATGGAAGTGAATCGAGTATACATGTCTTGAATGGATTCAACATCCTTCATTCTTAAGAGCTCATACTTAGTGGAGAGCATATCGATCTTGGACTGCTTTACTTGAGTAGCTCCTTCATGTGCCGTTTGTAAAGCTTCCCATATCTCCTTGGCAGACTGACAGGCTGAAATCCTGTTATATTCATCAGGTCCTATACCACACACCAAAATCTTTTTGGCGCGAAAGTTCTTCTCTACAGCTTTCCTGTCAGCGTCATTGTACTCCTTACTGGTTTTCGGCACCATTACAGCAGGTTCTCCTACCTTCTTTGTTGGGACATATGGACCATCACAAATAACATCCCATAACTCGGAATCTTCTGCCATTATGAAGTCATGCATTCGAGTATTCCACCACCCATAGTATTTGCCGTTGAATCTTGGGGGCCTGTAAGTTGATTGTCCTTCCTCGAAGTTTGGTGGAGCAGCCATGGTGAGGATCCTCTCTAGGTATTAACCTTTTAGAAAGAACCTGCTTTGATACCAATTGATAGAATGTATGAGTCCACCAAACTGTATAGAGATATGGTCCTATAATAGTTCCCACAGAACTAGCTAATCTAATAGTAAGTAAATGACACGAGAGATTTTTATGTGAAACAATCCCTGCTCAAGGGGATAAAAAAACCACGACCTACACTGGTAGGATTTTAACTTCACTACTAAGCAATCTTTAGATTACAACCTATTACAACCTAGGAATTAAACTCTTAATCCCTCACTAACTTGCAATACACTTATTACAAGCCACTTTGCAATACACCTATTACAAAGACTTCAACTCATGACTAACTCTAGTCACAACACAAGCTCTACGGGTTTGTGGTTTTTGAGGTTCCTAATTTAAGCTTCTAGATAAGCAAAGTAGGAATTACAATAAATAACAAATACAAAGATATAACTCAACTAAGGACATACAAAAGACTTGTTATGGAACTGGTCCGTAGTAGTGTTGCACTTTGTTCTTGATGCACTTGTGACTTCAATGCTGGATGATCAGATCTTGAATGCTTTTGTGAATATCACAAGTGTTCAAGTGATGTTTTGTTGCAATGCTTCTTGTTAATATCCTTTTAATGGCATCACTTAGATGATATAAATACTTGGTTGGTAAAAAGCCCTTCCCAATGGGAAGTGACTGCTGCACTGTTTCTGCACTGTAGCATGTACAGTGCAGACAGTCACTTTCTAACTGTAGAGTTGACTTTGTAGTGCTGTCAGGGAAACTCAAAGGGATCAGGTCCCTGAGTTGATTCTTTTCTGTCTGAAGTCATACAACACACATTAGCTTGAGTCCGTTGATAGAGATATATACCAAGTGTACATCAGGTTCTTTATCTGGTTCTTAACAATAAGTTAGTTAGATCATCAAAATATAAATCTAAGATACTTTAAACCCATCAAACTACCTTTACAGAAGTTCAGAAGTTTAGAGGTCTAATCAATCTAGGAGTCAGTTTGAGGAGACGTTTGTGACTTTTCCTAGAATCTAGGCACTTATTGCGTTTTGGGACTTTTTTGAATGAAACTGGTTCATTTTGTCATGGATAAGCTCAAAGAGGTTAGGATTAAATGGGACTCTCCTCTTGATCATAATTCAAATATTATTATTCCAAAATATTCAGTGTGGAGAATACGTACCAAGTAATCTTGATGAACCAGGTTCTTCACTGAGAAATCTCTTGTGTAAGTCTGAATTTTCCAAAAAATTAGAGATAATATCATTGGAGATTAATGAGTCATTTTAGCACATGGAACAAGGGTATACTGATGAAAGTATGAGACTCAGCAAAGTCTAATCTAATTATGTACAAAAATTCACAATTTCTCTAACCAACTTTTGAGTTAGAACTGGTTCCTTTTAGGTGATCTTAATCATCCCTAATTCTAACTTGCTCCTTTCAAAGTGATCTCTACTTAGAGCTTTTGTGAAGATGTCAGTTATTTGCTTGTCAGTAGCACAAAATTCCACAGTGATCAAACCCTTCTCATAGTTGTCCCTTAAAAAATGATGTCTAACATCTATGTGCTTAGTTCTCTTATGATGAATCGGGTTCTTGGTCATACTAATTGCATTAGTGTTGTCACAAAAGATGGGAATAAAACCTATATCAATTCAAAAGTCCATTAATTTATATCTGATCCACAATAATTGAGCACAACATGAGGCAACAACAACATACTCAGCTTCAGCAGTAGATAAGGCCACATAATTTTGCCTTTTGGTGGCCCAAGACACAAGACATGATCCAAGAAAGTGTGCCATACCTGAGGTGCTCTTTCTATCCACGAGAAAACCTGCATAATAAGCATCATCATATCCTACTAAGTTAAAATTACTATCTTTTGGATATCATAGACAAAGGTCAGTGGTGCCTTTTAGGTATCTCAAGATCCTCTTGACAGCAGTTAAGTGAGACTCCTTTGGACTTGCCTGAAATCTAGCATAAAGGCCTACACTGAAAACAATGTCAGGTCTACTAGCAGTGAGATACAACAAAGAGCCAATCATTCCCCTATATAACTTCTGATCAACAGATGAACCAGGTTCATCTACATCCAATTTTGTGGTTGTTGCTATAGAAGTGTCGATTTCTTTGGAATCTTCCATTTTAAACCTTTTAAGCAACTCTTTCACATACTTCTGTTGATGGATCATAGTTCCATTTAAATTTTATTTTATTTGTAAGCCTAAAAAGAAATTAAGCTCACCCATCATACTCATTTCAAATTCACTCCCTATTACTTTAGCAAATTCTTTACTTAACTTATCAGTAGTTGCTCCAAAAATTATATCATCGACGTATATCTAAACTACCAAGAGATCTTTACCTTTTTCTTTTAGGAATAAAGTATTGTCAATTTTACCTCTCTTGTAGCCATGCTCAAGCAAGAATTTTGATAATCTTTCATACCATGCTCTTGGAGCCTGCTTGAGCCCATAAAGTGCCCTTGTCAAGCTTGTACACATGATCAGGACATTCCTTGCTTTCAAAGCCCGGAGGTTGCTTGACAAACACTTCTTCCTTTAGATAGCCATTGAGGAAGGCACTCTTGATATTCATTTGATGGAGAGTGAATTCCATATAAGCAGCAAAAGCTATAAGGAGTCTAATTGCCTCCAATCTTGCAACTGGAGCAAAAGTCTCATCATAGTCTACGCCCTCCTCTTGACTATATCCTTGAACCACTAATCTTGCCTTGTTCCGTGTAACTGTTCTATTTTCATCAAGTTTATTTCTGAAGACCCATTTTGTATCAATTACTTATCTGTCCTTGGGTCTTAGTACCAGGTGCCAAATTTGACTTTTCTCAAATTGTTTGAGTTCATCTTGCATTGCATTCACCCAGTCTGCATCCTGCAAAGCTTCAGCAACATTTTTAGGTTCAATTAGAGATAAAAAAGCATCAAAAGCACAAAGATTCTTCAAAGAAGATTTGGTTTTGATTCTAGAAGTTGGGTCAGTGATTATGTTCTCAATGAGATGAGAACTTTGATACTTGTAAGGTTTCACAACCAGCTGGTTTCCCTAGATGTTCCTTTAATGTTTTGTTGCTAAGGAACATGTTTATGAACAGGTTCCCTTGAGGTTTAAGGATTACTTCCTCTTTGTTCAGTTCCCCATGTCAATTTGCCCTGGGTGGAAGGACCTGTTCCATCACCTGTTCCTACTTCTGATGCAGCTTCAGTCTGTGCTGTGGTTTCATTTGAATTTCTCACCAGCCCAATTGCTTCATCATTATATTCCTGCCTCTCAGAAAGAATATTAGTTTCATCAAAAACCACATGTACACTTTCTTCTACACACATAGTTCATTTGCTATAAATCTTATAAGCTTTACTATGTGAAGAATATCCCAAGAATACTCCCTCATTACTTTTGGGATCAAACTTACCTAGGGAGGTTTTACCATTATTGTGCAAAAAGCACTTGCATCCAAATGCCCTAAGAGGGGATATGTTTGGCTTTCTCCCTTTAAGTAACTCATAGGGAGTCTTCTCTACAAGAGATCTAGTCATGCACCTGTTTATGATGTAACATGCAGTGTTCACAGCTTCTGCCCAGAAACTATGGGACAATTTACTAGAAAGAAGCATAGTCCTAGCCATATTTTCAAGTGTCATATTCTTTCTTTCAACTACTCCATTTTGTTGTGGAGTCCTAGGAGCAGAAAAATTATGATTTATGCCATGCTCATCACAAAATTCAGCAAATTTAGCATTCTCAAATTCAGTACCATGATCAAACCTAATTGATGTAAGTTGATTACCTAGTTGTTTCTGAGTTTTTCTAACAAAATAAGTAAACATGCCAAATGCTTCATCTTTAAATGTTAAAAATAATATCCAAGTAAACCTAGAATAATCATCAACAAGCACCATCACATATCTCTTACCACCTCTGCTTAATGTTCTCATTGGTCCACAAAGATCCATATGGACCAGTTCCATCATCCTGGTGGTGCTTAACACTTTCTTGCTTTTAAAAGAGGATCTTACCTGCTTCCCCCTTGCACAAGCCTCACAAACTTTATCTTCCTTAAACTTAATGTTAGGTAGTCCTATCACCAAATCCTTGGAGACTAGTTTGTTTAGTTGACTTAGACTGGCATGTTCAAGTCTCTCGCCAAAGGAGGGGATCATTATCCAACACACTTAAGCAAGGGAGTTCATTTTCTGAAAGTGTGAATAGATCTACAACATATATGTTGTTCACTCTTTTTCCCTGCAAAATTATTTTGTCAATGGTAAGATTAATCACAAAGCATTTGGTAGATGTGAATGCTACCATGTTACCTCTATCACACAATTATGATACACTTATTAGACTGTACCTCAGTCCATCTATCAAGCAGACGTTCTCAATAGAGTGAGAATCAGTCTTACCTACCTTTCCAACCCCAATGATCTCACCTTTCTTCCCATTTCCAAAGGAGACATTACCTCCTTTAAGGTTCTCAAGTGAAAGGAACTGGTTCTTGTTTTCTGTCATGTGCTTTGAGCAGCCACTATCCATGTACTATATTTGGCTGCTCCCCTTCACTTGAACCTGCAAAAGGAAATCAGGGCTTAGTCTTAGGAACCCAAACTAGTTTGGGTTCCTTTCTATAGGCAAAAAGGGTGAATCAAATTATTTTTAGAGCAACTTGGTAGCCTATTTTTCCCTTGAATAAATTCTTTGTTCTTTTTACTTGCCTTTTCTTTTGTAGTACATTCACTTTTATAGCGACCTGTTTTACCACAGTGTGTGCAAATCTTGTTCTCAGGAAGTGTAAGGTACTTGCTTTTGGAATCCCATTTAGGTGCCAGATTTCCAAAGCCTAGTCCTCTTCTGTTGCTACTATGGTGTTCCTGTAGCCATGAAAGTGCATCGGAGAACCTATTCCATTTACAAGTTCTGTCTAGCTCATGCTTGACCTTTCTTAGACTCTCCTTTAGGATTCACACCTGCTCATCCCTTTTAGAGTGAGTTGTGTGTGATCAGCTGTCTTTTTACATGTTCCTAATTTCAGTTTTATATTTTCAGATCTAAGTTCTAGAATAGTTGTGTCAAGTGCATGAACCTGGTTCTTCAATACAGTATTTTCACTTACAGTCTCACTAACCCTAAGTTTAAGGTTTTTGCACTTAGCTTTCAAAATCACACATTCTTTAGACAACTGTTCCTTTTCATTGTTTACATCCTCAGATTTATCAATTAATTCTAGAAGTAACTCAGATAACCTTTCTTTAGACAACAATTTAATCTTGTCTTTGAGATGAATTACACTTATCTCAGTTTCTTCATCATATTCTCCAATGGCCATAAGTGCTTGTTCATCCCCATCATCAACATCTAAGCTTTCATCCGAGCTTTCTCCCCAAGTAGTGACCATCACCTTGGTTAATCCTTTGCTTTTCTTGGGTTGAACATGTTCCTTTTTTCATCTCTTTCCTTTTTTCATTCAATTTCCCATTGAGGACAATTCTTGATGTGGTGATCAGTCTTTCCACACTTGTAGCATCTATCATTAGGTTGCTTCTCGGGAACTTTTAACTTACTATAGCTTCCACTTCGTGAAGGACCCTTTCCTCTCCTCAAGTATTTCTTGAAGTCCTTGGTGATCCTGGCCATTTCATCATCTTCTAGAATAGAACATTCAGTGATTCTGAGTGTCATGCTCTTTTCCTTTTTAAGTACATCCATTTTTACGGTTTGTCTCCTAAGTTCATAGGTAGTAAGATTTCCAATTAATTCATCCAGTGGCAGAGTGGCAATATTCTTTGATTCTTGAATGGCAGTGATAGTGATTTTGCTCTCCCAAGTAATAGGCAGAACCCTTGTCAATATCTTTTCGACTCTATCTTCTTCAGGAAGAATCCTTCAAAGAGACTTTAGTTCATTTGTCAAGGTAGTGAACCTTGTGTACATCTCTTGAATGGTTTCTCTTTCCTTCATAGTAAAGTTCTCATATTGAGAATACAGTAGAGTTCCTCTGGATCTCTTCACCTGAGGTGTTCTTTCATGAGCCACTTGCAGAGTGTCCCAGATTTCTTTAGCAGTGATACAACTTTGGATTCTGCTGTACTCATCTGGACCAAGTCCACAAATAAGCTATTTTTTGGCTTTAGCATTCTTCTCCCATTTCTTTAAGTCCTCAGCAGTGCAATCCGCTCTTGTCTTTGGCACCTTTACTCCTTCAGCATTTATCTTCAAGGTAGTTAGTGGACCATCGGTGACAATATCCCATAGCTCATAGTCCTCTTATATAATGTGATCTCTCATCCTGTTTTTCCACCAAGAGTAGTATTGGCCATTAAAGAGTGGTGGCCTAGCAGTGGATTGCCCTTCCCAGTTTTCAGGTGGTGCACTTATCTTGATCTTCTCCTAAGGTGTTAGCCTCTTCAAGAATAACCTGGCTCTGATACCAATTGATGTTTTATACGTCAATGCCACACAAGAGGGGGTGATTTGTGTGGTGTCTAACTTCCTTAACAAAGTAGATGAATCAATAGCCGTAAATGGCACTCTCTCTAACAAACACAATGCAACCATCGCCTTTACGATGGACAACGGTCCCCCGCATTCATCAATTACCATTTTATCCCTCTCATTGACGCTTTAAGAAGCTTCCGAAATAGGTTTTGCGTGTGCACCACTGCTAGAATTGGGGTTAATCTTCGAGGGGACGAGTAAATTAGGGTTAGAGTTAGGGGTATTAGGGAGAGGGTTGGGTAAAGGGGTAAATGATTTCCCATTGAAGGACGAAGTTGTCTTGAGGAAAAGGTCGGGTGAAGAGACGATGTCAGGAAACAGGGTTTGTAAAGAGGCGATGAGTTCCAATTGAGCATTGTGTAGGGTTTGTATACGGGTTTTGTGTTGTTGCCGGAGCTTCTTCACGACGGCAATTTCGTCGGCGCCGTCCGAGTGAGTTTCCATTGTTGATATTTATTTCAATCTTAGCTTCAGATGGCGAGGTTTAATTATTAGTGGGAAGGGTTTCTGTGAGGGGATTTTGCTGATTCTTGTACATAATTTTTAAATATTTTTAAGGATAAATTACACTAACCACTCCTATTATATGACTCAACTGCAAACATAACCTTTATGTTTTTAGATCTAATTTATTCTTCATATATTATGAAAATACTACTTACTATATATATATATATATATATATATATATATATATCATATATTATGAAAATACTACTTACTATATATATATTAATTTTAATAATACAATTTCCTTTTTACAAGGGTATTAGGTATTAAGATTTTAAAAAAAACACTTATTTCCACTTTACATGTGTCATTTGTGCGGGCGCAAAAGAGTTCAATATGTGCACATATCTTTCATGGAACAACTTAATTTCAATAATCAAATGCTTTTATGCAATTTATCAAATTTGGATTAACGTAATAATTTGATTCCTGGTTTTGTATACTTGCGTTTCAAAATGTGTTAATTGAGCGTGTAGCTACGTTTATTGATATTTTATACATCAATGCCACAAGAGAGGTTGATTTGTGTGGTGTTTAATTTTTGCGTGCACTAATTATAAAAGGACCTGGTTCTTCAAAGTGTTCCTTATACTACTGTTGCGGAAATAGTAAATGTGAAAAGTAAAGAACACAAGTATTTTTACGTAGAAAATACCCGGCTCAAAAGGTAAAAAACCCACGACCTACTACTCAGTAGGATTTTCCCCAACACTTCACTAAATCACCAAGCCAAACAGCATTTACAAAACTCTTTGTAAACCTAAGCATTAACTTTAATCCCGTTGTGGCAACCAGCCTCTAACTGTTGCGACAACTTCAAGTTAACTCTAACTTGAATACTCAGAGTACCTAATATAATTGCTTCTAGATAAAGGTGAAAGGTACAACTTGAAAACACCCACTACAATTGATCTAGAATAAAAGACAGACTCTTGGAACTGGTTCTTCTATCTGGTTCATGTAGTTTCAGGTTCGCACGCTTGAATCACACAAGAATTGCTTGCAAAATGCGTTGCTATTTTGCTCTCAATTCACGTTTAACTTCAGCGTTTGTGCATGCCTGTAGAATGAGAACATCCTGCAATATATAGAATTAGTAGAATGGGAAATAACTAGAGTTCTAATACTACTCTTCCTTGGTGGAAGAGTTCTAGTTATCTTCAACTTCTAACTCCTCCCTTATCTTGGATAAAGTTCTCTTCGAGTAAGGAGTCCTTATCCTTATCATTTATGCAACCTTTTCGATCAGGAGATATCAGATATAACAACTTGAGCTTATTTCCTTCACGTGCATCCCTTATGCTCGAATCTACCCGTGTATGTGTACAATGTGTATGGACCTGGTTCATGCTGGAGTTCCTTTGTCAATCATTAAAACAAACTTCACTTGAGCCAACGTTTATATTGCTGTTTGTGACGTGTATGAATAGTTTGGTTTTAACTCCGACTGGTTCGAATGTGTTTTGGACAAGTTCGAACCTAAAAATTAGGTGCAACAATTGTTTCTCCTATATGGTGCAGTTCTGCAATCACAGATTCATTCTAGGAAATTGACTGGTAATAGGGGCGGATCTATAGCCTTAATTATAGGGCATGCGAACCCATGATCCCTTCACCAAACTAGATATTTTACGTATATATTTTCTAGAATTCGTCCAATATTATGTATTTGCACCCATGCTCTATAAAAGTTGAATGGTGCACTTGGTTCAATAGTTAATTATTTACTCAAAGAAACAATGATCAATTCTCACTTTACACTTTATTTCCTCATTTCTTTTATGGTTCACTCATATTCTAGATATCCTAGATCCGGCGATAAGGTTTCTCGCCAGAGAAGAAACGCATTCACGGAGGTTCAACCAAGCGCAACTTCGAAATAGTGAAAGGGATTCCTGGTTCGCGGATAACCCCTAAACATAAAAGGATCAGTGTTTGTGAATTTTTGACTTCCCAAGTTCTAACTCGTATTTTGATAAAAACAGGTTTTTCATGACCCAAACTAATTAGGGTCACGTGAGAGGCACATGCTTACTCTCATAATATGTGTACACAGCTGTAACGTGCAAGGGGTATTATTTTTTGGTGAATTATTTAATATCTCTTTTTTTTCTCCCATGTTTCTCTCGTCTACTTCTTATCTCTCCTTCCTCTACTCTTCTCTTCCCATTCCTATGCTCTTCTCTCCTTAATTCTTCTTATTCGTCGAATTAGGAAGTTTGATTTAGGATTTGATGTAGTAATTCCCAAGCTTGTAGCTGATTGTACAAATTCGTTTGATCAATAAAACTTTCCAATTTATTTTCAAATCTTGAGTACATTACAAGGTTACAAATTTACGTTCTTTTGAGCAAGGATTCAATGTTACGGAGAACGTACGTTTATTTTTTACTTGCTCGTTTTACATTATAATAACTTGTTTAAGTTGTTAATTAAAAAAGTTCTTTATAATATGTCTAGAACAACTAATTGTAAGATTTATATAAATTTTTTAACTATGACATCGTCACATAGTTTTAATCTATATAAGCCAAAATTAGTTTGGATAAAGTGCTTTAACATATTCTAATGGAAAATGAAAATAAATATTTATCTATATCTATCTATCTACCAATCTCCTCTACTCTCACATGTGGAAGAATCTTATGAAAATCAAGGACAAAGATGAGCCGCATATCTATCGGAAGATTCAAACTGGCAACTCTAACTTTTTATGGGACAATTGGACTGGTAATGGTCATTTAGCTAGTCTGGTTCAAGGAACTATGAAATCGGCTAAAGTCCAAGTAAATAATTTCATCCAAAATGAAAATTGGTACATCAATAAGCTGGAGCAACTTCTTCCTATCAATATCATCAATAGCATCACCAGCTTGGATATTGGCAATTGCCACATGGATGATAATTTCCCTGTGTGGAACATCTTTGAGGATGGTCATTTCTCCAATGAAACTGCCTAGCAATCCACTAGAATGAAAAGGAATAAGAATAATTTTATGAGTAATGTTTGGCAAAATTCTATTCCCTTTAAAATTTCCTTTCTTACTTGGAGACTTTTTAAAAGAAAATTACCTTTTGATGATATGCTTGGAAGATTTGGTACTAACATCACTTCTAGATACTCTTGTTGTTCTAATACGCAGGTTGAAGTTATGCATCATGTATTCACGGGCAGCGAAGCAGCTAATTTTATTTGGAATGAAATTGGCAACCCTCTAGGAATCAAACATCAGCCTAATCCAGTCATAGGGATCTTCAAGCTATGGTGTGATGAAAAGACCAATAACATAGTGCCCCAACTGTGATTTGCTAGGAAATCTGGAAACAAAGGAGCTCGTGTAGATATGGCAACCAAAAGAGATTTCAACTCAATCATATGAAGCATCAAACTATATGGACTATTAAGGCTGTCATTTCCAAGATGATGCCTAGAGTCGATTTACAACTTCAATGGCCAGTTTTATGCAGCAGAATGGAAAGACTCAGACCATTACAATCATAGAAGCAAGTGTTATGGCAACCTCCTGCCAGGGGCACCCTCAAGGTCAATACTGATGGTAGCTACATTAAAGAGAGTGGCAAAGTTGGTATCAGAGGTATTGTTAGGGACAACAATGGCGATTTAATCATGGCCTTCTCAGTACCCATCACTTGTGATAGCAACAATATGGCAGAGGTGAAGGCTACAGAGTTTGAAGGGAAATGGTGTAATCCACTAGGATACACTAATTTCACTCTCGAACTTGATTCAATGGTCATCGCTAACATGCTTTCAAATAGAGACACTAACAACCTAAAGATCAAGATGGTGATCGACAAGACCATTGACATCTTACAACTTGCCACTGTGACTGTGCAACATTGCTTTCGAGAGGGAAACCAAGTAGCAGACTCGTTGGCTAAACTTGCTGCCAATACTCAACAGAGTATAATCTGTCAAACTTACCAGGAATTGCCTACAAATGCTAAAGATCCCTTCTTATTAGATAAGTGATAAATGCCTAGTATAAGGACAAAGTATGAAAAGTCCAATTTTTTTGTTAGTTGAAGTTTGTATAAATAGTGATTAGTAGGAGGCAGTTCGAACTCCTTCTGATTTATAGGTGGTGGATTCACCATTGTTGTATACTTAGTAGGTCAGGTTTTAGCCCCCCTCAATGCTCTTTTTTGGTAATACAACACAACCCAGCCTACTGTCTGGTTAAAAAAAAATCTATCTATATCTATCTATATTATTATAAAAGCATGAATGTTTTATGCTAAATGTTGAACGACAAAAATTTCCTTTAAACTTTGATTGACTTTTATGTCCTTAAATAGTTATATAATTTAAGAATATAATTGTAATTACCAGGGTTAGAATTCTTTTCAGATTTAAATTGCACATATACAACCCTACAAAGTTTATACTTTATTTCCATTAGGATTCATATTAGATACGATTTACATTATTCAATCAAAGTTAAATTTTTCACTAGGATTCTTATAATTTATACACTTAGAATTCTTGTCATCAGTGCCACATAGTTCAAGAGAAATCCGATTATTTTATATAAGTTCTCTTCTCTTATTATATCTTTACTTCTCTGCGTATTGTCTCGGAGCTTGATATTTTTATATTTTAGTTTTTGAATTCCATATATAATATCATTGGTGATTGATACTTCTTGAGATTTAAGTGATTTTTATGGATTGTAATTGCTCATCCAATTTTTAGTAACTTCAAATTATTCACATGAATTGGTTATAAGTTTAAATTTTCGTAGGCTGAAATATTTTATAGTGTGTTTAATACCAAGATTGAATTGAAAAGACAATTTAAAATTTAACAAAAATTACTATAATACTTAGGAATGTATTTTTACTATACTATTTGGATGAAACTCTACAGACTAGATACTAATGGATAATGTGTAACTTAACATACTGGTAACTTCTGAATTAGAGCTAAAAATTAACATATAGCGGAATCAATAATTAAAGATAAAAAAAATAGATTGTAAAATTTCACTTATAAATTTGAAAATCACAAGTACATATTTTAATGTCAAAAAATTTAGTGTATATAAGATTTTGTTTCATATGGTATGAGTATGATTCTTTGGAAGGAAATTAGGTGGAATGACTTCTTTGAGTGTGTTTGCTTAGTTATGCATAGCTTTAACGATTTTCAATAGTTTATAAGTTAAAGTAAAATAAAGATATTTAAGAAACTTTGCAATGATTCTAAAAATAAAAATTGAGGTTGCTAAGAGCAGACACTTTCTACTGTTGAGTACTGAATAATTTTTCTCAGACAATAATTTTTCTCCTATAGTTACGCCAATAAATGGTTAATGATATTTAGCTACTCAGTTTAAAAAGTATTATCTAATTATATTTTTATACAAGTAATAGTACTGCCTAATTGTTGATTTTGATGCTCTAGAAAACGTCTTTTCATTTGAAATTTTTGCCACTCATTGATACAATTATTGAAAGAACTATATCTCTTGTCATATATATATTTTTAATTTAACATGAATTTATAAAAGTGTTTTCTTATCATATAATTGTTTTTATAGATTAACGCGGAAAATTACGTGTAACGCACGTGAATAGAAACTAGTTATTATAGAAGTATGAATATAATGTTGGTTGACAAAAATATTCTTATAATATTAAACATAATAACTCACAATAAAAGGACATAACCAGAATACTATACGTTAGCTATGTAATCCTATTACTTTTAGGACTACATACTTCTTAAACCTACACGTTAGGCCATATGTAATCCTATTGGTAATCACTTTTCGAACATAGGCGTTCTTTTTGAACCATATATGCCTATATTCTTAATTATATTTGGACTACAACGATGAGAAGTGTGAGTATACAAAAGTATTGCTAAAATATTGAATTTATCTCTTTTGTAAAAGTGTTTCAGTTGTTTAGAGTCTTTAGGACTTCGAACTCATTAAATAAAGTGCACTCTTGGTTGAATTAATACTAATATATTTATGTTTGAAGTTGTCACTCAAGTTTTCATGTAGACCATATATATTTTGTAGAACAACGAATAAGAGCTTTGAATTAGAAAAGGATTTGGCCACCTTTCACGTGACAATATTCACTCCAGTCAAAGTTAAACAAAAACTCAACACAATCTATGTTGTAAAACTTCGCTTCAAATTTTTGAAAAGAAAATTGGAAAAAAGATAAAGTCTCTAGAGAATTGAAATGCTAAAAAAAATAATAAAAAATTAAAGAGCGGACTAATGGTAAATACAATTTTTACATATAGTAGGCATTAAAGCATGTATCATGCACTTGTGACTTGAGCTATTTTGCGGTAGAAGGTAAAAGTAAAACAATGACATGTTAACTTATGTATTTTAAGTTGTATTTTCGTATCATACTTCTTTATTTTTGTAGTTCAAGTAAATTGTGGTCGTATTTTTTAGTTTTGAAAAATCATATGCACTGACATAGTGTTTAAGTTTAAATATTTTATATTAACAGATTAATCGTTTGTGCAATTATTTTGTATTCAAGTATTACTTTAGTTTTTTTTTAAGGAAACGGGATAGATTTTATTAATTAATACTAGCATTATTCAAAATTGTTACAGACCACATATTTTCAGCATTTAAAATTTATCTTATTTTTTCCAAGTCAATTTCTTTACAACGTGTTTCTTTTTGTATGTAATTTTTTTTGTAGAAATTTAACTTTCCTAATCCTTTTATATGAATAATTGCCTAAATTAATACATTTGATCCGTTGGCCAAAAATAATTACAACCATTAGAGAGGTCTCTAATCCTATTTTATTTTTTACAGCAATTAGAGTAGAATAGGTTTCTGATTCTGTTTCTTTTCTGACAGAAAATAAGTTTATATGAAATAATGACCGAAATAACTCCATATTCATTAAAGTGTAAAAGCCAAGACCTTGCCTAATATTAAATAGTTTGAAATTAATTAAAATTTTAGTAGCACCTTTGGAATGAAGCGTGGTTGATAAGTGTTTGAGAAGGAATCTTTATGCTAATGACAACTTGTCACGATCCGAAATTTCCTACCGACGGGACTGTGATGGCGCCTAACATTTCACTTGCTAGGCAAGCCAACGTTAGAAAATCGTCAAACCAATTCCTTATTTCCATTCAGTAAATAACAATAATTATCTAAAATGAAATATAATAAGTGCGGAATATCATAAAACTGTATTAATTACTACCACCCGGATCTGGAATCACAATTCACGAGCATTCTAGAATTTGCTACAAGTAATAGTCACAAAGAAATACAACTGTCCGAATGAAAGAAACAGTAGAACAGAAAAGATAGATGGAGACTTCAAGGTCTGTGAACGCCGACAAATCTACCTTGAGTCTCCGAACAGCGGACCAATAGCAAAATCTCGATCAGCCCGAGCCGGTATAAAAATCTGCACAGAAAGTGCAGAGTATAGTATCAGTACAACCGACCCCATGTACTGGTAAGTGTCGAGCCTAACCTCGATGAAGTAGTGACGAGGCTAAGGCAAGGCACCTACAATTTAACCTATACAATTTAACAGTGTATATGCAAATAACAGAAATGAAGAACTAAATAGAAAATGTCGGGAGAGGGAACATACTAAGGAAAATACAAGATAAAGAACTACAACAGAATGATCACCGGAGCAGTCAATATACCATGAATCAACAGAAATAGTGAATACAGTAAGGAAATATGCACGACATCACCCTACGTGCTTTTACTCTTAATCTCACCATAAAATCAATAGAAACGGCATGGCATCACCCTTCGTGCATTAACTCTCATATCATGGCACGGCATCACCCTTCGTGCTTTTACACTCACAATATGGCACGACATCACCCTTCGTGCATTAACACTCACAATATGGCACGGCATCACCCTTCGTGCATTAACTCTCATATCATGGCACGACATCACCCTTCGTGCTTTTACACTCATAATATGGTACGACATCACCCTTCGTGCTTTTACACTCACAATATGGCACGACATCACCCTTCGTGCATTAAAACTCACAATATGGCACGACATCACCCTTCGTGCATTAACACTCATATCATGGCATGGCATCACCCTTCGTGCATTAACACTCTTCCTTACCATAATGTAATGCATAAATAACAACAGGGAGATATAGTAACAAGTACAAACCTTACTTCAATATTTGGTTCCATAATATCATTCTCAACTTTAAAATAAAAACTCAATTATCACCAGAAATTCCGTAAACATGATAAGAACGATAAATTGAACAACACTAGTATAACACGTAGCAATTTGGCATAGGAAAGAGACAATATTAAAAAAAATAGAGAAACATGAAAAACAGGTAAATTGGCTGCGCATAAGTACTCGTCACCTCACATATACGCCGCTCACATGGATTTCACTTAGCAAGTAATCTAAGGTTCTTAATTTTCTCAAGTCAGGGTTAGATACAATACTTACCTCGCTCTGAAGGCCACTTAATTCTCAATCACAGCTTTTCCTTTGGAATTCACTTCCAAACCACTCGCATCTATTCAAAAATGACTCAATAATATCAAATATTGCTAAAGGAATCAATTATGTTGCATAAATTAAATTTCCCAAATTTTTCTCCAAAAAGTCAAAAAATTGACCCCGGGCCCGCTTGGTCGAAACCCGAGGTTCGGACCAAAATCCTTTTACCCATTCACCCCCGAGCCCGAATATGTAATTAGTTTTGGAATCTGACCTCAAATTGAGGTCTAAATCCATAAATTTCCGAAATCCCTAGTTTCTACCCTAACCCCTAATTCTACCATGAAAACTCTAGATTTTAGGTTAAAAATTCAAGAAATATAACGGGTAATTGAAAGAAAATGGTTTAGAATCACTTACTAACAATTTGGGGAAGAAATGACTCTTGAAAAATTGCCTCTCACCGTTTGGTTTTTAAGAAAAATGGGTTTCTCGCTAAAATCACGTTTTTGGATTCTGTTAAGTGTTGGGCGACAGTGTTCATCGCGTTCGCGAGAGCACTGTCGCATTCGCGAGGCAGTGCTCGCATTCGCGTAGGATACCCTTCCCTGGTCTTCGCGTTCGCGAGACATTGCTCACGTTCGCGATGAAAAAAAGGCTGACTCCCCCTCCCCAGTGCCTAACACTACGCGTTCGCGAAGGGTAACGTCCCCATCGCTTCGCGTTTGCGACCAAGTCTTGGCGTTCGCGTGAGTACCTCCGCGAACGCGAAAAAGAACATGCCAGAATACAGAATCTGCAGAAAAAACCAGATTTTCAAAGCCCAAAACATCCCGTAGCCTATCCGAAACTCACCCGAGCCCTCGGGGCTCCAAACCAAACATGCACACAAGTCCAAAAATATCATACGAACTTGCTCGCACGATTAAATCGCCAAAATAATACCTAGAATTACGAATTTAGCACCAAATCAAATAAAATTCTCAAGAACACTTTAAAATTTATATCTTCTCAACCGGACGTCCGAATCACGTCAAATCAACTACGTTTCTTACCAAATTTCACAGACAGGTCTTAAATATCATAACGAACTTGTACCGGGCTCCGAAACCAAAATACGGACCCGACACTAACAATGTCAAATGTCAATCAATTCTTGAAAACAAATAAATTGTCAGACTTTTAATTTTTATCAAAAATTCATAACTTGAGCTAGGGACCTCCGAATTCGATTCCGGGCATACGCCCAGGTCCCATAATTCGATACGGACCCACCGGGACCGTCAAAACATGGATCCAGGCCCGTTTACCAAAAATGTTGACTGAAGTCAACTAAAATTAACTTTTAAGGCAAAAATTCTTATTTTCATTAGTTTCAACATAGAAGCTTTCCGAAAACTTGCTCGGATTGCACACGCAAATCGAGAAGGGTAAAAATGGCATTTTAAGGCTTAAGAGCGCATATTCGAGTTCTAAATCATAAGATGACCTTTTGGGTCATCACAATCTCCACCTCTAAAACAACCGTGCGTCCTCTAACGGACATAGAAAAGTACCTGGGCTGGTAAAAAGGTGGGAATATCTACTCTGCATATCAGACTCGGACTCCCAAGTAACTGCCTCAATGGACTGACCTCTCCACTACACTCGAACTGAAGGGTAACTCTTTGACCTCAACTAACGAACCTGTCGGTCTAGAATGGCCACCGGCTCCTCCTCGTAAGTCAAATCCTTGTCCAACTGGACAGAGCTGAAATCTAACACGCGGGACGGGTCACCATGATATTTTCGGAGCATAGACACATGGAATACCAGATGAACTGAGGATAACCCTGGAGGCAACGCAAGTCTATAAGCTACCTCTCCCACTCTCTCGAGGATCTCAAATGACTGGATATACCTAGGGCTCAACTTGCCCTTCTTCCAAAATCTCATAACACCCTTCATGGGCGATACCCGAAGCAATATTCTTTCTCTAACTATGAATGCAATATCACGAACTTTACGGTCAGTATAACTCTTTGCCTGGACTGAGCTATACGAAGTCGATCCTGTATTATCTTGACCTTGTCCAAGGCCTCCTGAACTAAATCTGTACCCAATAACCGAGCCTCCCCTGGCTCAAATCACCCAACTGGTGACCTACACTGTCTACCATATAATGCCTCATAGGGAGCCATCTGAATGCTCGACTGGTAGCTGTTATTGTAGGCAAACTCCGCTAATGGAAAAAATTGATTCCAAGAACCTCCAAAGTCAATAACACAGGCGCGAAGCATATCCTCCAAGATATGAATAGTATGCTCTGATTGCCCGTCCGTCTGAGGATGAAATGTTGTGCTCAACTCAACCTATGTACCCAACTCACGCTGAACTGCCCTCCAAAAGTGCGAGGTAAACTGTGTAACTCGATCAGAAATGATAGACACGGGCACCCCGTGAAGACGGACGATCTCATGAATGTAAATCTCTGCCAACCGCTCTGAGGAATAGGTAACTGCCACAGGAATAAAATGTGCTGACTTGATCAACCTGTCCACAATGACTCAAACTGCGTCAAATCTTCTCTGAGTCCGTGGGAGCCCAACAACAAAATCCATAGTGATACACTCCCACTTCCACTTAGGAATTTCTATCTTCTGAAGCAAACCACCAGGTCTTTGATGCTCGTACTTAACTTGCTGACAATTTAGACACCGAGCTACATATGCAACTATATACTTCTTCATTCGCCTCCACCAATAATGCTGCCACAAGTCCTGATACATCTTGGCGGCGCTCGGATGAACAGAATACTGGGAACTGTGGGCTTCTTCAAGAATTAATTCACGAAGCCCATCCACATTAGGCACACAAATATGGCCTTACATTCGCAGAACCCCATCTTCCCCCACAATAACTTGTTTGGTATCACCGTGCTGCACCGTGTCCTTAAGGACAAGTAAATGAGGATCATCATATTGCCTCTCTCTGATGCGCTCATATAAAGAAGATCGAGCGACTGTGCAAGCTAGAACTCGACTGGGTTCTGAAACATCTAACCTCACGAACTGATTAGCCAAAGTCTGAACATCTGCAGCTAATGGCCTCTCACCAACCGGAATAAAAGCAAGACTGCCCATACTCACAACCTTTCTACTCAAAGCATCAGCCACCACATTGGCCTTTCCGGGGTGATACAAATTATAAAATGGTGATATCATAGTTTTTCAACAACTCCAACCATCTTCTGTGCCTCAAATTAAGATCCTTTTGTTTGAACAGATACCGAAGGCTACGATGATCAGTAAATACCTCACACGAGACACCGTAGAGGTAATGCCTCCAAATCTTCAGCGCATGAACAATGGCTGCCAATTCTAAGTCATGAACAGGATAATTCTTCTCGTGAACTTTCAATTGCCGCGACGCATATGCAATTACCTTGCCATCTTGCATTAATACTGCACCAAGCCCAATGTGAGATACGTCACAATATACCATATACGATCCTGAACTTGTGGGTAATACCAACACTGGCGCCGTAGTCAAAGCAGTCTTGAGCTTCTGAAAGCTCGCTTCACACTCGTCTGACCACCTGAATGGGGGCACCCTTCTGGGTCAATCTGGTCAACGGGGCTGCTATGGATGAAAACCCTTCCACGAACTGACGATAATAACCTGCTAAACCTAGAAAACTCCAGATCTTTGTAACTGAAGTAGGTCTAGGCCAATTCTGAACAGCCTTAATCTTCTTAGGATCCACCTTTATGTCTTCTGCCGATACAACATGCCCCCAAAAATGCAACTGAGTCTAACTAAAACTCATATTTTGAAATTTTGGCATATAACTGATTATTCTTCAAAGTCTGAAGCATACTCTGAAGATGCTGCCCATGCTCCTCTCGACTGCTGGAGTAAATCAAGATATCATCAATGAATATAACCACAAAAGAACCCAAATAGGGCTTGAACTCCCGATTCATCAAATCCATTAGTGTTGATGGGGCGTTGGTAAGCCCAAATGATAATACTAGGGATTCGTAATGCCCATACCAAGTCCAAAAAGCTGTATTAGGGACATCAGATGCCCTAATCTTCAACTGATGGTTACCAGACCTCAAAATTATTTACCCAAATTAACGAGTCACATTTAACACCACCTGGGCGGGTACCTATCTCGTAGGTTAAAACTCAATAATTACAACACGAATTTGGCAAGTATGCACAGAGAATTTCATATAATTCTTTTTAAAAAATAAGCCTAGCAGGCATGACTCCCTATTAGTACTATTGTTACACCCTATATTTTCGTACGTAAAAATGCGTCGTAAGCAAACTAATGTAGGACCAAAAATGAGATAATATTTAAAAGTATATAAAGTAATTTAATCATGTTACCTCTGAGGTTACAAATATTGAAGATCATGAACAACAAGTACAAAGAGGGTTGGACAGTTCAGAAGCTAAAGCAATTAAATAAAACAATATTTCGTCGAAAGTCGACAAGTTGGGAATGTTATAACATGTACCTTTGGGGTGAGACTAGGGTGATTAACATGATAAGGAGATTATGTTATGATTTATATTAGTCGTATGACATCCGTGTGTTATGTTTTAATGTCAAGCGAGTTGTGAAATAAAAGTCGATGAAAGTCATCACAAGTTACACTCATAAGTTTTACTGAAATTTTGGGTCAAATGTAACTGCGATTTTCTCCCAATATACTTAGACTTATGGGGTGTTCTACCCATCAAATTAAAGATCTATGAGTCTATTTTCCAACGCATTAAACCGTTTGTCAATATGACATTGGAGTAGAAAGATATGGGCATTTGTACGATACTGCGCAAGCTGCTAGGTGACAAGTAGGTGTGTCACCTACTTGCTTAAATGAAAGCCCAAAAATGGGCCATTTCGGGTCGTCCAAAGAGGCCTTTTAAGGGCCTATTTTCTTCATATATTAGACTTAAAATAGAGCATAATAACCAGACATAAGCTCTGCAAAGAATCCTCCCAAAAATTTCCACAAACCCTAATTGATTTTCTCTCCCTTTCAAGTTCCAATTGGAGGTAAAACCTAGAGTTTGAAGAACCAAGATAAGAGCTGAGTTATCCAACAAATAACGTGAGTTTACTTCTCTCTTTCATCCAATTTTTCTTCTGTAAATTCATGGTAAGTCGACGGTGATCGGAAGCCGTGAGTTCGAGTTATTCACTTGTAGCGGACTGTTTTGTGGATTGTTTTGTGTTGCTGTTGGGCTGCGTGTTTTACTACTATTTTGTGGAGTTTTGGAGGAGGAAGGGGGTTTATAAACACCATATAAATGTGGGGTGGTTGGCTGGTAGTTCGTCATAACATTTTCGGGTCGTTTGACACTACTACGGTGGTCGTTTTGTGTACGAAGAGATTGGGGTGTGTTGGGCTGTTTTGTAGTATTTGATGGTGTATATAGGGCTGGAAAATGATGTATATATGTTGTTATTGTTCTGTTCTTGTATTGTTGGTGTTATCTTGAATTTGGAGGAAGTAAGGATTATAGGGGAGATGCTGCCCGTTTTAATACAAAATAAGTTTGTCGTTCGTTGTGCGATAGTTGTACCTTTCGTAACTTAACGATAGTATTATTATCGTTCTTGTATATTAAGGTGCAAAGAGGTGAGTTCAACTTGGTGATTGGAAAGATTGTGATAAGGTATGTTAAGGCTAAGCCTTCCTTCATTTTGGCATGATCTCGTAGCTACATGTGTTAGTAATGAGACAAAAGAGAAGTTCATATTCATGAATTTATTCACACTATTCTAGTCTCATAAGTTACAATATTATTCCTTATCGAGATTCTATATTCAATTTAGTATTGTCTTCTTCCAGTCAAGAGAGCAACAAGCCTATATATACAGTATTACAGTATTTTCATTACCATCGAGCTATAATCGATGGGCAGGCCCCTATTGGGCAACCTATGATCAGATGGAAAGTTATATACCGAGCCTACTGTGGCCGAGCGCCTATGAGCGAGCCCAGCATGGTCGAGATACATAGCCTAGTATGGCCGAGCACCTATGAGCGAGCCTACTATGGCACAGCAGTTATATATACCGAGCCTTATAAGGCCGTACAATTATTTTACTTACTACATTGAAGGAGTTGAGTCAGTATCAGCAGGTAAGTATATCTCCAGATCATCTTTGACTCCCAGTTACTTCCAGTTATTATATTATCAGTTCAGTTTCGATTTTCAGTTATGTTATTGCCTTATATACTCGGTACATTATTTCGTACTGACGTCCCTTTTCCGGGGATGCTGCATTTCATGCATGCAGGTTCAGATAGACAGACGAGTAGATCTCCTCAGTAGGTGTTTCCCGAGTTCAGCCTGATCGGTAAGCTCCACGCCTTTCGGAGTTGCCAGGTCTAGAGTGTTGTGTACATCTTATGTATATCTGTATATATGTTATGGGTAGGTCGGGGCCCTGTTCCGATCATAGTACATCTATCAGTAGAGGCTTGTAGACATATCCTGTTGGTTAGTGCAGTATGTTGGGTTTGTAGGCCTGGTATGTATAATTTGGTGGTTTGTCAGCTGTAATAGCTATGACGGCCTTTTCAGCCTAGCTTTATATTGATGTTTAGTTAGCGCTAGTTTCCATTCAATTTATATTTTGCTTCGCAAATTGTCTTGCAAGGTGGCCCCATGGCCAAAGTATGACATTATGTGTTCAGAGTCCCTTAGTCGCAATTTGGTACGCCAGGTTAGGTGAGGCACCGGTTGCTTGTCTCGCTCCTAGGTTCGGGGCGTGACAAACTTGGTATCAGAGCAGTTCTATCCTAGGGAGTCTACAAGCCGTGTCTAGTAGAGTCTTGTTTATAGATGTGTTGTGCACCACATTATATAAGCAGGGCACTACAGGGCATTTAGGAGTTGGTTACCCTTCTTTGAAATCTAAATCGTGCTATAGAATTGAGTTATAGGAAATTTGAATTAAACTTATGTGTTGGTGTTTGCATGCACAGATGACGGTGACTAGGAAGACTACGGCTAGCCAGAGGAGAGATACAGCAGTAGGTGAGGGGACCAGCAGGGTACCCCCAGTAGATGGGGCCCAGTCTGAGGCTCAAGGTGAGACCCCTACTCAGCCATTACCGACTCCTCCACCAACTACGGAGATT
Source organism: Nicotiana tabacum (assembly GCF_000715075.1). NCBI lineage: Eukaryota > Viridiplantae > Streptophyta > Magnoliopsida > Solanales > Solanaceae > Nicotiana > Nicotiana tabacum. The sequence continues at coordinate 92,657,838 of NC_134102.1, forward strand.
CCTAGGGAAACCGCACATCCAGTTCCCCCTCCACTTCCATCATATCAGGACTTGAGGAGTGCGGTACATTTGTTGACACAGTTAGTAGCTACCCAGCAACAGGCTAGGGTATCAGCTACTGCAGGAACTTCTGAGGGGTCTGGGAGTTTAAGGGTCCGAGAGTTTATTGCTTTGAGTCCCCCAGAATTCACGGGGACAGATCAGAGGGAGGACCCGTAGGATTTCATAGATCAGCTTCACAGGATCTTTCGTGTTATGCATGCCACGGAGAAAGAGGCAGTTGAGCTAGCAGCTTTTCGACTCCGAGATATAGCCATCCTTTGGTACGAGGGATGGGAGAGGTCCAGGGGACGTGATGCACCTCCAGCTATTTGGGAGAATTTTTCAGATGCCTTCCTTGACCAGTACTTACCACGGGAGATCCGACAGGCTCGAGTCGATCAGTTTCTAGCCCTCAAGCAGGGTAATATGAGTGTTCGAGAGTATAGTCTCCATTTTGACTCATTGGCCAGATATGCACCATCCATAGTTGCTACTATGCGGGACAAGATTCACAGGTTTATAGCAGGGTTAGCCCCAGAGTTAACCGAGGCATGTGCCACCGCTGCATTGCAGGATAGTATGGATATCTCCCGGATTCAGGCATTCGCCCAGAATATAGAAAGGGGTAGGCGTCGGCAGCAGGGTACAGAGAGGGCTGAGCAAGGGCAACGTAAGAGGATGAGATTTCCCAGGTCTCAGGAGCAATATCAGGGTAGTTATAGGACCCAGTACTTCGGACGGCCACCTAGGCCTCTGCTACCTCAGTTACAGGGTTACAGGTATGACCGTTATACTAAGTCAGGACCAGGTGAGAGCTCACGGGCGTCGGGTTTGCAGCGACAGCGAGGATCTGCGCAGACATGGTCATTTCCTCCACGGTGTGACATCTGTGGTAGAGGACACTTGGGCCAATGCCGAGCAAGTTCTGATGCTTGTTATACATGTGGGCATCCAGGGCATATGATGCGAGATTGCCCAAATAGATATTCGGGGGGAATGGCACAACCAGCGAGTTCAGCAACAGGATCATCTATGTCAGTGCATCCTTCAGGGCGCGAGTCTCAGTCTTCGGCTGGTAGAGGTCGGGGCAGAGGTAGAGGTTCCAGTTCAAGTGGTAATCAGAACCGTATCTATGCTTTAGCGGGTCGACAGGACCAGGAGTCTTCACCAGACGTTGTGACAGGTATATTAACCATTTGCTCTCACGATGCTTATGCTTTGATAGACCCAGGATCTACTTTATCGTATATTACCCCATTTGTCGCGAGGAATTTTGGTATAGTGCCTGAAATACTAAGTGATCCTTTTGCGGTATCTACACCGGTCGGAGAATCGATTATTGCTAAACGGGTTTACCGAGGTTGTACGGTGACAATTTGTAGTCGTCAGACCTCAGCTGACCTAGTTGAGCTAGAGATGATGGATTTTGATGCTATCATGGGCATGGACTGGTTGGCAGCTTGCTATGCCACAGTTGATTACCAAGCAAAGGCAGCCAGATTTCAATTTTCCGGGTGAGCCAGTCCTTGAATGGGTAGGTAATACACCAACACCCAGAGGTAGGTTTATTTCCTATCTGAAGGCGAGGAAAATGATCGCAAAATGGTGCATTTATCATATTGTGCGAGTTAGAGATGCAGATGCTGAGATACCTACACTTCAGTCTATTCCCGTAGTCAAAGAGTATGCAGATGTGTTTCCAGATGAGCTTCCAGGTATTCCTCTAGAGCGAGAGATTGATTTTAGCATCGATTTGCTTCCAGGAACTCAACCAATATCCGTTCCTCCATATAGAATGGCACCTGGCGAATTGAAGGAGTTAAAGGAGCAGTTAAAAGATTTGTTGGAGAAAGGTTACATTAGGCCCAGTACCTCACCTTGGGGTGCACCAGTACTATTTGTGCGGAAAAAAGACGGCTCGCTGAGGATGTGTATCGATTATAGGCAGCTGAACAAGGTAACTATTAAGAATAAGTATCCACTTCCAAGGATCGATGACTTGTTTGATCAGTTGCAGGGGGCTAGATGCTTTTCAAAGATAGATTTGAGGTCGGGGTACCACCAGGTCAGAGTTCGGGAAAAAGATATTCCGAAGACAGCCTTCAGGACCCGATATGGCCACTTCGAGTTCCTTGTCATGTCCTTCGGGTTGACTAATGCACCCGCTGTATTTATGGACTTGATGAATAGCCTATTCCGGCCATTTTTAGATCTGTTCGTGATAGTATTTATTGATGATATTCTGGTTTATTCCCGTTCAAAGGATGAGCATGCGGACCACCTGCGAGCGGTACTCCAAACCCTCCGTGATCGTAAGTTGTATGCTAAGTTTTCTAAATGTGAGTTCTGGTTAAAATCTGTAGCATTCTTGGGGCATATTGTATCAGATGAAGGGATAAAGGTGGACACTCAGAAGATTGAGGCCGTGAAATATTGGCCTAGACCTACCACTCCGACAGAGGTTCGTAGCTTTCTAGGCTTAGCAGGATACTATCGGAGGTTCGTAGAGGATTTTTCTTCCCTTTCGGCACCATTGACGAAGTTGACACAGAAAGAAACTAAGTTTCAATGGACAGAGGCTTGTGAGCGGACTTTCCAAGAGCTTAAGAACAGGTTGACCTCAGCTCTAGTTCTAACCCTTCCAGAGGGTCTAGAGGGTTATGCCGTGTATTGTGATGCATCAGGTGTCGGGTTAGGATGTGTCCTGATGCAACATGGGAAGGTAATTGCGTATGCTTCAAGGCAGTTGAGGAAGCACGAGAGGAATTATCCGACCCACGACCTCGAGTTAGCTGCGGTTGTCCATGCACTTAAGATATGGCGGCATTATTTATATGGTGTTCATGTTGATGTAATTACTGATCATAAAAGCCTACAATATATCTTCAAGCAGAAAGAGTTGAATTTGCGACAGAGGCGATGGCTTGAGTTATTGAAAGATTACGATGTTAACATTCTCTACCATCCAGGGAAAGCTAATGTTGTAGCAGATGCATTAAGTCGTCGATCTATGGGTAGCTTAGCACATGTAGATCCCGAGAAAAGACAATTAGCTAGAGAGATTCATCAATTGTCTTCGTTGGGGGTTCGGTTAGTAGATTCTGAGGATGGTGGAGTTGTACTCCAAAACACTACAAAATCATCCCTCATAGCGGAAGTCAAGGAAAGGCAGTACGAGGACCCAGAGTTGGTCGAGCTGAGAGAGCGAGTTCCGCAGCAGAAGAAACCACTGTTAGAGCTAAAGGGAGATGGGGTTCTCAGATATAGGGGTCGTTTGTGTGTTCCAGATGTAGCAGGGCTACGAGACAGGATTATGTCAGAGGCACATTATTCATGGTATTCCATCCATCCTGGGTCGACGAAGATGTATCATGACATTAAGGATATATACTGGTGGAATGATATGAAGAAGAACATTGCTGAGTTTGTCGCCCAATGTACTAGTTGCCAGCAAGTGAAGATAGAGCACCAGAAGCCTGGAGGGCTAATGTAGACTATAGAGATCCCGACATGGAAATGGGAGGCGATAAACATGGACTTTATCACGGGTTTACCTCGTTCTAATCGTAAGTTCGATTCCATATGGGTGATAGTCGATAGGCTCACGAAATCAGCTCACTTCCTACCGGTCAGATCTACACATACAACAGAAGATTATGCCAAGTTATATATTAAGGAGATAGTGCGGCTACATGGAGTACCAGTTTCTATTATATCTGACCGTGGGGCTCAGTTTACAGCACATTTTTGGAGGTCATTTCAGAGAGGTCTAGGGACTCAGGTGAATCTCAGCACAGCTTTTCATCCACAGACTGATGGACAAGCCGAGCGCACAATTCAGACGCTCGAGGATATGTTACGAGTATGTGTGTTGGATTTTAAAAGAAGTTAGGATGAACATCTACCTCTTGTCGAGTTTGCATATAATAACAGTTACCACTCCAGTATTCAGATGGCTCCGTACGAGGCTTTGTATGGGCGTAAGTGCAGATCTCCTATAGGGTGGTTTGATGTTGGGGAATCTGGGTTATATGGGCCAGACCTGGTTCAACAGGCCATAGAGAAAGTAAAGCTTATCCGGGAGCGACTGTTGACAGCTCAGAGTCATCAGAAGTCATATTCTGACGTGCGGCGACGAGACTTAGAGTTCAGGATTAATGACTGGGTATTCTTAAAGGTATCACCTATGAAGGGCGTGATGAGGTTTGGCAAGAAAGGCAAGCTTAGCCCACGGTATATTGGGCCTTATAGGATCATTCGGAGAGTGGGCCAAGTAGCTTATGAGTTAGAGTTGCCCTCAGAATTGGAGTCTGTCCATCCGGTTTTTCACGTATCTATGCTACGGAAGTGCATTGGCGATCCTACCCGAGTGGTGCCCACGGATGATGTACAGATTACAGAGAACTTGTCATACGAGGAAATTCCAGTTGCCATCCTAGACCGACAAATCCGCAATCTACGAAATAAGGAGGTAGCTTCCGTAAAGGTTTTATGGAGGAGCAAGAATGTAGAAGAGATGACGTGGGAATCGGAGGAAGAAATGAAGTCTAAATACCCCCACCTATTTCAAACTGAAGATATGGTTCGAGATGGGATGCTACAACATAGCTCTATGTAGGCTAGCAGGTCATCAGGTAAGCTTTTATTTTTCACTTTCAATATTTATGATTTACGGTCGGTGAGGCAAATTGCTCCTATTTATAAAGATTGGCCATGTGTGGCATGCATAGTATATTTTCTGGCTGCATGCAGGTTGGTTTTAACCTAGTGTACGAAGGATACTTTGGAAAAATTTTCCAAAGTCTCTAAGAGTAAACATTCGAGGACGAATGTTCCCAAGGGGGGAGTGATGTTACACCCTATAGTTTCGTACGTAAAAATGCGTCGTAAGCAAACTAATGTAGGACCAAAAATGAGATAATATTTAAAAGTATATAAAGTAAGTTAATCATGTTACCTCTGAGGTTACAAATATTGAAGATCATGAACAACAAGTACAAAGAGGGTTGGACAGTTCAGAAGCTAAAGCAATTAAATAAAATAATGTTTCGTCGAAAGTCGACAAGTTGGAAATGTTATAACATGTACCTTTGGGGTGAGACTAGGGTGATTAACATGATAAGGAGATTATGTTATGATTTATATTAGTCGTATGACATCCGTGTGTTATGTTTTAATGTCAAGCGAGTTGTGAAATAAAAGTCGATGAAAGTCATCACAAGTTACACTCATAAGTTTTACTGAAATTTTGGGTCAAATATAACTGCGATTTTCTCCGAATATACTTAGAGTTATGGGATGTTCCACCCATCAAATTAAATATCTATGAGTCTATTTTCCAACGCATTAAACCGTTTGTCAATACGACATTGGAGTAGAAAGATATGGGCATTTGTGCGATACTGCGCAAGCTGCTAGGTGACAAGTAGGTGTGTCACCTACTTGCTTAAATGAAAGCCCAAAAATGGGCCATTTCGGGTCGTCCAAAGAGGCCTTTTAAGGGCCTATTTTCTTCATATATTAGACTTAAAATAGAGCATAATAACCAGACATAAGCTCTACAAAGAATCCTCCCAAAAATTTCCACAAACCCTAATTGATTTTCTCTCCCTTTCAAGTTCCAATTGGAGGTAAAACATAGAGTTTGAAGAACCAAGATAAGAGCTGAGTTATCCAACAAATAACGTGAGTTTACTTCTCTCTTTCATCCAATTTTTCTTCTGTAAATTCATGGTAAGTCGTTCTATACTTGTAAGAACTCACGGGACGGTGATCGGAAGCCGTGAGTTCGAGTTATTCACTTGTAGCGGACTGTTTTGTGGATTGTTTTGTGTTGCTGTTGGGCTGCGTGTTTTACTACTATTTTGTGGAGTTTTGGAAGAGTAAGGGGGTTTATAAACACCATATAAATGTGGGGTGGTTGGCTGGTAGTTCGTCATAACATTTTCGGGTCGTTTGACACTACTACGGTGGTCGTTTTGTGTACGAAGAGATTGGGGTGTGTTGGGCTGTTTTGTAGTATTTGATGGTGTATATAGGGCTGGAAAATGATGTATATATATTGTTATTGTTCTGTTCTTGTATTGTTGGTGTTATCTTGAATTTGGAGGAAGTAAGGATTATAGGGGAGATGCTGCCCGTTTTAATACAAAATAAGTTTGTCGTTCGTTGTGCGATAGTTGTACCTTTCGTAACTTAACGATAGTATTATTATCGTTCTTGTAGATTAAGGTACAAAGAGGTGAGTTCAACTTGGTGATTGGAAAGATTGTGATAAGGTATGTTAAGGCTAAGCCTTCCTTCATTTTGGCATGATCTCGTAGCTACATGTGTTAGTAATGAGACAAAAAGAGAAGTTCATATTCATGAATTTATTCACACTATTCTAGTCTCATAAGTTACAATATTATTCCTTATCGAGATTCTATATTCAATTTAGTATTGTCTTCTTCCAGTCAAGAGAGCAACAAGCCTATATATACAGTATTACAGTATTTTCATTACCATCGAGCTATAATCGATGGGCAGGCCCCTATTGGGTAACCTCTGATCAGATGGAAAGTTATATACCGAGCCTACTGTGGCCGAGCGCCTATGAGCGAGCCCAGCATGGTCGAGATACATAGCCTAGTATGGCCGAGCACCTATGAGCGAGCCTACTATGGCACAGCAGTTATATATACCGAGCCTTATAAGGCCGTACAATTATTTTACTTACTACATTGAAGGAGTTGAGTCAGTATCAGCAGGTAAGTATATCTCCAGATCATCTTTGACTCCCAGTTACTTCCAGTTATTATATTATCAGTTCAGTTTCGATTTTCAGTTATGTTATTGCCTTACATACTCGGTACATTATTTCGTACTGACGTCCCTTTTCCGGGGACGCTGCATTTCATGCATGCAGGTTCAGATAGACAGACGAGTAGATCTCCTCAGTATGTGTTTCCCGAGTTCAGCCTGATCGGTAAGCTCCACGCCTTTCGGAGTTGCCAGGTCTAGAGTGTTGTGTACATCTTATGTATATCTGTATATATGTTATGGGTAGGTCGAGGCCCTGTTCCGATCATAGTACATCTATCAGTAGAGGCTTGTAGACATATCCTGTTGGTTAGTGCAGTATGTTGGGTTTGTAGGCCTGGTATGTATAATTTGGTGGTTTGTCAGCTATAGTAGCTATGACGGCCTTTTCAGCCTAGCTTTATATTGATGTTTAGTTAGCGCTAGTTTCCATTCAATTTATATTTTGCTTCGCAAATTGTCTTGCAAGGTGGCCCCATGGCCAAAGTATGACATTATGTGTTCAGAGTCCCTTAGTCGCAATTTGGTACGCCAGGTTAGGTGAGGCACCGGTTGCTTGTCTCGCTCCTAGGTTCGGGGCGTGACAACTATAGCATAAATTTAATTTTCACAAGGGAGAATTTAAACACAAGAATTTTTATCACAAGGATCTCGTCCTTATATAACTTCCACCGCAACTCATAGCCCGATTTAAACATATCAATTTATTTTAAAATATGAGGACCTCGGCCTCAGTTCTGAATCACAAGTAATATGCACATCTTGCCAATCAAAACTTTCTATTTTCTCCTTTTAAATAACTTTTGTTAAACAAAATCACAACACATAGTGAACTCCACACCGGTAGGGCATATAATTCACAATTTATAATTAATTATCCGGGAATACATCAAAACATACCGAAATAAGTACCAGAAAGGCACCTCTAGCCTCACAGATCTTATTAGAGTCCATCATGGAATGATAGGTGTAGTTATCTCCATAAAACCTCCTAACAGAAGTAAACACATAAGTAGATTATAGAATTATGAAGCTCACTCATAAGTGGACCACAATAAGAGGACTCGTCTTGTTACTCAAAACCGGATCAAGTTAAGGAAGTTATTCTTTTATTTTAAATCGAGGTCGTACCTATAACGACACCATCTGATGTAATGACCTCCACCATACCATAAAACAAATATAACAACGGCTGGGTCTCCACCTCTAGGACACCTTCTACCCGACTGTCCTCCACCCTTAACTGATCGTGTAGGTGGTGTAGTAACTGTAATGGGGCACGTAGCCTGAGTGCTTTGATGAAATATGCCTCTCCCAAGTTTGGGACAATTTTCTCATGATGTGCCTAGTATCGCCGTATTCATAACAACCCCTTTGCGAGTTTGGCTGCTCATATTGAGTCTGTGCCAGATAACTGGATAACCATTGTAGGAAACTCATGCCGACGGTGCATTAAAAGAACTTACTAGAGCACCCCGGGTAATCCGATGTGCGGACTGGGCTGGCCGACTGCCCGAGCCCCTACCATAATGATTTTTACCTGCAGAGTAGAATCCACTGAATCCCCCAAAACTTCGAAACGTCTTGGTCCCTTTATCTTGGCAATTTCTACCACTAGCGAAAATGAAGTATTAGTCTGTAGCTCCCGAGTCATACCAAATTTTACGATCATAATTAAGTCCTTTAATGAGTCTGTGGACTCGCTCTCTGGCTGTAGGAAGCAAAGTAGGAATATGACGGGCTAACTTATTGAACCTGGTGGCATATTATGACACCGTCATGGTGACCTGACGCAATCATTCAAACCCTATGCGCCATGCATTACGGAGAGTCCGGGAAACAAACTCTTTCAAATGTATTTTTGAGAACCGAGCCAAGTGGGCGGTGTTGTATTGGCTGGTCTGCCCTCTTCATAAGCTTGCCACAGACACCTGTGGAGAATTATCTCTCCCAAGGCCAATTTCTTCTTTTGTTATGCAGACTCAACACTGTTGAGCTGACCTATTTCTTAACATACTCTTCGATTCTTCTTTGGGGTGAACTTTACTCCTATTTATATACAATGATCACAAAAGTAGAGCTCCATATAGACAATTCTTAGTCCAGAATCTCGTCAGCCACTGTACTTCCTCCGAAGCACCCCAAAATCCGCAACCGTGACGTCCACGCTAAGTAGACCTTCTGTAAATTTAAAGTTATTTCTAAAACTCCTTGGGTACTGAAGTATAGGACTATTAAGTAGGCGGATATACCACAAATCCCAATCTTATCCTCTACAACATCTCAGGCCTCAAACACATGTAAACTTTTGGGAGAACCTTTCAGTACCACATATATATATATTTCAGGCCAAAACTGATATAACACATGACTCGCAATCCATTCATTGATAGTGGACTTCCCTACTCGGTGCGAAGTCATAGTTCACCACGTCCGATGGTCCACAATATTAACCTTCACAACTCGTATAAATCAACCGGATGCCAAGGTACGTTGCACCCCCCCACATTATTCACTGGGTGATCTCTTTACACGTCCACATCTTCAGTCGGAAACCACACGTTGAGGCAATGTTTGAGCATCTCTAGCTCCCTCGTAGTTCATTTGCGGCATCACGAACCGTCAACGCACAACTAGTATTGAGTGCGCAATGTCATACACGAGTAGATACAAAGGAATGTGAGATATAGGTTTCAATCAAAATCATTGCCGCACGATAAGGAATGAAAGAGGTGATATTGTTCCTAAACTTCATAGCCTCTGAGAGATAAGTATAGACGTCTCCGTACCGATCCTTCAAACTCTACTAAGCTTGCTCGTGAATCGTGAGACCTAGGCAACGTAGTGCTCTGATACCAACTGTCACGACCCGAAATTTCCCACTAACGGGACCGTGATGACGCCTAACATTTTACTTGCTAGGCAAGACAACATTAGAAAATTGTTAAACCAATTACTTATTTCCATTCAGTAAATAACAATAATTATCTAACATGAAATATAATAAGTGCGGAATATCATAAAACTGTATTAATTACTACCACCCGGATCTGGAGTCATAATTCACGAGCATTCTAGAATTTACTACAAGTAATAGTAAGAAAGAAATACAACTGTCTGAATAAAAGAAACAGTAGAACAGAAAAGATAGACGGGGACTTCAAGGTCTGTGAACGCCGACAAATCTATCTCGAGTTTCCGGACAGCGGACCAATAGCAAAATCTCGATCTGCCCGAGCCGGTATCAAAATTTGCACAGAAAGTGCAGAGTGCAGTATCAGTACAATCGACCCCATGTACTGGTAAGTGTCGAGCCTAACCTCGACGAAGTAGTGACGAGGCTAAGGCAAGGCACCTACAAATGTCGGGAGGGGGACATACTGAGGGAAATACAAGATAAATAATTACAACAGAATGATCACCGGAGCAGTCAATATACCATGAATCAATAGGAATAGTGAATACAGTAAGGAAATATGCACGACATCACCCTACGTGCTTTTACTCTTAATCTCACCATAAAATCAATAGAAACAATACGGCATCACCCTTCGTGCAATAACTCTCATATCATGGCACGACATCACCCTTCGTGCTTTTACACTCACAATATGGTACGGCATCACCGTTCATGCATTAACACTCATATCAGGGCACAACATCACCCTTCGTGCATTAACACTTTCCCTTACCATAATGCAATACATAAATAACAAAAGGAAGATATAGTAACAAGTACAAACCTTACTTCAACATTTGGTTCCATAATATCAATCTCAACTTTGAAATAAAAACTCAATTATCACTAGAAATTCCGTAAACATGATAAGAACGATAAATTGAACAACACTAGTATAACACGTAACAATTTGGTATAGGAAAGAGACAATATAAGAAAAACAGAGAAACATGAAAAACAGGTAAATTGGCGGCTCATAAGTAGTCGTCACATCACATATACGCCGCTCACATGGATTTCACTTCGCAAGTAATCTAAGGTTCCTAATTCCCTCAAGTCACGGTTAGACACAACACTTACCTCGCTCTGAAGGCCACTTAATTCGCAATCACAACTTTTTCTTTGGAATTCACCTCCAAACCACTCGTATATATTCAAAAATGACTCAATAATATCAAATATTGCTAAAGGAATCAATTATGTTGCATAAATTAATTTTCTCAAATTTTTCTCCAAAAAGTCGAAAAATCGACCCAGGGCCCGCTTGGACAAAACCTGAGGTTCGGACCAAAATTCTTTTACCCATTCACCCCCGAGCCCGAATATGTAATTAGTTTTGGAATCCGACCTCAATTTGAGGTCTAAATCCCCAAATTCCCGAAATTTCTAGTTTCTACCCTAACCCCTAATTCTACCATGAAAACTCTAGATTTTAGGTTAAAAATTCAAAAAATGTAACGGGTAATTGAAAGTAAATGATTTAGAATCACTTACCAACAATTTGGGGAAGGAATGACTCTTGAAAATTCGCTTCTCACCGTTTGATTTTTGAGAAAAATGAGTTTTTGGCTAAAATCTCGTTTTTGGATTCTGTTAAGTGCTGGGCGACAATGTTCATTGCGTTCGCGAGAACCAGCTCGCGTTCGCGATAATTACTCCCCCCCGGCCTTCGCGTTCGCGAGGCAGTGCTTGCATTCGCGTAGGCTACCCTTCTCTGGTCTTCGCGTTCGTGAGATATTGCTCGCGTTCGCGATGAAGAAAAGGCTGACTCCCCCTCCCCAGTGCCTAACACTACGTGTTCGCGATGGACTTGTCGCGTTCGCAAAGGGTAACGACCCCATTGCTTCGCGTTCACGACCAAGCCTTCGCATTCGCGAAGAAGAAAACTTCAGCTGCCCAGTTTACTCTTCGCGTTCGCGTGAGTACCTTCGCGAACACGAAGAAGAACATGCCAGAACACAGAATCTGCAGAAAAAACCAGATTTTCAAAGTCCAAAACATCCCGTGGCCTATCTGAAACTCACCTGAGCCCTCGGGGCTCCAAACCAAATATGCACACAAGTCCAAAAACATCATACGAACTTGCTCGCGCGATCAAATCGCCAAAATAATACCTAGAACTACGAATTTAGCACCAAATCAAATGAGATTTTCAAGAACACTTTAAAATTCATATCTTCTCAACCGGACGTCCGAATCACGTCAAATCAACTACGTTTCTCACCAAATTTCACAGACAGGTCTTAAATATCATAACAAACTTGTACCGGGCTCCGGAACCAAAATACGGATCCGGTACTAACAATGCCAAAGATCAATCAATTCTTAAAAATAATTAATTTTCAGACTTTTAATTTTCATCAAAAATTCATAACTTGAGCTAGGGACCTCCGAATTCGATTACGGGCAAACCCCTAGGTCCCATAATTCGATACGGACCCACCGGGACCGTCAAAATATGGATCCAGGCCCATTTATCAAAAATGTTGACCGAAATCAACTAAAATCAACTTTTAAGGCAAAAATTCTATTTTCATTAGTTTTCAACATAAAAGCTTTCCGAAAACCTGTCCGGACTGTGCACGCAAATCGAGAAGGATAAAAATGAGATTTTTAAGGCTTAAGAGCGCAAATTCGAATTTTAAATCATAAGATGACACAACTTGAATAGGAATACAATGCATCGTCTTCCATTACAACTTACTTTTTTTCAAAACGTTCATACTTATATCCCCACAATTCAAGATATCCAAGAAATTTTGTTTTTCATCTTCATGCATGTCTTCTAGCTTCGTATATTCTCCAGAAGGTGGCGTTTTTCATCTTCAGGTTATTATAGTTAATTTTCTATCTTGAATATCAATGTAAGAATAAGCGCATTATACGTTCCTGTAACTTTTTTTTTTGGTTATTGTTACAATTTCATGTTTTAAATCTTAAGAAAATAAATTAATGCATATACATCTATCAATTTCTTCCTCTCTTTTTTTCTCGATGCGTGATATATTTTTAATGCACACTATTGATATATATATATATATATATATATATATATATATATATATATATATATATATATATATATATATATATATATATATATATATATATATATATATATATATATATATATATATATATATATATATATATATATCCAAATTATAGAAAATATTATTTTTTTGAAATATTTGACATGAAAATAACTGACAACAATAACTCGAATTTTATTTTTTGAAATATTATCCCATTTTTTTGTTGTTCAGCTCCTTGAAGCTGATAGGCCAGCTGAGAGCGTGGATTGGCATACTCAAAGATGAAAATTGTGATAATTTTAATTTTATGTTCTAAATTGTTGCATGGTATTATTTTAATACACGGTGTGTTGATTCTTGATATATACTAAGTGCTTTTGATTTGCAGTGAAACACTAATTGGTATATGTATGACTTTACAATTTTATCAGTACCAATCGGCAACATAACTACGAGGATGCACTATTTATGCGAACTATAGAAAAAGCTCAATTAGAAAAAAAGGGATTAAATTTTTTACATAAAGAATTCTTGGAAAAGTGATCCGTATAAACCAGATGGAAGCGACAATGAGTGCTTAAAATCCAACACCTACAATCAATAAATTACTCGAGCAATGGGACCATATACAGTCAAATAAAACAAAGGTGCAAGTATAGAATTTATGATGCTTTGGATAGAAAATAAGATGTAAAGATAGGTGGATTGAAGGGCTATACAGATAGTAGTTATATCAGAAAGTAGAATGGTGTAAGTGTGAGTTATTTTTTTACTTTCTTTTCTGGTCTTGAGGGAGTCCTAAATTGTACTACAATTCACTTCACTAGAATTCATTTGAGAAAATACTCTGGCATTTTATGTAAACATAATTGATATACACGTAAGAATTTGTTAGTACAATCTTACAAGCACAATATTAGTACTCTATTTTATAGGAAAACTAATGAAATCTTTTGCCTTGAAAACTGATATCAACATCAACATCAAAAGCCTCTTACAAAAAATATCTTATATTCTTTCTTTTTTTCATCTAATTCCTTTTTTACAATAGTTTTAGGGGTTACGCTGACATAGAGACTAGTATAATATAAAACCAAACACGTTTGATGCACCACATAGGCACATAGCCATATTTAAATATGATGAACCAGGCAGCTGGTAATAAATACAAGAATGCGATATTATTAAATGTATATTATAACATTGTATTCCACATATACCTTGCCTGTGAACCAATGATCTCTTCCTATATTATTATTTAATATTTTTTTATAACTTTTACATAAGTAGTCCTAAAACAAACGACCTCCTATAGTTATACAGCCTCTTATATACACAAACTTATTTGCGGAGATATAAACTTGGTAAGAAAAAACGAGAGCTTCTATGATCATGTGCACAAATAGCTCTCTTAAATGGTATGTGCTTGTTTACCTTAAAAAAACGGATAACAATTAAATTTTGAAGTGGTTTTAAGGATACGCGGATCAATTCGTGTTGGTTCCTCAAGTACACGCAAGTATACATGGCCGTCAAGTAATAAAGTGACTCGAAAGTCAGATGTCGAACCCACAAAGACTTAGATTAGCCGTTAACTAAGCAAACTAAAATCAATTTACTGTCCAAGATGATCAAAAGTTTAACTTTTCTATTACAAATACTATTGCGAAATTTAAACACGTAACCAAGGGAGATATAAATTCCAGGGTTGTGGTCGGTTTATCAATCCTATTGAGTTCGTAATTACACTTGTTAATTCAAATTATCTATGATTGCTAGTTGACCGGATCGTTTATATAAATAGCATGTTCCCACAATACTATCCGTCTATCCATAATATATCAACCTTATATTCCTATGGTCTTGAATCTATCATGAACAGATATAATACAGTATTTAACTAAGCAAGACTGTTAGGTATATTCCTATCCTAACCGCGAAATCTTTCCCCGAGCCACGGGTTCAGAAACAAACTCTCTCTAATTCTACTCTAATCTAAACACGGCTTTCCCAAGCATAGCATAGATAGTAAATAGAACTCAACTGCTGGCCAAACAATTAAACAATTATGCACAGGATTAGAGAAACAACCAAAGATGATAACTCGAATTAACGGTAATATAATTAATAAACTTCAATATTTATGACAACCACAACCCTAGAACATAAAGTTTAGCTCCACATAGACATGGTAGCAAAATAACAAATCATCAAGAAAAAGTAAAAATTACTAAGTTTGATAGAAGAAAGATGGAATCTGATGAATTCCGGTCTCCACGGCGGCTCAACACTCTCCCTTCGTCTAATCTCGGTCTCCCCCCCAAAAATTGTATTTACGGACTATTTATATGTGTAAGAAAAAGACCCAAATGCAATAACCAAATCCAAAATCAAATACGAGACAAAATAGACTTTAAAACCCGGAACACACTCGCTACAGACCGTGCCTCGCGACCTCTATAGCACGCTCCACCTCGCTTTACACCGTGCGTCGCCAGCTCAATCACGAGCTAAATCTCTCGCGTCGCATGCTTTTTAGCGAGCAACGTCCCTTCCCTCGCCTGCTTTTTTCATTTCAATTTTGTTGCCAACTTTTCATTCCAGTTCTCGTTTCTTTGTTTTTCTTTTTTCTCATTTATTCTTTCTTCATCAACTATTCCCTTCTTTTTCAATTTGTTCTTTTGTCTTCTTTTGGTTGGTCTTCAAACATTGCACGACAATTATACATAATATTTTTCATCTTCAAATAATCTCGAACCATTCTTGTAGTATATAAGATACACATAAAATCTCTACTTTGGTCCAAATTTCGTCTTCAACGTACCTATACATAAAATAGACTCAATTAAGCACAAATATAATATAATTTAGCATTAAAGCCCTAAAATGTAAGGTAAGTAATGTACTAAAAATATATAATTATAGCCAAACATCACTACCCCACATTTAAACGTTGCTCGTCCTCGAGTCAACTAACAATTAACACTATCCTTGAGCACTTTATATTTACACAATCGAGGCACACTACACCAATGACCATGGTTGATAGCAACAATTAAACTTTGGCATGTGCAATCACATACACTTCCCTTTTCTTATGCCATACTGCACTAATATTCACAACAAAGACAACATGCTCCTAACAATTCTAGCCTCAAAAACCAACTCAATGTCATAATATACTCATGGCTTGAACACCCAACATCATAGAGAGAAGTCTAATAACGTTACCTATCTCTTGTAAAACCATGTGCCCTTATAACAAGAACAAGAGAGTAAGTTGAATCCATACATTTAAATCAAATGCCCAAATATATTTTAAGGACTCATATATTGTCACGACCCAAAATTCCAACCTGTCGTGATGACGCCTATCTCGATACTAGGCAAGACGAAAATCTCGATAAACCACAAATTCTCTTAAGTTTGAAAATACAATAATTTAATACAATACAAAATCTCACAAATACTGACATGAACACTCCCCAAAACTTAGTGTCACTAAGTACATGAGCATCTAATATGGATACAAATCTGGAACTTAAGGTCTATAATAGTCTAAAACCAAAATACAGTAAACAAGGAGATAGGGAAAGAGAGACAAGGTCTGCGAAATACGACAGCTACCTCTGAATCTCCTGAAAATCAACTGCGCGAAATGATCAACACCCGCTATATCCGGAAAGACCTGGATCTGCACACGAAGTGCAAGATGTAGTATGAGTACAACCAACTCAGTAAGTAACAATAATAACCAAGGAACTCAAGATAATGACGAGCTACACAGTTTTAGCTCACTTTCAGTAATTCAAGCAAAGAATAGACATGCTTTCAAATCCGGCAATTTAAGTCAAATCAATTTTATACAATTCAATTTCATGTAATCTGGATATAAAATCTTTCAGAGAATTTCACAACAATGACTTATATCAATTAAGTGCAATAACAAATAAAAGCAAGTACAACCTCTCAGGCAACAATCACTTAACTCATCACCACAACTCAACTACTCGGCTCTCAGCCCTCAGCACTCACACTCAATGGGTACCCGCGCTCATTGGGTGTGTGTACAGACTCCGGAGGAGCTCCTACAGCCCAAGCGCCATAATCTGCACGGACAACTCACGTGATGTACGGACAACTCACGTGCTATAATATCCTGCACGGACAATTCACGTGCCATAATATCCTTACCTCACCTGACAGGCCCTCGGCCTTACTCAGTCCTCAACCTCTCTAGCCTCTCGGGCTCTCAGAAATAACAAAGATCAGCCCAAACAAAGATAACATAGTGTATCAACAAATATCAAGAAAGACTGAGGTATAATACGCAAGAAAAATCATGACTGAGTACAAGACAGCAATTAGAAAATAATTCAACAAGTACATGAGTTATGCGGGTCCCAACAGTACTATAACATAGCCTAAGCATGATTTCTAACATGATTTAGAGTCAAATTTCTTCAACACATAGAGAGCATATAGCTAACAATAAATTATTCAACTATACAGTTTCCACGGGACGGACCAAGTCCCAATTCTCTTGGTGCACGCCCACATGCCTGTCACCTAGCATGTGCGTCACCTCCAAAATAATCGCATGACTCAAAATCCGGGGTTTCATACCCTCAAGACCAGATTTATAACTGTTACTTACCTCAAAACGTGAAATTCTTTACTTTGCTATGCCTTTGCCTCGCAAATCGGCCTCTGAATGCCTCGAATCTAGTCACAAATAATTTGTTTCAGTCAATAAAATTTATTGGAATTGATTCCATAAGATAATACTAATTTTTCATAAAAATCCGAAATTTAGCTTAAAAAAATCGCCCATGGGGCCCACGTCTTGGAACCCGACAAAAGTAATAAAATTCGGAAGCCCATTCAACCACGAGTCTAACCATACCAATTTTACCAAAAATCCGACCTCAACTCAACCCTCAAATCTATAAATCTTATTTCCAAATTTCTAAGTTTCAATCTCTGATTTACACCTCAAAATCATGTAATCTAGTCGAATTATTCAATGATAATTCAATATTATAGAGTAGAAATGATCACAAGGGACTTACCTCAAGTTTTTCTTGAAAATCTATCAAAAATCGCCTCTCTTCAAGCTCCAATTTGTCAAAAATGGCGAATGGGACGGAATCCCTACTTTATAATTCTGCCCAGACTGCCTCGGTTTTGCCTCGATCTTGGCCTTCGATTTTGGCCTTCGATCGAGGTCCTCGATCCTGGATCTCGATCCTAGGCCTCGATCATGGCCCTCGACCCTGGCCTTCAATCGTGGCCCTCAACCCTGGGCTCGATCGTGGCTTCGATCCTGATCCTCGACCCTGCCTTCGATCGTGGCCCTCGACCCTGGGCTCGATCATGGCCCTCGACTCTGGGATCGATTTATTTGGGCTCGATTCTGGCAGAAGAAATTTCAAACAGAAGAAAATTGTAGCAGCTGTTTTAGTTTAATTTTTTGATCCGTTAACCATCCGAGGAGGATGATTTGTCACGGCCCGAAATTCCCACCTTCAGGACAGTGATGGCGCCTAACATTTCACTTGCTAGGCAAGCTAACGTTAAAATAATCTTAACCATTTTAAAGTAAATTAAATTAAATAGAAGTCAATTACTAAAATAAAGTGTGGAAGACCATAAATACTGAATTATCAAAATACATCCCCGAATCTGGTGTCACAAGTGCACGAGCTACTAGAATAATACAATTAAAGGTCTGAATAAAATTCAAGCTGTTTGAAAGATAATACACAGCTAAGATAAGATAGAAGGGGACATCAAAACTGTGAACGCTGTGCAGTTATATCTCAAGTCTCCTCTGAGTAGCTGAATCCGAGCACGTCTATGGTACGCCGCTGGGACCAACTCCAAAATCTGTACAAGAAGTGCAGAGTGTAGAATGAGTACAACCGACCCCATGTACTCTGTAAGTGTCGAGCCTAACCTCGACGAAGTAGTGACGAGGCTATGACAGGACACGTACATAAATAACATGTATAAGTATATACAAATACGAAACAACAATAACACAATAAATAATAATTTATAAATTTGGGAGGGAACATGCGAAGGGGAATGATATAAAAATTTCAGCAGGAGAAGTGTCACATAGCAGCCAATTTATTCATCAACAATAAAATGAGCAACTGATAATATAAAAACGGCACGACACCACCCATCGTGCTTTTACTCTCATTCCTCCCATAAACTGATAAATAAATAATAATAATTGGCACGGCATCACCCTTCGTGCTTTAACTCTCTTTTGGCACGGCATCACCCTTCGTGCTTTTACACTCTGAAATTGGCACGTCATCACCTTTCGTGCTTTTACACTCTCTGAAATTGGCACAGCATCACCCTTCGTGCTTTTACACTCTCTGAAATTGGCACGGCATCACCCTTCGTGCTTTTACACTCACAAATGACATGGCAACACCCTTCATCCTTTACCTCGCGAATTCGTGTCCGAAATCCCCAAATCTAGCCATAAACAATTCAATATACTCAATACAAATCGTAGGAATAAATTCCATATGAATTTATAAATTTTCCGGATTAAAAGTCAAAATTCATCTCAAAAATAATCAGTGGGGCTCATGTCTCGAATCTAAAAAAAACTCATGAAATTCGAACACCCGTTCCGAAATGAGTCCAACCATACTAAAATTATCAAATTTTGACATCGAATTGACTTTCAAATCTTCATTTTACATTTTTGGAAGATTTTATAAAAAGCTGATTTTTCTTCCATAAATTCACGGATTCATGATGTAAATGAGTATGGAATCATGAAATATAATCAATATAAGATAAGGAACATTTACCCCAATGTTTTCCCGTGAAAATCGCCCAAAACCCGCTTTACCCGAGCTCAAAATTTTAAATAATGAAAAATGGGACGAAATCCCATTTCCAGAACTTAAGTTATGTTGTACAGGGATGTCTTCTTCGCGAACGCGACATCACCCTCGCGTTCGCGAAGCACATTTTGTGCTGCCCCAGATTTCTTCTTCACGAATGCGAGGGCAGTCTCGCAAACGCGATGCCTTGCCAAACTTAGCCTTCGTGAACGCGTCACCCCTTCGCGAACGCGAAGCCTTATCGCCTGGTGCCCGGCCAGGCCTCGCCCTTGTACGCGAACACGAATACTCCCACATGTTCGCGATGAACACTGCCCTTTACCCCTTAGAGAACATGGTCCCCTCTTCGCGAACGTGAAGAGTAAATTTTGCCTGCCTCCAGTTCCTCTTCGCGAGCGCGAAAAATGAAACCAGACAGTGCATCAGAAAAATTCCAGCAAAGTTCCAAGTCCAAAATTCAACCCGTTAACCATCTGAAACTCACTCGAAGCCCCCGAGACCTCAACCAAATATACTGCCAAGTCCTAAAATATCATACGAACTTACTCAGAGTCTCAAATCATATCGAACAACACAGAAATTACATTTCACACCTCGATTCGGACATTTGATTTTTTAAAACTTTTCAATTTGCAAAACTCGTGCCAAAATATATTAAACGAATTCGGAATGACTTCAAATTTGGCATACAAGTCATAAATGATATAACGGAGCTATTCAAATTTTCAGAATTGAATTCCGACCCCGATATCAAAAAGACAAATCCGTGGTCAAACTTTTCGGAATCTTTAACCTTTAAATTACTAGTTTCCGTTAAATGGTCATAACTTGAGATAGGGACCTCCAAATTAAATTTCGGGCATACGCCCAAGTCCCAAATCACGATACGGACATACCGGAACTGTCAAAATACTGATCTGGGTCTATGTGCTAAAAATGTTGACCAAAGTCAACTTAATTGAGTTTTAAGGCTCTATTTCACATTTTAATCTATTTTTCACATAAAAACTTTTCAAAAAATTATGCGAACTACGCACGTAAGTCGAAGAATTATGAATAGTTCTTTTCGAGGTCTTAGAATACAGAAATTATTATTAAATTTAAAGATGACCTTTTGGGTCATTACATTCTCCACCTCTAAAACAAACGTTCGTCCTCGAACGAAATTAGAAAAGTACCTGAGCTGATAAAAAGGTGTGGATATTTACTCCGCATATCAGACTCGGACTCCCATGTAGATGTCTCAATTGATTGATCTCTCCATTGCACCCGAACTGAAGGATAACTCTTATACCTCAACTGTCGGACCTGCCGGGCTATAATAGCTACCGGCTCCTCTTCGTAAGTCAAATCCTTGTCCAATTGGACTGAGCTGAAATCTAACACATGAGACGGATCACCATGATATTTCCGGAGCATAGATATATGGAATACCGGATAAACTGCTGATAAACTAGGTGGTAGTGCAAGCCTGTAGGCTACTTCGCCCACCCTTTCAAGAATTTCAAAGGGTCCAATATACCTAGGGCTCAACTTGCCCTTCTTTCCGAATCTCATTACACCTTTCATAGGTGAAACCCGGAGCAATACTCTCTCTCCAACCATGAATGCAATGTCACGAACTTTACGGTCAGCATAACACTTTTGCCTAGACTGAGCTGTGCGAAGTCAATCCTGAATAATTTTGACCTTATCTAAGGCATCCTGTACCAAATCGGTACCCAACAACCGAGCCTCTCCCGGTTCAAACCAGCCAATTGGCGAACAATATTGTCTTCCATATAATGCCTTATATGGAGCCATCTAAATGCTCGACTGGTAGCTATTATTATAGGCAAACTCCGCAAGTGGCAAGAATTGATCCCAAGAACCTCCAAAGTCTATAACACAAGCGCGAAGCATATCTTTCAATATCTGAATAGTGTGCTCTGACTGTCCATGTGTCTGTGGATGAAATGTGGTATTCAACTCAACCCGCATGCCTAACTCACATTGTACAACCCTCCAGAAGTGTGAGGTGAACTACGTACCTCGATCAAAAATGATAGACACAGGCATACCGTGAAGGCGGATAATATCGCGGATGTAAGTTTCAGCTAACCGCTCTGAAGAATAGGTAACTGCTACTGGAATGAAATGTGCTGACTTGGTCAACCTGTCCACAATGACCCATACTGCGTCGAATTTTTTGAGTCCGTGGGAGCCCAACAACAAAATCCATAGTGATACGCTCCCACTTCCACTCAGGAATTTCTAGCTTCTGAAGCAAACCACCAGGTCTCTGATGCTCGTACTTAACTTGTTGACAATTCAGACACCGAGCTACATATGCAACTATATCCTTCTTCATTCTCCTCCACCAATAATGTTGCCGCAAATCTTGATATATTTTGGCAGCACCTGGATGAATAAAATACCGGGAACTGTGGGATTTTTCAAGAATTAATTCACGAAGCCCATCCACTTTAGGCACACAAATACGACCCTGCATTCGCAGAACTCCATCTTCCCCTACAGCAACCTGTTTGGCATCACCATGCCGCACCGTGTCCTTAAGGACAAGTAAATGAGGATCATCATACTGCCGCTCTCTGATGCGCTCATATAAAGAAGACCGAGCGACTGTGCAAGCTAGAACCCAACTGGGTTCTGAAATATCTAACCTAATGAACTGATTAGCCAAAGTCTGAACATCTGCCGCTAACGGTCTCTAACCAACCGGAATATACGCAAGACTGCCCATACTCACAGCTTTTCTACTCAAAGCATTGGCCACCACATTGGCCTTTCCGGAATGATACAAAATAGTGATATCATAGTCCTTCAGCAGCTCCAACCATCTTCTCTGCCTCAAATTGAGATCCTTTTGTTTGAACAGATATTGTAAGCTACGATGATCAGTAAATACCTCACACGAGACACCGTAAAGGTAATGCCTCCAAATCTTCAGTGCATGGACAATGGCGGCCAATTCTAAGTCATGAACAGGATAATTCTTCTCGTGAACTTTCAACTGCCATGACGCATGTGCAATCACCCTACCATCTTGCATAAATACTACACCAAGCCCAGCGCGAGATGTATCATAATACACCGTATAAGATCCTGAACTTATGGGTAATACCAACACTGGCGTTGTTGTCAAAGCAGTCTTGAGCTTATGAAAGCTCAACTCACACTCGTCTGACCATCCGAATGGAACACCTTTCTGGGTCAGTCTGGTCAATGGGCTTGCTATAGATGAAAACCCATCCACGAACCGACGATAATAACCTGCCAAACCCAGGAAACTCCGGATCTCTGTAACTGAAGTAGGTCTAGGCCAATTCTGAACAGCCTCAATCTTCTTAGCATCCACTTTTATGCCTTCTGCCGATATAACATGCCCCAAAAAGGCAACTGAGTCTAACCAAAATTCACATTTTAAAAATTTGGCATATAACTGATTATTCTTCAAAGTCTGAAGCACAATCCGAAGGTCTTGCTCATGCTCCTCTCGACTGCTGGAGTAAATCAAGATGTCATCAATGAATACTAACCACAAATGAATCCAGATATGGCTTGAACACCCGATTCATCAAATCCATTAATATTGTTGGGGTATTTGTCAGCCCAATGACATCACTAGGAATTCATAATGTCCATACCGAGTCCGAAAAGCTGTATTCGGGACATCGGATGCCCTAATCTTCAATTGATGGTAACCAGACCTCAAATTGATCTTCGAAAATACCTTGGCACCCTGAAGCTGATCGAATAAGTTATCAATTCTTGGCAACAGATATTTGTTATTAATAGTGGCTTTATTCAACTGCCGATAATCTATGCACATCCGCATAGAGCCATCTTTCTTCTTTACAAATAGTACTGGTGCACCCTAGGGCGAGACACTGGGTCTAATGAATCCCTAATCAAGCAAGTCTTGTAACTGCTCCTTCAATTCTTTAAACTCCGGCGGGTCCATACGGTATAGTGGGATAGAAATGGGATGAGTTCCCGGAGCTAAATCAATACAGAAGTCAATATCTCTGTCGGGTGGCATCCCCGGCAGATCTGCAGAAAAATACATCTAGAAATTCACAGACAACTGGAACTGAATCCATAGAAGGAACTTCCGCGGTGGGATCGCGAATATAAGTCAAATAAGCTAGACACCCCTTCTCGACCATACGCCGAGCTTTCACATAAGAAATAACCCTACTGGTAGAATCACCAGGAGTTCCTTTCCACTGTAATCAAGGTAACCCCGACATGGCTAGGGTCACCGTCTTGGCATGACAATCCAATATAGCATGATAAGGTGACATCCAATCCATACCTAAGATGACATCAAAATCTACCATATCAAAAAGTAGAAGATCCACACTAGTCTCAAGACTCCCAATAGTAACCACACATGAATGATAGACATGATCTACTACAACAGAATCTCCCACCGGTGTGGAAACACACATAGACGCACTCAGAGAATCACGAAGCAGAACCAAATATAAAGCAAAATAGGAGCACAAATAGGAATAGTATATCCGGGATTAGATAAAACTGAAGCATCTCTATGGAAAACTGGAACAATACCTGTGATCACGGCATTGGAGGACTCGGCCACATGCCTAGCTGGAAAAGCATAAAATTGGGACTGGGCCCCACCACTCTGAATTGCGTCTATGGGACGACCTCTAACTGACTGGCCTCCACCTCTAATGGTCTGACCTCCACCTCTAGCTGCCTTACCCCTACCTCTAGCTGGCTGAGTAGGCGGTGAAGCAACCGGTGCTGGAATCATAGCACGAGAACCCTGCTGTTGCATGCTGCCCTGAGACCTGGGGCAAAATCTAGCAATGTGCCTCGGATCACCACAAGTATAACAGGACCTCGGCTGTTGTGATCGCTGACTGATTAACCACCTTGGAAACCATGGATCGGAGGTGTACTAATAGGAGTTAGTGGTGCATTGTAGGATTCCTAGAGCGCTGAATGGAACGGCCTGGGAAGATGACCCCTACCAAAATTACCCCTGCCTCCAGACGAGGCACCACTGAACCCACCGAACTGTCGAGGCCTCTTATCAGACCCCTGCCCTCTTTCCTGTGCAAGAACTATCTCGATCCTCGTAGCAACATTAGCAGCCGCCTGAAAGGAAATCTCACTTCCTGTCTCCTTGGCCATCTAAAGCCTAATAGGGTGAGTAAGTCCCTCAATAAACCTCCTCACTCTCTCTCCCTCGGTAGGAAGTAAAAGGAGAGCATGATGGACTAGATCCACAAAATGGGTCTCGTACTGAGTAACAGTCATACTGCCCTACTGAAGACGCTCAAACTTCCTGCGGAAATCCTCTCTCAATATGATAGGGAGAAACTTCTCTAGAAATAGCCGTGAGAACTGCTCCCAAGTCAGTATAGGCAACCCAGCTGGTCTGGTCAGCATAAAATCTCTCCACCACCTCTTGGCAGAACCCGTCATCTGAAATACAGCAAAATCGACCCCATTGGTCTCAACTATACCCATGTTCCGCAACACCTTATGGAAATGGTCAAGATAATCCTGTGGGTCCTCAGAAGGTGTACCACTAAAATGAACTGGAAAGAGCTTAGTAAACTTGTCCAGCCTCAATAAAGCCTCAGAAAACATGGCGGGCCTATCACCGGCATGTGCCACAACAACTGGTGGGGCTGTTGGAGGCTGATACTGTGAAGCCATCTGCTCCGGAGCGGGAGTAGTGGGAGTCTGTGCTCCTCCCCCAGCCTGTGAGATGGCTGGTGCCATTGGAAATGTACCATTCTGGGCCACGCCCTGCATAAGACTCACCAAACGGATTAGAGCATCCTGAAGCACTGCAGCTGGTACATTCCGAACTGGAACCTCCTCATGAAGATCCACCTAAGGTTCTACAACAGGTGCTGCTGCTCGAGCTCTAGACTAACCTCTACCTCTACCTCTACCTCTAGCACAACCTCGACCTCTACCCCTAGTCATAGTTGCCACCGGGGGCTCTGGTCCCTGTCCATCGGTAGATGTATTACGTGTTCTCACCATCTGTGAGAGAATAAGAATAGAATGGTTCAATTATCGATGATAGAATAAAATCGCACGACCGAATAAGAAAGAAGTGATATTATTCCTAGACTTCATAGCCTCAGAGAGATAAGTACAGACGTTTCCATACCGATCCTTCAGACTCTACTAAGCTTGCTCGTGACTCGTGAGACATAAGTAACCTAGTGCTCTGATACCAACTGTCACGGCCCGAAATTCCCACCTTCAGGACCGTGATGGCGCCTAATATTTCACTTGCTAGGCAAGCCAACGTTAAAATAATCTTAACCATTTTTAAGCAAATAAAATTAAATAGAAGTCAATTACTGAAATAAAGTATGGAAGACCATAAATACCGAATTATCAAAATACATCCCCGAATCTGGTGTCACAAGTGCACGAGCTACTAGAATAATACAATTAAAAGTCTGAATAAAATTCAAGTTGTTTCAAAGATAATATATAGCTAAGATAAGATAGAAAGGGACTACAGAACTGCGAACGCTGTGTAGTTATACCTCAAGTCTCCTCTGAGTAGCTGAATCCGAGCACGTCTATGGTACGCCACTGGGACCAATTCGAAAATCTACACAAGAAGTGCAGAGTGTAGTATGAGTACAACCGACCCCATGTACTCTGTAAGTGTCGAGCCTAACCTCGACGAAGTAATGACGAGGCTATGACAGGACACATACGTAAATAACTTGTACAAGTATATACAAATACGAAACAACAATAACACAATAAATAGCAATTTATAAATTTTGGAGGGAACATGCAAAGGGGAATGATATAGAAATTTCAGCAGGAGAAGTGTCACATAGCAGCCAATTTATTCATCAATAATAAAATGAGCAACTGATAATATAAAAATGGCACGACGCCACCCTTCGTGATTTTACTCTCATTCCTTCCATAATCTGATAAATAAATAATAATAATAATAATTGGCACGGTATCACCCTTCGTGCTTTAACTCTCTTTTGGTACTGTATCACCCTTCGTGCCTTTACACTCTCTGAAATTGACACGGCATCACCCTTCGTGCCTTTACACTCTCTGAAATTGACACGGCATCACCCTTCGTGCTTTTACACTCTCTGAAATTGGCACGACATCACCTTTCGTGCTATTACACTCTCTGAAATTGGCACGGCATCACCCTTCGTGCTTTTACACTCACAAATGGCATGGCAACACCCTTCGTGCTTTTACACTCTTCCTTACCATGAAAATAATAATATAAATTCGGAAGAGTATTTAAATGCGGGGATATACACTTATCAATCAATTCAGTACTAGAATACCGACTTCACCTTCCAAAATATTCAATAATAATTAAATGAATAATAATTTCATGAATAATGATCAAATAATCAATAATAAACTTAAGCAAGAATATCTTAATTAAATAGGCAATTATTCTCGATAAACAAATTCCACACACATGCTTTTACTCAACCACAATGCATAAGTACTCGTCACCTCACATATACATCGTACCCGCACATTAAATCACGTAGCAAATAGACAAATTAATCGTACTCCCTCAAGTCAAGGTTAACCACGACACTTACCTCGCTTTGCAACCAAATTCAAGAATCCAATAAACCTTTGCCTCGCAAATTAGTGTCCGAAATCCCCAAATCTAGTCATAAACAATTCAATATACTCAATACAAATCGTAGGAATTAATTCCATATGAATTTATAAATTTTTCGGATTAAAATCTGAAATTCATCTCAAAACTCATCAGTGAGGCCCACGTCTCGAATCTCAAAAAAACTTACGAAATCCGAACACTCGTTCCGAGACGAGTCCAACCATATAAAAATTATTGAATTCCGACATCAGATTGACTTTCAAATCTTCATTTTATATTTTTGGAAGATTTTATAAAAATCTGATTTTTCTTCCATAAATTCACGGATTCATGATGTAAATAAGTATGAAATCTTGAAATATAATCAATATAGGATAAGGAAAACGTACCCCAATGTTTTTCCGTAAAAATCGCCCAAAATTCGCCTTACCCGAGCTCAAAATCTTGAATAATGAAAAATAAGACGAAATCCCATTTCCAGAACTTAAGTTCTGCTGTCCAGGGATTTCTTCTTCGCGAACGCGACATCACCCTCACGTTCGCGAAGCACATTTTGTGCTGCCCCAGATTTCTTCTACGCGAACACGAGGGCAGTCTCGCGAATGCGATGCCTTTCCAAACTTGGCCTTCGCGAACGCGAAGCCCTATCGCCTGGTGCATGGCAAGTCTCGCCTTTCTACGCGAACGAGAACACTCCCATGCGTTCGCGATGAACACTGACCTTTACCCCTTCGCGAACGCGGTTCTCTCTTCGCGAACGCAAAGAATAAATTTCACCTGCCTCCAGTTCCTCTTCGCGAACGCGAGACCCCTATCGCAAACGCGAAGAAGGAACCAGACGGTGCATCAGAAAAAGTCCAGCAAAGTTCCAAGTCCAAAATTCAACTCGTTAACCATCTGAAACTCACCTGAGGCCCCCGGGACCTCAAAGAAATACACCACGAAATTCTAAAATATCATACGAACTTACTCGGGGTCTCAAATCATATCAAACAACACAGAAATTACAATTCACACCTCGATTCAGACTTTTAATTTTTTAAAACTTTTCAATTTGCAAAACTCATGCCAAAATATATTAAACGAATCCGGAATGACTTCAAATTTGGCACACAAGTCATAAATGATATAACAGAGCTATTTCAATTTACAGAATCAGCTTCCGACCCCGATATCAAAAAGTCAAATCCGTGGTCAAACTTTTGGAAATCTTTAACCTTTAAATTACTAGTTTCCGTTAAATGGTCATAACTTGAGCTAGAGACCTCTAAATTAAATTCCGGGCATACGCCTAAGTCCTAAATTACGATACGGACCTACCAGAACTGTCAAAATATTGATCCGGGTATGTTTGCTAAAAGTGTTAACCAAAATCATCTTAATTGAGTTTTAAGGCTATATTTCACATTTTAATCTATTTTTCACATAAAAACTTTTCAAAAAATTATGCGTACTGCGCACGCAAGTCGAGAAATGATGAATAGTAAGAACGTCATCGCTAATATATCGCTAAAATACTCGTAGCTAGCAGAATTTCTTGATAATCCGTTACTAATCCCTCACTAAATGAGATTAGTGACGGATTTTTCTGTTTAGCTACAAAATTTGTCCGTCGCTAAAACCTGATTTTTTTAATAGTGTCCAGCCTTGATGAAATATCCACACTCGATCCGGATTCACAATGGCTAGCATTGATGAACGAGAATAAGAGTTATGAATAACAGTGAAAAATAATAGTATATTGCTTTGGGATGCGCGTTACCATGTGTTCAATGAACAATTCGACTCCCCTTTATATAGTAGTGGAGTTATACTTAAGTACAATTCTATAAAAGATAAAAATTCCCCGTTTAACTAATTATTAGATTCCCGTCGGTACATGCCGAGATCTGCGTCGTGATACCCGGTTGGTCGCGGATATTACAGCCTTCTGTTAATCGTGTTCGATTGCCTAATAATGCTCTCCAAAGTTTCTTGGGATTTGGACCGATCCTGGGGTCATGGCCTCGATATACTCGAGGGCGGGCGTAGTGCCCCCGCTGCCTGACTCAATGAGTCCCCTACCTCGATTCTGGTTCTTTGTTATCGCGTCTCTTATAGAGGTGGGCATTCGGTACTTCGGTTCAGTATTTAAGAATTTTGGTTCGGTATTCGGTTTATCAATTGTGTATACCAAATACCATACCAAAGTATTTCAGTACGGTTCGATATTTCTTATTTTGGTTTAGTACGGTTTCGATATGGTTTCAGTTTAATTTAAACAAGCCAGCAACACTAAATAATCGCTAAATAAGCAAGCCAGCAAGGTAGCAACACTGTGTGACAAACTTTTGCCCAACTCACTAATAACGAGTGCAACAATGCACAATTCAAGTTTAACGAGTGCAACGGTGCACAATTCAAATCTGTCAATTCTGCCTAACTCACAAATAACCATAATTCAAGTTTAACACAGTGCAGCAGAATTAAACAAAACAGAGACTCTAACGAGTAGCAGCAGAATTAAACACAGTGTTACAAAAACATAGAGGACATCCCTCAATTCAAGTTTACACTAATAGTCTCGAATCGACTTAGTCTTAATTCTTAAATACGTATTTCAGGAAGACGCTCAAGACAACGCCTAATATGCTTCCTTAAACAATATGTGCCATCCCTCTTTGGATGAACATTATAGACTCGACCACAATGCTTGCACTCTACTTTGCGAACTTCTCCATTATCTTCTATCACCTCAAAGTGTTCCCAAATATGAGAGCGTACTTTAGGAGCACAGGGCATGATTGCACTTGAACTTAAGAAAAAAGAAAGATAAATATAAGTTAGAATATTCTTTTTTGATGATAATTAAATAAAACTACAAAAGTATATCACCAAACAAATAGAGTATTAAACTTACCACTCAAGTTACAAGTTGCAACTATACATCAAACAATGCTAGTAGTGCTTCCATTATTTTCATATCTAAAGATAATTCGACCAAATATGTCATATAAATAAACAACTATGATATATTATTTTGAACTAAAATACATACAAAATATTAAAGCTTACCAAGCTCGAGTTCCTCAAGATATTTCCAGTCTTCTTTAACACTAAAAAATTCTTCTCTTCTCTAAGCCAATCTTGAACACAAACAAGAGCTTGCACACATTTAGGAGTCAATGAAATCCTAAATGAATCAAGAATGCGGCCACTGGTGCTAAACGCATATTCCGACGCCACACTAGAAATTGGAATGACCAACACATCACGAGCCAACTCCGAAAGGATAGGAAATCTAGGAGCATGTGTTTTTCACCAACTTAAGATATCAAATTCATCACCAAAAGGCTCTTGTTCTTCACTAATATTTTTATTCAACTCCGATGTAGCACCCTCACTTCCATTGTCTTCCTTTTGTTTCTTCAAGTGAAGCTTCGTCCTTATTAATGATGCAGTTATAACACTCCCACTAGATGTATTAGATGTGTTATTAGATGAAGTAGAACTAGATAGAGATTGAGGACAAGATCCAGTTGAATACTTTTTTAGATACTCTTCAAACAAAGAATTCATATAAGCATACACCTTGGCATTTATTTTCTTCCCTTTAGTATTTTTTTATGCAACTTCTAATCCCTATCAATGAAGTGGGTTGTCAAATACATATAATTTATTCTTTACAATAAAGTCCATGTATCTGTTGTGAGGCAAATATTTAGTTGTACTTCTCTAAAAGATCTTCTTAGATTTTGCTTTAATTCGCCGTAAACTTCATAACAATCCTTTGTTATTGTTCTACGAGAAGGAAGATGAAATAGTGGTTGAGTCATTCTCATAAACATCATAAAGCCTTCCTTTTCTACAAAACTAAATGGTAGTTCATTAATAACTATCATCTCAATTAAGGCCCTCCTAACCACTTCTTGATCAAATTTCCAAAGTGATGCTCCATCATTTTGGCAAGATTGAAAATTTATTTTTGTTTGACTATTATCTTTATCAATGTTAGGTGGGTATTCTTTGCATCTAGTCAAATGATTTTTCAATCCTATTGTTCCATTCCTAGATGTATTAGCAGCATAAGCTTGCTTACAATGCCTAGACCTTGCTTTACCGACCCCATTTACATCAAATTTATCAAAATGTAGCCAAACTTCGGATCTAGGTTGCATGGCTTTTTTTTTCTTAGAATCTTGAGTATTAATTTTGTTGGTGTTGCTATCTTCAGTAATAGGTAAACTTTCAATTGAACCGACATCACTTACTCTACTTTCATCTCCCATATATATAAAATTAAAATAAATATAAACATAAATTAAGACTAATTCTAACAAATTGAGACTAATGCTAAGTTGCTAACAAATTGAAAACTTGCTCATAGAATTGAACACTTTTGGGAACAGACTCATCATTTTTAACTCACTAGATTTATGTCTAATGACTTTTGATGACATTCACATTCACTGTATATAGTAAATTGTAAAGTAATTTTTTGGACATTCTTAAGTGCAAACAACAGTAAATTAGAATCAAGGAAAGAAGTAAGCCTTTGAATAACATAGATCTTCATTATTTCAGCATCAAGTGGATTAAAATACCATGATATGAAAAACTGATCTAAATTGATATAAAAGAAGCTAACCAAACTAAAAGTGTTCTATATGCATAATAATAGGGCATTCAATAAGCAAAAAAGATGACATAAGTACATTGTACATCTCTCGTGCTAATACCTATAAAATGTAGGAAATGTGTGCATCTTCAAGTACATTACAATTTACATGCATGCCTTAATTCATTCATTATGAGTATCAGCTTATTCTCCAGTTTGGTAGTGAGCTTTGCTATTCCAAAGCAGCAGAGTGGAGAAGTTTTGCAGTACGTTCAAAAGGCAAGTAAACATCATAAGTATAATACATTATGTGTTATAAAAGGTAAAGGAAAGATCATTTACATGGTCCTAAAAGGTGGCATAAACCTTAATATAGCCAATTACTCATAAATAACAGAGAAATTTAAATGGAAAACTATTTACAACATTTACAATATATCTAGTGAGTTAAAAATAATGAGTTAAAGTTCATCAAAAGTCATTGAACTGGGCAACCAACTCACCCGAACAGATCTCAATTTAAATGTCTAACTGTCTTCCTTTCATACGATATGGAACAAAGACTTGGGATTAAGAATAACAATGATCTTATTGAATTAAAAATGTGCACTTTTGTTATGCGAAAAGCTTTACCACGATATCAATAGCTCAAAATAAAGTTTGAGATGAATCATTCAACTCCCATCTCATACCCAACCTGCCGCCGCAAAGAAATCCAACTCTATTTTTTAATTACTAGGTGCTTAAAGTTTCATAATAAATCTGACATATACAATAGTCAAGAAATTTCGAGATGTTTACTAAAATAACATTCCTTCTCCAACAGTACAACTATTATTATAAAAAAAACTGAAGATTGAAGAATGAAAAGTTATGAACCTGTTGAAGAGTTGAAGATTCAAGAATAAAGGTAAAAAATGAGGAAACCAACAGTCACACTTGAGATTCATTGGCACCGAAGTCGTGAAGTCGCCGTGACGTCGTCTCTATCGCACTCCAGTACTTAGGTTTCTCAGTTCTCACTTCTCTGAGTTCTCCCTCACAGCCGATCTCTTCAGTATATGTTAGGTTTCTAATTACTAATTCCTATAGTGACGTGAAACTAGGGAAAAGGGGTAAGGAAGTTGGGCCTAGTCTTATTGGGTTGGGCTGGGCAGTGTAGAGATACAACATTAAAACTTGGGCTGGGCAGTATAGGTCCTACATGAAATTCTTTAAAAATTCGGTATTTCGGTATACCTAAATTTCAAGATCCTAATACCGAGGACCATACTGTTATACAAAAATACCGAAAATTTAATACCGAACTATACCGAAATATCGAAAAAACTCAAACCGAAATAGCGAATTAATTCGGTCCGGTTCGGAACTCGGTTTTTCAGATTTTATGCCCACCCTAGTCCCTTACTCGATTTATTTTATCAGGAATCGGGCCGACTTATGGGTTCGGTTCACCCGTATATAGATAGTCCTCTCGTTTCTCGGAGAGTAAGTTTTACGGAAACGACGAGGAACGACATGAGTTTTGTGATCTCTTCTTCAACACGATGTGACACCAAACGACAGAGAAACCGAAACGTCCCGTCAGTCATTTCATTATGACCTCAAATGTGTGTCAGCCATCGGTTGGCTACCCCTAGACACGAAATGTCGTGGAAACCCTATAAATATCCCCTCATTCGTTCATTTTTCACTTTTCATCCAAACTTCTACCCTCGTGTCTTCAGGAATTCATTACCCTTTTATACTCTAGCATTTTTACCTTCGTTACTCAAAATTTCTCAGTACGTTGCAGAATTTTTACTCATCCTCTACTCAAGCTAACACATCTGAGCTTTCAACTTTCACCATTTCTCTATCTTTTTCAAGTTTTTCCAAGATAACAATGGCCAAAACATCCAAATTTGTTCCTCAAAAGGTCGCTTCTATCTCCCAACCGACTGCCAAAATTAACAAAACCGCTCCAGATGTGGTCGATCTCGAGAGGTCTGCCGCTAATGTGGCTACGGATGAACCGGCTCTTGAACCTCCCTTGAATATGTTCATTTCTGGGGGTTGTTCGGTCGCTGACGACTTCAAAGTTGAGAATCCCTCTTCGATGTAGGGTCGGCGTGAGGAGGCATCGAGATATATTTGCTTAATCATCAAAGATGACATCCCCACAGTCCGAAAGGACTGCAACTGGGATGACAAGGACATAGTGGTCCCCGACTCTGAGGAGGCCAGCCATTACTACCCATGTTGAGGGATACCTAAGTGTTTACACTTATCCCTTCACACTTGGCCCGGTGGACCCGCTCATTTTAGACTTCTGTAAGAGGTACGAAGTATGCCTCGGTCAGATCCACCCATCGTTGTGGAGAATCGTAATCCTCCTTCGATTTTTTGTGAACAAGATCGACTCTTGTCAGCTCACCGTGGATCATCTACTCCACCTGTACAGTCCCCGAATCTTTCGAGGGGGATTGATAAAGCTCATGTGTTGGGCTAGTAAAGCCCCATTCTCAAGCATCGATGAAGGTCGGGATCGAGGCTGGCAGGGACACTTTGTCCGGGTGAGGATCTTGGACTTGATTCCAGCTGAATTTAGGCTATTCCCTGAGAAGTGGAATGCATCACGTAAGTACAACTTTCCTTTGAATGTTGATTTCATGCTCATCTCCTTTTTCCTCATTGGTATTCGTGGTGGTGCATCTGTTGCTCAAGTCCCAAATGTTGTCCCTCGATTAAAGGAGTGGATCAAACACATTGTCTCATAGATGCCCTATTCCGAGCGCTCGTGGCGCAAACTCTCAAAGGGTCATTGGGAGGCCCGTTCCCATGGTAAGATCTCTTTCCCGAATAAGTTGCGCTAGGCTTCTTCTTCTAGCATCACGTTATTATTTCCTTTTTGCATGTTTTCCTAAGACCGTCGAGCTTAGGCCTCTGATCTGGGACGAGGACTTAACTGCTGATTCTTCTACTTCGGGGCAGCCCGGAGCCACAACAGGAGAGAAGAAAAGGAAGAGGGCCCTAAGTTCCCCGAGCTTGGAGAAAAAGAAACCAAGGAAAAGGTTGGTTCGTAAGTCAAAGGAAAGCTCCAACTCCCGAGTGCCTGACTCGGACTCACTCTACCGGCTCAGGGACGAGCCTGAGGAGGACGAAATTTTTGTGGCTCACGAGCCGTCTGTCCCTGAGGAGCAGGTGGCAGCCAAGGGGGAAACGGCGGAGGCTAATCCCCCTCAAGTGCACGAAGCTGGTGTAGGGGCGAGGGTCAAGACACCATCTCTGCCCCGCCCGGTGTCATAGAAATTTTAGGATCGCCTTCGTTCACGGAGTCTATGTTTGATGAAGCCCGAGCGACGATGGAGCGATCCAACGAAGGGGTCCATGGAGCGGGCGATCCCCTTCGATGCTTCTTTGATGGTATGGACTCAACCGCCCTGGAAGATTTCACCGGGTTGGGCGATTTAGAGGTGTCGAGGAAAAGTCCATCCTCGAAGGTCGGAGGTTGGCGGGTCGAACTTGAGCCCGAGGTTGATCAACAGGTTCCCCGCCCCGAACACAGATCCTGGTCGGAGGCGGTCTGTTGTTATCACCGTTCCGGAGGATGCCCGAGTTCTTTCCCCCTGTAGGGATAGCTAGTTACCTCCGATGCCTGGTAACCGAAGAAAACCAAGCAAAAAGGAACGAGGTGGATGTGCTATGCTTGTTCAACGAAGCACAACAGGTGCTGAATCGGGTAAGGTGTTATCACACTCTTTTATCTTCGGGTTCAGTTTTTGATGGCTCTAATGCCTTTAGGACGAGCTCGAAACACACACTTAAATTATGTTCGCTAATCAAATATAGTATAATATAATACCGTATCCACAGAGATTGGATTTAAATAGTATTCTCATAGTTTCTAGCTTTAAATGATTTCTAACTATTGAGATTTGGTTCAACAATTCGTATCCACAGAGATTTGGTTCAAAAATTGAGATTTAAATGATTTCTAACTTAAATTAACTAAGAGTCTAAAGCTATTGACTAATGACAATCGAAACAAGGAATAAACAAAGAAAGTTATCAATAGGAATAAGCAAAGAAGGTTGATAGGATAGGTGCAAGATAATTAGTTGGGATCTAACTCTAGATAATTCACTTCTAATGTTCAAGTGAGTCTCTCGAATTCACTCAATTATTAGTTCAAACGTTCAGCAAAAACTCCTCTCTCGATTAAGTCTTAACCTCACAAGATGAACCAATTTAAGCACGTGAAGATATGCAAGAATGCGTAGTGGATTGGTCTTTAGGAAAACCTCTTTCGATTATTCTCCTAACTAGGTTTAATCAACGATTCAACTAGCCTCTTTCGATTACTAAGAAAAATCTATGAACTCAACCAACAATATAATGCAAAGATATCACAAGTTATGCCTCTCTCGATTACATGAACAAATGAATATAGATGCAACAGTTAAATCATCCAAAAACTCTTCAATACATAAAACTAGAGTTATAATCCACAAACAATCATCAATACACCAAATTCATCAAACCCTAAAGAGAACTACTCCATAGATATGGAGCAATTCATCTCAAATATAATAAAAGTATAGAAAAACATAAATTCAAACCAAACTCGGGTCTTGAGTGAGGAAGGAATGATGAAATCCTTGTGCTTTTGCTCATCCAACTCCTCATTGGCTTCCTTAGGTCTAAAGTATGTCCAAAGTCCAGAAAATAACGTTTTTATGTATTTATACCAAGTAGGGTCGGGCCCAAACGAAATCACCCTTTCCTACTTGAAATAGGAAAACTTGCAAACTTAATGCTTTTCATGCGTCGCACTATGCTACGCCCAGTGCGTCGCATTAGTGCAATTTTCTCGGTCGTAAACTCTCTGAACTTAGCTTGTCTGATAGAATTTTGTACCGATGCTACGCACTATGCCACACACTATGCCTAGCATTAGTGTATTTTTCTTTCAGACCTCGGAAACCCATCCTTTGAACTTTGTCAATCTTCTGACATAAATTTACCCTACTGCGTCGCACTATAAGTTTCCCATTGCGTCGCACTAGTGCATTTCTTCAATTGTTGCTTCTTCCTTGATTTTTGATGTCCATAAGTGATCCTCCACCCTCGAACACAATCCCGGCTTAATCCTTTGGGCTTTTACTCAGATTTTAAAACTTCAAATAGCTCGAATTAGTTCTTTAACATCTACATAAGTTGGAATCATTCCTACAAGTCATAAAATACGCAATAAATGCAAAATACTACCAATTAAAGCTCAACACAAGTAAAGTGCAGTGAATTAGAGTGCAATAAGCGACTAAAATACGGGATTATAGCCTACCATGAATACCCCACACTTAAACCATTGCTCGTCCTCGAGCAATCAAACTATACTTCATATAGACACGACCTTTTTAAACAACTCTCCTAACTCATCACACCAAGAATATTTAAAATTGATTAAGTACAATATCATAACATCCTCGCCTCAAGATTTGACTCACAAGCTCCACGCATTATTTATAACCCGCTCACTTACTCTAACATAGAGGTCAACGACATTACCTTTCCTTCGTGAATCAAGTGCCCTCACACAACAATGGAGAGTAGTTCCACACACAATAAAATTTAAGAACAATTAGGAACTCAAGATAGAAAGAATTCGCTCACTCTCAGAAACAACATTCATGTGCGACAAAAGACATACCATAAGCTTGTCCATGATGTAATACTCTACTAATTGAGCTCATTCAGTCAAGGATCAAGTAGGACTTCAACTAGTTGTAATGTAGGCTGCGGGACGGGTAGGAGAAATTTAGATATAAGAGTGACTACACCTCCCTAAGTACTTTAATACATACAATTAACCATTCAAAAACCCACACTTATGTCAAACCATGACTCCACCTTCACATCAATATACATTAACTCCCTACTTCTTTAAGCACAATTACATCAAGTTACCACTATCAAAGAACACTTTTCACAATCATACACTTATTATTTTCTTTTTTTTCAATTCAAGTGGCTCTTACTTCTTCAAAACAATGCACATTTATCCTTATTTCAATAATTCCACTCAAAATCCAAACCAACCACCCCAAACTATAACTTTTACAAAGTTCATAACAAATTCAAGTGCTCACGAGAGGTACACGGTTCATATAGATGGTCAATTCAAACAAATGGGTAAGGCTTGCAATGTGGTTGCCAAGGAAAGAGGATTACAGGCTCAAAGGGGTTAACTAAGATACATAACAATTAGGTGGGTAAAAACATATAACTGGCTCAACAAAGAAATACCTATATCACTTCCAAGACTTAATACAACTACTATTTTGCTTTGCAAACACACGGGAAAAATTCTAGACATCAAATGCAATGCACCGAATAACATAAAACCTCTCACACACATGGCACATAACTCACTCAATATTGGATTATCAAGACACTCTAGTCAAAGCAGTTAAGCAAAGTTAAGATCATACAGTTTAAGGTACTATACAAGAGTCAAAATTGAGCCTAAGCATCACAACTAAAGCACTCACTATTCTCAAGGCATAATAAAGTCAAGAGACATTGCTTTCAATTCAAATCATAGCAGCTGGCATCGACGGAGTCCCAACTTCGAACGGCGGGGGAGAAAATTGAGGCCCGATCCCAAAAAATCAATGACCTCCAGTCTCAACTGGGCTCGGCCGCCGCGGAACGGGATACCCTTGCCAAGGAGCTTAAAGCAGCCAAGTTAGTGGCCGAAACAACCAGGGCTGACGCCGATGAGATGGTGGCCAGTACAAAGCTGACGCTGAGGCAGCCTAGGATCGCCTGAAAGTTATTGTCGAATACGTGAAATGGCAGTCCTGAAGGGAGGCTCTCGAGGAAGTTTATGCCCCGGGTTTTGACTTAACGGTCGAGATCAAAAACGTTAAGAGGCTTGAGGCCAAGGACAAAAAGTTGGCATTTCCCGAGAACGAGGAAGGCTCAGAGGGCTCTGACGGATCCGAGGGCGGAGAAGACCCCGATGGTGACGAGGCGGGCTCCGGCGAAGATCAGGCTTAGGCGCCTAGTAGAGTTTTCTTTGTTTTTGTATTTTTGTATATTTTGTTGAGGCCGTTTGGCCTTAGTAAAGATCTTTATATATATACAAGGTTTTTCTTTTTTTCCTTTGGCAATTTTCAAGTTTGTTTCTTTTGGCTTTTTCTTTATGATTGCAAAGATTTCAAATGCCTTAGCACGTAGTAATAAGGTCTTGTTCGGAGGTTCGAACAAGGCTTGTTTTTGATGTGATTTTGTTTATAACTCGTGGGGGCTTGGTATGACCGGAAGCTTTCCCCAAAGTGCTTATTTGGAAGTTTTTAGATTATAATTTTTCCGAGGGTAGCCTTTGGACCGGTTTGGAAATTTTGAAGGCATTATGTTTTGGTTACGGGTTTCGGACGTCTCCGAGCCATTTCTAGGATGACCGTAGCCTATTAAGTTTGGGTATTGCCTAATAGGCTTATTACCCTGGGCTTCGATGCCCGAGCTATCCGGGCTTGCCTAGGACGACAGTCCCCGAATAGGGGTGGCCATAGCCTTTAAAGTTCGGGCACTGCCTAATAGGTTTTTATGCCCCTTGGCTTCGATAGCCCGAGTTGTCCGAGTTTGCCTTGGATGACAATCCCCAAGTGGGGTGATCCCTTGGATCCGAATAGAGGTGGCCCTTGGCCCCAATGTCCTTAAGGAGCAAAATGTGGTGATTTTTAAGAGACAACATATGTATCTGCAAAGTAGAAACTTTCTTTCATTTCTGTGCGCAACATACAAGATGGAAAATGTGTACAAGCTTCGTGTTATGGCTTAGGTGATTTATGTGGGCACGATTCATTTGACCGTTTGTCCCTTACAATAAATCATATCCACCAAGCCCAGATTGTTCGAGCACAAAGTTTCCTTCCTCGCTAAAATCATTATCAAGGGTGATGGCCCCCAGTATCCGAGGCCGATTATAGAGAGGGTTCGGATACTGTTGATGTGACCCTTGACTCCGGTTCATAGCCGGTCTTCAATTCTAAGTTAGCACGATCCACTGTTGCCTCGTTAAAAACCTTGCCAAAAAACCCATTTGGGAGAAAATCGATTCAAGGAAAAAAGAGTGCAATGCGTGCTTTCATGCCTAATAACTACATCATTCTTTAGACGTTACCTGCAAGTGTTAGTTCAATTCGTAATATAGGTAAAGAAAAGAATGAGTGGGTTGTACCTTAGCAGTAGTACTGTTTTAAGTGGGTCACATTCCAGTTGTTCGATAGTCTCTCACCATTACCTGCTTCGAATTTGTATGACCCTTTGCTGGTGATCTCGATAATTCGATATGGACCTGCCCAAATCGGTCCCAGCTTGCCTTCGTTCGGGTTCCAGGTGTTTAGTGTCACTTTTCTTAACACCAAGTCCCCGATATTGAAGTGTCAGAGGTTGGCTCTCCGGTTGTAATATATTTCGATCCGTTGTTTTTGGGCGGCCAACCGGATGAAGGCGGCCTCGCGCCTTTTGTCCAACAATTTCAGACTCGTACTCATGGCCTCATTATTTGACTCTTCGGTCACATATCGGAACCTGAGACTCGGTTCCCCTACTTCGACCGGTATTAGCGCTTTAGCACCATAGACCACGGGGTAGCCCCGGTACTAGATTTTGAGGTTGTTCGATATGCCCACAGGACTTCGGGCAAAATTTCCTTCCATTTACCTTTGGCGTCGGCCAACCTCTTCTTAAGATTCTGGAGTATGGTTTTGTTCGTAGATTCTGCCTACTTGTTTCCACTAAGGTGGTAGGGTGTCGATAAGATCCTTTTGATTTTATGGTCCTCAAAAAATTTACTCACTTTATTGTCGATGAACTACTTCCCATTGTTGCAAACGATCTCGGCCGGCATTCCGAACCGGCATATTATGTGGTCCCAAATGAAGTCAATAACTTCTTTCTCCCTGACTTTCTCAAATGCCTAGGCTTCCACCCATTTAGAAATATAGTCAGTCATAAATAATATAAATTGAGCCTTACCATGTGCCTATGGCAGGGGGTCAACGATGTCCATTCCCCATTTCATGAATGGCCAGGGCGATAAGACCGAATGTAGCAGCTCACCGGGCTAATGAATCATCGGTGCATGTCTCTGACATCCGTCGCATTTTCGTACGAACTCCTTTGTGTCTTTTTCCATGTCGATCCAGTAGTATCCGACTCTAATTAT
Organism: Nicotiana tabacum; assembly: GCF_000715075.1. NCBI lineage: Eukaryota > Viridiplantae > Streptophyta > Magnoliopsida > Solanales > Solanaceae > Nicotiana > Nicotiana tabacum. The sequence continues at coordinate 92,699,003 of NC_134102.1, forward strand.
CTTACGAACCAACGATTCGGCATCCGAATGATTCCCACAGGTGCCTTCGTGAACTTCCCTCAAAACATACTCGGTATCTCCCGGTCCCAGACATATGGCGAGTGGGCCATCAAACGTTCTCCTGAATAGGCTGTTGTGTTTGGACAAGCTGAACCTGGCCGCCTTCGTGCGCAAAACTCTCAATTCTTTAGGGTACGAGGGTAGTTTTCTGGTCTTTAGATAATCTATATACTTGTTTCTCTAATCCCATGTTAAGCTTGTCGAGTTTATCTAGGCATGGCCTTCCTCCACTACCGATCTCATGAGTTGTACAACCGTTCCCGAGTTGAATTTATCACCATCAACCGACGATCCTAAGTTGGCAAGAGCATCGGTTTCGCTGTTTTGATCTCGAGGTATATGTTGCAAAGTCCATTCCTTGAACCAATGTAACGCCGCCTGTAGTTTATCCACGTACCTTCGCATTCGTTCTTCTTTGACTTCGAACGTTCCATTGACTTGGTTCACCACAAGGAGGGAATCACACTTAGCTTCAATCACCTCGGCCCCCAGGCTTTTATCCAGTTTGAGACCTGCAATCATGGCCTCTTACTCGACCTCGTTATTAGTCAATTTTATAGGTCTAAAAGATTGCCTAACTATATTACCCATCGGTGGCTTCAACACGATGCCAAGTTCGGACCCCTTTGCGTTCGAGGCACCGTTTGTAAAGAGGGTCTAGATTCCGGAGGAGGTCCCCGATTTCAACAACAACTCCTTCTTGACCTCGGGTATTAGGACCGATGTGAAGTCGGCCACGAAGTCCGCCAAAATTTGAGATTTGATGGCGGTTCGGGGTCGATATTCGATATCGTACCCGCTGATTTCCATGGCCCATTTGGCCAATCATTTCAAGAATTCGGGCTTATGCATTATGTTCCTCAACGGGTAAGTAGTCACGATAGATATAGGATTGCATTGAAAATACGATTTTAACTTCCTAGAGGCGCTTAGCAAAGCGAGCGCCAATTTTTCCAGGTGAGGATACCTAGTTTCGGCCTGGCCCAGAGTTCTGCTAACATAGTAGATAGGAAATTACGTACCTTCTTCTTCCCGGACTAGGACTCCACTTTTCACTAACTCGGATACCGCTAAGTACAGGTACAACTGTTCATCTGCCTTCGGAGTATGAAGCAAAGGCGGGCTCAAACGGTACCGCTTGAGTTCTTCCAAGGCTTGTTGACACTTCGGGGTCCATGAGAAATTATTTTTCTTCTTCTTCTATAACAAGAAGAACTGATGACTCTTGTCGGAGAACCTTGAAATGAATCGGCCCAAAGCGGTTATGCGCCCGGTTAACCTTTGAACGGCCTTGACATTGTCCACCACTGTAATGTCCTCTATGGCCTTGATTTTATCGGGGTTGATCTCGATTCCCCGGTTATATACCATAAATCCGAGAAATCTCCCGGATCCGACTCCGAATGCGCATTTTTCCAGGTTGAGCTTCATATTATATTTCTTCAATATGTTGAAGGTTTCATGAAAATATTTCAAATGGTCCTCTGCTCGCAGGGACTTAACTAACATATCGTCAATGTAAACCTCCATTAATTTTCCTATTTGGTCTTCGAACATCCGATTTACTAGGTGTTGGTAAGTGGCACCGGCATTTTTTAGTCCGAAAGGCATCACGTTATAGAATTAGGTGTCGTACTTAGTGATGAAGTTTTTTCCTGGTCGTCCAGGTCCATTCGAATTTGGTTGTACCTGGAATAGGCATCGAGAAAATTGAGAATCTCGTGGATAGCCGTCCCATCGATCATGCGATCGATGTTGGGCGGAGGGAAAGAGTCCTTGGGGCATGCCTTATTCAAGTCTTTGTAGTCTACATACATTCTTAATTTATTCCCCTTTTTGGGACTACCACTACGTTTGCTAACCAATCCGGGTATTTAACCTCCCGGATGGACCTTATTTTAAGGAGCTTTGATACCTCGTCTTTGATGAATGCATGCTTGACTTCGAACTGAGGCCTCATTTTCTGTTTGCCCAGGTGGAACTTCATATCCAGGCTTAGCTTATGGGTAGTTATCTCCGGCGGGATCCCTGTCATGTCGAGGTGGGACCAAGCGAAACAATCTATGTTAGCCATAAGGAATTTAATGAGTTTATTCCTGAGCTCGGGATTTAATCCCGTGCCCAGGTATACCTTACGATCGGGCAGGTGCTCGATCAATATGACTTGCTCCAGTTCTTCGACCATTGATTTGGTGGCATCGGAATTGTCGGGGACTATGAAAGATCTGGGAACTTCGTAATCGTCATCCTTATCCGTCCCCCGCTTCTCCAGTTTGGTCGGGGCCGGTGTCGGTGATTTCTATTGGGTTCCTTCCTTGGCGAACGAACTCGGATCCTTTGGTGTAGAAAGTGCGGATATCGGAACCACCTCGTCGATCGTGAACATCTCTTTTGCTTCTGGTTGCTCTCTGTAACCTGTTTTAATCCCTCCTGATGTTGGGAATTTCAACACCTGGTTTAGTGTCGAGGGTACTGCCCTTATGTTGTGAATACACGGCCTCCCGAACAGAGCATTGTATCTCATATCTCCTTCAATCATGTAGAACTTTGCCTCCTGAATGGCTCCGACGGTGTTCACCGGTAGTGTTATCTCCCCTTTAGTGGTCTCATATGCCATGTTGAATCCATTTAGAACTCGAACTGTAGGCACAATTTGGTCTTGTAGACCCAGCTGCTCTAAGACTCTCGATCTGATGATATTGGCCGAGCTACCTGGATTAATTAACACATGCTTAAGTCGAGATTTATTTATGAGTACAGATATTACAAGTGCATCATTGTGTGGCTGCACGATGCCTTCAACGTCCTCGTCATTGAAAGATAAGGTTCCTTCTGGCATGTAATCTCGAGTCCATTTTTCTCTAGTGATGGACAATTTGGTGCGCTTTAACATCGGCCCCTGGGGGACGTCGACCCCACTGATGACCATGTTAATGATGTGCTGAGGTTCTTCCTGCTCGATCTGCTTATTAGAGTCCCTATTCCTGAAATGGTTTTTGGCTCGATCGCTCAGGAACTCTCAGAGATGTCCGTTGTTGAATAACCGGGCTACTTCCTCTCTCAATTGTCGGCAATCTTCCGTTCTGTGGCCGTGAGTGCTGTGATACTTACACATTATGTTTGGGTCCATTTGGTGTCTTTGATGCATCCGATGGCATATACGATGGCAGCAACATCGACATTGAAGTTGTACTCCGATAACTTTAGCGCTTCTTTAGGCCCGATAGGCCTGTCAAAACCACTTTTGCTCATGAGTCCCCGGTTATTTTGACCTCGATCGCTTCACCTTTCACTTCTCACAGGATTTTGTCCAGACCCATTGCCTCTTCGGTCCCCATTGTATGGTTAATACCGATCCCTATTTGATCTCGGTTCACGATCAATATCTCTTTTGGGTCTGTCGATAGTTCTGATGGGGTAAACGGACCCGGAAGGGTCCCCAAGCTGATCATCTTCGACCTTAATTTTTGATTGATACTTGTTATGTATGTCGGCCCAAGTTACAGCTGGATACGCTACCAGATTTTCTTCAACTGTTGTGAAGCCAATGAGCTTCGAGCATTGAGTCCTTGGGTGAAGGCCTAAACGGCCCAATCGTACGCAACTGGAGGCAGGTCCATCCGTTCCATTTGAAACCAGGACACGAATTCCCTAAGCATCTCATTGTCCCTCTGTTTCACTTTGAAAAGGTCTGACTTCCTGGTCTCGACCTTGATGGCCCCGGCGTGTGCTTTCACGAAGGAGTCTGTAAGTATAGCAAACGAGTCAATAGAATTAGGGGGTAAGTTGTGATACCATATCATAGCTCCCTTCGACAAAGTTTTCCCAAATATTTTTAGCAGGACGGACTCGATCTCATCCTCCTCCAAGTCGTTCCCTTTGATGGCGCATGTGTAGGAGGTCACATGCTCATTTGAGTCAGTTGTTCCGATGTACTTAGGAATTTCGGGCATGCGGAACTTCTTTGGAATTGGCTTCGGAGCCGCGCTCGGAGGGAAAGGTTTCTGAACAAACTTCTTGGAATCCAGACCCTTCAATATCGGTGGTGCTCCTGGGATTTGGTCGACCCTGGAATTGTATGTTTCCACATTTTTGTCATTGGCCTCAATTTGTTTTTCTCCAGATTCTACCCGTTTTGTCAGTTCCTCGAGCTTTTTTATGATCTCGGGGTTAGTCCCGGGTTCAGCTTCACTCGGACTCTCCGTAATTGGTTCATTTTTGTGAGTGATTTCCCGAGACAGCTCAGGCTCAATTCTGCTAGGGTGGCTTTGGTTCTGCAGCTGGTCTATCGCTGCCTGTTGGGCCTGCAGCATTTCGAAGATCACTCGGAAGTTGATCTCACCTCCTTCACCGTCATGTGTATTTTGGGCTGTTGATCGAACTCCTCGCGGATGCTGTTCTCAGGATCGGTAGGCAGATTCGCATTGATTGCCACATGTGAGTTAGTGTCGATCGGGTCCGCGATCGGAACTCCGCTGGGATCGATAGGGAGCACCTCGTTACTAGGTACCATATTGTTGTTCTCGCCGTGGTGACCGGACTCAGAATCCACGTTTAGAGGTGCAGATTGAGAGTTAGACATTTTGAACTTTGACCTGAAATTGAAGACACTTCAAAGAACAAGTGTAAAATAGGGTGCGTTATGAAAATTTGTATCAAATTGCCACTATTATCCTTAGTCACACCGTGGGCGCCAAACTGTTTACCCTAAAAATGAATAACAATTAAATTTGTAGGTAGTTTTAAGGATATGTGGATTAATTCGATACAAACGATAAATTGCGTTAGATTAAACAAATAAAGATATAGTAAATTCAAACCACGCGAGGAGGAGGATTCTAGCCTTGATGAAATATCCACCCTCGATTCGGATTCACAATGGCTAGCACTGATGAACGAGAAAAAGAGCTATGAATAACAGTGAAAAATAATAGTATATTACTTTGGGATGCGCGTTACCATGTTTTCAACGAACAATTTGACTCCCCTTTATATAGTAGGGAAGTTATACCCTAAGTACAATTCTATAAAAGGTAAAAATCTCTCGTTTAACTTATTACTGGATTCCCTCGGTACGTGCCGAGATCTGCGCCGTGATACCCGGTTGGTCGCGGATATTACGACCTTCCGATAATCGTGTTCGATTTTCCAATAATGCTCTCCGAAGTCTCTTGGGATTTGGACCGATCACGGGGTCATGGCCTCGATATACTCGAGGGCGGGTGTAGTGCCCCCGATGCCTGACTCGATGAGTCCCCTACCTCGATTCCGGTTTCTTGTCATCGCGTCCTTACTCGATTTATTTTATCAGGAACCGGGCCGGCTTATGGGTTCGGTTTCACCCGTATACATAACGTTTATAGACTATTTATTCATATGTATCAAGAATTGCAAGTTTTACACTATGTTTATTTTCTCTTGTTGTAAATAGCATTGAATTATAAAGGCATGAAAGCTCCATGAAATCCATAGGGCACTCTACTTGGTAATGTGATTGTTGCAACAGACTGTGTTGCAAAATTCTTTGCATCAACTACATAGACCTGCATGAAATATTATGCACCTAAAATTAGTATTGGCTTTCACTTGCAACATTTTAATACCCTACTTAAGTTTTCGGAAAGATTATATCGTTATGATAGGTTGTCTACATCACACCCCTTGGGGTACGATCCTTTCCTGAACCCTGCGTGAATGCGAGATGCTTTGTACACCGGATTTCCCTATATTCAGCTATAATTATGATAACTCACTTGAGATACATTTGTACTTTCATTGTGTGTGAATGTCACAACCCAACCATCATCCTCATCAGTGCCTTGAGTTTTTGGAACAAAGGTTGCTCCACTGCAAAAAGTGCCCTTTGGGAACATATGATACTCAACTTTAGCCAATTCCTCATCTTCTTTAAAATGAAGTTTGGCGAGCCCTCCATATTTAGCTAATCCTTCTGATTATAATTTCAAAATATCAAGTTACGTAGTCATAAGCAACCAAAAAAGGAAGAAATTCAGAAGGCTGTCAAGTGCAAATGATAGTTACCTGATATAGAGCTGGCTTCTAAATCTACCACTTGTAGATAACCAAATCTGTTTCTTAGACCGACGAACTTTTCATTTATCACAGGGAATTCCATAGAGAACTCAGTCGTGGCATTTTTCTCCTTTACTTCCCCTGTTCTCATGTTTAGTCTCCATTCACAAACATGAACAAAGAATGGTTCTACTGAAGATTCATTGTTGTTTTCTATGGAACTTATCTCCTTAGAACCTTTGAAACTTTGTTGTCTCGGTAATACTGATTCACGAGCTCTGCATGCCCTTACTACCACCTTTTACCGAACAAAATGGAATCACATATAAGTTATATTGGTCAATCACTCATATATAAGATGTTGAACTAAGTTTAGTTATAAACAGAAGTAAAATTACCTCATCATTGTCTTCAAAACAATTTACTAGGTGAAGTACACAGCAGGTTTGAACCTCAAACCATTTAACAGAATTAGCATCACCATAGCGAGGCATTACTCCAATCCGCGCATATCCATCTTTGTCATACTTTATTAATCTATAAACCAGAAGATATAGCAAATTATACTAATAAAAACGATTTCAGTAGATGGCAACATCGTTAATGGAACCGGATAAATTAAAGTACTCACGGGTCTCCCCTAAAGAGTCGATTTATATCAATGGTTAACGGAAAATCCATGATCACATTGTACCTATGGATGATTAGTATTACAGAATTAGCGAAAACATTAGCTTAATAATATCATAGGTTGAAACTTAGCTTTCTCTAAAGCTTGGATTTGAAGTAAAAGAATAAAGAGAGATTACTTTTGTGTAACTCCTATTTCATGGCAAAGGCTGCACCTATTGAAGTTGAGATCCACTTTGTGAACCATTTTCTTGCCATCAGCTGAAAATACGATTACACTAATTAACAAATTGTTACCTAATTTCTACACAAGTTTAAATTCCCATTTTAGAAGTTTAAAAGGAAATACTGCATGTAACATGCCTGAAATAACTCCTAGCTCAAAATAAGGTTTTCTTGGATATATCCCCATTATAACAAGTTCACCAGATCCAGGGGCTTTCTGCATAAAACAAGAAGGTTATCAATAAAAGAATCCTAAATAAATTGATAAATATTAGTTTAAGACGTTGAACAGTACTCTTACACAGACTCGCACACAATGAGATTTTTTTAGAAATTAATTACCTTTGGATGGCTAGTGAATGGTCGATCCCAAGCTCCATTGATATTCCAATTGCCCAGAGTTTCGAGGGAACTTATGTCTATCTCTTGAGGCATATGATTTTCAGCAATAGAGTAGTATTTCTTTGAGTGCTCAAAAATATTTGTATTGCTTAGATGTTTGTTTTCCATGCCAAATCTCAACTGCAACGCGCGCAAAACAAACAATACTGAGATTCTCACATCATATCAATCCACCCAGAGGCGGACCTATAAATGAGGGGTTACCGCCACCTGTAATGTTCGACATAAATTCCATATATACATCTATACGTCTTTAAAAAATAGTGATATATTAACATGACACCCTATACAAAACAAACAATACTGAGATTCTCACATCATATCCACCCCATTTCTTGTTCCTAAGATACAATTAATACTACTATCTCAGATACTAATAGTTATTCGAATAGTATCATACCCCATTCAAAATGTAAGCCACCAAAATGGCAGGAGAATCTCCTTCAATAGCAGGAAGAAAACCTGGTTTCTTTCTATCTTTTTCCATCTTGAAAGTGTCCGTTTGGACATGTTTGTTATTGTAGAAGGTAGTCCAAGTTCCTCTTATTTTTTCTCTAGTGAAATACAAAGCATGAAGCATTCCTTCCCCTTCAATCCAAACATGGCTTGATTTCCCAAATATAGACTTGGTCGATTTCAGTCCTCCAAACAGAGGATTTGAGCCTGCAAAGGGAGTTATTTAAGTTTAGAAGAGTCTAGCAAAAACACTTTATACATGTATCGTTAATTTTAATGTATTGATCACAACTTTCTTTGCATGGAAAAAGAAAAATGAAAATTAAGAGAAGGACAGGAGGTGAAAATGTAAGCATACTGACCATTTCTTATGTAAACTCCTTCCGGAAAATCATCTGGAATTTTTCCTTCCACTGTAGTTACTAGGACAGCTTCTCCAATTTCTTCCACTGGTGCAAAATTACTCTATCAAAATTAATTACATAAGTGAGCAGAAACAAGTAGCTAATTTTCAAGAACCAATAACAACAGACTCAGTTTAATTCTACAAGTGAGGTCTGGGGAAGGTAGTGTGTACGCAGCCTTACCCCTAACTTGTGAAGGTAAAAATGTTATTTCTGATAGACCCAGTAATTAATTAATGGACATACCTGAGATGGGAGTAATGGCTGGTCAACAAATTCAAATGCTAAGTCCACAAAGGCATCTAATAATTTGAAAGAAGTCTCCTTGATAGCTTTTGGAATGTTAACAATTGGAAAATGCACCAACTCCCTCGATATTGGCTGTTTCATTAATTTAAAACCAAGCAATATAAGATTTTCTTTTGAAGAATGATAGAAAATTTTTTGCACAAGGACTAAAGGGAAGTTTACGTTCAAAGCAGATGAGATTGAGCCTCTCAAGTCCTGAACTTTGCTTGGAACAGAAGGCCTTTGAAAAGAGCAATTTACTTGAAATGTGTAACTACAAAAGGCCATCCTCCCCCTCTCTATCACTGCCTCTTAGTTATACTGTTAAAAAATTACTTGCCGTCTAATTTTTTGGCATAAATGAGAGGATATTTATAGTTAGAAGGAGACAGGCGTAAACAATGAGGATCCAATTCCTAGGGTAGGAGCATATTTTGGTTGGCGTTATGTATCACTTTTACTTTTGAAAATGGTATTTCTCAGAATTGAAAATTATCAAGCTACTGTCAAGTATTTTTTGTATTTACTATCCATTTAGTGTCCGTAATTCACTAACTTGACTAATCCCGATTCATGTTGCGTAGGGGCTATTAAAGAGGAAGTGTTGCTTACTAGGAGTTTCTCTATCTCATGAACTCAAACTCGAAAAATGGAGGGATCTCATTCATCCTACCACCTTTTCGAGGACATATTTCTTTTAATTAATTTGCTTAATGATCAAGTGACTGTATTTATTTACTAGTCAAGCACACAAGACCAGCCAACTACTGATATAGTGTCCGGCAACTGCGTCGCTTGGACGTTTCTGGTTCTCAAGATGGATATATTAATCATTATTAGATGTGGCATATTCCTATTATTAAGTGCTTATTGGCTAAGGCTATGACATTGTGATTGTAATTATGAATTTAGTAGAACAAAAACTTTGTAACTTTCATGAGACTGGAGTATAGGTTTCATATGTAAGGCCAAAAAAGAATTTAGCCTATGCATTTATATGAGTTGTAAAGGACGATAAGATGAGGTGGGTGCAAGATAGAGTTTAGTCTTTGTTTATTTGAAGACCACTATTATTGTTGTTGTTGGACACGAAAATATTCTTAACATGGTATGATATTTTTCGTTGGTATAATTTTTCTAAAAAAACCTCACATCATTAAGAGATCTCTCCGACTTATATGTAGGCACCCAATCTTTTCAGCTACCAATATAAAACTTTGTTCGCACACCCAACAGTTTTCCCTTCGAACTAAATTCCACGTGGCGCACTACCAGCACCTTCACCCTGCCTTCCAGTTGTTGGAGTAAACCAGCCCAAAGATATTTTTTACATAGTATGATATTGTCCGCTTTGGACCAAACCCGCATGGTTTTTCTCAAAAGTCCTAACACCGTTAAGAGATCACTAAACTTTATCCGTAGGCTCCCAATCTTTTCACACTTTATTCAGCTGAGTTGGCTACAGTATCAAACGAAGTTAGACTTAACAGATCAACTGATCTTTTACAATATGAAGGGAGTTGAGCTAGAACCAAGTTCAGCTGAGTTTGCCAGAGCAAAATGTTCAATATTCAAGCCTAAATTGACACTTTAATGTTCATATCCGCGATGTGACTGTCTTTTGAAAAAATTAAAGTTATACAACTGGTTCATTAAGAGGAAAATTTACATATTAATCAATAGTTCATATTGAAAATTGAATTTGAATGTTACCTGATTATATAAACTAGAAACTAAATTAAAGACAAATTAATTAAACATAGTATATATAATTGAAATTAAAAGACAAACAATAAAATTACCGACGGACCAACCAGTATATACCAAAATAGATTCCCATCAATAATTGGAATTGCATATATACTAAATTTCTTAATCGTATTTTACATGCATCACTAGATGCTTTATGAGGTACAATCTCAATAAAAGTTTCATTACATCACATAAAGAAGAATTAGTACAATAATTACAATTATAATCTTAGCATCTAACTAGGGGAAGATTCGCCATTAGCATCTTAGCTGTAGACAAAATTTATGTGGACTTTCAATTAAATGGCTACACTAGCATCTTTTTTCATGCAAAAATGGTTCTTGTACTCATTACTGAAACCTTCATGAATCGTGGAATCCATACAACAACAGCAACATAAGCAACATACCCAGCGTAATCCTACAAATACGGTCTTGGGAGGATGGGATGTACGCAAACCTTACCCCTATCTTGTGTAAAGTAGAGATAAGGTTTTGATAGAACCTCAGCTCAAAAAAAGTGTTTCCAAAATATATTTGAAAAATACAGGAGTAATATATATATATATATCATATCACATTATACTAAAAGTGGGAAGGTCCTAAAGTAAAAGTTAAATTAGCAAGATAACCATCAAAAACTAAATGGCTATTCTACCCTTCTCTTAATTCTATCCATCAAAAAGTTAAATTTCACCTGCTGCTTCTTTGTCTCATCTCCACACTGCATATTCTTTCTTATTGAACGAAGAATTGATAAAATCATATAATTGCTCAATATCTTGCATGATTGCATAACCAACAACAGAAGAAGCATGGAAATCTTATTCATAGTCCCTTGATGACATTGCTTCTAAGGAATTAGAAATAGGAATTCACGTCTTACTGCGAACAAAAATGTGAATATTGTTGTCGTTTTGGAGATACTCCGGTAAATTTATCATTCTTCGAGTCTTTGGTTTTATCTTTGTGATACAGCAATTCTGCAAATAAATGCAAAGTATAACTTTCGCAACTGTCTGACCAGTGACCACACAAATTGATTATCTTCTCGTATTTTTTATCCATAAGGTATATATCAATGGAAGAGCTTTTTGCGCTGATAACGTACTTAAAGTATCTATAAATTATCATCGCCTTTGGTGTAGATTTCACAGTTTACACCCCGGCATGTATATATAGCAATGCTCCCTTATTAAGAAGAGAATTGTATTAGTTGTAGAACCTTAGAAGCACTTCACGTTCAATCCCACGTGTTCATTTCTCTCTATTTCTCTTCTTCTTTTTTTTCATTGTTTTGTCATTATCAAAATACTTTTGAGAAGTGTTTTTTTCTTTGAAGCGCTTTTTTTAAAATTAGTTTTATTGAGAATCAGTTTTTGTTTGAGTATTTAATTTAAAAAGCACTTAAGAGCAATAATTAGTGTTTGCTCGGGATTTTAAAAAGTATTTCTAAATATATTTTTCTCAAAAGTTCTTTTCAAAAAAAGTGATTTTGCGGAGAAATTATTTTTCTGCCTCTCCAAAACTGATTCTGCTTCTACTAAGTTTGACCAATCACTTTAGAGGACTTTTGTTGGACATAGTTTATTCGTATATTATGTTAGTTAAAAAATATTAATATTTATCATTTTCAGGAGCTTGAAGTTTCTTTTTATCTTTATTTTATAAATCAAATACACTTTGATAATATATATATTTTTCACAAAGTTTATAGTCATTTATGTCCTTCAAAAACTGAGTGACCATTTTATCCGTCTATCATACAATATTAGTTTTACTATTTTGAATTGTAAGTTACAATTAGTTATACAACAAAAACTCTTTAATTATATATGTAGAATAATTAGTCATAAGGTAAATGCGCTTGAGTTAACAAATTGAATATGAGCAATCAACAACGGATACAATAAAAAAAAGTTGATGCAATTATTAGACCAAGGTTGTGCTTTCAATTTTGAACTGTATATTCAATTGCAAGAAAAACAACACCAAAATAAAGATAGAGTAAAAATATTGGGTGACGTAAGAAAGAAATTGGGTAACACAAATAGGGAGTCCAGAACCCATTTCTGGTTCTTTTGGACAAGTGTGACGAAAATGTTTGTTTAAAAAAAAGAGTGACATTTTTATATATAGTACTCTTTTAAAGAGCATTATACTTTAACGGAGTTTTGGCCGTTAAAGTATAGCGTTCTTTAAAAAGCGCTATATATATATAACGCTATTGTAAACCGCGCTATACAGCTATATATAACGCCACTATAAACCGCGCTATATACATAGCGCGGTATATAACCGCGCTATACTTGTTTTATGGGCCCATCAATAAGTCTCTTGCGTTTAACTGACATAACAATAGCGCTATACCTAAAAATATTCAGCCCACCGAGCTAGGCATTGCCTTATTTAAAGGCGTTAGGATTTTACAAAAATCCATTCAAAAATATTCCTAACTCTCGTTCAAATTTTTCTTCTTGTTAAATTCTCGAGTATTTTTTCATAATGTCTGAAGAGCGAAAAGTAACAGTTTCATTATATTGGAGGGGTGAGGTTGTGGTGGCGAATAACTCTGTTAGTTATAGTCTATCTCCACAGTGTCATATTAAGTTGCCACTTACAATGCAGTACGATAGATTGGTATCGTTGTTATGTAATAAAATGAGTGTAAGGAAACGTTCGGTGAACCTTAAAGTAACCGGAAGATATCCGTATTCCGTCACTCCGCAAGGGGTTGCTTATTATGTTGAGTTTAACATCGACGATGATGAAACTTTGAGGGATTTTTTGAGGACTCCGGATGAATACCAGAAATTTCTTGTGATAAAAATGTTGGAAATGTACGTCAAGGTCGAAGACGTTCGCAATAATGAGGTTGCGTATAGTAGGGATAACCCTCAGTCATCGGGTGGTTATTCTGGAGTAGTTTTTGCCGGACAGGTTCCGGATGAAAGAGTTTGCCCTGATTTAAACTTATCACCACGAGCGAATGAGGAGCGAGAAAATAATTTCTCTCTTGCTTTACATAATCTACAAGACGAGTGGTAAACTTTAATTTTCCTTAGTGTTATGATGTATATTTTTGTTGTATTGAATTTGTATTAACACTCATATATTTCACAGGGGGTACCGGCCAGATATGACTTTTACAAGTTATGAACCCACGCCCAGTTAAAATATGCGTAGTTCTGGTATGTTGGATCATGGTGGTCCATCCGGGAGTCATTACCAACAGGATAATGTCCATCAAGGAATGTCAACACATTACGACTTGTAAGTGAAGTGATACAACTATATGGAAAGTATTTATTAATTTCAGTAACTTATTATTTTGTTGTTTGTGCAGTGAAAACGAGCAAGTTGAATCACTTGTTCTCACTCAATTGCCCGAAGACGACATATTAAATCGGGATCTGGCAGATGCACAGAGTGAGGAAGAGAACAGTGATTATGACAACAATGCCGATGATTCCGGAGACGACACACCCTTCCCTCGTGAGGATGGTGACGAGGAGGAAGAGAATGAAGGACCTGATTTGACGAGAGAGTATGCACCACCCCCCGTTAGACCAAGAGTGTACGAGTTCCAAGTGTCGTTTCATTCAAATAAGATTCCCTACCTTGATAACTTGCCAAGTATGCCGGATGTGGATGCTCTCACAAGGGATTTTGATGAAATTCGGACAGCAATGTGGGATGATTCTAGACCAACGGTGCTGGCAAAGGGCATGCTTTTTCCTGATAAAGTGCGCCTAAGCAGGGCGGCAAAAATATACAGCGTAAAAGAGTGTCGTGAGATGACGGTATAGGAGTCAAGTCCGGATGTATACAAGGTTGTTTGTCGCAGATGGTTTACGGGTTTTCATTGGATTCTGCATGCGAGCAAGAAGAACAAAGGTCTGTGGAAAGTGGGTAAATATATTTCCACCCACATATGTGAAATGGACACATTCAATGGGAATTACTACAACTTGGATATTGACTTGATTTCTCTTGTCCTTATTCCACACCTTGAAGCGTCCATAATGTATAAAATCAAAGAGTGCATTACATCATTCCACCAGAATATGGCCATACCATTACCAAAAGAAAGGCATTTCTCGGGCGCAAACGTGCATTTGAAATTATTTATGGTAACTGGGATAAGTCATTTGCAGCTCTACCCAAGTACATGGTCGCACTGCAACACTTTAACCCCGGGACGGTTGTTGAATGGAAGCTTGAGCGGAGTCCGAAAAAACCAGAACATATATATATTCAATTACGTGTTCTGGGCATTTAAACTAACAATTGATGGTTTTCCGCATTGCCGGCCGGTAATATCCATAGACGGCACTCATATCTATAGAAAGTATGATATCATGTTGTTGATAGCCGTTACAATAGATACTAATGGACAAATATTTCCTCTAGCTTTTGCTATTTGTGCCAATGAAAGCCAAGAGACGTGAACGTTGTTTTTGAACCATTTGAAAGAGCACGTTGTCAAATAGCGTTCCGGCATTTGTCTAATATCTGATCGGCATGGTGGTATCTTAAGTTCTGTAGAGAACTTGCCTGCATGGCAAGAACCTTATGCCTACCACAGTTACTGTGTGAGGCACTTTAAGGCCAATTTCCAGAAGGCACATCCCAACAAGGATCTGCATGATTTGATGTGGATGGCAGCAACACACCACCAAGAGCATAAATTCCGGAGACACATGGAATCTATCAGGCAGGAAGACGAGAGAGCCTATCATTGGTTGATGCGACATGAGCTTCACAAGTGGACTTTACTTGCGGATGGTGGAAGAAGATGAGGAATTCTGACTACAAATGTGTCAGAGTCTTTCAACGGGTTATTGAAGTCGGCAAAAGGATCACTGCCATGGTGCGGATGTCGTTCAAGAAGATGGCGGAGAGGTTTGTTGAAAGGGCTGCAGCTGCAACATCATTGATGGAAAGAGGTGTTGAATTTATGCCACTGTCGATGAAGAGATTTGAGAAATGTAGGCGGTGAGCACATTGGCATTCATTTTTGCAGTATGATCACGACAGAAATATTTTTAAAGTTCACACCGTTATCCATCAAAATCGGGGGAATAATGTACATACCATAAATGAATCTAGAAGGTTATGCTCTTGTGAAAAATGGTCCATCTACCACATGTCGTTCTTACATGCCATCAGGTGCTTTCAACATATAGGTTTAAGGCCAACCAACTACGTTGATAAACAATATAGTGTTGCTGCTTGCTTAAACACCTATAGTGGGCAGTTGCAGCCAGTGGGTGCTGAGCATTATTGGCCGCCGGAACCATTTAAAATGGTGTGTAACAAGGACTATTTGCGTTGAATACATGTGCAGAAGAGAACGCGTATACGGAACCAAATGGATGTTAGCGATACTATTTATGCACGCAAATGTGGTATATGCTCGCAAACAGGACACGACCGTCGAAAATGTCCTTCGGCTGGTTTGGGTGGCGGTGGTAATCAAGCTCGTGGCATGATGCTCCACAATATCGAGGCACATGAGCGGGACGGAAGTGCTCCAAATTAGTCGGCCGGCCGAGCAATAATCGGGCAAGCCACCTATCAAGTCGTCGTTGTATGGCATCCAGATGAACTATCAAATAACAACAGAAAACGTGAGTATGCGCAACACATGTGAAGCTATACAAAGTAAGTTTAGGTACACATTTACCTGTGTGCCCTCCAGCATATCCAACACATCCCTGCAAAGGGGGAGATTATGCCGAGCCTCGTAATCTCGTACATAACCACGCCGGAGAACCCACCTCCTAGCTAGAGGGAGAAACGGAGGTGATACATCCGGAGGTAATGGTGGTAGAGGTGGCTGCAACTGCAGGAACCGCTCCCAGGCCCAAACCTAACATACCAAGTTGACGTAAAGTTTAAGAAAATTTTTGACTAGATAGAATTGGAAGGAATGGACAGAGTATTCGAATATGTTATCACCTGTAGAAGCGGCAAATATCCACATACGTCATGCTGGGTGCCCATGCTCGCCCGTCACAGATGCCTGTACAAGTAGGCGAGAACAGCAGCACCCCAGCTGTACTGGGGTAAATCATCTAGCAGCTGAAGATGATGAAGAAATCGCAAGCTGACTAGGTTCCCCTAAGTGTTCGGGAACAAGACCCCTCCAAACAGAAGGAGCAACAGCAACCTCGTATACCGGTGAATATGCAGATCATCTGTCTCCCCGATGATGTCGGGGTGCAATATCTCCAAATGTTGTCGAATAGCTGTCAAACTCATGCGACTGGCCCCTGAGTGTGCAGTCTCATCCTGTGGCCTGAAACCAGTGAGCTGCTGCAGCATGTCCAAATACTGCCCACGCGTCATCTCTCTCATGGCCAGAGGCAGTGCAACGGGCAGTCCATCAACAGGCATCCCATATAAAACCTCCATGTCCTGCAGCGTGATGGTGGCCTCGCCAATGGGCAGGTGGAAAGTGTACGTCACCGGTCGCCACCGCTCTATCAGGGCCGTGATCAAAGACCAGTCAAGCTGCAGCTGTCCGATCTCCAAAATCATGTAGAAGCCCGTATCCCGCAGGCGCTGGACTACACGAGGATGGAGATCTCTGTCCTTCATAAAATCCCACATGTCGTCCACTCTCCTAGCGCGGAGAGTCTGGACCAATAACTCTCCCTCCCATACGTAGGCGGACCTATGATCGCCCTGTAACACTAATAGCTCATCGGAGACAGGTCCGGGATGCATAGGCGGCACGTCCATGTCGTCTACTGTAAATTAAACAACATTAATTGTATGTTTGATCTGTAAATTAAATAATTATTTTTTATAATTATACAATATTTAATTGGACAGAGTATATATCTATGGGTTCCAGACTCCATATTTGATGCCCAGTAGGACCAAGCTATCCTGAGTTCTTGTATGTGTCAATTTTATTATTTTCGTAATTTTGTATGTTTGTTTTGTAAATTAAATAATTAATTTTTATCATATTTAATTGGACAGAGTATATACCTATGGGTTCCAGGCTCGATATTTGAGGTCCAGTAGCACCAAGCTATCCTGAATTCTTATGTGTGTCAATTTTAATATTTTCATAATTTTGACTGTTTGTTTTGTAAATTAAATAATTAATTTTTATCATATTTAATTGGACAGAGTATATACCTATGGGTTCCAGGCTCGATATTTGAGGCCCAGTAGCACCAAGCTATCCTGAATTCTTGTGTGTGTCAATTTAAATATTTTCATAATTTTGTATGTTTGTTTTGTAAATTAAATAATTAATTTTTATCATATTTAATTGGACAGAGATTGTGTTTGATCTATCAGTATAAAAGATACTTAAACTACAGGGATTCTACGCTAAAAGGCTCTACATTTTACTACGCTAAAAGGGCACTAGTCTTTAAACAAATAAATAATCACATTACCACAAGTTTTGGCCTAGAGTTTCCTAGGGATTTACATGAAGTTTTTCATGGGAAATTACTTGTGAACTTTTTCCCAAAAAAAAATTCAAATAAACTTCTTTTGTTGACACTACTTAATCAAAGTTTTCTTGTGAAAGAATTCGCAAGTAGTTTACAAAACAAATCTGTAGTTCCTAGGTAACTTATCTAAGAATTTAAAACCTCTAATTAACTTACTTGAAGATTTACATATTTCTTTACATGGGTCAATTTTACATTGCATTTTCAAGAGAGATATTAATTTAGACAAACAAGAGTCTTAATCATGAAAGAAACTAATCGAAACAGATGAAAGCAAATTACATCGGGAATAACCTAAAACAAGTCATCATACAACGATCAACATTAATCATTTACAGAAACTTGCACTTTATTCATTTGTGTATAATTATTCACTAAAATCTTTATTTTGATAATATTGATATTATTTTATAAAATCGTATACAATGATTCGGTATATGCCGAAAAACTAGTCGTGAATAAATGCAGGGGCAGAATGAAATTCTTTTTCAAAATCAACATCATTGTCTCATACATTTTCCCCGGGGAATATGCTAAAATGACATTCCACACCGGAGCCATTTGATTAATAGCCAAAATCATCAAAGAAATTTACAACGGCGAGGACAGGGAATACCCAACAAGAAGGAATCATGGGACTTGCAATGTCGTGATATTCTCACTCTTGCCAACCCTTCAACTTAACCCAACTTGGATGACTCACTTTGGACTTGTGATTGCAAGCTTCTCCGGAGAAAATCGGACAACTTTGCAGTGGCAGCACGTCCTCGCTCCAAACAGCGAATGTAGTCATCAACTGAATACAGGAAAATTCTTAGTCATAATTGTAGATTAACTCACTCTTAAGGAACAAAAGCCAAATTGCAACTATCAAAAACTCTTTCCACACAACATTAACTCCCCCTAAAGTGAATGTACTCTTCTCTCAGTTTAGTTTATCAAAAATGATGTCCATTTTCTGAAAAAGAAAAATGCTACTCTTTTCTTTTTAAATTGGTAAACACAATTATCTTCTTACATTACAAAAAAATTCGAAAAGTGATGAGACTCCAAAATGCCAATCTAACAGAAAGTGAATCGTTTTAACTCTCATCCAGATACCATGCAATGTGAAAATGCAAGGGTCAGATGGCAGGGAGAGTGACATATATAAGAGGAGGTTAGGGGGAAGCAACATACGTCTCTGCTAAATTCAAATTTACCAGAAGATCTGATGCTGCTTCTAAGTTCCATAAGATACATCTCCCAATCAAAGCAACTTTACAGTATTAATTCCATTTATTGACTCTGCAATCAAACTACAACTACAAACTTTTTGACAAGTAAACTACAACTACAACCGTTGCAATTACTTAACTCACTGCCCCCCCTCCCCCCTTTTTTTTTTCCAAAAATAACAATGATGTCTGGACCAACTTGTGCGTAACTTGACTATTCTCCGGGTACCAGTATCCTTCCACCAGTACAGCCACCAAATAACTTTGTCCCACCAGGACTTAAAATCATTTTTTAATCACCTATCTTTCTTGCTTAATTCGAACATTGGCCTCCCCCGCTGTCTTAATTCCAACTCCATAGACCGCTACACTATATCCTTCAGTCTATTTAACTCATATTCATATATTTTCAACTTATTTCATTTTATGTTTATGCTTTCAATACTTACGGAGAAAGGCTAACCCTCCAAAATAAAACTGGGAGTTAAGAGTGGTGCTGCACAACAGAATTATCCACAACCCCAAAAAAATAGAGTAGCGCTGCACTATAATGCTGTAATAATCAATCATAACAAGCATATGTTCAGATAAAAAATGTTCTGATTCGAGTGAGTCTTCTATTTGACCTAAGCTCCTGCTGGACAATATACTTCCATGGCTCTTTATAACTAAACCTTATCCTATTTCTCCTACTTCGAATCAAAATTGAATTGATTTATTGCAAGTTCAGCTTAGTGCAAGCGAGCAGTGAAGCTTGTTAACATTGGTCAATGAAAATGCTAAGTTCAAAATAATCTTTTTGTCGTTCAAAGTAGTTTTGGCTTTACACATAAGCTGCAGAGAAGGATAAGCAGAGCATGTTGATATATCCATAATGAAATTCTAACATGTTAAAGAAAGAAATGTTGATACATTGTTTCAAACAAGGGGATTTAAGAAAAAAATTGAGAGGTGAGCCAAAACCCAAGGTGTTTCTATTTAAACGTGTAATCAGAAAGAACAAATCCCGTGGCAACCAAAACAAGAAATTCACTAATGGTATCACTCGAGAGTCATGATGATGCAGAGCTACAAGATATTGCCATTTTAAATGCAACCACACTACAAACTCCCAAACTTACGTTTGTATCTATAGTGAACCACAAAACTAAGAGCGATGGTAAAACATCATGCTGAAGGTAAACAGCTAAAATGCATCTCTGTTGAAGAGAGAAATTATAAAGAAACCAGACAAATAACTATCCCCTAGAGACAAACTGCATCAACAAACTGCTGACAAACCTCTCAGCATTGACAAATTTACTGTAAGAACCACAAGCTCCAACCGAAACCCATAATTTCAGAACCAGGCAGAATAACAAAGAACTGTGAGGTAATGAAGCTCCAATCAAACATAATAAAAGTATAGTGCTAAGCATAGACTGCTTATTTCCGGGCATATAAGCACATACTGATACAACTTTGATGCTATAAAAATCACATCAGTAAAAAGAACTTCTACGAAATATTATTATAAATGACATTAGGAATGTAACTACATAGATTCCGACTTACCTGACATTACACCGTGTGTAAAAGATGTTATAAGTCCATGTTCCGTGGGTTCACCTCTCACTTTCAATGATTCATCAGGAAGCACAGATAATGTCGAGTTAGGAAAAACTAGATATACAAACGCCTTCATTTTCTGTTATCATCAGGAAAGAAAATTATACACCAGTATTATTATATGAGTACGAGATCGTTAAGAATGCCAAAAAAGCTTAATGAATTACATAAAAGACTAAACGGATACAACCTGCTCTTCTAGCTTGCTAGGGTCCAGTAGAATATGTCCACTCTCTGATAGACTACAACATATTGCAACTACAAAAAACAATAACCCTCCATCATTTCATCTTTCCTCATACTGAAGCATTAAGTAAATCATCAAATAATTATGCTTCATCACAATATGCACATGGAAGATTAATACCAGCAAGGTGCTTCAAAGGAATCCCAGCATCCACAAGGGCAGCACATACTGCATTTATGGCACATGGAAGAAGCTTAAGAAAAGTGCAGTCAAGGAAGTTTCCTGACTGACGAATCAAAGTTGAAGAATGATCTTAACTTCAGTAATATGCAGAATTTAAACATCACACGATAGACGAGACATAGGCAGTCTTTAAAAAGATAGGTCATTTTGCGGAGTTTCTTCAAAATAAATGTTTCGTTGTTACATAATATTCTCCTTATTAGAAGTCACTTCCTGAAAATTTTAACATTCTTGATATTACAAAAGTCAAAATGAGACCATAAAGAGAGTTAGGACTTCTGGCGGGTAGGTATACCCTGTCCTCACGCTTACCCTTCTCTCAAGGGCCTCACAAAATAGGTCACCAAACTATAAAATACCAACTGTCCTAAAAAATGAATGACTCTTGAAAATATAGCCAGCATTCTAATCTAGAAGCAAGATTCTTGGAGCACTATACTGAAAAGTGAATTCTGAAAATCTAGGAGGAACCAAATAAGGGATGATTATAACATAATTACAATTCAAAGTGCAAGATAAATAAATACACACGTATAGAATATGAAGAAGCAGTTAATCCCAGGCCCTTATGACAGCAGAATTATTCTAAGTAATCTGGGATAAATTAGCGGTGTGCTCATTCACTTATTTATTTGATGGTTTGATCATTTATTCAAATTGGCGAGAGCTCTTTTCCCATTATCCCTGAGCACTCTCAGATATCAGTGTAAATCGTCCAAACTGTAGCAAGAGAAGGAGTTTAATAACTAAGGATACAGCTCCATCATCGTTGACAACCTGCATAAAAATTAACTACTTCAGTTTGATTGGAGCTATCATTATGATCAAACAAATATATATACACTTCGCAAACAAAAAGAAATGAGCTAACAAAATGACAATGCATAGAAATACCCAAAAGACCAAACCTACTTTTATGTCAGGAAGTTGCAACAGCACATTGAACTCATAAGCTATCTGATATTACGATTTTCAGATGACACATAACCACCCAACTAAGATGTCAAAACCTCAACACAACTGTCTTAGATGGGCATAAACGTAATGTTCATCAATGCGTACCCTGCATTCCAATATCATAGCACACTGATGCGAATAATTTTTAGCCCCCAAATAAAGTGGCTAGAACTTGCACTTCAGCTTTCATGCTTAATAGACTAAATGATGAAACAAAGTGAAAAGGCCGATAAATAAACAAGAAATAATATGCATACCGTCTATGTTGCCCAATTGTCTCTAATCCTTCAAAAGTGAATTAGAGGGATTTTAAAAGGTCCTACTGCAGGCCTGGGCTCTAAGTGACTGTAACATAACCATTGTCGTCTAAGTTACTATGTCTTCATCTAAGTACCCTATCCTCTTTATATGCATTGTACTACGCTCTTTGAATCAGATCACAGCCTAATATGCTTTGAGTTAATTGCATGGTGCCGGTCCCTTGTAAAGAGGGGATATCCTATGCTTGTTCCTCTACATTTATCCTACGGCCTCTCTCTTCCTATTTTCCTATTACTGTTCTTCTCTTTAGACAACTGTAACTGCTACAATGAACATCTTTCTACTTTGCTTTTCCCTTCTGCCTCGAAAATTCTGATTTACATGGTACGTTCTTTATCTTCTTACTGTTGTTAGTGTTCACACAGAACAACAGGCTTCTGTTTTCTTAACTTTGAAAATTTTCAGTGCAATATTGAGCAGTATTTTCATATAAGCCTGCGTAAAAACTATCCAACATTTTCTTGGGAGTACAATGAGTGATGCTGAGAACACTAAAGAAGCTTTGTTCAGTGAATTAGGAAAAGAAGACCATCAGCATGGAATGTTGCTCCTCTAGCTCTTATATGAGTAGTTTGGAAGGCGAGAAATAGAAAGGCGTTCGAAGGGGTAGAGAAAGACCTTGTTTATTTGGGGAATAGCTTGATGTCTCTAATTTCCTTTTGGTGCACCCTTGAGTTTCCAGTTTGCATATAGGTGACTTTAGTAGAGACCCATGTTTTCTTGTAAGGGGCTCTACTTTCTGGTATATTGCTTGTATACCGGAATTTCCCCAATAACAACAAAATTACTCACCTTATAAGAAGAGACTGTCCAAAATTTCATTACTGCCCTAGAAATATTTTTACCTTCTGACTTCCTTCAAGAACTACAATCTTTGTAAACATGTAAGAGTTGTAAGTTATGGGGTGTTAATTACTTTTCCATTCAAGAACAAATTCAAGTTCTCTATCCAGACTACAGCTACAGTACAAAGCTAACAACTCGTCCACCACCAACACGAAGAATTAAACCCATATATATAGCAGCAACAACAACAAACAACTCCATCCTTAGCTAGTCGGAGTCAGCTATAAGAATACTCACTATCCATCTTGCTCCATTTGAACCAGTTTCATTCTAGTGTTAAATAGTTTAGGTTGTCTTACACTATAAGTTCTTTCCATTTTCTACTAACATTCAAATCTCTAACAGTTACACAACTGGCAAAACCACGAAGTAATCATCTTAATTGTTGCAGGCAAGGTTAACAAATGCCTATGGAATGAACTTCCTCTTAACTTTTAGACTGTCTCACCTGAATGATAATTGACGTGGTGGTATTTGGATGAACATTCAAAACACAAATGCTTTGCACAGTCCTCTTCAAAATCATCTCATACTCCTTCTCCGCTTTACCTAAACACAAAGTGAACTTTTGAGATAACGAAAGGAGAATCTTCTATTGCGATCATGCCCCATTATTACATCCCAGTCAAATAACAAGGAGGTCTCTAAAACCAATATTACAATCATCAGACATATAATGCAACAAAAGAGATACACACCAAACAATTTGTGAATGAAAATATCAAATATCCAATACTGCAATTTGCCTTGTCATCAATTAGTAACAAGAAGTGCATGAAAAAGGCCAATTTAGAAAGTTCAAATAGCAGTAGTGTCAAGCATCTGTAGTAACTTTGGATGTGTGTTTCTCCGCAAGAAGAAACTATTCTGAACATAAACTTTGATCAGATACCAAGCACCTTGGAAATAATGAAGTAATGAACTGCATTTTGGGGAACTCACCACTCTGCCCCGTTTTTGGCTTCCAAATTACTTCAAAGCAGGCTTTTTCCGGGTTCTCGTTCTTCTTTGTTCCAGCCTTTGGTCCATAAACAGCGGCAAGAACTTTTGTCTCCCCTATACAAGTATAAACCCATCTCAAGACTTCTATGAAATCCAACTTTAAATGAAAATTAAATAAGGCAATTCCAAGAACACAAGAATATCATTAACCATGAGAGAAGAACAAAGTGATACAAAATCTCATGAAATCAGTTTTAAATGAGCAAAATTAGCTAACTCTAAACCATGCGAAAAATTGTTCAACAGACACCAATATTTTTTTTTTAACTCAATTCATCCCACTTTAAGTGTGGTAAATTAACTTCCACAGAACAAAATTGACCACATCCTGATAGTGATATTTCAGGTGACGAATAACTTGTTTCAAAGTCGACAGTTAATTATTTAAAAAGGAGTACTAAATTTTCCACCACAAGTAAACGAAGAGAAATTAGAACTGTAGTTCAAAATGTATCAAGAGTTCAAAGGGTAGATATAAAATACCTTGAGACCAACTAGCAGAGCCATGAGCCCGATTAAGAACGTTACGAATGCAAGCCAACGGCCTCAATTGGTTCGCTGTTCGCCCATCCTTCCTATCTGTTTCCATTGCTCTGTAAGTGCAACAACCCTCTCTCTCTCTCTCTCTCTCTCTCTCTCTTCAGGGTTTTAGTTAGGGTTTATGGGGTTGCAAGTTAGGAAGAAGAAGAAGAAGGAAAAAAATAAAATTACATTGCAGCCCCTGTTATTTTCTTTTTCTTTTAAAACTTTTCGCGCTTTACAATACATATGTGATAGAACATCTGGTGAAAATAAAATTTAGTAGTTTTTTTTTTCTCATGTGATAAAAGTAATAAACAGCGCCATTTGGGCACCAAATATTAGTTCAATATTTAAGATATACATGAAATATTGAAACAATGGATTGAAAATACTTCAATTCAAATAATTATTTCATTCACAAAACTTTAAATTTAACAAACAAAAAAAAATCCAAATACAGTTCATACAAGCAATTTCCAATTACTCACTTTCCGCTCCAATTTTAAACACCTTCTCTTTTCAACTTCAAGTAAATATTTTTCAAAAAGAAGTAAGGCCTCATTTATTTTTATTAAGATTAAAATGTTTGAATCTGAATACACATTTGAATATTAGTATATATATTAAGATTAAAATATTTTGAATCTGAATACACATTTGAATATTGAATAATTAAGAGTGTTTGTT
The DNA here is from genome assembly GCF_000715075.1 of Nicotiana tabacum. Lineage (NCBI taxonomy): Eukaryota > Viridiplantae > Streptophyta > Magnoliopsida > Solanales > Solanaceae > Nicotiana > Nicotiana tabacum. The sequence continues at coordinate 92,724,326 of NC_134102.1, forward strand.
TTCTCTGAATGAGTAAATTTTTCTTTATTTAAAAATTAATAAGTATAAATTCAAATTGAATAGTACTAATTAATTCAATACTATATTAATAAAGTATTTTTAAAAAAATTATATGGTGGTTGGTGGTGATGATGGCTAACAGCGGTGGTTATGGGTGTCGACATGGTAGTAGTAGCTGGTAGTGGTGTTGATTGATAGTAGTTATTATGGGTAGTAGATAGTGGATGATAATAGTAGTTAACGGTAGTATTTAATGATGGTAGTGGTTGATAATAGTGATGGGTAACATATTGTGGTGGTTGATCGCGATGATCGGTGGTTGTTGTGGTAATGATGGTTGGTGGGGATGGTTGTAAATGATGGCTAGTGGAAGTGGCAACTAACATTCATGCTTGGCGGGGGTAGTGGTTGTGGCTGAGGACGACGGTAATGAGTTATGGGTAGTTAAGTGGTGGTAGTCAATAATGGTAAGGTGGAAGGTGGTGAATAGTGGTGAAAGTGTAGAACCAACAATGAAATATCTTTTTTATAAAATTCTTGAAATAATAACATAATGATATAAGATTTTGTTATAGATCTTAATTAGTCTTAATGGTTAAGATCTAAATGATTAAGATTCATGCATCCATCTATATTATATTAAAAACACGAAAACTTTTAGCGAAATGTTGTTTTCTTTTTTTTACCCTATAATAAAGTATAACATTGGACAAACTTATAATTTAAGTTATTTTTTTAATATTTAGTACTTCAAAATCAATTAATTTTGCTTATCAAAACATTCCTTATTTGAACTAGGTAAAAAAGTCCTAAATATTAAAATATTAATATAAAAAAGTTTTATTTACTTGTAGGTGACTAATTTTCTGAACATGAAACGCGGTGATGCTTGTCCTAAGTTTTTGTCCATTTCCTTTCTTACTTTGTTATAGCTAATTTAATCAATTTAGACTAAATTAATTAGATTATTAATAAATTTATTCGTTAAAACTTAATACAACTATAAACGATAAATATATAAAATTTAACATATACTAATTATCCATTAGTTGATTTTTTTCATCCTATGTAGTTAAATTTGTGTCTCATATTCCTATCATGAAAAAATATATACGTAGTTATATTTAGAGTTACAAAAGTATATTTATTGAGTTACATATTTCTTCCTTCTATATTAGCTCAAAAACTCTATATCATTTTGAAAAAAGAAATATGCAACACCTTTTTATAGCTTTTTTTCTTAATGTATTGGTGATTGTGATATGGCTATGTAGTGTACCCTAACAATATAAGTATTTTTTAAACTATAGTGAGTTGTAACATGTGTTAAAAATTATTTGCAATATATTCCCAATTAATATTTAGATGTAAGTAGTCATTATCTTATAAATAACTTGCCGTATAAAAACTTTAACATATTTGAATTCTTGCATCTATCTCTCTACATTACCATCTACCAACGAAACTTGAACACTTCTGATCAACTTAGAAATCTAAAAACAAAGAAATAACTATTTTCCCCATTTTAGATTAAATATAAAAGATACAAAAAGTTTCTGAAGCTTCAGTTTTGATGAGTGTTGTTCATTATCTTCATCTTAAATTCGGTGAAAAATCATGAATGATTACTATGTTTTTATCATAGCGATAAAAGTAGGACCAAAAGATATACTTAATTGACAGGTACTAAAGTTGTCGAGAATCCGAGTAGTGTAAAATTTAACCAAAAACGGTATAATGACAATAATAAAAACAATGAAAGTTAATAATAACAACAATTAAAGCATATAAAGAAGACACCAATTTAATGTGGTTCGATCAGTGTGCCCTACGTCCACAAGCGGAGAGGAGTAATTTCACTATAATAATAAGAGTACAAAAGAAAGTACAAAATTAGAGTAAATACTCTAATTAATCCCAAATACCCTAAGAGAATAACCTCACAAGATCACTCCAAATAAAATGCTCACACAAGTGCTTCCCAACACTCAACTCTCATACAAAACACTCTTAGTAAAGGGGAAAGGAAAGAAACAAGAAATGAAGACTCAAGTCTTGTTGGTGTGTCTAAAATGAACTAATGGCCTTCCCTTTTACAGGCAAAAAAGTCTTGGCCTCTTAGGTGTAAAAGAAGAGATACAACTTGTGCAAATGATGTTCACCACACAATGCAATATTTTTGGGTCCCAAAGAATATTGCCAACAAAGTTTACACTTTGCAAAGATGCTTATGTTTATGCGAGATGGACTCTATTAGCCAAAATATTGACCATAATTACAAATCTCCACCTTGGCCTAATTTGGCTGATATAGTAAATTTGCTCCACCTTCTCCGCAAAAGTCCCAATGGACATATGTTAAAATTTAATGCCATCAAAATCAGATAAGTTGTCTGATACCGAAACTGTAGTAGGGCCTATAACAGTGGATCCCAATAAAGTATACAACGAACCAGATCTGTGTGCTTTCATGATCACAAGAGCACCATGAGAAACTTTCAGAACTCCACCTTCACATGTGTACTTGCACCAAAGAGAATCTAGAATGCCCAAAGAGATTAGACGTTTCTTCAAGTCAGGAACATGTCTAACATCGGTGAGAGTTCTCACCACACCATCGTGCATTTTGATTCGGACTGTACCTTTTCCAATAACTTTGCAGGCAGCATTGTTGTCCATCAAGATAACTTCACCTCCAATAGATTCATATGTGGTAACTAAATCACGATTGGGACACATATGATAAGAACAACCCGGATCTAAAACCCACTAATTGTTAGATTTGAAACTATTATTAGTTGCTAAAAAAAATAGTTCCCTCAGTCTCATCAGCAACTACACTTATTTCGGCAGTGTCAGTATTTTTGTGCTCATTTTTCCTTTCCTTATGCTTTTCTTTATTTTCAGTTTATAGCATTCGGATATAATGTAACATTTCTTATGACAATAGCGACACTCTAAATTATTGTATCTGGATACGGAATCGGATTTGCCCCTAACAAACAAGTCAACTTGCGCTTGAGTTCTACTAGCTTCCCTAGTAATATCACTATCTATCTGTTCTTTTGATTTTAAAATAGATTTAATATCCTTATAAAAGATATGATCATTTGCATAAGACATAGTATCTCTTATATGCTTAAAATATGGGGTAGAGAATAAAGTAGTCACACGACTTGATCCTCATCTTTATTTCAGCATCTATATTACTCAAATCCATAAGAAAGGAATCAAATCGTATTTTCCATACAAATTGTATAAAGCTTCTCCTTCAGGTAAAGTCTATTTTCCACTGTCATCTTCATATATAAGGTTTTTAATTTTTTTCACATGCCTTTGGCTGTGGTTTCTACATAAACTTCATGTAAAACCTCATTTGATAGATTTAAGATGATACATGATTTTGCCTTTTTATCTATGATGGCAAACTCCTCATCCGTCATTTTATCTGGCTTCTTCTCCTTTCCCTGCAACGCCAAATCTAAGTCATCCTGAATTAGGATAGTTTCCATCTTTAATTGCCACATTCCGAAGTTTGCACCTCGATCAAATTTCTCAACATAAGTCTTTGTTAGGGTCATTTTGGCTATTGAAACTAAACCGGTTAGATTCGGCTCTGATACCAATCTGTTAGTATCCGAAACCCGAGTAGTGCAGAATTTAGTGAAATAACGGTATAATGACAATAGCAAAGACAATGGAAGTTGATAATAACGGCAATTAAAGCATATAAAGAAGATATCAATTTAACGTGGTTCAGTCAGTGTGACCTACGTTCACAAGCGGAGAGGAGCAATTTCACTATAACAATAAAAGTACAAAAGAGAGTACAAAATTAGAGTAAATACTCTAATTAACCCCAAATATCCTAAGAGAATAACCTCACAAGATCACTCCAAAGAAAGGGTTCACACAAGTGCTTCCCAACATTCAACTCTCATACAAAACACTCTTAATAAATGGTAAAAGAAAGAAATACAACTTGTGCAAATGATGTCCACCACACAATACAATATTTTTGGGTCCCAAAGAATATTGCCAACAAAGTCTACACTTTACAAAGATACTTATGCTTATCTGGGATGGACTCCATTAGTCAAAATATTGGCTATAATTACAAAAGTACTGAGTTTTCAATTCAAAAGAAAGTTAGGAGAACTCTTTTTACTAAAACTAGTTTTAGTGTACGTGCGTTGCACATGTTTTTTGGGGTTTATTGATAAAAATTATACATAGAGTAAAAACAATATGTGTAATAACAATTAACGCTATGCAATATTCATTTTAACGAAAACATAAATATTATGACATTGACACAATAGTTGAATTGAAAGAATCTGTATCTTCTGATTTTAGGTGAATTACTTATATAGTATTTGATTATTGATATTTTATTGTATGATATCTTTGTGGACAATATTATTGGTGTATGTTATTTCTTTGTTATTATTTTTCTTTTATAGATTTATTGTTTACATAGTTCAAATAACAAAGGATTTAATAGATGCAATCTAGTTGATTTCAAATTTTTAAATATTAAATGACTATTATTATTCTTAAATATTAGAAAAATAATAAAATAATTAATTTTACCTAGTGTGAGATTTATTTTTAAAGGGTAAAAATAATGAACGGTATTTTGCTACGGTTTTCGTACTTTTAATATACTATAAAATATAGAATCTAGTCTATGTGTGTTGTCGTGTGTCCTGCATTGAGTAAGAAATTTTAAAAATCACATAAATATTATTGAAAATTATATCTTGAGTTATAAATAGACGTTAAAGGATATCGTATAAATTTTAAAAATGAGAATGTTAATTTTATTTATCCGAATCAATAACGCAATAAACTTTGCTCTACATAAGTCCTCATAGTCTTAACTAAGATTATTTACCATTTGTTATTATTTGAAGAAACATTTTATTTATTCCTCGAGAATGATTTCTAATCGCAATTCGCAAAATATTAGACAGAGTCTTGACTTATTTTTTAATTTTATCTCAATGTATCTAAGAGGACTGCAAAAACGATGCGAGACAAAGTACAAAAATTACTAAAATTCCTAAAATAAATAAAAGAGGAAAATATCTTTTCAAGAAGTAATCAGATTGATTTCAATGATTGACATAAATGAAAAAAACATTTTCAAGAAAGATTAAAATTATTTTGATTCTAAAGTACTGGAAAGAACAATCTTAAAGAAACGTGCCAATCACAAAATCAAACACTTCATAATTCTTTTGAGCATCTCAAGAATATTATAAGCATATTGAAAGAATACATATTGTACTTTAAAAAAAAGATAAATTTTATATATTTGACTACTATTGTGATGACCCAAAATATTATTTTTAAATTCAATAATTAATTATGTGGTCTAAAACCTCGAAAAGTACTATTTATTATTCTTCGACTTGCGTGCGCATTACGTAAAATTTTCCGGAAAAGTTTTTATGCGAAAAATGAATTAAAATGTGAATTAGAGCTTTAAAACTCAACTGAGTTGACCTTGGTCAATAAATATTAGCAAACGGACTCGGATCAGTATTTTGACAGTTTCGGTAGGTCCGTATCGTGATTTGGGACTTGGGCGTATACCCGGAATCAAATTTCGAGATCCTTATCCCGAGATATGGAATTTTGAAGAAATATTAAAAGTTTAATTTCAAACATTGACCGGATGTCGAATTATGTGCAAACGACCCCGGAATAGAATTTTGATGATTCCAACAGCTCCGTATGGTAATTTTGGACTTAGGAACGTGATCGGAATTATATTTGGAAGTTCGTAGTGGAGTTATGCTTTTAAATGCCGAAAGTTAAATTTTTGGGAAGTTTGACCGAGGGGTTGACTTTTTGATATCGGAGTCAAAATCCGATTCTGAAAATTTGAGTACCTCCGTTATGTCATTTATGACTTGTGCGCAAAATTCGAGGTAAATCAGACGTGATTTGATAGGTTACGGAGTTATTTGTAGAAATTGAAAGTTTCAAAGTTCATTAGGCTTGAATCTATGTGTGATTCGTGTTTTTAGTGTTGTTGGATGTGATTTGAAAACTCGACTAAGTCTGTATGATATTTTAGGACTTGTTGGTATATTTGGTTGAGGTCTCGAGGGGCTCAGGCGTGTTTCGGATGGTATTCAGAGTATTTTCCTTCATTTTGGCACTATTGGTAGCTGCTGATTTCTGGTATTTTAAACCTTGTTCGCGATCGCGAAGATTGGGACGCGATCGCGTAGGCTTAGTTGAGGCAGTGTTAATTTTGTTCTTCGCAATCGCGTGAGGTCAACCGCGACCGCGTAGGTTGGGCTAGTATGTGCATCGCGATCGCGTGGCATTGTTTGCGACCGCGTAAGGTTAATTGAGGGCTGCTAAGTTTTGTGCTTCGCGATAGCGTGAAGCGGGATGCGATCGCGTAGCTTTGAGACCTTGTGACTCGCGAACGCGTGAAAAGGGCTGCGATCGAGTAGAGCTGGGAATTCTGTGCTCTGCGGTCGCGTAGAGTTAATTTGAGCAGTGGTAATTTGTATTTCGCGATCGCGACACGCGATCGCGATGAGTAAAAGCCTCAGCAGAATGTTTAAGTTCTGACATTTTTAACGAATTGGAGCTCGAATTGAGGCGATTTTTGGGAAAGATTTTAAGTGAAAACATCGGGGTAAGTGTTCTTAACTCAATCTTGGTTAGATTAGCCGAATTCATCACTGTTTTTAACATTTAATTGGTGATTTAAGTTGGAAAAAAAATTAAAAACCATCTTGGAAAGATTTGAGGATTTGAGGGTCGAATTGTTATTGGAATTTAGTCATTTTGGTATGGTTAGACTCGTGATTGAATGGGCGTTCATATTTCGTAACTTTCGCCGGATTCCGAGACGTGGGCCCCACGAGCCATTTTTTAGTTAATTTCGGATTTTTATTGAAAAATGTAGTATTTTCTTATAGAATTAATTCTATAATTTTTGTTGACTGTATCGAATTAATTATGACTAGATACGAGTCGACCGGAATCGGAAAATCGAGAAAAAAACATACTACTTGATTAAATTAGAGCAAGTCGAGGTGACAAGTGTGTACACGGGCTAAATATGGAAGATTATATTTTTAAAATTGTGTAGATCATTGTTGCGCATTTATTAAACTATTTTATCTTTTTATATTCTTCATCATTGATCTGAGATATATACCTCAAATTTGTTTGACCTTTTCCTACTAATTGTTATACCTGTTTAGTTGAAACTTGGTTTATTTTATTCTGTGCATTATTTGAAGGGTGTTTTTCGTTAAATTAAACATTTTGTAAGATTTTTGTCCACTGCTAAGCTCTACTTGGCCACTAATCATATTTCATGTTTACGAATACTGATATGATTATCAGTTTTTGTAAAATTCTAAACTTAAATATTTATGATATTTGAAAAATATGAAAAAACTTATTTTAGGAGTATTCCAAATATAAATACTTATGTCAAACACAATTTCATTATTTCGTCTAAGGGTGGCATGTGGGCCGGACCCAGTCCTAAGTGAGCCGGTCCTAAGTGGTTCCAATCTTCTTGTTGGAACCGACCCGGGGCCGGGACCACGAACTAATGGTTCCGAGTTAAGTGGGTCGGTTCCGGGCCTAAGTGGGCCTAAGTGAGTCAAATGAATACTTTCTATTTTTTTATTTTTTTTTATAGAAGTTAGAGACAAACAAATGGTGATAAAAATATTTAAGGCAATTCCTTTTAAATTATATTATAGAATTGTGACCTAAATTTTTTAATTCAAATTTAAAGACAAAAATATTTTAAAGAGATATTCAAAGCAATGCGTTATAATTTTATTATAGCATTATAAACTTTTCTAATATAATGGACAAAGTGAGGGTTAGAAGGAAAACTATATGGTAAGCACATAACAGTAACTATTTTTGCCAATTCTTCCCGAATTTTTTTTGGATCATAATATAAAATACCACCGGTAACAGTGTTAATTTTCGGTTAAAATTGATTTGACCCGATACTAAGGTCAGCCTGACTAGGTGCGCTTGTCCCCTCGGCCAAAGCTTTCATACGAAAATATCTAGCTTTATCTTGAGGGTGTAGCAATATGTGTCTAGTCAAACTTTCCGTCCCCCTCGACTTCCAACATATTTAAAAACTAATTTTTTGCCACAAATTTTACACTTAGCCCTATTTTTTTCTCTTAGTTGAGTAAAAAAATGGCCAAACAACATGTCACGACCCAATTTTACTTATAGGTCATGATGGCGCCCAACACTATAGCTAGGCAAGCCAACTAATAAATTAAACATATATCGATAAAATTTAAATCCAAGAAAAATAATAAGACACCAAATTCTACCAATGTGTGTGCCAAGACCTGGTGTCACAAGTGTATGAGCATCTAGTAGATTATACAAAACTCCAAATACTGTCTGAAATGAAAATAGACAGAATTAAAAATACAAGAAGAGACACTGGTAGCTGCAGAACGTCTCAAAAAGGCAGCTCACCACTATACCTCGGGATGACGTGGATATGTGATGATAGGTCCTTCGGATATGTAATGATAGGTCCTCCACTAGTACATGTCTCAGATCCTACACAAAAAGTGCATCAAGTGTAGTATGAGTACGTAAATAACGTGTACCCAGTAAGTATCAAGCCTAATGTCACGACCCAAAATCCAACTAGTCGTGATGACACCTAACCTAACCCAACCTGCTAGGTAAGCCAACTTTTAACTATCCAATTCCAATAATAATTATTAAAAAAATTTAAGTAAATAATTATCTTAACATTATACATTCTCCAAGAACTAGTAGTACAAATCATGAGCTTCTAAGAATAGAATATACAAAGCGGAAATGAAATAATACATAGTCTGTTTGAATAATACATAAATAGAGCTTTTATAAATCTAAGGCTACCCTGAACCAAAGGCAGCTACAACAGAAACGCAGGTACATCTTCAAGTCCCGCAACCATTGAACACAGCAACAACATCAACCAACATCTGCACGCAATGTGCAGAAGTATAGTATCAGTACAACCGACCCCATGTACTGAGTAAGTAACAAACCTAGCCGTAGGTTGAAAGTAGTGACGAGCTTCCACCAAGGTGGGGTCCAAAACTAATAGTCCACAACAATCCACTACAACATAAAGCAAATAATGCCAGAAGTAACTCAAGGATAAAATACCCAGCCAAATCATGATTTCAAAAATAGTAGTTCTTTCTTTCAAATACATCAGTGAAAAAAAAAACAAATCATTTGCTGGAGTTGCCAAAAATATGAATAGTTTGAAAACAATAAATTTCTCCCAAAATCTTGTCAATAATAAATAAGATGTTTCATTTTCCTTCCGGATAACCCGTGTAAAAACAAATACATTACTATGCCCATCTGTCAACAATGTGTGAAAAATCATGAATGATGTGATGCAGTACAACACGAGAAAATATATCTCTATGCATGTATGTCATGTGTGCATGCCAATGCAATGCAACTCAATGACAAGATCATAAACAGCCTCTCGGGCAGAACATCACTCATATACAGCCCCTTGGGCAAAACCTCACAGTCACTCGTGCCTAAGGGTGGCATGTGGGCCGGTTAGGATCAGGCCCGATCCATGACCACAAGCCCAAATGGGCAGTGGGCCTAAACGGTTCTAACCGGATAGGACCGGGACCGTGGGGAGGTAGGCTGGGTAGTGGGCCGGTCCCATACGCGAGACCGGGACCGGATGGGAAATGGGCTGGTTCAAGCGGTCCTAAACGGGCCTATCCAGGCCCAAGGACTGATTTAAAAAAAAAAAAATCAGCCACATTATAGCCTTTATGGCATTTAAAATATGGCCGTTTTACCTGCCAAAATAGCCGTTAGCTATTTATAAATAGGCAATTAACCTACCTCCCCCCCCCCAACTTTGTTTTCATAATGTTCTTTTTTTTGTTGTTTTTTTTTCTTTTATATATATATATATATATATATATATATATAAGCTTATATTTATACTATACTATATATACATCTCATAAGATATATAAGCTATATATGAGATAGATATGAAATATTCGACATAGATATGTTTCTGAAATATAGATTTAGGAGAAACTAGTATGAAAAATGCTAGGTTGGAAGAGGTAGATATACCTCAAAACCTCGATTTGTTAAACAAATGGACGATTCCTAAAGTCCCTATTAGAACAATCTATGATTATGGATGGTTTGATAAACTTTCTTCTAAACAACATGTTAAAACAACAGAGCAATCTTTAGCTTTAAATTCGTCTGAACAGACTATTCGTTTGTTAAACAAACATGATGTAGATATTTATAAAAACCAGTATAATTATCTACATATTGGTATGGTTCAAATTGCTTTTAAGCCATTAACCCTTAAAGGGTTACCAGATGCTAGAAATCTGAATTTCAGACAGTCTCTAATGGGTTCTATTGAATCTACTGTGCCCTACGGTCCAGTATATTTTAATACTCAACCCAATCTTCAATTATATTTATCTGATGTTAATATACTTGATGCATTAACATTAAATGTGAAAACGCATAATTATAATTATGCGCCTGGTTCTGAACTTATATGCTTACCGTATAGAATTTATTTTAAATTGCTATCTAAGTTAAACCCTAGATGTAAATTATATAATACATCTGATCAGACTATATTAGTGGAAACGAATTTTGCAAAGTCTAAGGTCACCACGAGGAGACCTATTAAGTGGGAAGAAATTAATTTTCCAACTACATGGACTTTGGACTCGGTTATATCGCCAAGTCAGATTACAAATGCTGTCAGTAATACTGAATATTCTCACATTACTCAAAATTCGGATGGTAGGATTTGCATTCAATTTGATAATAATAGTTCCACTTATAATAGACAGTCATTTTCTGATAATAGAATTTTGCCTGCTATTAGTTCTAATTATATTAGACATTCATTTACCAATCGTAGACTGTTGCCTGATATTCAACATATTTCTCCTGTTGAACCAGTCTATGGACCAGCTAGAAATCGTGCTGCATCTTTACACACAATTTCTACTAAAGTAGGTGATAAGCCTGTTGAAAGGGTTAAGATTAACCCCCAGACAAATATTGTTCAGGATAGTGATAATATTTCTGATAAGGATATTCCTTCTGCGTCCGAGATGGATTTTGACCCCAATAATACTTAATGATCCCACACCAAATTGATTTTAGTCCAGGGTCACAAGCTAGAGGTTATATTCAAAAAGAATTTTTCAGTGATAAATGGAACCAGTTTAAAACTTGGTTTTTTGATACTTATAGTAAAGAAGATTTAAATAATATTTCCCAAGAGTTTTATGAAACTTGTGCTTTACATAATCAAATTATGTATTTTGTTCCTTGGTTTATAACCACATATTTATCACTTTTTATAAAAGTTTTGGAAAGATCTTATAAAGAGGGGAATGACAATATAACTAAAGTCATTTATCCTCCTCGAGCACCTTTTGTTTTACCTAATAATATAGGTATTACTTTTACTGCATTTCAAAAATTTATTAATGAAAATGTTGCTGCAGTCAGTATCGCAGAAATTAATAAATTAATTTCACAAAATAATTATTTGAGTTTATATGTTAAAGTTTTGGGTGAAAACATCAGTTTTCTTAATAAAAAACTTGATGATTTGACAGTCTTGATTAAGGATATGAGTACTAGTAAACTTTTGACTGATATTGCCTCTACAAGCAAATCAGAACCTCAAACTGTTCTTACTCATGTTCAAAGACCCCCTGAGATTCAGGATTTTAATTTAGATCTTTTTATGATTTAGAAGAACTTCTTGATAAAAAGTTATCCGGTTTGAATATCAAACCCATTGATTTATCAAATAATTTTGCTGATAAATTAGATACTACTTTTGACTATAAAAATGATGTTTTGTCAGAGTTTAATAAACTCAGAGGTTATCCCAAAAAGAATAATAAGTTTACTGATAGCAAATATGCTGATAAACCCAGAATGCAAACTTATTATTACAATCGTCCTACTCCTCAAGATATTTTAATAGAGGAACGTGATTGGAATCAGACTAATACGTCTTACAGTGGTTCCGAAATTTATGAATGGAATCTTGATGGATTGACTGATAGGCAATTGACTATTCTTGTGCATAGAATGCTTATGTATGAGACTATATGTAAAAGTGTGAAAAATACAGATAGAACTATTTGCAAAATGATTGTTGCAGAATTTACTAGCCAACTTCGTGGCTGGTGGGATAATTATTTGACTCTCGAAGAAAGGGCAATGGTTATTAATGCTAAAGCCCCTGACGAAGGAGTTGATAACTTAGGCATGGCCCTAGTGGCAAATAGAGAGGATGTCGTTTACACCCTTATTCTTACTATATTAGAACACTTCAACGGTAGATTTACCAACCAGCATGAGACAGTTCGTACTCTCCTTAATGGTCTTAGATGTAGGACCTTAAATGAATTCAGATGGTATAAAGATACCTTTATGAGTAGGGTTATGGAACTACCCGAAAATAAATTTGACCATTGGAAAGCCAAGTTTATAGATGGCCTTCCCTCCTTATTTGCTGAAAGAGTTAGAAAGACTCTAAGAGGTAGTTATGGTGAAATTCCGTACAATAATTATACTTATGGTAAATTAATAGGAATATGCACACAAGAAGGATTAAACTTGTGCAATGAGTTAAGGTTATCCAGACAGCTTAAGATGGATAAGCTTAAAGAAAAATCCCAGTTAGGAGATTTTTGTACCCAGTTCGGTCTACCCGAGACTTCTACTCATAAGAAGAAGAAACATAAGTATCATAGATACCCAAATTTAGATAGTCCTTATAAGAAGAAGAGATCTAGATATAGATTCAAAGAAGAGTGTGATGCCAAGAAAGCCTATCGTACGGCTACTAGATTTATCAAAAATAGGTCTAAGCGAAATCTTGCTGACATTAAGTGTTACAAGTGTGGTAAATTTGGCCATATAGCCCCGAATTGTAAGCTTCAAAAGCTGAAAATCTTAGAACTAGACAATGAGTTACGTGATAAGGTTTATGATTTGTTATACACTTCTGGATCAGAATCTGATTATTATTATTCTGAGTCAGAATCCGAAGCTGAAATAGATTTACTTGATTTATCTGATAGTGATAAAAATATTGATAATACTTGTACTGCCTGTAAAAGTAATACATGTACTTGTGATGATGATGAATTTTATAAATTGCAATCTTAGTTTCAATATTTGAACATGAAAACTATTACATTCGATAATGTGATAGAACTTTTAAAAGAAGTTACTGATGAAAAATTTCGTGAAAAAATTATAAATTTGGCTACAAATTCAAGTTCTAGATTTTCAAAACCTTTTGAAAAAGAATTTGAATATTTCCCGCCTTATTCTTTGCAAGAGGTTAATAACCGTCTTTTAAATAAAAATACAACTCTAGCAAGAGATTCTTCTGTCGATGATTTAAAAGTTGAAGTTGAAAACTTGAAACGAGAAATCAAATCTCTTAAACAAAATCAAATGATTTGTGATCATAGGATTACTCAGATTGAGAAAATCAATTCTCCAGCTGAGAAATCTAATGATAAAAACAAAGGTATTTCTGAAAATGATATTGAAGAAAAACCTATTAGTTTTGATCCTAAACATGATATGTTTTTAGGAATGATACAAATTATTACTGCTCATAAATGGTATATCAAATGTACTATTCTCATTAATAATAGTTTTTCTATTACAAACATTGCCATGATTGATAGTGGAGCAGATGTTAGCTGCATTCAAGAAGGTTTAATACCTATGAAATATTTTCAAAAAACTACTCATATGGTTAGATCTGCATCCGGACATGCTTTAGATATAAAGTATAAATTGCCTAATACGGGTATTTGTCAGAATAAAGTTTGTATTCCTCACTTCTTTTTCTTGGTTAAAAATCAGTTATACCCTCCAATTATACTTGGAACACCGTTTATTAACGCTATTTATCCTTTTACCAGCATTGAACTCGAAAGGTTTTACTGCTACTTATAAGGATAAAGAAATAAGTTATACTTTTGTTACAGATCCAATAACTAGAGATATTAATACTTTAATTGATATGAAGCAGAAACATATTGATTCTTTATAGTTAGAATTGTTTAGTATGAATATATTTGATACTTTGAATTCTACTAAAGTACAGGAAAAGATCAAATTGATTTCCGAAAATATTGCTATTGATATTTGTGCAGAACATCCCAGTGCTTTTTGGAATAGAAAAAAGCATATTGTCACTCTCCCTTATGAAGATAATTTCTCTGAAGATGATATTCCTACTAAATCTCGACCATGTCAGATGAACACAGAATTAGTGGAATTCTGCAAAAAAAGAGATTGATAATTTATTTCAAAAGGGTTTGATAAAACCTTCAAAATCTCCTTGGTCTTGCACAACTTTTTATGTTAATAACGCAGCTGAAAAGGAACGTGATATTCCTAGATTGGTCATTAATTATAAACCCTTGAATAAATATTTGAAGTGGGTTAGGTATCCTATTCCCAATAAAAGAGATTTATTGTCAAGGTTATATGATGCCAATATATTTTCAAAATTTGATTTAAAATCTGGATATTAGCAGATTCAAATATTTAAAGAACATACTTATAGAACTGCTTATAATTTTCTATTTGGACAATACAAATGGAATGTTATGCCTTTTGGTTTGAAGAATGCCCCTTCTGAATTCCAAAAAATTATGAATGATATTTTCAACACCTATCTAGATTTTATCATTGTTTTTATCGATGACATTTTGGTATTTTTCAAAATACTTGAAATGCATATTAAGCATTTAGATATTTTTAAAAGAATTGTTATACAAAATGGTTTGGTTATCTCAAAACAAAAAATGAGTTTATTCCAAACTAACATCCGATTTTTAGGACATTATATTTGTCAAGAAAAGATTACTCCTATTCAAAGATCGATCGATTTTGCTTCAAAATTTCCCGATGTTATTACTGATAGAACTCAGTTACAAAGATTTTTGGGAAGTTTAAATTATATATCACCTTTTTATAAAGATTTATCGCGTGATTTAGCCCCCTTATATGATAGGCTAAAAAAGGATTATAAAAACCCTTGGACTGATAGTCATACTACTTTGGTTAAAAATATTAAACAACGTGTTAAATCTTTACCTTGCTTGACTCTTGCTAATCCTGCATGGCAAAAGATTATCGAGACTGATGCGTCTAATATTGGTTACAGAGGGATTTTGAAACAGATAAATCCTAATAATAAGCATGAATATCTGATTAGATTCTACTCTGGTAAATGGCCTGAAGCCCAGAGAAAATACGTTACTGTGGCACATGAAATGTTAACCATAGTAAAATGTGTTTTAAAATTTCAAGACGATTTATACAATCAAAAGTTTTTGATAAAAACTGACGCACAATCTGTTAAATATATGTTTAACAAAGACTTTAAACATGATGCCTCAAAAATGATATTTGCAAGATGGCAGGCTCAATTAGCCCCTTTTGATTTTGAAATACAATACAAAAAGGGAATTGATAATTCTCTGCCAGATTTCTTATCTCGTGAATATTTACAGGATAGAACCCTCCTGGGGTAGGGAAAGAGGTAGAGGTTGGGGAAGATCATCCCCACAGTCCAGGGGAAGATCATCACCTTCGGGATCGTCATACGGATCCACATCAAACTCCCCAGTTATACAAATGGGAAGAAAGAATTTAATCAATGAGACGATATATCTCAGAGAAGAATCATCGATCGGACCATCCGTCCATCTGGAAGATATTCCAGAAGATAGTCCGTTATACGCACACTTGCAGGTATATTTGATTGCTCAAAAACAAAATGATACTTTTGCTAAGCAAAGTGATACTTTTGCTTCCATTACAAAAGATGACAATGATGATATCAAGTCATATGAGAAAGTGTCTAAAAAAGAAATGATATTTCTTTTAGAAAATTCGGATATTCAGAGAAAAGAAGAGCCGTGAAAGATATTCCAAAGGTATTTGATAAATGGATTGTATTATCCGGGTGAGTCATATAAAACCCGCTCTTATTATGAAATAATACTAACCAGTACTGGCAGTGCAGAGTTTCAGCACTTTTCTGGTTATAGCACAGACGAGAACGTTTATAACTTCTCGAAGATTATAATTAAACAGATTATATCTGTTGAAGACTGGGGTATATCCACAATGAAAGAAAGGCAGATAAGCCTTAACAAATCTCGAATGAGTTTTACCTATTGGGATTATATCCAGGCATTTGACAAAGTGTTATACTACAATAATGATCGACACAAACATACTTGGTTTATTAAAATATGTGCAAAGATATTTGCAGAGACTATTCTTAATTGGTTTCTAAACTGGTGGTCATACCACGGTCCGACAGTAAAATTTTTACCTGATCCATTTCTCATGTTATACAAAGAATGGATAAAAATTTCTCCTTTTATAAACGATTTATATCACACAGATCATATCTGTTACCCAAAAAAAATTGACCAGATTTATTTCTTTCTGAAATTCTCTATTCCCTAGATTCATAAATGGACTCTAAAAGTTGGATTCACCGAAGAACAAGTCCCATGCTTATACAGGACATTTTACAACAATTTTTGGGATAAAGTAATGAAAAAGGATCCCAAAACAAAGACATTATACGGTCAAGAACTCTTGGATTCCATCAAAATAAAAATCCAAGAATATTCCAGCAAACCTCAGAAAGAGGTGATTGATGACAGCTCAGTACGGCATATTGCCAGAAAAATCTCCTTTCAGGAAGGAGATAAAAAAGAAATGATTAACAACTACTTAGAAGAAGTTAAAAGAAATTTATTTCGTTCCATTAATCAATATGAGAAATCAGACACTTCTATGCAGAGTGAAACCAGCAACCATGATATCGCTGTAACAGGGACCCACGAGACCTACTTTTACTGTTCATAGATTCTTTTCTTTTTCTATTTATACGTTTCATTCGTTCAGAAGAAAGAGAAGGAAGCGAGACCCTCTCTCTCTCTAGAATTCTCTCTCTCTCTCTCTTCAAGTGTAATTAAAGTTTAAAGTTTAGAAGTTTGTAACAGAAGAACAAAGTAAATAAAGTTTTTCGTTCTTCATCTTCAGGGCCTTGCATCCTTGGCCAAAAGGTACTGATTTCTTTCTTAGTTAGTTTTTCTTCTAGTCTCTCCTCTCTGGCCGTGACGATGTCCGGCTAAGAGACTTCATATCTATGTTGAGTATCTAACTTCTCTCCTATATAAACCATGAAAGAGACGACATCTATTTAAATATAAATGAACTTTATATATAGAGTTTTGACTTGGTGTCAAGATGGTTGGTACAGTCTAATATAACACTGCTCTTATTGGCTTTGCCTTAGTGGCTTCGTCTAGCCAGCCGTGAACCTCAACCCGATAAAGGAGTTAAAAAGGACATCTTCTTTCACGGTTAGAACTGCTAGACACATGGGCTCAATAAAAGTATGTATTATATTAAGACAGACCCCTTCCTTGAGTAAAGGTTTTAACCTTCCATACAGTCATTAAACTATACATAAAATTCAAGTATATTTCAATTCTTATATCCTTACTGATTGTGCGATTTACCGCCAGTCTTTAAATATAAGGGTACTCAATTAGCTAGGTTGAGAATTTTTTATCGTGTTAAAATAAGAGATCTTTAACTGGTGGAAACCTCGGTGGACATTTAAAAGTCAGCAGAGGTACGAAACAATTCCAGTTCCCGATAACTCGGTGATCTCTGTTTTAGCTCAGTCAAGAAGGCCGTGTGGATTACCGCCCGCCACTTGATCTCTTATACTATACTATATATACATCTTAGGATATATATATATATATATATATATATATATATATATATATATATAAATCGAATATAGCTTATATATTTTTATTACCATTTTTTTCTCTAACTTCTATAAAAAAATTTAAAAATAGACAGTATCTGTTGGGCCCACTTAGGCCCGCTTGGGCCCACTTTGACCCGGGACCGGCCCACTTAATTCGGGACCGTTAGTTCGTGGTCCCGGTCCCGAGCCAGTTCCAACAAGAAGCCTGGGACCGCTTAGGATCGGCCCGCATAGGACCGGCCCACTTAGGATCGGGCCCGCGAAACCCACTTAGGACCGGGCCCGGCCCACATGCCACCCATACTCGTGCCACTCGGGCATACCTCACAATCACTCTTACCACTCGGGCATACCTCCCAATCACTCTTGCCACTTGGGCATACCACACAATCACTCATGCCTCCCAGTCACTCGGCACTCGGCACTCGCACTCACTAGGTACCTGCGCTCACTGGGGGTGTGTACAGACTCCGGAGGGGCTCCTACAGTCCAAGCGCTATAATCTGCACGGACAACTCATGTGCTGTACGAACAACTCACGTTCTATAATTATAAAGTATGCTGCAGGCCGGCAGCCCCGATCCACACTCATCCTCACAAATCAGGCCCTCGGCCTCACTCAGTCATAAATATGCTGCAGGCGGGCAGCCCCGATCCACACTCATCCTCACAAATCAGGCCCTCAGCCGATATCAAACATGCTACGGCATGCAGCCCGATCCCATAAATATGCAACATAAATCAGGCCCTCGGCCTCACTCAGTCATAAACCTCTCAAGCCACTCGGGCATTTCAGTAAAACAGAGCATTCGACCCAAAATATTTATATGCATCAAAATAGAGTCATAAAATTGAGTTATGATATGCAATGAAATAAATATGACTGAGTATGAATTTTTAATTTAACACAATAATTCACAGCAATATGACCTCTGAGGGTTCTATTAATACTGGCACATGGCCTCAACATGATTTCTAATATGCTTTTCAGCTCAATTTCTTTAACACATAAAATCGCATGGAAAATGTCAAGATTATTTAACTATAAAATTTCACATAAATAATTACGTCACAATTTCTATAGTGCACGCCCACACACCCGTCACCTAGCATGTGCGTCACCTACCAACAATTCACAAAATATATATATTCAGGGTTCATACCCTCAACTCCAAGATTAGAAGAGTTACTTACCTCGAATAAGCGAAATCCAATGTCGAGCAAGTTAAGCAATGCTCCAGAAATTCCACTCTGCGTGTAACAACTTCCAAACGGCTCGAATCTAGTCACAATTAATTTGATTCAGCCCACAAATTTTATAGAAATTAATTTCATATGACAATACTAATATTTCCATAAAATCCGAAATTACGCCCCAAAAAACCTGTGGGGCCCATATCTCGGAATCCGAAGAAAGTTACAAAATATTAACACCCATTCAACCATGAATCCAACCATATAAATTTTACTCAAATCCGACATCAACTCGACCCTCAAATCTCCAAATTAAACCAAGAGGGTTTTCACAAATTTTTCCAACTTAATTCACCAATTAAATGCTAAAAACAACCATGGATTCGGGTAATTTAATCAATATTGAGTTAAGAACACTTACCCCATTGTTTCCTCTGAAAATCTCCCAAACATCGCTCTAATTCGAGCTCCAAATCGTTAAAAATGGAAAATAGGACGAAGTCCCATTTTCTGAGACCTCTCTTCTTCGCGAACGCGACAGGTCCCTCGCGTTCGCGAAGCACAAAATGTGCTTCCCAACATTTGCTCTTCGCGAACGCGAGACACTGTTCACGAACGCGATGCTTTACGGAGCCCTTCTTCGCGAATGCGAGCTCCCCCTTCGCGAACTCGAAGGCAAAAGTCCATGACCACTATGTTTCCCTTTGCGAACGCGATGCACAACCCAGCTTCTCTTCGCGAACACGAGACCTCCTCGCGAACGCGAAGAGTAAATCCTGTCTGCCACAAATTCCTCTTCGTGAACGCGAGGGCCCACTCGCGAACGCGAAAGAGAAAATCCAAAAAATGCAGCAACAGATATCATCAATCTCACCAAGGCCAAAAATGATCCGTTAACCATCCAAAACTCACCCGGGCCCCTCGGGACCTCAACCAAATATACCAACAAGTCCTAAAACATCATACGGACTTTGTCGAATCCTCAAATCATCTCAAATAATGCTAAAACCATGAATTATACCCCAATTCAAGCCTAATTAACTTTAAAATTTCTAGTTTCTACAACTTGCGCCGAAACACATCAAATCACGTCTGATTGACCTCAAATTTTGCACACAAGTCATAAACGACATAACAGAGCTATTCCAATTTCCAGAATCGGATTCCGACCTCGATATCAAAAAGTCAACTCCCCGGTCAAGCTTTCCAAAAATTCAACTTTCGGCATTTCAAGCCTAATTCCACTACGGACTTCCAAATAATTTTCCGGACACGCTCCTAGGTCCAAAATCACCATACGGAGCTATTTGAATCATTAGAATTAAATTCTGAGGTCGTTTACACATAAGTCGATATCCGGTCACTATTTTAACTTAAGCTTTAAACCTTGGAACTAAGTGTTCCAATTCATTCCAAAACCTCACCGGACCCGCACCAATTACCCCAGCAATTCACACAACAACTGTGAAGTACAATTTGAGTAGTAAAGTGGGGAAGCGGGGTTGTAATACTCAAAACGACCGACCGGGTTGTTACATTCTTCCCCACTTAAACATACATTCGTCCTCGAACGTGCCAAGAGTTGTTTCCAAGCCATCAAATCACTGTTCCATCTTACCACACACGTACCCGGGGTTGAACCCACGTCACCCTATCCCACATAGGCTTGACTACACAATGCAACTGAAAATCATTAATTTAACCTTAGCTCATAAACCTTGGAGTTTAATTTCCAACCTTTAAAATTTCTTTCAAGACACGAATCTTACATTTACACACTGTATAAGTCTGAATAAGTTGCATCGAGCTATAACTATAACCACAGATATAATCACCCAGCATATTACATAACTCGCATGCTCTTAGCACTATTCCTGATCGTAGTGACTACTCCAAAACCAACCGCATACTGGTATCAAACCCATATCGAACCAAACCTTATCCCAAAACCTTCGTACACTGTTGATAATAAAAGAAACATGCAGAATCTCGTAACCCTTTATCAGATCAACAAGTCATGGAGGTCTCTTGCCCCAACCGGAACCATAATCACTTTCTAAGTCGACTTTCAATATTATACTCCCGAATATACCGAAATTAAACCTGATAGTACCTATTCCAGGTCCAATGATCTTATATTACTAAACATAACTACTCCACAGACATACCGCACCAATATAACTCGGAGCCACAACTCGTGCCATCCGTGCACTAATACACAACAATTCAAATGTACCCAGTCATGAAAAATGAATCAAATGAGAGAACTGCCCCCACCAGATTAACAAGTACTTCCACAACGAAACACTAAAAATTCATCATACACTGTAGAACCATCACCCGATTCTAACACGAGGTTCATATTATATACTCCGAGCCACCCTGCTCCAATTTAATAACGACGGAGAGGCAAATGACAAAAATACCACACAAAAACCTGAAAGGACATAACCATTACACTATCGATCATGCAATACCCAATTACTCATCACACTTAAATTCCGCTATAAAGCTCAAATAGAACCGCACCATCTGTGCACATAACCAATGAATCACAACTCCTCGTAGCATAAAGAAATAACTCCCAGATCATTTGAGAACACAAATAAATTTAACATCAACCAAATGACACATTCCTCAATAATAGCAGTATGGAGCCAACCATTCTGGCTCGGTGTAGAATACACATCTTAATTGGGCCTACCTATGAACCCCCAAATCAATTCGGGTTAACCACAAATAGATAAGAATTCTTCCAAAAATCCATAATGACTGAATCATAATATATTCTATCATATGGCTAGCTCCGGCCACAACTTCACAGTCCACAACTATGAAACAATCCGCTCCTGAGAATTCCCAATCTCCAAATCCATAGAACACGCGAATCACCATATTTGATTCCATCTCCACCGGTCGAATGCCTAATAACTCTCTCATACACGATCATCCCACGAGAAATACTTTAAAAGTTCTTCTGTGCCAATTGATAAAATTTGAATATCAGCAGTCTATCAACCATGTGAGTACCGCAATACTAATTCATACCTCCGTAAGTAAAAAATACAATGCGCCTTCTGAAGTCCGCCCCTTTCTCATACAACACCACCAAGTAGTAATAGTATTTATCTAATTATTTGAAACCGTCCATGTTGTCCAACATTCGTTACCTTCTCTTCAAGACTGTACTGCCACCTTGCGCATAAAAATCTAGCTTTTGTACAACACGTAATATCTATATTGCCATCATGTAAAAAACACAAGAATCTTATTATCAACTTTGAGTCACCAATAATTTACATACCATTTTAGTTAGAAACCTTTCTCTTGCTTCTTTCCAGGAGGAAATCATAATACATAACACGTTCTCCACACCGGTAGAAACCATCAAGAATACTTTGGAATCCATTTGCACATAATCAAGCCCTTAAAACTAAATTCCTCTAACTCGACCAAGCCACGCAGGTCGCCAAGTCCAGGTGTATTGCCACAAAGTACCTGTAGAAAACCCCCACATCATAAGCACTCAAAGAACCGATCATATCCATTACCATACTGATCCAACCTACTACCAAGCTGTCCTATTTCTCCAAGTCCCTTCAGAATTTGTCTTCAGATTGATAATTCTTTTTGCTAAAATACCATGATTTTTAACCACAACTTACCCCACAAACATTAGCATAGAACCACAACGCCCTACGACCCATAAGCAATTGTATTCTTCTTAAGCATCTTCAAAAATACCACAACTACAACACTCACTCTGAGAATACATTATGTGAATTTAAAATTGTTCTTCTTACCTTCCTTACACAAAAATGTAGAATCCATACACAAGTCCGGAAACATTCTCAATTGCTATATATAATTCTCAAACCTACTGGAATCTTCTCGGGAGTCACCCACTTTGCTCAAATCTAATTGCACCGCCCAAATGGGTCAAAAGACACGTGCCCCATTAGCACCACAACACTCAAAGAAGTAACTCTACTTTAACACCACATATCAAATTTATACTCCGCGCGCACTACATCATTCACCAATAACAACTCACTCATCCCGCGAATTTCATTTACTCATACGTGAAATATAATCCTTAACCAGAAATTTTCTTATTCGAGTCATCCTCGATCTCAACTTCTGCAAGTCATAGCTAACCCACAAGTATGCCTCAGACCAAAATTAAAATTTAACACCTAACCATGAAATCAAATTGTCAATAGCATACTTCCCCACTTGGCTCAAAGCCATAAATTTAAACACTAGATAACTCGCAATATCCATACTCTATTATTGTCATAATACCGCAGTCAGTTCAACGAAAAATCATTCTCAAGCTCATACAACGCCAACCATAAAATACCTTAATCATCCACTAAGCTCGTATTTATTCTCTTGACACTCAAGTCAACTTTACCAGCCAGATTCAAATTCAAATCTCTACCCATACACCCCATCGGTAGAAAAGAAACTCTTCACTCACATCATAAGAAATACTCCTACATAGATTACTCCGCAGGGGATAATCCACCTGCTTAGCCTCAATCTGGTATCTTGTTATATCTTTTTGCAGTCATAATTACTATGCAATCACTTAGTCAATCTGCGTCCAAACTCATTACCCAGATATGGGAATTTAATTTACCCCAAAATTTAACAATATAAAAGATCCTTCAAAACATTCATACTCTAGACTATGCGTCACATTAAAACGAAAATCAAGCATCCCGTGGCCATTTCTTTACATTTCAAGGAAACACTTCTCATCACATTCAAATCATCTTAACACATCTCGCGGTCACATCATACCCATCATACCGCCATTCCACCACTCATCGAGCCACAAATTCCACTGTAGGGTCATTACCGGACATATGAATCCAAATGTACAGGTTACAACTGAAGCTACCGAGCCTAAGCTGCAGTCTAAACCTGGCCTCAAGTCCTCCAGACTGGCCCATCACCAAAACACAGAATACTCACCTCGAACCTCGTTCATAGAGTCACAATCCGGCGATGCACAACTGATACTAAGCGCTCATGTGCACATACGAATACGTGGAAGGAATTCAAAGAGCTTATATCTCAAGCTGAATCAATCTCGCACGATAAGGAAAGAAAAATGGGAAGTATATATCCTAAATGCACTGTAGCCTCTCGAAGATAAGTATAGACGTCATCATACCGATCCGCAAGACTCTACTGGACACTTGCTCATGACTTGTAGAACCTATGAACTTAGAGCTCTGATACCACCTTGTCACGACTCAAAATCCAACTAGTCGTGATGGCACCTAACCCAACCCGCTAGGTAAGCCAACTTTCAACTATCCAATTCCAATAACAATTATTAAAAAAGTTTAAGTAAATAATTATCTTAACCTTATACATTCCCCAAGAACTGGTAGTACAAATCATGAGCTTCTAAGAATAGAATATACAAAGCGGAAATGAAATAATACATAGTTTGTTTGAATAATACATAAACAGAGCTTTTATAAATCTAAGGCTACCCTGAATAAAAGGCAGCTACAACAGAAATACAGGTACATCTTCAAGTCCCGCAACCATTGAGCACAGCAACAACAACAACCAACATCTGCACGCAATGTGCAGAAGTGTAGTATCAGTACAACCGACCCCATATACTGAGTAAGTAACAAACCTAGCCGTAGATTGAAAGTAGTGACGAGCTTCCACCAAGGTCGGATCCAAAACCAATAGTCCACAACAATCCATTACAACATAAAGCAAATAATGCCAGAAGTAACTCAGGGATAAAATACCCAGCCAAATCATGATTTCAAAAATAGTAGTTCTTTCTTTCAAATACATCAGTGAAAAATAAACCAAATTGTTTGCTGGAGTTGCCAAAAATATAAATAGTTTGAAAACAATAAATTTCTCCCAAAATCTTGTCAATAATAAATAAGATGTTTCATTTTCCTTCCGGATAACCCGTGTAAAAACAAATGCATCACTATGCCCATCTGTCAACAATGTGTGAAAAATCATGAATGATGTGATGCAGTACAACACGAGAAAATACATCTCTATGCATGTATGTCATGCGTGCATGCCAATGCAATGCAACTCAATGATAAAATCATAAACAGCCCCTCAGGTAGAACATCACTCATATACAGCCCCTCGGGCAAAACCTCACAGTCACTCGTGCCACTTGGGCATACCTCCCAATCACTCTTGCCACTCGGGCATACCTCCCAATCACTCTTGCCACTCGGGCATACCTCACAATTACTCATGCCTCCCAGTCACTCGGCACTCGCACTCAGTAGGTACCTGCGCTCACTGGGGGTGTGTACAGACTCCGGAGGGGCTCCTACAGCCCAAGCGCTATAATCTGCACGGACAACTCACGTGCTATACGGACAACTCACGTGCTATAATTATAAAGTATGCTACAGGCGGGCAGCCCCGATCCACACTCATCCTCACAAATCAGGCCATCGGCCTCACTCAGTCATAAATATGTTGCAGGCGGGCAACCCCGATTCTCACTCATCCTCACAAATCAGTCCCTCAGCCGATATCAAACATGCTGCGGCGTGCAACCCGATCCCATAAATATGCAATATAAATCAGGACCTCGGCCTCATTCAGTCATAAACCTCTCAAGCCACTCGGGTATTTCAGTAAAATAGGGCATTCGACCCAAAACATTTATATCCATCAAAATAGAGTCATAAAACTGAGTTATGATATGCAATGAAATGAATATGACTGAGTATGAATTTTTAACTTAATACAATAATTCACAGCAATACGACCTCTGAGGGTTCCAATAATACTGGCACATGACCTCAACATGATTTCTAATATGCTTTTCAGCTCAATTTCTTTAACACATAAAACCGTATGGAAAATGTCAAGATTATTTAACTATAAAATTCTACATAAATAATTACGTCATAATTTCTATAGTGCACGCCCACACGCCTGTCACCTAGCATGTGCGTCACCTACCAACAATTCACAAAAATATATATATTCAGGGTTCATACCCTCAACTCCAAGATTAGAAGAGTTACTTACCTCGAACAAGCCAAATCCAATGTCGAGCAAGTTAAGCAATGCTCCAGCAATTCCACTCTGCGTGTATCAACTTCCAAACCGCTCAAATCTAGTCACAATTAATTTGATTCAGCCAACAAATTTTATAGGAATTAATTCCATATCAAAATACTAATATTTCCACAAAATCCGAAATTACGCCCCAAAAATCACCTGTGGGGCCCACATCTCGGAATCCGACGAAAGTTACAAAATATTAACACCCATTCAACCACGAGTCCAACCATATAAATTTTACTCAAATCCGACATCAACTCGACCCTCAAATCTCCAAATTAAATCAAGAGAGTTTTCACAAACTTTTCCAACTTAATTCACCAATTAAATGCTAAAAATAACCATGGATTCGAGTAATTTAATCAATATTGAGTTAAGAATACTTACCCCGTTGTTTCCTCTGAAAATATCCCAAACATCGCCTCAATCCGAGCTCCAAATCATTAAAAATGAAAAATGGGACGAAGTCCCATTTTCTGAACTTAAACTTTCTGTCCAGACCTCTCTTCTTCGCGAAGCACAAAATGTGCTTCCCAACATTTGCTCTTCGCGAACGCGATGCTTTACGGAGCCCTTCTTCGCTAACGCGAGCTCCCCTTTCGCGAACGCGAAGGCAAAAGTCCATGCCCACTATGTTTCCCTTCGCTAACGCGATACCCCATACGCGAATGCGATGCACAACCCAGCTTCTCTTCGCGAACGCGAAGGGTAAATCCTACCTGCCACAAATTCTTTTTCGCGAACGCGAGGGCCCACTCGCGAACGCAAAAGAGAAAATCCGAAAAATGCAGAAACAGATATGAGCAATCTCACCAAGGCCAAAAATAATCCGTTAACCATCCAAAACTCACCCGAGCCCCTCGGGACCTCAACCAAATATACCAACAAATCTTAAAATATCATACGGACATAGTCGAACCCTCAAATCACCTCAAACAACGCTAAAACCATGAATTGCACCCCAATTCAAGCCTAATGAACTTTGGAATTTCTAGTTTCTACAATTTGCTCCGAAATATATCAAATCACGTCTGATTGACCTCAAATTTTACACACAAGTCATAAACGACATAACAGAGCTATTTTAATTTTCAGAATCGGATTCCGACCTCGATATCAAAAAGTCAACTCCCCGGTCAAACTTTCAAAAAATTCAACTTTCGATATTTCAAGCCTAATTCCACTACGGATCTCCAAATAATTTTTCGGACACACTCCTAAGTTCAAAATCACCATACGGAGCTATTGGAATCATCAAAATTAAATTCCGAGGTCGTTTACACATAAGTCGACATCCAGTCACTATTTTAACTTAAGCTTTAAACCTTGGAACTAAGTGTTCTAATTCATTCCAAAACCTCACCGAATCCGAACCAATTACCCCAACAATTCACACAACAACTGTAAAATACAATTTGAGCAGTAAAGGGGGAAGCGGGGTTATAATACTCAAAACGACTGGCCGAGTCGTTACACCTAATCTCGAAGTGGTAGAGAAGAGATGAACGACTTTGACACTCACTATGGGTCAATAATAAAAATTAAAATAAAACTAGAATATCTAAATCAACACAATTCATAGAATTTACAATAATTTATTTAACCACTAAAAATAATTAAATTCCTTCAAATGCAACAAATCCTCAATATATTAATTAAATTCCTTCAATTCCAATAAATTTCCAATTTATCAATTAGTTTCGCAAGCTGAAATAATAATTATTATTAAGCACGATTTCTGCCGAGGTCGTACGGCCCGATCCAGAGTATTGTGTACACTGCCGAGGGACGTGCGACACGATCCATAGATGCATCTATCCTGCCGAGACGTTCGGCCAGCTCCACAAAAAAGGAGGACATTTTCTTATGTACCTCCGGAATGAGAGTATATTTATTATAAGATAAATTCAGGAGGAAGAACAATTTTTCTTAATAATTAATTAATTTAAACATAAAATTTAAGCACTAATTAAGTAAAGACTACCATTTACACAAGTAATTCATGCTTTTGAGTCCTAAACTACCCGGACTTTAGCATTTAATAGTAGCTACGTACGGACTCTCGTCACCCCGTGCGTACGTAGCCCCCCCAATTAGCAACAATTATTTAATATAATCACCTATGGGTAATTTCTCCCTCACAAGTTTAGACAAGAGACTTACCTCGTCTTGCTCCAATTTAATCCACTAGAAGGCCCTTTCCTCGATTATCCAACTTTAATTGGCTCGAATCTAACAAAAAATAATTAGATACAATCACTAAAATTTGTAGGAATCAATTCTATAAGAAAACACTACATTTTCAATAAAAATCTCGAAGCTTAGTTATGAAATTCGTCTGTGGGGCCCGCATCTTGGAATCTGACAAAAGTTATGAAATCCGACAACCCATTCAATTACGAGTCCAACCATACCTCTTTTATAATTCTGCCCAGGCAGCCATCGATCATGGTCTCGATCCTAGCCTCGATCGTGGCTTCGATCTTGGGCTCGATCTTGGCCCAGAATTCCCAGCAGACAGCAGCTGTTTTAAGTCCAACTTTTGATCCGTTAACCATCCGAAACTCACCTGTGGCCCTCGGGACCTCAACCAAATATACCAACAAGTCCTAAAACATCATACGAACTTATTTGAAACCTCAAATCACATAAAACGACGCTAAAACCACGAATTATGCTCCAATTCAAGCTTAATGAAACTTAAAATTTCCAACTTCTACATTCGAAGTCGAAACCTATCAAATCAAGTCCGATTGACCTCAAATTTTGCACACAAGTTATAAATGACATAACAGAGTTGTAAAAATTTTCAGAACTAGATTCCGACCCCGATATCAAAAAGTCAACTCCCCGGCCAAACTTCCAAACTTTAAATTCCAATTTTAGCCATTTCAAGCCTAATTTCACTACGGACTTCCAAATAAAATTCCTATCATGCTCCTAAGTCCAAAATCACCATACGGAGCTGTTGGAATCATCAAAATTCTATTTCGGGGTCGTTTACACATAATTCGACATCCGGTCACTATTTGAACTTAAACTTTCAATTTTTTTCATCAAAATTCCTTATCTCGGGCTAGGGACCTTGGAATTTGATTTCGGGCATACGCCCAAGTCCCAAATTACGATACAGACCTACAAGAACTGTCAAAATACTGATCTGAGTCCGTTTGCTCAAAATGTTGACCAAAGTCAACTCAGTTGAGTTTTAAAGCTCTAATTCACATTTTAATCCATTTTTCACATAAAAACTTTCTAAAAAATTTTACGGACTGCGCACGCAAGTCGGGGAATGATAAATAGTACTTTTTGAGGTCTCAGAACACCGAATTAATTATTAAATTTAAAGATGATATTTTGGGTCATCACACAACAGATGTTTTTGCCCGTATAGAATTGTCTAAAAAAAGTAGGGACAGTAACAGGAGGGTCAGGAAGAACATCATTTGGATTATTATTAGTTGGGTTAACTTCAGGAGTAGGACTAGTGGGTGTATCATCATCCGGTTGTGTTTCATCAAAATCTATTTCTTCATCATCATTTTCATCAATAGTTGGATTACCATAAAGAGCATTCATATATTCATGGTTTAATTGTTCATCGGGTAAAAAATATTATGGCAAAATTGACTCTCGGTAAATTGTAATAAACTATTATCGCTATCAAGAATAGCAGGTGTAGGGCGGGTAACAGGTTTGGGTCAGGGAGCCGGGGGAAGTGGAGGAGGTACAGATTGGCCACTAGATTCACCACTCTTGGATTTTCCCTTATTTTTACTAAATATTCTTTTTAAGGAATAAACCATCTTAACTAATCAAGCAATACAAAGTAAATACAACAAACAAAACTATAATATTAAAACTTAAGAGTTGGAACGAGTTTACCGAATTGACGAACAACTTGTTAAAAATTAATTATCGTTGAAGACTTGAAGACTTCAATTCACTAACTTCACAATTTTGCACAAATTGTAACAATAAAGTAAGCAATTATAGAAGAAAATTAGAGAGAGATATTGAGAGAGATTGATGATTTTGTGAGAAAAATGAAAGAATGAGGGGGTATTTATAGTTGAAAATAAGGAAAAGTATAATTATAAAAAGTTTGGGGTTAAATGACTATTTTATAAATAGCCAACGACTATTTTGGCAGGTAAAATGGCCATATTTTAAATGCCATAACGGCTATAATGTGGCAGATTTTGTTTTTTTAAAAAATTAGCCGTTGGGCTCGGATAGGACCGCTTGAACCGACCCACTTCCCAACCGGTCGCGATCTCACGGGGACTTGCGGTCCTGGACCGGGCCCGATCCTAACCGGCCCACATACCACTCTTAGTTTCGTCGTATATATATTGCTTGAGAATCAAGTAAAATTACTATCAATTATTTTGCGTTTGAGAGAATAAAGTAAAATTACTATCAGTTAGTTTGTGAGAAAAATTAATAGGGTGAACATGGTAATTAAACACTTATTCGCATTCAGAATTTAAACTAAGCCAGAAAATGTAAGATATTTATTTGTCATCGTATATTTATCAATTCCATTTCCAACCGTATGAGAGACAAAAGAAATATGAAAATTCAAAGTTTAAATCAGAGGATATTGTTCTAACATAATAAACTTCGATATAAAAAAATGGGAGAAGGATCAAATATACCCATCCTTCTACATGTTTAAATATACCAGTACTGTTAACAAACTTATCACAAATACCCCTGTCCCTAATGGAACGTCCGTCATCACCAACGGCCGCCCCTCTATTCTTCTTCTCCATAAAACAATAACTTTCTTCTTCACCTCATCTTCATATTTTAACCCATATATTTAGCTAGAAAATACTGATTATGAATTCAGTCCAAATAAGAAGCTAAACTCTCACAAAATTATAAATTATCCAAAACCTTTTTAACCCAAAATATAAAAGATCAGTGAAGACCACCAAATTCACTACAACCATTAAAAAGTTTTATGCAAGATAAGCAAAATAGAATACTAATGAACATCAAAGAATGTTAATTTTTTTTCATATTCAAGAGAAATGAGATTGAAGAAATTTATAGTGAGTATGGTATTGTTAACCGTTTGTTTCTAATTCTTCCAATATTTCTAGTGCTACAAAATTGTACAATTTAATTGCTTGAAAGTATCCAAATTTGCGGAAATTTGATTGCGTTGGATTCAAATTCAACGTTTACTTAAAAACAAATTGTAGATCAGAGGATATTTTAAATTTGAGAAGACCCTCCAAATAAAGGTTATTGACAGTGTTCTCGACTACGGATCTGAGGATTTATGAATAGGGTGCATGGTCGAGTTTATCTCATGTGGGTTGAAGAAGAATGAGAGTGAATGATTTTTTTATCTAACTGTGTTTACATTGGGCGGAATGGTGGTGATGGTTATGGTGGAAAGGAAACAGTGATTTTCCCCTTTTAGAAGAAAGTTAATACTAGAGGTGAGCCTAACGATCTAAAATGATGGAGCCCTGAAGGTGAAGAAAATGGTGGTTTATCATTTTAGGCAGGGGCGGAGCTACAGTAGTGGGTGCGGGTTCGGGCGAACCCAGTGACTTTTTCCGGAATCCTGTATTTGTATTGAAATATTTACTAAATCTATATAAATATATACTGCCGAACCCAGTTACAAAAGGGGTCTTGGTTCAATGGTAAAGGTTGTGGGTTCGCTGGAAAAGATGAGGGTTCGATTCCCCCTGAAAGTAATATTTAAAAATATTAAAATTTAGAACCCACACACTTAAATCCCTGGCTCCACCTCTGACGGAGGAGGCAATGGAGAAGAAGGTTGGAGTGGGGGCAGTTGGATGGAGTTTCTGTTAGGATTAGGGGTACTTGTGATAAGTTTATTAACGGCAGAGATATATTTATACGTAAAGTATAACGAATATTAAATATAAATAATTTTTAAAAAGTATAGAGGTATATTTGATCATTTTCTCATTTTTTTTTTTTATAGTGAACTACAAAATGAATTGACCGTTTAAATCACCACGTCAATATCTAGATAGTATGAACTCTAACAACTTACCATATTTAAGCAATCCCAAGACTAAAAAGAGAATAAAATCCAATTTAAGGATCAATAAATTGAGGAAATAAAATAAAAACGGAGTGGCATTTACGCCAAATTACGTGTCTATCAATGTCAAACGGCACCACCTTCTTCTGAAATTCGTGCTAAGCTTTATTTTGTACTACTGTAATACTTCCGTCTCGCATTTATTGAAATTCCAAACGCCTAAAAAAACCAAAAATGCTGACTGTAGGAGGACGTGTGGCATTCATGAAGTAATACTTGGAATTCTAAAACAGCACCCAGAATCAGAAACCAACGTCTTGCATGGCTTTGCAGAATTCTTGAATTTTCAATACTCACAATTCTTTATTCTACAGTCATTGTTTCAATATTACTATTCAAATTCTTGATATTCATAGTTCATAGATTGTAGAGAAAAGAAGAAAAAAGAAGAAGTGGCAGAGGGAAACTCAGCTGTAAGTAGCTTTTGCATGCTAGAGGTAATTCTTCAATTTTGGAATTTTATCTTTGGAACCCCTTTTGGTCTCAGATATAGTTTATTTACCCTTATTTTGTAAGGATTTAAATTGTAAATTATAATAATTTAGTGCTATTTTTGTCATGTACGGCTCATTTTTCTTTTAAGAAGATTTATTTGGAGTTAGAAACTTCAAACTTGCTGAACTATAGGTAACACTTATTCTGCTAGGGCAAAGCTGTGCATGTTGTATTTACCCATATAGAGGAGAGTCCTAGTACATGTAGAATACAATCTTAACCTATATCTAACAATTATTATCTTTGTGTTTTTTCTTTCTTCTCTTTTTGTTTTTGGTCTAAAATCTTGATTTACTATTCTCAGGAATTTTTTGCTAGTTAAGTTTTTCTTTGAAATTTCTCTGTTATACATTTTTTTGTTTTGATTCATCATCTTCCACCCCCATCCCCAAAAAATGGAAACAGGAAAAGACTGATTATACCTTTGTAATGGCCAGTGGTTCAATTCAAGTGATTGGCAAAGAGATGAATTTGGCTATGGTCTTTGGGATAATATTACTAGCAGGGGCTTTTAGATGAACATTGCATTGGCTAGTGATTTAATCAAAAGATAGAAATTATGGGTTCTGAGTTCCATCTATTTCTGTGCCGGGCTGAGACCAGGAGAGTATTATGGCTAATGGGAAGTGTGTTTGCATTTGTCATACTTGTTCAATACTTAGAACTTCCATATGGAACTCTTATAGGATCCCTATTTTCTGGTTTAAATTCCAATAGAATGAACAATAATAATACACACCTCAATGTTACCGCGGGATTTGATGGGAAAATCAAGATAAACGACTACAATTTTTTGATTGAGTCAAAGACGAGTGGTAATCCTGAAAATACAGCTTTAGTTCAGCAGTCCACACAGCCGAATGATAGATCTGGAGTGGAATTGCTTAAATCAAACGGGACGTTGGCACCAGATACGGCTAAGAAAGTTGGCTACATATTCAATGGTAACAATGAAAATGTAGCCCCGATGTTAGAAGATCAACGCAAAGATGATATTGTCCCTCTAGCCTGGAACGTTGCATCATTGCCAATGATTTCACCACTGAGACAATTTAATGATAATTTGACCACTCGGGTTAGTTCTCATAATCGCCATGGTGCCACAACTACTCGGAATGATGAAGTAGCTGGGCTTGTCCCTTTAAACTCGAATGCTGCATTACGGCCGATGAATTCACCAGCACCCTCTGTTTCACTTAGACATGTTGGTGATAATTCGACTGCTGTGGCTAGTTCTCATAATCCCTATAGTGTCACCACTACTCCAAATGAAGCTACCCGGGTATCAAGAAATGGATCCACTATGACCAACTCCCCGGTTGTGAAGGAAGCTACAGATAGGCCAGAGAAAGGAGTAGTGTCAATATCTGAAATGACTAAAATGATGCTCCGGAGTCATCCCTCGAGCCTTCTAACGGTATGTCTAGGTCTATGTAAGATAAGGGAAAGCTAATTCATTGAAGGAAATTGTTGTTAATCCCTTTTCTATATTGAATTCTGCCAGAAGCCAATGTGGTCTTCAGCCAGTGATGAAGGATTGCGGAGTGCAAAATCACAGATTGAATGTGCAGCCAACATTATAGTTGATCCAGGACTACATGCACCAGTTTATCTCAATGTTTCAAAATTTAAGAGGTACACATTGGTTTACCAGTAGTGGTAGTTATCGTTGTCATAAATTCTTCTTCATCTATTAAAATTGTCATAAAAAGAAAGAATCTTTTCATTGTTACTGTATCTAAATTAGACTCTTGACTTGTCCAGTATATGCAAGCATCATTTATAAGTTGCATACAGCATAATCTGCTTGATCATTCCGGGCGTCCACACCATGTTCTGTCAGTTTCAACTTTCAACTTTCAACTTATTTACTTGCATATTTGAAAAAGGAAAGAATTAGTTATCATAAAGTTACTCTGTCCCAAAGAGTCAAATTATTTTTGGTCACTAAATTGGTCCCGGTAAGACAAATTGGTTTTTTCTGGTTTGGGCGAATCAACTAAGTATATGTAACAAATTTCATTCTTCTAATGCAGGAGCTATGAGTTAATGGAACGGAATCTTAAGGTTTACATATACAGGGAGGGAAAGAGACCAGTATTCCATCAACCAAGGCTCAAGGGCATCTATGCTTCAGAAGGTTGGTTTATGAAGCAGTTAAAAGCAAGCCAACACTTCCTCACCAATGATCCAAATAAAGCACACCTATTTTACTTGCCTTTTAGTTCTCAAATTTTGGGAGAAGTTGTTTATGTGCCTGGTTCTCACAGCTTCACAAACTTAAAAGCATATTTGAAGAACTATGTTGATTTGATCAAGGGAAGATATCCATTCTGGAATAGAACGCAAGGAGCTGACCATTTTCTTATTGCTTGCCACGACTGGGTATGTTTTACAAGTTTTTATTATCATCTATATTCAATTTATTTCTTTATGTAGGATTATATGTCATCTCCAAGTTTCACTTGGATGGGAGAATAAGGAGTTGTGTATGGTTATGTCTTTCTCTTCTTTTATCCTAGGCCCCAGAAGAAACTAGGCATGAGATGGCAAATTGTATAAAGTCTTTTTGCAATGCTGATTTAAAAGAAGGATTCAAGTTAGGAAAGGATGCTTCTCTACCGGAAACAAATATTGGCTCAGCTGATCCCTCGAGAAGCCTTGGAGGCAAACGTCCTAGCCAACGAGAATTTCTTGCTTTCTTCGCAGGCAGTATGCATGGGTACGTCCGTCCAATTCTTTTAAAGTACTGGCAAAACAAAGATCCAAACATGAAAATCTTTGGGCAGATGCGCAAGACTGACTACATCCAGCACATGAAGAGCAGTAGATACTGCATTTGTGCAAGAGGTTATGAAGTCAACAGTCCACGAGTCGTGGAGGCTATTTCATATGAGTGCGTTCCCGTGATCATATCTGACAACTTCGTACCACCATTTTTGGAGACATTGAACTGGGAGTCCTTTGCTGTTTTCGTCCAGGAGAAGGACATTCCTAATCTAAAGTCTATACTCGAATCGATCCCACTAAGAAGATATCTGAAACTGTATAACAATGTGAAGAAGGTACAACAACATTTCCTTTGGCATTCTGAACCTGTAAAGTATGACATTTTCCACATGATACTTCATTCTATTTGGTACAATAGAGTTTTCCAGATTGCATACTAGTTTTTCTTTTGATCATCTTGTGGCTTTGGAAAGGAAAGCAGAGTACATAAATCTAAGCACCTTATTTCGATTGATTGCTATTGCTATTAGAGTTTTTTGTAACATTGAGTTATGTGGGTATTATAATGTTTGCGCGATGAGCAATAATGAAAGGATTGCCATTTGGTGATTAATCTTCAAATGAATGTTATATATGAATTACTTACTTTAATGGTTTTTTTGTCTTTAACTAAATTAATCTATGTATTGTTAATACATGTATTCTTATTTTTCACATTTTATCTTGCATAAAACAATACATTTATTATGCATAACTTAATGTAGGTATCTTTTTAATACCGTTGGCTAAACATTACGTTAGTTATGCAGCGATTATGTCGTGTTATATGGCTAACCAAACAATGTATTATCTTTATGCTGGAATTATTAATTATATTAGACTAACAAAGCTCACTAATACAATTCTCATGCACCAAGCCACCAACTAAAGTGTTCTTCTCGTTGAACACGTGTTAGATAAAATGATTCCATAGTAGTACAGTAGTTTTCTTTGATAGTTAAACAAAGAGATATAAGAAAACAAAGAAACAAATTAGAACTTGATAATTTGAATTATGACCCGTTGTTTAGTCTCATTTTGGTCTATCACATCTCAGCCCGAGTAATATTAGGACGTATTAGTAATCGTTTATTTTTTAACTCAGTTTATTTTGAAGCACCCCAATACAACTCTATCGCGAGCCTAAAAATGTGATCTTTACTCAATGAACCCATTTACCAACGGTAGGAGTAGTGCATGTAGAGATGCCAAGAGGTGATATGCATTTACAAGAAATACATTTAGTCTAATGAGGAACAAAAGAATCTCATTTGCACCCTATAATGAAATGAACGGCAAACCGAGATTCAATGCGCTATTGTTTGGATATTCTATTCTAAAAAGAGATCACAGGCCACGCTCTCATCTGCGAGTGGGCATATATGTTTCATATTAATGTTTACGTGAAAAATGCCAACAGTCGTACCCAAAAAAACAAAAACAAAGAAGAAAAGGCTCGTACGTGCCACTTACGCAATATCTCTAAAAACGGATGGGCATATTTGTCCGAACATGTCACCTAACTTTATTTAACTCAGATTCCATTAATCACAAGCCTACTCATATCCTTCCTTTTTATTTCCCCTTTTTCTTTTTCCATCTTTACTGCTGTCATAACAGCAAAACAACCCAAAAAAGAGAAAAAAGAGCACAGAAAACACAAAAAGAAAGCTCACAGATTCTACATTTTATCAGTCATGACGTTTCCAAATCTTGTAGAGGTACTAAAAAAATCTATATCTTATTTGTATATATGACTAATATGTTATGCATATTTTATTATGTATCAGTAGGGTATCTGATGTATGAGGTGTTACAACTGGTCAACTCAATCGAAACCCAACTTTTCCAACTAGCTAGTTTTACCAGATGAAGCTGCTAAATATGCTGGAATTTTATCCTAAGTGGTTCTTTTTATTGAGTTAACTGAGTAGCCAAACGTGGCCTGAAGCTGAAGCAGGTTCTTTGTCTTCTTTTGATCTGGTAATTGAAGCTAACTGTATGATTTCAGTTCATTTGCTGCTGTATGTATTGTTGGTTTTCGTATTACTGTTGATTAGCTTCAGTGGTTTTGTTGGTTTTTTTTTTTGCTGTCTTGGTTTCTTGAGTTGTATTCTATTGTTGGAGGATTAATTTTTGACTTGCTTTTTCTTGTTTGGTGATGATGCTATTTTATTGACCAAGCAGCTCTTGCTAGGTTGCATTTTCTAAGTGTTGATTAATTTAGTAACAGAGAAAATTATGATCCTGTTTTTGGCTCTTAATGGTGAAAACATCAGCTTGACCATTAGTTTAAGTGGAGAATTGTTCTTGTTAAGGAGGTTGAAATATTTGGAGGAATGGTTTCTGATTTTTCTAATCGAATTCTTTCTTTGAGTGGTGGTGTTTTATTATGTTATCCAAGTACTGAGTTATTGCAAAATATATAAAAATATACTATGTAGCGGTACTGAATTTGGGATTACTACTGAATATGGAATTTGAAAATTAACCAGGGATAGTGCTGTGCTCTCTTCTATCAGGTGTGCTGATCGAACATGGGTTCTGAAAAATATCTTAGTCTGTTAGAGACTAGGCGACTGATATGGCTATTGGGCGTGGTTTTTGCCCTTGTTTTAGTGATTCAGTATGTTGGTTTTCCATATGGTTATGCTCTGTCCTCTTTATTTACTGCCAATGTGGGTCAAATAAACAGCTCGCAAAGAGTAAATCAATCCCATAACTTCAGTAGGTCAGAAAACCTGACACATGCTAGTGTTGTGAACGCTACTAACACGAATAATATCCATGAAGCAACCAATGGAACCAAGCTCTCTGATGGGAATAATGAAAAGATAGAGGGTGATCCTATGCCCCCGATGAATGAATCCTCTGGTGATACCTTAACTGAGGACGTTGATCCAGAAGATGAATCCCCTTTTAAGGATTCAGAAATGGGCAACAAGTCTACTGGGGAAAGTTTTGGAAGAAATAGTAGCGTAGCTCCAGATAAGACTGCTGACTCTTCATATGATTTACAAGCTTCAAATGGTACATCTGAAAGGTCTTCATCGCATGTGGATGATACTCATGGGGGAGGCAGTATTTCTCCAGCACCGAGGGAAGCTAAAACGTTCGATATAAGTCCCACAGGAATTTCTGTTGCACCACCACCAATGATTATGACACCTCAGGTCAATGTTGATGCGGAAAAGGGAGCTCCTTTGATATCTTCCTATCAGAACGTATCTGCAAAAGAAGGAAACACAGGTCATGTACTTGAAAATGATAAAATACCGGGGCGAATGCGCACTGACCATGCTCCTTCAGTTAGTCATTCTTCTAAAAGTAGTGCTCCTGCTAAGAAGGAGTCGGGCGGGCCAAAAGATAGTGTAGTTTCAATAGCTGAAATGAATATAATGCAGCAAGAGACTCACACTTCATTTCATTCAATGGTATATATTTTAGTTTGGTACTCTCGAGTGGGATATGACTTGCCTAATTGACGAACAGATACTTAATATTCTAATTATTCCCTCTTCTTTGTTCTTTTGATCTTTTCTGTAGAAACCACGATGGTCCTCAGGTGTGGATCAAGAACTACTACGTGCAAAAAGTCTCATCGAGAATGCACCTCTGGCAGGAAATGAACCTGGCCTATATGCTCCTTTGTATAGAAATTTCTCAATGTTTAAGAGGTAATAAAAAATTGTGAAGCGTACGATGAATCTATCCTTTTGTAATTTTTTTGTAATTTGGGCATTTTCTAATGTTGGACGTGTATCGAGTTGTACTGCATTAGATCAGATGCTTATGCTTTGTTACTCATAAGAAAATAGTAATGCTTTGTTGGAGCTGCTATAACGCGATATCTTAGTTTCGGTCGTGCACACCTTGTTTCTTGGTGCATGCAGTGACTTTCATGCTTGCTTTGGATTAGTTGGCTGTTGCATATACTGAATTTTGGAAATAGAATAGATGCTTTCTTGTGTACTTTATACTGTTTCTTTTACAAAAGGAGCCCTGTGAGACAGATAGAAGCACAGACCTCAGCCTCCATTCTTTAGTTTTCTAGTTTGAGATCATATGAGATTTTCACTTAGTTCTTTGATTGTCACTGGTAGCATTTGTGGGTTGCATCTATATAGAGGCGGTCCGGTGTTCCTGTAGATCTTACCCACTCCTTCATTTTCTCAAGCTTTGCCTTTACTTGTCTTTCAATATGCTTGAGGCTCATTTCTCTGTTCTGACATACATCATATGTAGGAGCTATGAATTGATGGAGCAGATTCTCAAAGTTTACATTTACTCTGAAGGTGAAAGACCAGTATTCCATACACCAGTGCTTAAAGGAATATATGCTTCCGAGGGCTGGTTTATGAAGCTCCTGAAGAGAAACAAAAATGTAGTTACCAAGAACCCCAAAAAGGCTCACCTATTTTATCTACCGTTCAGCTCCCGTATGCTAGAGGAGGCCTTATATGTACCAAATTCTCACAGTCGTAGGAACTTAGTTCGATATCTAAGCGATTACCTCAACACCATTATCCAAAGACATAATTTTTGGAACAGAACTGCCGGAGCTGACCATTTTCTTGTTGCCTGCCATGATTGGGTAAGTTTTGGATTCTTCATTTAATTTAATCTAAGTTCCCAAACGTGTTTTAAAAGATCTGTTTTGATTCCCATAGATTTTATCCATATTTCTCCTGCGTCACGCACAATCTCATCTTATATTTTCTGTTTTCTCGATCAAAGATAAATCATACATACTTTTGTAGGTAGATATACAACTTTCTGTTGGATACTGAAATGAAAAATTTCTTCCTCAGGCCCCTCAAGAAACAAAAAGAATTATGGCTAATTGCATAAGAGCTTTGTGCAATGCTGACATCAAAGAAGGGTTCCAATTCGGTAAAGATGCGTCTCTTCCAGAAACATATGTCCGTGTAGCTAAGAATCCCCTTAGAGAAATTGGTGGGAAGCGTCTTTCTCAGCGACGGACCCTTGCTTTCTTTGCTGGCAACATGCACGGTTACCTTCGCCCTATCCTATTGAACTACTGGGAAAACAAAGATCCTGATATGAAGATTTTTGGCAAGATTAGTACAGTGAGCTATGTCCAATACATGAAGAGCAGCAAATACTGCATATGTGCAAAAGGTTATGAAGTCAACAGTCCTCGAGTGGTGGAGGCCATTTTCTACGAGTGTGTCCCGGTGATTATATCTGACAATTTTGTACCCCCTTTTTTCGAGACTTTGAACTGGGAGGCTTTTGCCATATTCGTACCAGAGAAGGACATCCCGAAATTGAAAGACATACTTGTATCAATCCCAGAGAAGAGGTACCGGGAGATGCAGAGAAGGGTCAAGATGGTGCAGCGGCATTTCCTTTGGCACGTCAAGCCTGTGAAGTATGATGTTTTTAACATGATTCTCCATTCAATATGGCACAACAGAGTTTTTGGAATAACGCCTAGGTGACAAATGTACACGAATAGATAGTTTCAGAGTTTTTAGATAATTTAATGCAGCATTCTTTTTGCACACACCACTTGGTGAAAGGTTTGAGGAAGATGTAATAAGTTGCATGAATAGGCAGATGAGTCATAGGAGGAAAATGTATCTTATTGTTTTCTGTACATAGACTTTAAAAGAAACCATTTGTTGTTTATTTATTTTAGCATATGTCTACTTGTTTCTTCTTCTCTTATTTGGACAAATCTATAGAACATCTTTGTGATTTAGTTGCACTATACCTTGAACTGAAGCTGAGCAGCAACTTGACAGTACGTTGGCCCCAATCTGTAGCTAAATTGGACTAGAGCATCCTTTGTCTCTTTGATAATAGGTGTGGTAACTGTGCTAAAGTTCCAAAATGTGATACTACTTTCCTCCCAAAATTGTTTTTAGTAAACAGGGTAGAATAATTAAAGCAGATATGTATAATATTTATGCAAAATATCTTAGGTGAACTTTGGTATAATAAAGCATACAGAGTGAAAGAAAATGATCGCTGAGCTACTTTTTGGAATTTAGTACTCAATTATTCACCTTTTAACAGTGACCTTAAGCATTTCAAAAAACAATTTATCTTAGTCTAGAAAATGACCCCCTTTTCATTCCCTTGTTCGTTTTTATTTTTCTTGAAAGATATTAATCTTTTCCTTTACCTTCTAACATAGGGATAACTTGGTGCACTAAACTCCCGCTATGCGTGAGATCCGGGGAAGAGCAGGACCACAACTATTGTACGCAGAATTACCTTCTAACATCGTTTTCTAATTTTTATTACATTAGTAGATAAGGTCAGGAGATAAGAGAAGGGGAATGGTGAGATTGAGCATGCATCTATAATCTATTCTATGAAAGAAGAGGTTCTACCAAGTTCAATAATAGTAGTGTTTTTCCGTAAAACGGTACAGTTGAATTTATAGCGTGACTTATAGACAAGCGAATCGATTTGATCCCAAAATAATAAATAAAGTAAATAAAATGCAAGACTTAGCATTGAAATCGAGACAAAATAACAGACAACTTGATTCCGGGAGCAAGGCTTCCGAAGACAGCAATAAGAATATTGTTAGACAGAAAATAAAGTATTATTTAGCTTGGAATAATGTGTAGCATAAGTTTGTCAGAATTTTCCTGTGTTACAATGGTTGTTGAAGCCACTATTTATAGCTTTACCTTGGGAACAAGGTCCTAGGATCAAGCCCCTCTTAAATGACAATAATGGGGGTCATTGATGAATATGTAACGGCAGGTCATGAATGCCAAAATTCTCTATAACAGACGTGTATTTAATATTGAGGAATATTCTTCATTGAATGTCAACTGGTGGCAAATATCTGTTTGCTCTCGTTGATAATGTTCTCTTCGGGGCCAACCCGATACCAACCGAAGCTGTTGTCCTCGGTCTTGGTTTTCACTTGCTTCGTCTTCTGTCTATCCCCGGTTCCACGTGTCATTCTGTCATTCAAGTATTTAATGTGAACCGATTTTACCCTATACAGATAGTCCCCCTGCTTTCCGGTGGCACATCTTTGTGTCACCGAGAAGTTGGTGAAGATTCCTTTCTTGGCGAGAAATTTTCTGAACCCTTATGAAAAGTTTCTGATGCTTGATAAGACGCACGTCTCTTCACATTTAATACTCCGAACATGTATTACTCCACGATTTAGCAATATTTTCGCCGGTTCTCGAGGTAATCATGGCCATGATCGCATATTCCTTTACTTATACGCCTCATTCTTATTCTTTACACTTATTGGTTTTACAAACTTTCTCAACTTCTTTGCATCCAACTCTTTTCTGCTTTCACCCTTCTTTAATCTTCTTCAAAGAACTGTTATCACCTTTTGCTGATCATGGCTTCTTTTTCTAACTCTTCCAAGAACTCCGGTCTTCTCTTCGGTGGGGGTTCAAAGGAGAGCAAAGATAAAGAAATCGACCTTGATGCTGACCCCCCTACGGTGAGCACCATCATCCCCAAACGTCTCAACACAGCCAAGGACTTCGAAAAGAAGTTCTCTTCTTCAAATTCCCATATTTGGGTTGTTGGTAAATTCTCTTCTTCTATCTGCCCTTCCAGCATTCCTACTGTGAAGGGGGACTATGATTTCCATGATCTGAACATTTACTCCCGAACTAGTGGAGCGAGTAACCTTCTCTAAGAAGGGCTTCATGTATGTTTATACATACCCATTTACTTTGGATGCGTTTTCTTTGAGTGGGGGAATTGACCCCGTGATTTTGGAGCTGTGCCACCAATACCAGGTTTTTTGGCATAGGTGGGCCCTTCTGTGTGGCGAACGGTGGCCTGTCTACGGTGGCTGTGCCAGGAAACGCAGGAGGAGCTCACCTTGGCTCATATGATGAATCTCTACTCCCCCAAGATTTTTCGTGGGGGAGTAATAAATTTCAGCAAACGTGGCCACCATGCCTTGCTTACCAATATGGATGACGACAACAATAGTGGATGGATGGAGCGGTTTGTCGTTATTGCCAACATGAATATTATCCA
This sequence comes from Nicotiana tabacum, assembly GCF_000715075.1. Lineage (NCBI taxonomy): Eukaryota > Viridiplantae > Streptophyta > Magnoliopsida > Solanales > Solanaceae > Nicotiana > Nicotiana tabacum. The sequence goes on from NC_134102.1 coordinate 92,767,908, forward strand.
GGCCACAACTCCATTCTTTCCTGAGTCCTGGACTCGTACACATAAGTTCAAAGTCTATCTTTTTTTTTTCCTAAAGAAAGGTTGTTTCATGTCGTTGATAATCCTTCTCTTTTCATTATTTAAGCAACTCGGTGGACACCACCAAGGGTTGAAGGCTTGGACTGGTGGGTTCAGAAGATTCTACACATCACCACGCCTGAGACTTTGTCGGTGGAAAGAGGTGGCTCCCAAATATGGATGGAAGGCTAAGAATCATGGTAAGTTGACCCGTAAAGCCGATTTTGCCTTCATTTCATCTTTGTATATAAGAAGACTGGTTAACCTCACCTTTTTGTTAGATTCAGGTCTCCTACAGGGCTCTGTTACCATCCCTGAGGAGGACATTTTGGTTGATTCCATGGAGGGTGCGAGGCTGTTGAAGGAGGCTCTTACCCGAACATGTGCCATCGAATCTGCTTCCGGTGCAAGCGCTTCCTCTTGGAGTCCCCGTCCAGAGAACAAGCAACTAAAAATGCGGCGTTCTTCCTTAGTCGAGGGCAAGAACAAAAAAGTGAAGAAAGCCTCACCCGAGCCTGCCATAGCCACTGTGATTATTGATGATGATGGGGAAGCCAGTGATGAAGGGGCTTCCCTACACAAGAGACGACGACCTTCATCAGCTCAACAGAATGCTCGATCTGAAGATCTTGTAACCCTAACCGATGACGATGCCCAAGCGCTCTGGGGAGAATTTGACTTGGTGGAGAATGCCAATTCCCCCTTTTCGATCTCAGTAGTTGCTCCTGATACTATGAGGCCGAGTACCGGGCCTCTTCCGTCTTCGGTTGGTGAGCAACCAACAACCAACACTGCCTCCGCCACAGCTGCTTCTCAACCCACAACACCATCAACTTCATCTCCTTCCACGCCGGTCATACCTTCATGACCAGCAACTGCTACATCACCCCCAGTGGTCGCAGACCCCTGAGAGGAGGATGTCCCTCCCCCCAGTCACCAGACCATGGGAATTTGGGGCATAATTATTCGCCTCCTTCTGCAGATCCCCAGAGGAGGAAGAGTGTCTCCATCTCGGTATCTACCGAGTGCTATCTACTATCCCGGCCGGTAGAACTTGCCAATTATCTGAAGCTGCTGGGTTTAGAAAAGGATAAGAAGAAGATACACTCTCTCTTGGGAGAGTGTTTGTTAAACAATGCTATGCACAATGCGGCAATGGTAACATACTTTTTCTTTTTACTGCCTGTTTCTTTTTGACTTGTTATGATAGAGTTTCTAACTTGGTCTTTTGCTTCACATGCCAACTTCCTTGCTTCTGAGGGCCTTCAGAAGTTGATTCTCGATAAAGAAGGGCTTAAGTTCGAGCGGGATCAACTGTTGGCCGAGGGGATCAACTCGCGCGTGCCTCCCAGTATTAGAAGCGAAGGCCACTGAAGTGAGTGATATCGAGGATCGGCTGTAGCTCAGCGAGTAGGATGTTGTAGCCCTTAGCCAAGAATCTTCTCAATTAAAATTTCTATTTCAAGAAGCTAAGGCTAAGTGGTTTGAAGTCCAAGATGCCGTGCTTACTGCTACCGAGTGCGAGACTGCCTCCATTAAGCGAGTGAATAGTTTGGAGGCAGCCTTGAATTCCAAGACTGCGGAGACCGCTGTTGCCGAGGAGAAGTGCGCCCAGATAGAGGATAGGTATAAAAGGATCATGGATCATAATAAAGTTCACATAACCACTATCCGTGATCTTGATCTTAGCCTTACTGCCACGAGATCTGAGTAAGATGGCCTTCTAACCGAGGTCAATAGGCTCAAATCAGAACTTCAGCTCCGAGCGGATTCCCTCATCATTGAAAAAGCATATTCTATGTATAGCATGAGGAGAAAAACCTTGGAAGAGGCCAAAGAGGGCGTCATTGATATTGACGATGAAATCGCCAAGGCCCGAGAGCTAGAGTCAACTGCTCGAAGATGCCTCCCGACTCAGCCTGATGCAACTGACTCTTTTGGTTCCGATTTTGAGTTCTCAGAAACCGAGGAGGAACTTAAGGAGAATAATGATGAGGGCCAAGATCCCGAGCCGACGGCAGATCCGCCTACTTATCCTGGGGGTGCTGATGCTTCTCTTCCCCCATGTTTTGGGGGTGATGTAGTTTAGCTCTTTGTTTTCTCTTCCTTTGTTGTTTTCTTTTTGTATTTTTGTATTTGTGCTGTATGTCATGTTTGATAAATAAAAGTGCTTTTTGTTTAAGAATTGTGCAAAGTTTTACTTTTTGCATCAAATTATGCAAGGCTTCGGGTACATTCTTTCCGGATAGCATTTGGGTTCCAAGCATAAACTCTTCCGGAACCAACCCTTTACTGTGAGAGTTTCATAAGAGAGGGCCCTCTTATGTTTACGGTACTCTTGAAGTGGATGTCTCATGTTCATTCCGGCACTAACATTTGAAGTACTTGATTAACTTTCAAATGATAAAATCAATTCATCGTTTAGACAAGAAGCAAGATAAAAATAACAAGACTTTATTTTATTCCTTCTATCTTCAAAAGTACATAAGCATTCATTTTGCTGAAAGAAAATAAATTGCCATTACATGTGGCTAATTTGTACCACTTGTTTCTACAGGGCTGACTGTGCATTCCCTGGTCCCGATGAGAAATTTTTGTTCCCGAATTTCGTAGTTCCGGTTTCTGTGGAAATCAGGTTGCCGTATTCTTATATCATTCCCCCAGTGTTCGAATGCAAATTTGAACACTGGAAGTATTGCTCCTTTGAGGATTCCACTAGTGAATGGTTGGACAATCTTTGGTCCGATAGCAAGCTCCGTTTCCCGTTAGGAACTTTGCTATCGAGCCAAAGATTATCTAACCACCCCTTAGTGGCTTGTAGGGAAAACACTTGTAAATGGTTGAATAGCCTTTGGTCCGGTGGCAAGTTTTGCTTTCCATCAGGAGTTTGCCACTAAGCCAAAGACTATTTAACCATCTCGGAGTGGTTTGTCGTTTCGATGCCTTATCATTTAAAGGTCTTATTTCTGTTGATGGCGTTTCCTTTGTAGTATGTTTTTCGTGGCTGCCTTGTTAAAAACCTTGCCAGAAAAACCCAATATGGACAAAAACTGGACAAAGGGAAAATGAGTGCAGCACATACTTTTAGTATAAGCGATGCTCATTAGTAATAATACCTTTTGAGGTGAGTCATGTTCTAGTTGCTCGACAATTTGTCCCCATCTTGGTTTTTTAGTTCGTATGATCCTTTCCCGGTGACAGCTAAAACTCGGTAGGGGCTTTCTCACGTCGGACCCAATTTTCCTGCACTGAGCTCTCCGGGTGTTTTGAGTCACTTTTCTTAATACCAAGTCTCCCACTTTGAAATAACGGAGATTGACTCTTCGATTATAGATCTTTCTATTCTTTGTTTCTGGGCCACCATCCTTATATGCGCCAAGTCCCTGCATTCGTCAAGCAGCTCCAATTTGACTAGCAAAGCTTCATTGTTTGTTTCCTCGTCTGCCCGGAAGTACCTCAAGGTCGGTTCTCTTACTTCCACCAGGATTAGAGCTTCTGCTCTGTATACAAGAGAGAAAGGTGTCTCTCTGTGCTTGACTTGGTCATCGTTCGGTAGGCCCATAACACTCCCGGTAACTCTTCGGGCCACTTGACTTTGGCTTATTCCAACCATTTTTTGTGGTTTTGAATAATCACCTTATTTGTTGATTTCGCTTGCCCATTTGAGCTCAGATGATATGACGAAGATGTGATTCTTTTGATTTTCAAGTCTTCAAGAAATTTTGCGACCTTTGCGTCTATGAACTGTGGCCCGTTGTGGGAACAAATCTCTTTCGGTATTCCGAACCAACAGATTATGTTCTCCTATAGGAAATCGACCACTTCGCGCTCGTCGATTTTCTTGTAAGGACCTGCTTCAACCCACTTAGTGAAGCAATCAGTTAAAATCAAAAGAAACCCTACCTTACCGGGGGCCGGTGGCAGCGGACCGACTATGTCCATCCCCCATTTCATGAATGGACATGGGGATAATACCGAGTGCAGTAGCTCTGCCAGTTGGTGTACTAACGACGTATGGCGTTCACATTTGTCGCATTTCTGAACGAATGTCGCAGCGTCTTGTTCCATTTTGGGGCCAGTAGTAGCGTGCCCTAACTAATTTTAACACCAACGAGTCTGCACCTGAATGATTTCCACAAATTCCTTTGTGAACCTCTCTCATGACGTAATTAGTTTCGGAGGCGCCTAAGCATCGGGCATGCGGGCCTTGGAATGACCTTCTGTATAATTGTCTTCCCCAGAAGCTGCAATAAGCTGCTTTGGTGCGAAGTGCCCGGGATGCCTTTGGGTCTTCGGGCAGCTTGCCATGCTCAAGGTAGTCGATGATTTTATTTCTCCAGTCCCAGACTAAGTTGGTTGTATTTAATTCATAATAACCATTAAGAGAAATTACCAGGGCATCATTTTCGTCCTTTGGCGTCCTTTTCCGTGAAGGTGATGTCGTCCTCGGTAACTTTCCGGAGTCTCTTGCTATGGGTCACCGATACTTCTTCTTTTTTTTTTTTGCTGTCGAGAAGGTTACACTGCTGATCTCGTTTCCCCAAAAAATTATGTTGATGGTTTTCCGGGGAGGGTCTTCACCTATCTTTGAGGATTCTGCGTTGTCCCGGCTGCGGCTGTAATTGTTTTTAGACCGATCGCTTAAGAACTCTATGAGATGGCCATTTTTCAACAACGTCGCCACCTCCTAGTGCAGATGTTGGCAGTCCCAGTCCGGTAGCTGTTAGTCCCATGATAGTCGCACCACAGATTAGGATCCATCTGGCTAGGATCAGATCTCACCGGCCTAGGGAACTATGTTTCCTTGACGTTCCTCACTGCCGATACCAGCTCCACTACATTGACATTGAAGTTGTACTCGGACAGCCTGGGATAGGTTGAATCCCGGGAACCCGATACCTCTTTATCTTGTAATTATATGTTATTCCAGCCGCAGTCGGTTCTTCTATCGGGAGCGAACCTATCTGCCAACCGGAACCCTCTGCTGCATCCTTCAGCCCTTTCGTAGGAAAAAAATTGGCCCTTGGAAGATCGCCGATCTGCATCAAAATCAACCTTTGATTTATCCTTGTTCTTTTCTCGATTCCCACCCTTAGTTGGAGCCGGTAACCCGAGATGATCATTTTTTATTCTTATCTTTGACTCGTAACGGTTATGGACATCCGCCCATATAGTTTCTTGGAACTCAAGCAGGCTTTCTTTCTATTTCTGGGAAGCATCGGAGCTCCTCGGGTTCAGCCCCTTAGTAAATGCCTCAACTGCCTATTCATCTGGCACGACCAATAGCAACATCCTTTCTTTCCGAAACCTGGTCACGAACTCACGCAACAATTCAGACTCTCCTTGCGCAATAAATATGTCCGCCTTTCGGGCTTGTACTTTTCTGGCCCCAGCATGTGCCTTTATAAAAGAGTCTTTGAGCATCTCAAAGGAATCTATTGAGTATTCGGGTAAGAGTGAGTAACATGTCAGGGCCCCCTTCATGAGGGTTTCTCAGAATTTCTTCAGTAAGACTGGCTCAATCTCGTGTGGAGCCAAGTCGTTCCCTTTCACTGCCGTTGTATAGGTGGTGATGTGCTCTTGAGGGTCTAACATCCTATCATATTTTGGTACATCTGACATTTTGAACCGCTTCGGAATGAACTTGGGTGCTGAGCTCGGTTTGAACGGCAACTGGGTGTATTTCTTTGAGTCTGGGCCCTTTAGCACTGGTGGCGCGCCTGGAATTTGATCCATTCGGGCATTTATTTCCCTCATAGACCGCATGAGCTCGGTTTTGAAAGGATCATTACTGTTGTTGTTACCAGATCTACTGCCGATCCCTCCGGCGCCGTCAAAGCCGACCTCACCCTCGGGGTATTGTTATCAACCCTTTATGCTGTTTAATTACCGGGAGTCCCGAGAGGAACCTGACCTCTTCTATTCGCATTGTTGGAAGCACCCGACAATGCTTGCCTTAATTCTATCATGGCCTGGTCTTGCCGTGAGAGATGGCCCATGATGGCCTTTTGTTGTTCTCTCAAGATCCTCACCGTTTCCGCAACATGCTCGTCTTCGACATCATCAGGAGTCGCCTCACATACGTGTCGTGAATGTCGCCCACCATGAACCGGCGTGGCTATGTCCTCCTCGTTACGGGTGTCGCTTATCGAATCCTCATGTTGATGCAAATTTTATTGTGCCTCAACATTGCGTGCCATGTTGCCATCGTTAGCTGCCATCTTTTACAATTTTTGCTAAGAAACAAAGAATAAAACAGATTAGTAATAGATGTAAGGATCAACTCAATTACGTAACTGTTTAAGCCCCACGGTGGGCGCCAAACTATTTTCCCATAAAATGATAAATAAAGTAAATAAAATACAAGACTTAGTGTTTAAATCGAGATAAAATAGCAGACAACTTGGTTCCGGGAGCAAGGATTCTGAAGACAGCAATAAGAATATCGTTAAACAAAAAATAAAGTATTATTTAGTTTAGAATAATGTGTAGCATAAGTTTGTCAGAATTTTCGTTTGTTACAATGGTTGTTGAAACTACTATTTATAGCTATACCTAGGGAACAAACTCCTAGGATCAAGCCCCTCTTAAATGACAATAATGGGGGCCATTGATGAATATATAACGACAGGTCATGAATGCCAAAATTCTCTGTAACAGATGTGTATTTAATATTGAGGAATATTCTTCATTGAATGTCATCTGGTGGCAAATATCTGTTTGCTCTCGTTGATAATGTTCCCTTCGGGGCCAACCGATGCTAATCAAAGCTGTTGTTCTCGGTCTTGGTTTCTACTTGCTTCATCTTTCGTCTATCCCCGGTTCCACGTGTCATTCTGTCATTCGAGTATTTAATGTGAACCGATTTTACCCCTATACTAGTAGTTATAATTTAATAATTAGGTTTAGGATTTAATGTAAAATGGCATCCACTAAGAAACCAAATCAAAAAGTAAAACGAAAAAGGCATAAAATAGGAAGATAGAGCAGTTGAAACTCCATGACAAAAGGCATAGTTTAGAAACAATGATAACTTTTAATTATTTAATATTAGGAAAGAAATTATCAATTTGATGAAGAAACACAATCCAATTATTAATGCATATTAATAGTAACAAAACCAATAATATGAGCTTGTTATAAAATCTTGAATTATGGTGGATGTCCATAACCAACAAAGGAGTAATGCTCACTAATTTTCTCCATTATCTCCATAACCTCCCCCATGATCTTCCTCCATGATTTTCCTCTCAAATGCTTAATGACATATTTATGTAGTGACCATTCCACTCAATAGTGGCCATTTCTCTCAATAGTGGCCGTTCCAATAAATAGTGGCCATTTCACTCACTATTTTACAATAGTGATTCTTCACTTTTCATGCCTATATAAAGGCCTTGTAATAGATAGGAATGATAACACAATTGAAGAAAAAATAAGAATCTCTCCTCTCTTTCTCTCCATATCTCTTAGCTTGTTTTTCCTTGTTCTATATTGTTACTTTGAGCTATATTTCATAACACGTTATTAGCACGAATGACTCATTTCATAATCTTCTATCAAGATTATGTGGTAGGTGCTCTTTAACTTCCATGGCGTTGGCGAATACCAATTTGGTGGCAAGGCAACTTTATTCTAATTTTTCTTCATAATGGTAAGGGTTTATACATTCATACCACTACACAAATATCTACTTTTATGTTCTTTAATCCAAAGAAGTTAGATCTAATATGAAGTTCCTTTTCGTAGAGCTTTAGTCCTAATTATCGGTAAGAAACATAACTGTTGCCTAAACCAAACCTAAAGTGAAAATTTAAGAAGCTGAGATGTACGAGATCTCTATTGTCCAGGGAGTGAATTTCACTATGCATTCTAATATTAAATTATTTTGTGATTAAGGGTTAATATAGTTTATATTACACGATAATATAATTATAATTTTGCAGAGAAATAAATTTGTTAAATCAAGTACGACCATACGTAAGATTTCTTTGCCTTCGTTCATTATAGTGGTGTTTTTATGAGTTTGTGCATGTTATGCAGAAATATATGGCATCTTTGAGATCATAATGTTTATTAATAGTACATAAAGCTAATGATTAAAAAAAAAGATGGCTTAGCATCAAACTATAGCAGTATGTTTGGTCTTTCCCTTCCTACATATTTTGATTCTTGATGCATGAGATTTAGTTTTGTTTGTTTGATATTGAGTTAGACTTACATTTATAAGGATGAGCATGGTATTAAAATGATTACCAAATTGGAGAGGTAGTGTGACTATCAAAATTACTACTATAATTGAAGGTGTATTACAACTCTATGTTTACATGATTTTAAAATTATAAGTATAACTTACCCCAGAATCTATTTTCAATTAAAATTGTGTATCGAAAGAACATCACCCCGATACATACATTTGAAAATATTCTTTATATTTGAACTCCAATAGAATTTACAACAAATATTCTGACCATAAGAGTTATTATATTCTATATGTATTGTTGAAACTTAATTCACTTATGCATATAATCATGAATGGTAATATTTTATGGTCCCAGTTTACTTTGACAGATTATGACATTGATTGAGGATAAGACATCAGATTCAAGTCATGATGCTCCATGATGATAAGAGTTGGGTTTGAGTCCCAATTCATTATGGCCTAACATGTCTTTATATTGGTAATGCAATGGGTTTGAGTCCTAATATACCATATTGATGATATAATGATGACTAAAAAAAATAATATATTTTTTATGAAAAGGTATGAAGCACGTCCCACTTGATTTGCTCCATTCTTGAAGTGAATGTGGTAGCGGTGCATACAAATGATTGACGAATGAATGTGGGTGTGGCAAAGACCAAAATAATAATAGTCATCATTATGGTCATTGTAAAAAGGAGAACAATAATGGTTCTCAAAATAATCCTTCAAATGTGAAGGAAATATGTATCAATATGATCTGTAAATAAAAGGCACGTTCAGATGATTATAGTCCATTCCTTGAAAATGTGACTTGTGATAAGCATTATAAATGCAAATCCATTCCTGAAAGGGAATGTGAAAATATGTATGTGATACAAATTATGCATAAGAATGTATTTATGCATGGTTGAATAAATACTACAACTCACCTCTACGGGAGGTTTCAGAGAAAGAAAGATAATGAACATTACTGTGTGGTTACATGAATATGTTATTGGTCGCGTACATGTGGTATGCCGAAAATATTTTGCCATGTCTTATAAAAGGTTATTAAAGGTAAAATTAAAGCAAGAAATAATTTTGCTTATGATGATTTTGACCATGACAATCATTATGATATGATTTTATCCGTGAAGAAAACATTCAACATATAGATGGTGTAACAAAAGATTTTGCAGTACAAAATCAATTAAAAGCTCTGAAAAAAAGATAATTTGTTACTACTCGTATGAGTGAAATTGTTCATGATATTGATAGTGTAGTAAGTCTTAAAAGAAACTTTTTGAGTTTCAAATATAATAGTCAAAGTGATTGGCATATTGAGACTATAAATGAAAGGAAGATTGATTATCTTCATATTACTTTAATTATACCGGATAAATATAAAAGGTCACCCAATTTTTTTTTATTTGTACTACACAAGTAAAAGCATGATGATGGAATCATATACCACAAATAAACTAGATGTTTACTGAAACAAATATTAGTTGACATGACCGGTTGACCATCCCGGTTCAATTATGATGCGAAAATTAACTGAGAATTCACGTATATTGAAGAAATAGAAGATTCTTCAAGAATTATCTTGTGCTGCTTATTCTCACGATATACTAGTTAAGGTTGGGATTGAATACCTTGATTTCTGGAACGAATAAAAGGAGATAAATATATGGGCCCCGTCACCTGCCATGTGGACCGTTTACTATTATATAATTTTAATAGATGCATCTATTGTATGGTCACATGTGCATTTATTATCAACTTGCAGTTTGACTTTTGCAAGGTTGCTTGCTCAAATTATTAGAGCATAGTTCCAGAATATAAATTATGGTGATTTATCTTGATAATGCTGGTTTAAATCTAAGTTAGTTTAGCAGAAATTGTATGCCTCTAATTATAGCTAAATCATTGGTTATGAGAACAAAACTCCCAAAACGAAATTTGGTATGAGATGTATTATTTAATACACAACAACACTTGTACGCATCTAGCCAAGTTATGAAAATTTCTCCCTATCACAATCGGTTCAGGGTCAGGAACCAAATAATTTTTATCTAGAAATATGGATGTGCTATATGATTTAATTATGCCACCACAATGCACAAAGATGGGTACCCAAAGAAGGTTGAGAAATGTGTTGGTGATCCCAACATTAGGGGGAGAAAATGGGCAACTGAAAAAGTGATACGTAGAATGAATTATTATGAATATATATAGATTCTCGTACAAGAAAATATGAACTTGAAGTTCAAGTGATAATTCATTTGCAAATTATTGCCAGACCCATTTGCTGACCTAAAGCTAAATGTCATATTTCAGCTGCTAATGCTCCAAATAGAATAAAGTCCATGAGGGACAGAGTCTATGGCACGCAAGAAGCGTAACAGACCAATCGGTTCCAAAGATAAAACTCCTTGAAGAAGGAAATGAACAAATGATAAAGATAGTTATACTAAGAAGGCAAGTGCTCTATAAGAGTACCACAACATAACACTTTATAAGACCTCATGGGAGAGGCTCAGATACCTGAAAGTAATGAGATAAACAGATCTGAATAAGTTATGTCTTATTTGGGTAACGATGGAACCAATATAAAATGATCGTCAACGGTATTGTTGATATAATGTAGAGTTCAATATTATTAATATTGACGAGGATCTTGAGCTCAAATCTGTCATGAAATTTGGACAGATAAATGATTGGCCAAATAAAAAATACGCAATAAAAAATGACTTCGCCTGAAAAATGAGAAGTCGGACGGATAGTCCCAACACCTGAAAATATAAAGCCAGTAGAGGTAAAAATATGTTCTTGTGCGAAAAAAAAATTCAAGTCGATAGACATAAAGACGACTTGTGTCACAAAAAGATTTGTAAATATCCTGGCATTGATTATATAAAGACATGTTCTCCTGTGGTGGATGTAGTCATTTCAGGTTTTAATCTGGCAATACATAAAAAACTTGATATGCGTATAATGGAAATCATTGAAGGATTTAAATTGTTCTGAAACATATTAAGGTTCCCAAGAAATTTATTAAATAAAGCTTCAGAAAATTCTTATGTGAATTAGAGCGATCATGGCGTACATGATTTGTTTTTGTGTCTAGTGCAATTGGTGCACTAATGTATCTTGCTAGAACTATGAGTATAACAATATACTAGCAAGATATAGTTTTATTCCTATATGAAGATATTGGAATACTATTGGGATTATATTGCAAAAAGAATCCTTGATATAGATTTGTTTATTCTAACAAATATTGCCAAAGTTTTGTTGGTTATGCAAATGCAGGCATTTTCTGAAGTCCGTTCTTCAAACAATCTATTTGTATGTGAGGGTACTACCATATTATTATTTCACAAGGCAATCAATTATTGATACTTATTCAAGTCATGTCAATATACTAGCAACTAATAAATCAAGTCACTCAACACACAACCGATGTGTGGCTTTTTTTTTGAAGAAAAGACTCCAATAATAGTGAAGGCGATGATGTTTGTTTATCTCAATTGAAAGAAGGTATATTGAAGGAGACATAATAAATCATATATTTCATCAAAGTTCTTTATCAGACACAATCTTCACCGAACGGTGAAATAGATGTTCAATAAATTTGTTCGTTTGATAATTTGGTGATTCTATTCAACGAAGCATGGTCAATCTCAACATTTGAGAAGTTGGTATACAGGATCGGAATACATCATCTCGGTGAAATAAATTGATGTTTTCATCAGGGGGAGGCAAATACGCGCTGTACTCTTTTTTCCTTAGCTATAGTTTTATTCTACTGAGTTTTTCTGGCAAGGTTTTTAATGAGGCAACAAGCAATGCGTATTACATGATATGTGTACTCATTTTCCTTTACTAGAATTTTTTTCCCATAAGATTTTTTTCTAGCAAGGTTGTAGCGAGACACATTATCTATGGACATCTAAGGAGGAGTGTTATAAAATTTTGAATTATGGTGGATCTCCATAACCACCAAAGGAGTAATGCTCACTACTCTTCTCCATTATCTTCATAACTTTCACTACTATAATACTTATGGAGTTGCTTAATGGCATATTCAATGACATATTTATGTAGTGACCATTCCACTCAATAGTGGCCATTTCTCTCAATAGTGGCCATTCCACTCGCTATTTTACAATAGCGATTCTTCACTTTTCATACCTATATAAAAGCCTTGTAATAGATAGGAAAGATAACACAATTGAAGAAAAAATAAGAATCTCTCATCTCTTTCTCTCTATATCTCTTAGCTTATTTTTCCTTATTCTATATTGTTACTTTGAGCTATATTTCATAACTGAATTATCTTTTTTCCCCCCTTTCTTTCTTGTCCTTTACCTCACTCCCTCCACGGGCTGTAACAGGAAAGTCAAGAAAAAACGAAAAATAAAAAATGAAAAAGAGAAAAAACAGAAAAAGAAAAACATACAAAGTATGCCCCGTTGATCAATCATGCAAAATATATCAAGTTGGTGTTTGGTTAATTTGTGATAATTGAAGTGCAGCGCGCTGAGCAGAAGTGTAGCCAAACCTAAAGCTAATCAATTTTTTGAGCTTTCTACCTTTTGCTTTTCTAGTTTCTTGCTATTCCTTCTTCAGTAGCTTCCTATAACCACAGATGCCAATTCTAAACCGCACCCTCTACACCTCTGACATGGGTTGATGCAAAGATAAAAGCTCCTTTGACATCTTCCAGCCAAAACCAATCTACATTTTTAAATAATGAGAAACCAGGGCCACTGCAGATTTACCTTGCGCCTTCAATAGATCATTCTTGCCTGACGAATATTCCTGTTGTAATTGAAAGGTCTAACAGAGCCAGAGAAAATCTCAAATGAATTATATGCTACAATAAGGTCCTCGGTTGCAGATCAAGAAATATTACGTGCAAAATCCTGTACTGATATTTAAGGAAGCATCTCATACTTCTTCACTTTGTCTTAGTTTGCTTCTTTAGAATCTCTATCGTTGCAAACGTCATAGTCTACAATAATAGAATTGCACATGGTTTCTATAGTAGCAGCTACACATGGCTTTCCAATTCTGAAATATGCTTGAGTTCTATAGCATAAACTGATTTTCATCCTCAGGCTCATGCAGCGACGAATGAAATTATGAGTAATTGCATTAGATCATTATGCAATGCTGACCTGAGAGGTGGCTTCCAATTTGGTAAAGACGTGTCTCTAACACAACCAAACATTCGCCTGAGGACGATCTAGCACAACTTGTGTTGGAAAATTAGTGATATCTCAAAAGGTAATGTTCATCTTAACTTGAAAAATCTTTTCTCTTTGAAATATTATTTACATTTACTTATTATTTAGTAAGTTATTTTACAATTAATAGAGTCAAACTAGCCGTTAACTAACCGTCGGAGCAACGCCTGCATAAACATGATCTTTGGAGAGCTAAAGACACTTTCTAATACACTTTCTAAATCATCTTTTCTTCCAATATGCTGAGTTTCTTTATTGAATTTTCTGCTAGTTTTGTTCCCAATTTAATAACTGAAAGAGCTTGTTGAATCTTGGGGGATACGCCTAATTTTATTTATCACTGTGTGAGCGAAATATCCTTAAGGACAGTGTCCTTGACACGCCTCAAGCCAATTCTTATTCTCCTAACTAAATTTTTCCAACAGTCTTAAGGATATTTCTTACACTGTTCTTATGGAGAATATCAAATCTAATAATTTCACTAACTGATATTCAAACTTGCAAACACGGACGAAATACATATAAACTAACTTTTTCAGTAATTCTGGAATTTTGAGAGTAATAGATGACAAACAAATGGATATTATTATTATTATTATTATTATTATTATTATTATTATTATTATTATTATTATTATTATTATTATTATTATTATTATTATTGGTGTCGCTGCTGCATTCGTGGTTTCAAAAAACTTCTCTAGTGGACTCTAAAGGCGGTAATCTCTTCCACTTGACATATTTTTGTGGTACATAATATTTAAGTATCAGGTACGCATAATTGGACTATACCTCCTAAATTTTTATTCTTTCATGCTTATTATCGAGAATATAATTAATACGCTCAAGATATGATACATATAAGATCGAAAAAAGTGAGTGCAATTTGTTTGCATTTTATCTGCTCAGTTGATACATATAAGATTGAAGAAAGTGACTCTCTTAAGTTTTTGTGAATTTTATTTTTTGAAATGATGGAAAAGCTTATATTGTACCTTCGTTTCCATTAGTCTTTAAAATGATGATTTTTTTAATCTTAAGTTGATCTAGTGAAAATTAGAGGTGGCAAAATGGTTAAAAAAAATAGTTATCCACCCATATTATTCATTAGAAAATGGGTTGGATAATGAACATTTTAAAAACGGATCGAATATGGATAAGAACCATATTATCCACTTAGAAAATGGATAACTAAATGGATAACCAATGGATAACTAATGAGTTTAACTTTTACATTTCTAAAGCCTCAAATTGGGGATACTCAAGGTTGGGAGACTAGGAATTCTCCCAAGAGTGATTATATTCAAGAAGCCATGGATAATATGGATAACCACATTATCCGCCGGATAACCATATTATCCGCCGGATAACCTATTTTTTATCCGTATTAAATATGGATCGAGTCGGATAATTTATCTATTTTTTGAATTACCTATTTTTGATCCGCTCATATCCGATCCGACCCGCCCGTATGCCACTCCTAGTGGAAATGATATTAAGTTGTCTTATAATACACAGATATAAAGAAGAAAAATCATCTACCTTGCTTATGTTTCTCATCTTATAAGTATTATATCAACTAGATATATTCTACTTCTTTAATAACATTTACCCATCTTTTAATTAAAATGTTACTTTCTTAAAATATTTGTTGATGATGATATTGTACGGGTAGCTGTTCATAATATTGTGAGATCTTAATATTTTTGCCTTACATTTGTTCAAATATGGCATAACTGATTTTATTTGAGTCATAAGAATATCAATTTGGTCCTCTAAATGAAGTCATTTAAAATGATTTATAAGTGACACATTAGCTACTCTAAAGTGCTATGAGGTCTTGATTTCTTTTGTATGAAAAATAATTAATGTGAATGAACTACTACGATGATGTGATGTAGTTAGAAATAATACACGAGATAAGACCGTCATATTCTTCTGAATCTAATGATGTAGCTAATTATATCACTACTAGAAAACCGTTGCGATAGACGTATTGCACGGCTCTGCGAGCTCCCTCAGATCGCGTGCCAATAGCTCTATTGCAACGGTTTCTTGTAACGATTGCCGAACAGTTGCCAAAGAAAGCTTGTTGCAACGGTTTTAGGATCGTCGCCATAGGCCTACCTGTTGCAACGGTTTTTTAGTCAAATGGAACGGTTCAAAATCGTTGTATTATCATTTTATGCAACTTTATCATTTTATGCAACGGTCGTTGAGGCTATTGCAACAGGTTTTGGATGCAATGGCAACGGTTCAAGTTACATATTGCAACCTTTATTAGAAACTATTGCAACGATTTATTGGGTTATTGCAATTGTTTATTGGGGGCTATTGCAACGGTTTATTGAACTAAAGATGCACCCTTTTATTTAGTAGTTAATTATTTATCTAAACAAAAAAACTAATGCGCTAAAATTTATATAAATCACGAATGGATACTATTATTCATAAACAAAAGCATCATCCATAATTAGAAGTTCCAAAATAAAATAAAAAATTCAAAGTATCTAAACAAACTAATGTTTCATCAACAATCCCATGAGTCTAAATATCATCTTCACTGCTTCAATATACGCTTTAGCTTATTTGATCCACCTACAAATGATGACAAATAAATGTTAGCAAAATTTTCAAATTGTATAAAATAATCATTAAGTTTGAATTAGTCAGTAATGTGCCGCTAAATCTATCAAAAGTTACAAATCATACCACATAAGTCTACCCATTCAGAGCACTTTCTGCCGGAACAATCATGCACTGTGCATAGAGCTCAGAAGAGGACTAAATATTCAATCCTATAAACCAGTACACGTTAAAAATCAAAGCGACGAACTTCTTCAATGTCAAAATTGTCTATAAGTGTCATGACCCAAAATTTCACCACAGGCGTCGCGATGACACCTAGTCTCTAAGACTAGGTAAACCGATTATAATTACATTTCAAGCTATTTTTTTAATAAACCAACAGCGAAAATAATTACAAATATAACAATCTCTCAAAACTGGTAGTCCTGAGTCACAAACTATAACTGAATACATAGAATGATCACGAGGACCGAATATACAGTACCGTTTGATTAAAAATTAACAGTACAATGAAATAAAAAGACTCCTAGGGACTGCGACGACCAACAGATCTACCTTGAATCCTTGCGATCCCACTCTAACTCTGTCCGAGTCCGATACCTCCAATACCTAGCTCTGCACAAAAATGTGCAGAAGTGTAGTATGAGTACACCACGGTCGGTACCTAGTAAGTATCAAGACTAACCTCAGTGGAGTAGAGACGAGGTACAGTCAAGACACTCACTAGTCTAATAACATGTGCAATATAGTATACAAAATAATAGGAAATAAATAACAATAAGGGCAACATAAAACAACCAGTGATGTGCACAGTAAGACAATAAAATCACCATTAATATCGCTCAACAATTGATAAATACAATTACACTCAGTTAAATCAAGTTCTTCAATTAAATATTTTTCACACATAATTCTTACAAATAAAACTCTTTTTCAAATATAATTTCCTCAAATAAACATCTTTCGAATATAAAATTCTTTCAATAAATCTCTTATAATATAATTTCCTCAAATAAATATATTTCAATTATAATTTTTTCATATAATTCTTTTTGAATAAAAATCCTTCCAAATAAATATTTTGAATATAATTCTTTCAATTAAAAAGATCACCATGTGACACCTCATTTCATAGTCATAAAAATACGAGTCTCAACCCATTTTTATATTTTTCGTAAACACGGGTCTCAACCCATTTTTTATATTTCCACGGTCCCATAATCAAATCATATTATTTCCCCGGTACCTCGTACCCTCATTTCATATCACAACTGCACGGACAATTCACGTGCCAAATATCATTATCATTTAATCACATCACCTTGTGCCCACATTTCATATCACAACTGCACGGACAATTCACGTGCCAATATCCTCATTATTTACTCACGGCACCTCGTGCCCACATTTCATTTTATAATCCGCCTGGCAATAGCCACAAGCTTCCAATTTCAACATAAATCAGATTATTATCAATTTACCAACAACAAGACAAATTGCACAAAGCATAAAAATAAACACAAGAAAATCACAACATCATATGAAAATCACCAATACCACAACTCCACATCGTCACATATCATTCCTCACAATAGTCACCTTTATCGCTCCTATAGCCACCCTTATCGCTCCGCCTAGACAATATCAATAGCCACCCTTATCGCTCCGCCCAGACAATATCAATAGCCACCCTTATCGCTCCGCCCAAACCATTTTCCAACAAACACAACCACAGCGAAATGCCACCCTTATACCCACATAATATCAACGGTGAAATGCCACCCTTATATCCTCAAAATAATTATTAACACAACACAATAATTTACACGGAAAATTATCACGACAACATAACAAAATCAATTCATATCACAATTTGTACAATGGCCACAACCAAATTCCAAAGCTACAACCAAGTCAATTAATTTCACAACAAATAGCCAAAAGCTCCACACAATGTGTACGACACCCAAAAACAATCAATAGAGATAGAAATTATTTAACATAAAACAAAGTCTTCATTAAATTTAAATTTTCAATAATTATATAAACACCTCTTCTTAAGCTCATTTAATTAATTATTTGCAGAGGAAAAATCCATAATGAAATTAAGTTTCAATAATTATCAAACCACCAAATTCACGGAATTACATAAATAATCAAGTAACAATCACATCAAATTGTCATATAACAACAGATTCAACAACAACAAGGATTTAGGCACGATAAATAGATGATTAAATATATACCAACAATTATCCAATTTACCATACAATATGCTCAAGACTTTAACTCAATAAAATATACACATAGAAGCCGAGTACGTACTCGTCACCTAGCATACACGGCTTTTCACTTTTCACAAATGGCACATAAGACTCGATGCCAAAGGGAAAATTTTCCCACTCGAGGTTAAGCAAGACACTTACCTTTTTGAAGTTATGCCGATATTCCAAAATTGCCTTCTTGCTTGAATTGACCTCCGGACCGCTCAAATCTATCCAAATTAATTGCATAGCTTCTTTAAAATTCATCGAAAATCATTCCGGATAATAATACGTCAACTTAAAATTTTATTTCAAAAAGTCAACAAAAGTCAACGTGGGGCTCGCCTCTCGGAACTCGACATAATTTTTATAAAATTCGAACACCCATTCCGATATGATTTCAACCATACTAATTTTATCGAATTCCAATAACAACTCAACTTCCCAATCTTAAATTTTTCGTTTTTGGAAGATGTTGCAAAAATCTTGTTTTCCTCCATTTAAATCCGAATTAAATGATGAATAATCATGGATTCATGAAATATAAATACTTTAGGATATAGAACACTTACCCAAGTCAAAATCGTGAAGAATGACAAAGTGACTGATTTTTGGTCCTTATCTTACTGCCCAGTTTCGCACCTGTGGTACTGTTCACGCACCTGCAAAAAAAACAGCAGCTGCCCAGACATTCCAGCAGCTTTTCTTCAAGTCTGAATTGATCCGTTAACCTTCCGAAATCCACCCGAATCCCTCGGAACCTCAACCAAATATACCAACACATCCCAAAATATAATACGAACTTAGTCGAGGCTTCAAACCACGTCAAACAACGCCGAAATTACGAATCGCGCATCGAATCGAATTATAAGTTTTTAAATTTTCCAACTTCTATATTTTGCGCCGAAACGTGTCAAATCAATCCGGAATGACTTCAAATTTTGCACATAAGTCATAATTGACTTAATGGAGCTATTCCCATTTCCGGAATCAAAATCCGACCTCGTTATAAAAAATTCACCCTTCGGTCGAACTTTTCCAAAATCTTATATTTTTCAACTTTCGCCAAAATGTGTCGAATTGTCCTACGGACTTCCAAATCCAAATTCGAATATACGCCTAAGTCCGAAATCATCATACGAAGCTATTGCCATCCTCAAAATTCTATTCCGGGGTCATTTGCTCAAAAGTCAACTCTCTGTTCAACTCTTTCCATTTAAGCTTCTAAATAAGAATTGTTCTTTTAATTAAATTCCGAATCTTCAGTAAATCAAACTCGACCACACCCGCGGGTCATAATACATATTGCGAAACTGTTCGAGACCTTAAGCCACTGAACGGGACGTTAATTCTTAAAACGACAAGTCAGGTCGTTACATTCTCCACCTCTTAAACAAACGTTCATCCTCGAACGTTCTAAGAATTATTCTGAGGTTACCAAATTGATGATTTTACTTTTACACATATACTCATGGTTGATTCCATGCTACCGTATTTGAGATAACCCTGACAACACCATCTCATTTGAGATTATTTTTTTTTCCATATTTGTAAACTTTAAGACTAATTTCTTACACTAAACTTTTCCAAAGCTTGATTTTCACAACAACGCATGGTTTTAGTCTCAACCGGGTATAACAACTCGTGCCTACGCACGCATCAACTTTCTTGATAGTTTGGAAGTAATTCAAAAAATTTCTAGGGTGTTACATTCTTCCCCGCTTAGGATTATTCTCCCTCAAATACATAACATAATTTATCTCTTCTTTCGCACATATCAATCTCCCGAATGTTTTTCTAACTCTCAAATTTTCAAAAATTTTGGTAGAGTCTCCCCAGTAATTAGGTCTAACCACCTGCCATAGTAATACCAAAATAACTCCTACAACACATCCGCAACCCAACAAAATACCACAAGGTATATATCAATAACACTAATCTCAATATTGAAATTGTTGCATTTATTGGGAAAATTTCTTCTGTAAGAATTGATTGAAATAGAAATATTGGGGGATCCGGTAGCATTCTGCAACAAACTTATTAAAAGTTAATATTGGAGGATCGGGTTGCACGCCGCAACAGACTTATTAAAAAGTTAATATTAGAGGATCGGGTTGCACGTCGCAATAGACTTAATGAAAAGTCAATATTGGGGGATCGGATTGGACGCCGCAATAGACTTAATGAAAAGTCAATATTAGGGGATCAAATTGCACGCCACGATAGACTTAATGAAAAATCAATATTGGGGGATCGGATTGCACGCCGCAATAGACTTAATAAAAAGTCAATATTGGGGGATCAGATTGCACGCCGCAACAGACTTATTAAAAAGTCTATATATATACTTGATGAAATAAATATATGACAAACTTGATTAAAAGGAAAATATTGGGAGAGCGGGTTGCACGCTGCAATAGAATTGAATGTGAATATATTGTGAGAGCGGGTTGCACGCTGCAATAGAATTGGTTGAAATAATAATGGATTATGACTGCTGGGTTGGCTTCAATTATTATAAATGAGTTACCTGATATATTTCTATTATTTGTGGTTGTTATTAATACTGCGTACAAGTTAATGTAAGTGAACCGCCTTAGCCTCGTCACTACTTCGTCGAGGTTAGGCTCAACACTTACCAGTACATGGGGTCGGTTGTACTGATACTACACTCTGCACTTCTTGTGCAGATTTTGGAGTTGGTCCCAGCGGCGTGCCATAGACTTGCTCGGATTTCAGCTACTCGGAGGAGACTTGAGGTATAACTGCATGACGTCCGCGGTTCTGAAGTCCCCGTCTATTTTACTTTAGCTGTGTGCTTATTTTCAGATAGCTTTACTTTATTCATTCCTTTATTTGTATTTATTCTAGAAGCTCGTGCACTTGTGACACCAATTCTGGGATGGTATTTAGACACCGTTATTTTTATGGATTATTTCACTATGTTTCAAACTTAGCTTCCGCTTTTGTTTCCTTGATTATTAATAATTGAAAAATTATTTAAAAATTGGTTAATATTATTCTAACGCTGGCCTGCCTAGCAAGTGAAATGTTAGGCGCCATCACGGTCCGAAGGAGGGAATTTCGGGTCGTGACATACCAAGAAGGAATTAACTTTTTTTTTCCAAAGTTGCCATCAGAGTAAAGAGTCTAGGAGTATTTGTTATATTTTCAGTGAACAAATTAAGATTAGTATGGTCAATTTTATTGTTAATTAATGTTAAAAGGTGAATTCCTTATTATGGTCAATTTTATTATTAATTAATGTTTAAAGGTGAATTTCTTAATATGTGTGAAAATAACCATAAAATTAATTAAAGTGGATTGGAGCGAGTAATTTTTTAAAAAATTGAACACCCTTAGCGAAATTCCTATCTATGTCACTGAATGTTACACGCACTTTTTGGCTCGATGTGGCATAACCTAAGGGATAACTACATGAGATTGATCGAGTCAATAGAGACAATACGTGTCATGAGCTTGCGCTAAGAGACTTTTCTCTTATTCATCATTTTCCTTACAATTTTGCAAAATTATGATTAGATACGCATGAAGTATGAACAGACTGATAGTTGAGAGTCCTGTATATGCAGCAACACATCTTTGAAAGGCTTTGATGGCCAACTTGCTATACAGCTGATATTTGATTCTCAATCAATTTGCATCCATTTTAATTTTGAGCTTAAGATTTAGTCAAGGCTCAGATATATGATCAACTCTTATTGGTTGATATTCCATAATCCCTATATTCTGTTCAGGAATAACTGAAGAAACAGATAAGTTTGAAGCTTCCTTCAACACAAAAAAATATGTGCTCTGCAGCTTTTGCTGATATTAGACACAACAAACTGTGAGAACAAATATGCTTTCACTTTCAAGGAGGATGATCTCTCTCTTTTATGCCTTTCTCTTTAATTAATTTTATCGTTTTGGGTCCTATTTTGTTGTATATAGTTGAAAAATGACAACAATGGGTTTCTTATGTTTGAGGATTTAAAATAATCCTTTAAATATATTCTTGAATAGTTTTTGTCTTTTAAGTTTGTCAAAAGTGAGCAGTTTTAGTAGCCGTTAAATATTTATAAACTTTGACTGTTAAAAAGTGAGCAATTTTAGTCTCCATCAAATATTTATAAACTTTGACGGTCAAAATTGAACAAAAATTTTGGGGAAAAAAAAGATATTCCACTGAATTGGTGGGGGAATTATAAGGCATATACCACTGTGATTACAGAATAGGTGGAGACTTTAATCTTTTCTACCAATGACCATTTGAGTGCCCTGTAATATGGTATGTAGAGCCCATCAGGATAGTAAATCCTACGAAGAGATGTTCCTTGTCAAAAAAAATCCAATGCTAAAGCAGGATTAGAGACAGAGGGATCCAAGAAATACTACTTTCTCTGTTTCAAATTAGATGAGATACTTTCCTTTTTAGTCTGTTCCAAAATAAATGACATATTTTTAAATTTGGAAATAATTCAACTTTAAACTTTTTATTTTACCCATTTTACCCTTAATAAGAAGTTTTTATAACCACCAAAATATCATGGCCCAACAAAACTTTTACCCCTTAAGCTTTTAAGACCGCAAATTTTAAAAATCTTTTTTTTTCTTAAACTCCGTACCAAGTCAAACTACCTCATCTAAATTGAGACGAAGAGAGTAAAGTGTAACAGCTGCGAGTCAAATTTATGACCTAAAAACATTTACGAACCTCCTTTAGCCACTACAATGGAAGCTTTTCTTGAACTAAAAAGAGTCAAGAATTGATATGTATACACAAAAAGATCTTCACCTATATATGTAACGTGTATTTTAGGCGAAGAAGATTCAATTGACCACCCTTGGATCAGTGTGGCTCTGCCATTGGTTACAAGTTGAACTTGGTTTAGCTATAGTAATTGTCATTGTATACGGGTAAAATTGGACCCGTTGAACATCTCGATTTCCCGGTAAGACAAATGGGACTGGAACGTGATCATAAGGAATATGAGTCTGGGCGAAAAACCTCTCGTATCGGAGATCGAGCAAAACATCCGCCCTCGGAAGCATCAGGACCACATCTCCCGGGTCTGGTTCAAATCCCTCAACTCCGGAGAGCATTACCAAACGGCCGAAAACGACTAACAAAGAGCCGTAAAATTTGTGCCCAACCTGATGTCACGGCGTAAATCTCGACATGTATCAGTAGTGAATCAGTGATTAGCATAAAGAAAGATTTTTGTTCTTTTTTAGAATTGTACTTAGGGTGAAACTCCCCTACTATATAAATGAGAAATTAATTATTCATTAGAAACATTGTAACACGCATATTAAAGTAATTTATTTTATTTCTCTTTGTTGTTCAAAGTTCTTATTCTTGTTCTTAAGTTCTTCATAAGTATAAGCTTGGAATCGAGGGCAGGTTCTTCGTCAAGCCATCAACCGAGCTCAGAATTACCCTTATCATTGGTTTGGTCACCTATTACGTTTTTTATTTGCTTAATCTAAAGTCATTAATCACTTTTTTTGAATTAATCCACATATCCTTAAAACCAAATATAAATTCAATTGTTATCTATTTTTTAGGGTAAACAGTTTGGCGCCCACCGTGGGGCTAGGGATAATAGTGGTAATTTGATACAAATTTTCATAACACACTTTATTTTATACTTGTTCTTTGAGATTTTAATTTTAGGTCAAATTAAAAATGTCGAACTCTCAATCTGCTCCTTTGAACGCTGATGTTGAGTCTGGCGACTAGGCGATAACACACATGTAACTATCGACGCAAACTTGCCTACCGACCCCGAAAACAACATTCGCGGGGGAGCCCGATCGATGTCCTGGAGTACACATGACGGCGAAGGTGATGGGATCAATTTGCGGGTGATCTTCGAAATGTTACAAGCTCAACAGGCAGCGATAGCCCAGTTGCAGAACCAAAGTCACGCCCCCAGCAGAGTTGAGCCCAAACCATCCCGGGAAAATACTCGCAGAGATGAACCAGCCACATAAAGGCCGGGTGAAGTTGAACCTGTAACCAACCCCAAGATAATAAAGATGCTTGAGGACTTGACAAAACAGGTGGAATCGGGAGAAAAGAAAATCGAAGTCAACGACAAAAAAGTGGAGACCTATAACTCCAGAGTTTATCAAATCCCAGGAGCACCCTAGATATTGAAAGGCTTGGATTCCAAGAAGTTCGTCCAAAACTTTTCCCTCCTAGCGCAACTCCGAAACCGATCCCAAAGAAGTTCCATATGACCGAAATTCTAAAGTATAACAGGACCACAGATCCGAATGAATACGTAACCTCCTACATGTGTGCCATCAAGGCAAATAACTTGGAAGATGATGAAATCGAGTCGGTTTTACTGAATAAGTTCGGGGAAACCCTGTCTAAAGGAGCAATGATATGGTACCACAACCTACCCCCCCTAATTCCATTGATTCGTTTGCTATGCTTGCGGGTGCCTTCGTAAAAGCTCATGCCAGGGCCATCAAAGTCGAGACCAAAAAATCAGACCTCTTTAAAGTCAAGCAAAGAGATAATGAAATGCTCAGGGAGTTCGTGTCGAGGTTCCAAATGGAAAGGATGGATCTGCCCCCGGTTGCGGGTGATTAGGCTGTTTAAGCATTCATTGAAGGACTCAACCCCCAAAGTTCTTTGGCTTCACAGCAGCTGAAACAGAATTTGATAGAGTACCCGGTGGTAACTTGGGTTGACGTCCATAATAGGTATCAATCGAAAATCAGAGTGGAGGATGATCAGCTCGGGCCCCCCTCTAGGTCCGT
This sequence comes from Nicotiana tabacum, assembly GCF_000715075.1. Taxonomy (NCBI): domain Eukaryota; kingdom Viridiplantae; phylum Streptophyta; class Magnoliopsida; order Solanales; family Solanaceae; genus Nicotiana; species Nicotiana tabacum. The sequence continues at coordinate 92,793,038 of NC_134102.1, forward strand.
GTATCCCATCAGAACTAATGACAAGTCTAAAAGAGTCATCGATCATGAACCAAGACCGAGCAGAGATCGGTACCAACCATATAGCAGAGATCGAAGAGGCAGTGGATCCGGACATAGAAGCGATCGAGGTCATAATAACCAGAAACTCATGAGCAAAAACGGTTTCGATAGGCCAATCGGGGCCAGGGAGGCACCAAGGCTATCAGAGTACAATTTCAGCGTCGATGCTACTGACATCGTATCAGCCATCGGATGCATCAAAGATACCAAGTGGCCTCGACCATTACAGTCCGATCCTGCCCAAAGAGACCCCAACCTGATGTGTAAGTATCATGGCACCCACTACCACAGGACCGAAGACTGCCGATAGCTAAGGGAAGAAGTGGCCCGGTTATTCAATAATGGACACCTCCGGGAGTTTCTGAGTGATTGAGCCAAAAATTACTTTAGGAATAGGGACTCCAACAAGCAGACCGAGTAGGATAAACCTCAACACATCATCAACATGATCAACGGTGGAGTCGACATCCCCCATGAGCCAATGCTGAAACGCACTAAGGTGTCCGTTAAAAGGGAAAAGTGAACCCGAGATTACATACCGTAGGGGACCATCGCTTTCAACGATGAAGACGCTGAAGGCATCGTGCAACCACATAATGATGCCATGGTAATTTCTATACTAATAAATAAATCTTGAGTTAAGCGTGTGTTAATTGATCCAGGTAGCTCGGCCAATATCATCAGATCGAAGGTCGTAGAACAGCTGGGTCTACAAGACCAAATAGTGCCCGCAGTCTGGGTCTTAAACGGATTCAACATGGCATGTGCAACTACTAAAGGGGAGATAACCCTGCCATTGAACACCGCCGGAACCGTTCAGGAAATGAAGTTCTACGTCATCGAGGGGGATATGAGGTGCAACTCTCTATTCGGAAGGCCATGAATTCACATCATGAGGGCAATACCCTCGACACTACACCAGGCATTGAAGTTCCCCATATTGGGAGGGATCAAAACAGTTTACGGAGAACAACCGGCCACAAAAGAAATGTTCGCGATCGATAAGGTGATCCCGATATCCGCCCTTTCGACATCAAAGAACCCGAAGTCGATTTAGAAGGAAGAAACTAAATAGCAATCACAGACACCTGCCCCCGATCAAACCGGAGAAGCAAAAAACAGGCGTGGATGATGATTACAAAGTTCCCAGGTCGTTCATCGCCCCTGTCGATTTCGAGGCCACCAAGTCAACGGTCGAGGAGCTGGAGCAAGTCATATTGATCGAACACTTGCCCGATCGGAAGGTATACCTGGGCACGGGGTTAACTCCTGATCTCAGGAAAAAGCTCATTAAATTCCTTATAGCTAACATAGATTGTTTCGCTTGGTCCCATCTTGATATGACAGGGATCCTGCCAGAAATAACTACTCATAAGCTGAGCTTTGATCTGAAGTTACGTCCGGTTAAATAGAAGAGGAGGCCTCAGTCCGAAGTCAAGCATGCATTCATCAAAGACGATGTATCCAAACTCCTTAAAATAGGTTCCATTCGAGAAGTTAAGTACCCGTATTGGTTAGCTAACGTAGTGGTAGTGCCTAAAAAGGGAAATAAATTAAGAATGTGCGTAGATTACAAAAACTTGAACAAGGCGAGCCCTAAAGACTCTTTTCCTTTGCCTAATATCGATCGCGTGATCAATGTGACGGCTGGCCACGAGATACTCAGCTTTCTTGACGTCTATTTCGGGTACAACCAAATCTGGATAGACCCGGGCAATCAAGTAAAAACTTTCATCACTAAATTCGGCATCTATTGATATAACGTAATGTTGTTCGGACTAAAAAGTGTCGGTGCCACTTTCCAATGCCTAGTAAACCGGATGGTCAAAGAATAAATAGGAAAATCAATGGAGTTCTACATTGACAACATGTTAGTTAAGTCCATGCGAGCAGAGGACGATTTGGAACATTTGTAGGAAACCTTTAACATACTGAAGAAATATAATATGAAGCTGAACCCGGAGAAATGCGCATTCGGAGTCGGGTCCGGGAAGTTCCATGGATTCATGGTGTCCAACCGGGGAATCGAGATCAATCCCGACAAAATCAAAGCTATAGAAGACATCACTATGGTGGACAATTTCAAGGTCGTTCAAAGGCTAACCGGGCGCATAGCTGCCCTGGGTCAGGTCATATCAAGGTCCTCCAATAAGAGCAATCAGTTCTTCTTATTATTGAAGAAGAAGAATAACTTTTCGTGGACCCCGGAGTGCCAGCAAGCTTTGGAAGAACTCAAACGGTACCTTCCGAGTCCATCTTTGCTTCATACTCCAAAGGCAGACGAGCAATTGTACCTGTACTTAGTGGTATCTGAGATAACGGTAAGTGAAGTCTTAGTCCGGTAGGAGGAAGGTACACAATTTCCTATCTATTATGTTAGCAGGACCCTAGGCGAGGCTGAAACAAGGTATCCTCACCTGGAGAAATTGGCGCTCGCTTTGCTAAGCGCCTCTAGGAAGTTAAAGCCATATTTTCAATGCCATCCCATATGTGTCGTAACTACTTACCCATTGAGAAACATAACACACAAACCCGAGCTCTCGGGACGATTGGCCAAATAGTCCGTGGAAACTAACTGGTACGATATTGAATATCGACCCCAAATTGAAATCAAATCTCAAATTTTGGCAGACTTTGTGGCCGACTTCACGCTGGCCTTAATACCCAAAGTCAAAAAGGAATTGTTGTTTACCTCGGGGACCTCCTCGGGAATCTGGACCCTCTTTACGGACAGTGCCTCGAACGTAAAGGGCTCTGGACTCGGCATCGTGTTGAAGCCGCCTACAGATAGCGTAGTTAGACAATCTATTAGAACTGTGAAATTGACTAACAATGAGGCTGAGTATGAGGCCATGAATGCAGATCTCGAATTGGCTAAAAGACTGGGGGCCGAAGTGATTGAAGCTAAATGCGATTCCCTCCTTGTGGTAAATCAAATCAATGTGACATTCAAAGTGAAAGAGGAACGAATGCGAAGATACTTGGATAAACTAGAGGTAACACTACATCGATTCAAGGAATGGACCCTATAACACGTGCCCCGGTATCAAAATATCAAAGCTGATGCTTTGGCTAACTTAGGGTCATCAGTTGATGACGATGAATTTAGCTCGGGAACGGTCATATAACTCATGAAATCAGTAGTGGAAGAAGGCCATGCCGAGATAAATTCAATGAGTTTAACCTAGGACTGGAGAAATAAGTATATAGATTACTTGAAGACTGGGAAGTTCCCCTTGGATCCCAAAGAATCGAGAGCTCTGCACACGAAGGAAGCCAGGTTTAGCCTATCCGAAGACACTCTGTTCAGAAGAACGTTCGATGGCCCACTCGCCATATGCTTGGGGCCAGGAGACACTGGATATGTTTTGAAAGAAGTTTACGAAGGCACCTGCGAAAACCATTCGGGGGCAGAATCGTTAGTTCGTAAGATAATCAGAGCCGGCTATTACTGGATCGACATGGAGAAAGCTGCAAAAGACTTCATGCGAAAATGTGACAGCTGCCAGAGGCACGCACCAATAATCCATCAACCTGGGGAATTATTACATTCGGTCCTGTCGCCTTGGCCGTTCATGAAATGGGGAATGGACATCGTCGGTCCCCTACTATGGGCACCCGGTAAGGCTCAATTTATACTATTTATGACTGACTATTTCTCTAAATGGGTCAAAACTTAAGCATTCGAGAAGGTTTGTGAAAAAGAAGTCATCGACTTCATTTGGGACCACATAATATGTCAGTTCGGTAAAGCAGCCGAGGTAGTATATGATAATGGGAAATAATTCATAGGGAGCAAGGTAAGCAAATTTTTCGAGGACCATAAGATCAAAAAGATATTGTCAACACCCTATCACCCTAGTGGGAACAGACAGGCGGAGTCGACGAACAAAGCATTAATACCGGTTGAGGTGGGTGAACCGTACGACCTCAAAATCCAGTACCGGTGCCACTCTATTTTCGTTGGTCTACGACGCCAAAGCATTAATACCGGTTGAGGTGGGTGAACCGGGCCTCAAGTTCTAATATGCAATCGAAGAATCAAAAGGTGAGACAATGAGCACGATCCTTGAACTACTGGATGAGAGGCGCGAGGCTGCCCTAGTCCAGTTGGCTGCCTAGAAGCAGCAGATAGAAAGATATTATAACCGGAGAGCCAACCTCCGACACTTAAATATCGGGGAATTGGTGTTAAAAAGAGTAACACTGAACATCCGAAACCTGAACGAAGGGAAGCTAGGACCAAATTGGGAAGGACCATATTGAGTCATCAGTATTACCAGTAAAGGTTTGTATAAACTCGAAGCAGGAAACGGCGCACATCTATCGAACACCTAGAACGTGACCCACTTAAAATGATACTACTGTTGAGGAGCCAGACATGGCTACCGACACTGCTGAGGCAGTGCGCCAGATGTTCACCAACCTAGTTACTCCTAGAGCCGGGGATGATGAGATCCAGTTAGAGGAGAATGAGGGTGGTGAATCTGCTATGGATATAGAGATGTCCAAGGCCACATAGGGAGTCCTTTTTACTCTTACCTTTACTTATTCTTATTTTGTTAAGCATTGGGGACAATACTTATTTTTATTCAGGGGGGTGGAGTTTATTTAATATTTGGATATTTGACATTTGGTTTGTAATAACTGATAACATTTTCCTCTTTCCTTTTATTTATGTATATATTGTTCCCTCTTTCTCTATTGATGTATATATTCTTCCCTCTTTCTCTATTGATGTATATATTCTCTCTTTTCCCCTCTCAGTATGTACATTCATTTATGTCTTTAGTAGCTTTCTTTGTAGCTTCTTTATTTTATTTTCTTATTAGTCTATGTTTAATTTTATAGCTTCTTTTTATGTTTTTAGTAGTCAATAAGCCTTTGGTTTTCTTAATGCTACGGTTCTTTCCAAAGGTAGTTTTTGTGTGAACCGGGTGATTCTTCCCAACGATGGATAGCGTGACAACCTTCTTAAGGGATTGCGTCTGTTTTTAATGTTTAGGTAAGAATAGTAGTAGTAATAAATAAAAGAGTCAAACATTATACACTTGTTACCAGCACACTTAACTACGTGCTTATGGTTAAAAATAAGTTTCTCGGGAAAGAGGTATCTCTAATTAGCGACCTTGTGACTCTTGCGTTGACTTAGGCAATCATCGAATGGTTTAGTCGAGCCATAGTGATTTTCAATCTTGAATATGGTCGTTGTGGGCCCTCGACTCTATCCATTTTAACATTCCAGTTGCGTGGGAAGGTGAGATGATTTTGTTGCAAGTCCAAGTACCTGTGCAAATGTTCTAGAACTTGCCCCGAATGTATTTCTAGGAAAAATTTTAAGTTTTGCTTGGCTTGAAAAGTGATTGTAGATTCTCCTTGACCCGCTTGAAATTTTCCATGACCCTCCAAATTTGTTATCCCTAGTCAACCCAGTTGAGCCTAGAACCTTTCTCATTTGATAACCATGTTACAAGACTTTACTCATTTTGTAGTGACCCTCTCTTGGTACCCGAACTTTTCTTAACACTCTTGAGAAACAATTGGCTAAAACATAAGTTTGGGGGAGAGACGAGGAGTTTGAAAAAGGTATCAAGGCATAAAAAGAGAAAAGAAATAAAGAAAAGGGAAGGCAAGAAAAAAAAGAAGAAAAAAAAAGAAAAAAATGCAAAAAGAAAGTGAATAAGTTGAAAAATTGAAGGGATTTCAAAGAATGGTAATGATGCAAAGCATGAAGAAAACAAAGAAGGAGGAAATGAATATCATGACCAAGAAAGAGTGATGCTAAGTCTCTCTAACCCCCCTATGGGAAAGAAAATGCCTCTTAAAAGTGGCATAGCATGAGCCGATAAGAGAAAATGGACTGCTTAAGGAAAGATGAACACATTCTATCATAGTATATCCAACCTTAGTCCAAAAGCCTTCATTACATTCCCAAAAAGTCCTGCGTGAGTTCAAGTCGAGCGAACTTACATTAGTAGTGATTTACATGAGGGGCAAGCCTATGGTTCTTAAAGCCGTACTTGCGACATTCTTTTGAGAGAGATGAGCGAACCTTTCTCAAAACTTTGAATTGAGTGCTACATTCTTAAGTGAGGTGCAAACGGAGAGTAAAAGAGGAGGATTTTGGGATCCACAATGACCTACATGAAAGAGCGAGCTTCCTTGATGAATAAAGTCAACTCTTGATGCTCAAGTGTCACATTAGAACTATTTGTGCTTAAAACTTCAAATCATTGCCTTATTAATAATTCATAAGTGTTGTGGGTAATTGTTGGTCCCAATTGATGTGTGTTTGATACACCTTAGATTAGCTGGAATAGCTCTTATCTTGTGGAGGTGGGAATTACCTTATTTGCTTGAGGACAGCAAAAGCTTAAGTTTGGGGGAGTTGATAAGTGGGGATTTGGACTACTTATTAGCTCTTTTTAGCTCTCGTTTTAGTCCAAAAGTATTTAATTGTATTCCCGAAAACTGATGAAATATGCTTAATTGCAGGAGTATTGGAAAATGAGCCACTAAGATAAAATCCAACTCAACAAGAAGTGATCTGAACTCAAGGACAAAAATCAGGCACAGAAGCTCAAGTGCGGATCGCAGATTTTCATCTGCAGCCGCAAAATGTGAAGGAAATTTAACAGAGTCCAAGTGCAAAGTGCGGACCCCACAATTATTGTGCGGTCGCAGAAGCTATGCAAGAGCTAAAGTTCAGAGCGTCTCATTTCAAGCTCAAAAAAAAATGCTGACCGCACAATAATTGTGAGGCCGCATAAATCAGCTACGCGGCCGCACTCAGAAATGTGTGGTCCGCAGAAGAGCCCTGTGCATCCGCACCAAGAATCGTGTGGACCGCAAAATATGAGAGATGCGGCCGCAATCCAAAATTGTGCGGCCGCAGAGTCAACTCCTGTCAAGAGAAGTGTGGACCGCACATGGAATTGTGCGGCCGCAGAACCTCCAAAAGGGCATTTTTGTCGGAAAATTCCATCTTTGTATAAGTAGACTAGTCTCACGAAATTAGGTCAAGTTTGGAATATTGAAAGTCATGTAGCCGTTTTTACTTGCCTCTTTATGCAACTTTATCTTGCTTTGGTGATTTAACATTGGATTTTTATCTTTTAATCTTTTGCAATATGAGTTTTATCATCTTTTCTTCCTTATTTTCTTCTATACCCATTATGAGTAGCTAGATTTCTAATTTCTAACTAGGGTTGTGACCCAACCCTAGTGTGTAAACCTAATGGGTGTTTGATTTATGTCTTGTTTATGGTAGAGAGTTTATTATTTAGCCTTGTTCTTGTGCTTTTGATTGTAGAATTAATGGTTACAAATATTAGTTCATGCCTATTTGACTTGGTCTCTTCTTGAGAAAAAGAGACTTAGTCTAGGAAAACTTGGCTAACAAGAATTTAGAATAAAATCAAGAGATTGATAGTCTCAATTAAAGAGTTGAACCTAAAGATAGTAAAACCCGACTTGAGCATTTTATCAACTGTTTTGTTCAATACCCATTTGGACTTGAGAAAGCTAAATTGGGCAAAATCACTCTCTTACAGAGATGTATTGAGTGGGTACTTGAGTGTTGATAGCTATAATACACCCGGACCAATGAAACAATCTTTATAATTTACAACCCATTAGGCAAACACCTAGGTGAAGGTCATAGCTCTAGGTCTTTTACTTTATTTGAAAACAACAACAAAAATAATTTCTTAGTTTTAATTATTTATCTTGCAATCTTAATTTAAACTAGACCTAGAATCAACCAAACCTTGTAGAAGTGTAATTTAAGATAGTTTAAGCTCATTCACCACAATATATACCTCTAAATCTGATTCTTATAGCTCCATGTGGAATTCGACCCCGACTCTCTATTGGGTATTACTATAGCATCGACCGTTTCATAACCTCAAATAGAGGTGTGACTTGGACGAGATCACTCGCGTAGGTCACCTTGGCCATAATATGAGCTTTTACGCACTTACAATCTTGTACGTTACACACAGAAATAAAAGAAAGTTTTTACCTTGCTAACAAACAGTTTTTGCTTCTTAAAAGTATCGAGCCTAAGGGCTATTCCTACTCGGGAACTATCGAGCCCAAGGGCCACCCTTATCCGAGCCTAAATGGCTACCCCCACTCGAGATATGCTCGGGAAGCTCAGGTTATCAAAACCTGAAGGCACAAAACCTATTAGGCAGTGCCCAAACCTAAAAGGCTACGGCCACCCTAAAAACTGTTCGGAGACGTCCGAAGCCCGTAATTAAAACATAAGGCCTTCAAAAAAAATCTAAACCTATTCAAAGATTACCCTCGGCAAAGATACAGTCTAACAACATTTAAAGAAGCATCTTGGGGAAATTTCCATTCACTCCGAGCTTACACAAGTTCGAGCAAAAATTGCATCGAGGACAAGTCTTGTTCGGACCTCCGAAAAGCGACTTATTACTACGTTTCATTCTGTGTTAAGGCATTAAAAAATATTTGCAATCGTAAAAAGATGCTAAGATAATAAACTTGCACATTACCAAGAGGGAAATATTTTATATTTCGTAATATCTTCACAAAGGCCCAACAAAAACGACCTCAATAAAATATATGTACAGGATACAAAAAACAAAACAAAATAATCCTAAGGCATCTACGCCTGAACTTCACCAGAACCCGACTCGTCACCAGAGCCGCCGGGGCCTTCGGGTTCTTCAGAGCCCTCAGAGCCTACTTCATCTTCGGGTTCAACTAGCTTCTTGTCCTCGACCTCAAGTCTTTTCGCCTCCTCGATCTCAGTCGACAGGTCAAATCCTCGGGCATGGATCTCTTCGAGGGTCTCTCTACGGGATAGCCGCCTCACGTACTCAGCAGTAGTCTTCAGGCGAGCCTCGGCTGCTTCGACATCGGCCCTATACTGGGCCACTATCTCTTCAACATCGAAGGAGGTTGTGCATAGCTTGGACTTTATAGCTTCACATTCGTTACCGAGGGTGTCTCGCTCTACCAGAACCGAGCTCAATTGTGATCGAAGTTCATCATTCAACTAGGACCGCTTGTCAAATTTTTCTTTCCCTACCCGAAGTTGAACCTCTACCGTTTCCTTCTCCAAAGCTAGCTGGTACATTTTGCTATTCTAACCATCGGCCATGGTTTGGACCTCATTCATATCAGCTCAGAGTTGGTCGATCCGGTCAATCTTCTGTTGAACCTGCGAGGTTTGGTCATTAGTCGCCATAGTTAAGTCTTCATTTCTAACTTCAAAAACCATTACCTTTGCGACCAGATTAGCATGTTCCCGCCTTATGATCGAGGCCTCCTTCTGAGCCTCATCCAGCTCGCCCTGTAATTCCTTGATGGCCCATTTGTGTTGCTCACTGAGAAGCTTGTACATATCTATTTCCTGGGCAAGCTCCTTGACCTTAAAGGGTAAAAAAACATTAGAAATATAAAACACTAAGTCAAAGTTCGAAAGAGCATAATGATGCCTTACCCGATTTAGCGCCTGCTGCGCTTCGTTGAATAAGCACAGCACATCCACCCCATTCATTTTCGCCTGGTCTTCTTCGGTCACAAGGAATCAGAGGTAGCTCGTTACTCCCACGGAGCAAAAAGAACCTGGGCATCCTCTAGGATAGTGATGATTATAGACCTCTTGCGGCTGGGATCCACACTCGGGACGGGGAACTGGTTGATTAACTTTGGGCTCGAGTTCAGCCCGCCGACTTCTGAATACGGATCCTTTCTCGGTACTTCTAGGTCGCCCATCTCGGAAACGTCTTCCAAAACGGATGAGTCCACGCCATCAAAAAAGGAACGAAAGGGATCGTCCACGCCATGAGACCCTTCTTTAGACCTCTCCTTCCCTGCTCGGGCCTCCTCAAGCATGGACTCGGTATAGGAAGACTACCCTAAAATCTCTATTACACTGGGCGCCTCCTTCAGAGCGTAGCCGGCATCCCAAGAAGTCTCAGCCCCGGTCTCCTCATCAACCTTCCAATTCTGAGGGAGATCGACCTTATGGATCTCCCCTTTAGTAGTTGCCTGCTCCTCGGGAGAAGTCGGCCTGTGGGCCACGAAAAAATCGTCTTCCTCGGGCTCATCCCTGAGCCGAAGAAGCGAGTCTGAGTCGGGTGCTCGAGAGCTAGAACTTTCCTTTGGCTTACGGGCCAACCTTCTCTTTGGCTTCTTCTTCTCTAAGCTCGGGGAGCCCGAAGCCTTCCTTTTCTTCTTTTCCCCCACTGCAACCCCGAGCTACCCCAAAGCGGAGGGGTCAACGGATAAGGACACATCCTCATCCCCTCCTAAAGGCCTGAGTTCAATGGTATTAGGCAAACCTACAAAAATAAAATTGAAGAAAAGAGAGTAAATACGATGCAAATGGGAGAGTCAGATGTTACCTATTCGAGGAAGGGTTTTACCGTGAGAACGGGCCTCCCACCAGCCCCTCGAGAATTTGCGCCATGTGCACTCGGAATAAGGCATCTGTGAACAAATGCCCTCGATCCACTCCTTGAGACAAGGGATAGAGTTTGGGACTCGAGTTATGGCTGCACCACTACAAGTACTAGTGAGAAAAAAAGAGATGAATTAAACTTGGAGTTCAAAGGGAAACTTTACTTACGAGATGCATTCCAATTCTCGAGGAATGGCATGAACTCGGAGGGAATCAAGTCTTCGGTCTTCACCCGAACGAAGCGTCCTTGCCAGCCCCGGTCCTGGTCCTCATCGATACTCGAGAATGAAGCATTTTCGGCCTGGCGTATGAGCATTTTTAGTCCCCCTCGAAAGTTTTGAGAACTGTATAGGCGGAGTAGGTGATCGATGGTGAACCGACGGGATTCGGTCTTATTCACGAAGTAACGAAGGAGGATCACGATCCCCCACAGAGATGGGTGGATCTGACTGAGGCATACTTCGTACCTCTTGCAGAAGTCCAAGATAACCGGATTTAACGGGTCCAATTTGAAGGGATAAGTGTAAACACTTAGATACCCCTCCACATGGGTAGTGATGGTGTCCTCAGGCCCAGAGACTACTATGTCCTTACCCTCCCATTTGCAGTCCCCTCGGACCACGGGAATGATGTCTTCGGTAATGGAGCATATATACCTTGATACTCCTTCACCCCGGCCCAGCACCGATGAGTGATTTTTGACCTTAAAGTCATTTGCGACTGAGAAGTCCCAGGGGATGAGCATTTTCAAGGGAGGCTCGGGATTCGGTTCATCGGTAGCCATGCCAGGAGAAGACGTCTCGAGGACGACTATATCAGGAGTGACCACCTCGATTTCAGCGATCGGTTGGGAAGAAGAAGAAGAAGAAAAAGAAGCAACTTGTTGATGAACAGATTTGGATGTTTTAGCCATTGTTATCTGAAAAGGCTTAAAAGGTCTAAGAAAAGGTTTTGAAAAATGAAGAGTCAAGTGTGTGATAACGTCCAAAGCACACCTCAATAGAGATATGAAACAGTCGTATGCAATAATAAATACCCAACTAGGAGTCGGGGTCGAATCCACTGGGAGCTAGGATGGGAGTTAGGGGTATATATTTCAAATGAGTAATTGGATTATCTAGATTGCACTTCCACAGCAAGGATTTGTTTTTTATTTCTATTGCTAATCTAATAATTGCAAGATAAAGAAAGTAGACTACAGATAATTATTTTTAAAGTTTTTTTTCAAATGGGTAAAAGGTCTAGGGCTGTGACCATAACCTAGGTATTTTCCTAATGTGATAAAAACGTTAATGCTTGTTTTGTTGATTGGGGTATATTATAGCTCTCAAGTTTACATTACCCACTCAATACCTCTCGGTCAGAGAGTGGTTTTGCCAAATTTGATTTTCTCAAGACCAAATGGGTATCACCCAAAACAGTTGATAAGAGCTCAAGTCGGGTTATTACTATCTCTAGGATAAACCTTTTAATTGGGTTAATCAATCTCTCAATTGACCCAATTCCTTTTTAGCTAAGTTATCCTAGACTAGGTCCCTCTTTCTCAAGTAGAGACTAAGTCAAATAGGCATGAACTAATGTTTGCAACCATTAATTCTACAATTAAAGCATGAACTAAGATAAATAATCAACACCCAATCATAAACAAGCACTAAATTAAATACCATGAGGTTTACACACTAAGGTTGAGTCACAACCCTAGTAAAAGTCTAGCTACTCATAATGGGATTTAAAGAAAATAAGGAAGAAAAACTAATTAAACTCATAATGAAAGCTTAAAATGATTAAATCAAATGTAAATACACCAAACCAATATAAAACTTCCTAAAGTAGTCAATAAAAACAGCTACATCAACTTCAAATGTTCAAACTTGACCTAATTTTGTGAAACTCGTCTATTTATACAAGGCTAAAAATTTCGGACAAAAATACCCCTCGGGAGGTTCTGGGGCTGCATAATTCCATGTGCGGTCCGCAGATTTCTTCATCTAGCAGGAAGTGGAGTTCTTCAGCCGCACATTTCTGAACTGCGGTCGCGAAGCAATCTTTTGTGGTCGCACATTTTTGGGTTGCGGCCGCAGGAAAACTATTCTGCGGCCGCACAATTCATGTGTGGTCCGCAATTCACAGAGGCTTCTGGACTTGATCTTTTTGCATACTCTCTCATCTTCGATTCTTAGCCCAGTTTTGCGGCCGTACAAATCATGTGCGGTCCGCACTTTGCGCAAAGTTTTAATAAACTTCTCTCCTTAGTTTGCGGATGCAGATGGAATTCTGCGGTCCGCAATTTCTTCTGCGGCCACAGAATTCCTTCTGTAGACCGCACATTTGTGCTCCTGGGCCCTTTATTGCCTTGTGCTTTGGAACACTCCTTTTTTAGTCGGATTTCATCTCGGGAGACCAAACTTTCAGCATACCTGTAATTTTGCAAAATTTCATTAGTTTCAGGAATACAATTCAGTGCTTTTGGACTAAAACAAAAGCTAAAAGGCGCTAATAAGCAGTCAAAATCCCCACTTATCAACTCCCCCAACTTACGTCTTTGCTTGTCTTCAAGCAAATAAATTAGTTCCCACCTCCAAAAGTTAAAGGTCATTTCAGCGAGTCAAAGGTGAGTCATCCAGACATCGATTGGGACCAACAATTACCCACTCTACTCATGTATTATCAACAAGGCGACAAGTTAAACATTCATGCACATATAGTTCTAATGTGATATTTTAGCTTCAAGAACTGACTTTACTCATCAAGGACTCTTGCTCTATCATGTAGGTCACGGTGGACTCCAAACTCTTCCTACACTACTTTTAAGTTGCCTAGCGCACTTAAGAAATTTAACACTAAATCTGAAGATTTATGAAATGTTCACTCATCTCTCTCAAAAGAATGTCACAAGTACGGCTTCAAGTACCATAGGCTTTCCCCTCATGTAGATCGCCACTAATGTAAGATCTCTCGACTTAAAATTAAGTAGGACTTCTTACGGGATATAATGAAGGCTTTTGGATTAGGGTTGGATACAATATGGGTGAGTGGTTACACCTTTCCTTAAGCACTCCATTTTCCACTTCTCGACTCACACTTTGCCAATTCTTTGAGGCACTTTCTTTTTCTTGGGGGATTAAAGAGACTTAACATCACTCTTTCTTGATCCTTACGTTCTTTTTCTCTCTCTTTGATTTTTCCATGTTTGGGATCATTAGCTCTCTTTGAATCCCTTCAACTCTTCCACTTATTCACTTTTTTTTTCTTGCATTTTTCTTTTTGTTCTTTTCTTTTCTTGCCTTTCCTTCTCATCATTTCTTTCTCTTTTTTTGTGCCTTGATACTTTTTTTCAAGTTCCTCGTCTCTCCCCTAAACTTACGTTTTTAGCCATTTATTACACAAGAGTGCTAAGGAAAGCTCGGGTGCCAAGAGAGGGTCACGACAAAACGGGTAAAGGCTTGTAACATGATTATCAAATGAGAAAGGCTAGAGGCTCAAAGGGGTTGACTAGGGATAATGACATTGGTTAGCAATAGAAAACTCAAACGGGCCAAGGAGGGCTTACAATCACTTTTCAAACCAAGCAAACTTGGGATTTCGCCTTGAAACACATTCAGGGCAAGTTCTAGACCCTTCGTACGGATTCTTGGACTAGCAACAATTCATCTCACCCCTCATGCAACCGAATTGTTAAAGAGGACAGAGTTGAGGGCCCACAACGAACACATTCAAGTTTAAAAAATCACTATGGTCCAATTAAACCACTCGATGATTGCCAAAGTCAACACAAGAGTCACAAAGTCACTAACTAGAGCTATTTCTTTAAGAAACCTTGCTTCTAACCATAAGCACGTAGTTAAGTGTGTTGGTACCAATTGAGGCATGTTTGACTCTTCGAGCATGACTTAATTAGGTCTTTTTATTCATTACTACTACTATTATTACCTAAACACCAAAAACAGACTAATTTTCTTAAGAAGGTTGTCACACCATCCATCGTTGGGACGAGTCACCCGGTTTACACAACAAATACCTTTGGAAAAACCCGTGGCATTAAGAAAACCAAAGGCTTTTTATCTACTAAAACATAAAAAGAAGCTACTAAATCCAACAAAGAACTAATAAAGAAACAAAAATAAAGAAGCTACTAAGCAAAAACTACTAAGATAGAATGAATGTACATAATGAGAGAAAGAGAGAGAATATATACATAATAAGAAAAGAGAGAATAATATCAAGCTATTACAGGTCAAATATCTCAAAATGCATCAAATATGATCATAAACTCAACCCCCCGAATAAAGATTAAAATTGTCCCCAATGCTTAACAAAATAAGATTAAAAGACGGGAGAGAGAGAAAAAAACTCCATATGGCTCCTTGGACATATCTGTGTCCCCAACAATGTCACTGCCCTCAGCCTCATCCAATTGAATCTCATCATCCTCAACTCTGGGTGTGGCTGGGTTAGTGAACATCTGATGCATTGCATCGGCAGTGTCGGTAGCAAGGTCTGGCTCCTCAGACTGGCTAGCTGGTGCCACCGGTGCTATTGGTGTTGTAGGATCTGGGCCTGAATGGTGTGGGTCAATCAGCATATCAAATGGAAGATCTTCGGTTGTAGCAAGCCTGGTCACCTATCTTCGGAGCTTGTTCACTGACTTCTTGCTAGCTTGGAGCTTTCTAATCTTCTTTACTTCTTTTCCCAGCTCTTCGATCACTAACCTGTGTTGTACCAAGGTCACCATAATAGTGTTTTGGTTCTCTAGGATCTTCTCCAATAGCTCCTCCACTGTCGGGGGAAACTGAGGTGCCTGAGTAGTAGACTGTGTTGCAACAGTACTGGATAAGTCAGACAGCTTTGCAGTTGCTGTCTGCATCCAGTTGTTGAGGCTCGCCAATGTCTGGGAGACTCGCAGCGCATAAAGTAGAGTAGTAGGCATGGGCACCGGCTTCAAAACCGAAGTGGAAGCTGTAGCAGGAACTGCAGAAGGGGTTGTGGATGATGGCTGAGGCATAGCTGTAGCACTAGAGGAAGCCTCGGCCGAAGTAGATGGAACAACAATCGTATCAACATCTACCATAGCTGGCTCATCAGACTGGCCCGCAGTGGTAGGAGGCTGAACTTCCTTCTTCGGGTTGTTCGCATCTATTAGTGAATACCAAGTAAAAGGCTTCTTCGGCCTCACATTTGTGTCATTATCCCTCGGCTCTACCCTTTCATCGGTGATGTATTCTATGATAGTGTTGGGATACGGATAGGACGAGTCATCTTGCCGAGCAATCACTGAGATATTGGCCGAAATCATTGCCCCCACATTGATAAGGTCCCGGCCATAATAGAAGCAACCAAACTGCCCGAGGAATCGGAAGGTAAGTCTTATTCTGGCTCCGGTCCAGTCTGCTGCAGACAAAGGTTTGCCAACCCTTCGCCTCGAAACTCAGCGTGCTCCTGTGGATAGGAACCCCAGCGGAAATCCATGGTGGTGGCGGCCCTGGTGCTGCTAGAATCTCCGTTAACCAAGGCCGGGCTGCATCTCCCATCTCAAGTTTCTCCAAATATTCCTTTGGCTCAACATCTTTAAAACTCAAGTATGTGTTGAGTGTATGCTGATCAAATCTCACTTTGAGGTTACGCACTTTGGTGACCTTTGTCCCCTTTTTGATATGTTCCACATTAGCGTAGAATTCACGGGCATGGTACTCTTTGGCATCCACGACACCCTGGGTGAACCACATCCATCCCTTGCGTTCCTTGAACTGTCTCAACACTGTTCGGTTGTACCTCTCCAAATATTTCAACTGAAACTGTCGCTCAAGAGTAAGTGACCTCACTGGCCACCATGTACGAAAGCTGGTGAAGGCAGCCAAGCTGACAAAACGGTCCTCCCAGACTTCTTTCTTCTTTGACCTTTCAAGACCGACAGCTGTAGCATCACCCTCTCTGCCATCATCGGGGATATCTTGAACTGGTGTATTTTGTGCCTTAGGAACAGGTGTAGTTGATGGCTCAGAAGTATGACTAGCACTCTCCGAGTCCTCATAAGTGCTATGAGATGAGGACGGCTCGTTCCTGAGCTGGTATCTCCCTATAAGTCTACTTGTTTGTTTTGCCATTTTGTTCAATAAGGCTACAATAGTCACAGGGTGAAACATTGGCATACGAAAAGCCGCAGAACTCTTCAGACGTCGTATAAGAACACTAATCTACTGGTTATAATAAATTTAAAAGTGAAGCAAAAATGAATGAATATTTAATGCAAGCCAATTATTTTTTCCAGATTCAAGTCTACAACTTCTACTGTATAAACTCAAAGATTCTGTTGTGCCAAATTGAATGGAGTATCGAGTGGAAAACGTCATATTTAGAAGGCTTGATTTTCCAGAGAAAATGCTGTTGCACCTGCTTAACCCTCCGATGCATCTGCCTATATTTATTATCCAGAATGGGAGAGTTGACTCGATAACCTCTAGCACAAACGCAGTATTTGCTGCTCAACTGTAAATAGCTTGCCTTTGTTATTTAATTCACCGGAAATCATCATGTCAGGATATTTGTTTTCCCAGTGCTTCAATAGTATATATACGGATAACCATGCATATATCCAGCAAAGAAAGCAAGAGTACGCCGTTTGGAAGCTGGTTTTCCTCCAAGTTGTTGGAAAAATTTAGTTATGGAGAATAAGAATTAGCTTGAGGCGTGTCAAGGACACTGTCCTTAAAAATATTTCGCCTATACAGTGATAAATAAAATTAGGCGTATCTCTCAGGATTCAACAAGCTCTTCAAGTTATTAAACTAGGAACAGAACTAGCAGAAAATTCAATAAAGAAACCCAGCATATAAGAAGAAAAGATGATTCACAAAGTTGTATTAGAAAGTATATTAGAAACTGTGTCTTTAGCTCTCCAAAGATCATGTTTATAAAGGCGTTGCTCCAACGGCTAGTTAACAGCCAGTAGCGGCTAGTTAACGGCTAATAACGGCTAGTTTGACTCTATTAATTGTAAAATAACTTACTAAATAAGAGTAAGAAAATGTAAATAATATTTCAAAGAGAAAAGATTTTTCAAGTCAAGATGAACATTACCTTTTGAGATATCACTAATTTTTCAACAATCCCCCACATATCTCAAAAGAGATATAAAATAAATAGTAAATAAAGAAAGAAAGAGAGTATAATTTGTTGGGTTTCGGGTATAATAAAATTCATCTGGTGTCTTATAAACTATGAACCAGATATAGATAAAATAAGATTTAACTTACGAAATAATTGGTGAAGTTGATAACTTCTATGAACTAAAAATTCTTGTTGTAAGCTAGTGATCTTATTCATCATATTACACACCCACAATTTCTGTTGTTATGGCGGTTTTGCGCTAATAGACCATGCACGCGCCTGGTTTTCATGAGTGCTCTAGAAATTTTGCCACAAATTTTATAGGAGCAGTCCCACTCCACACTCATATAGGTCCATCCATCAAGTGTATTCTACAGCGCAATACACCATCTACAAAAGGCTATGGATTATTGGATTAAGAGTATAGTAACACAATCTCATATTCCTTGCAGTCTTGCACTATATACGCACACACCATAGGAAGAGACATAATTAATAGTGCATATTTGATCAACTAATGACTTGTTATTACCCATATGAACCTACTTCATGGGATCTTCAATCACATAGGTTGGGTTACCATCATTATTGATACATCTCAAATTGGCAAAAGTCTCAACCCCTCGATATTTCACATATAAGTCAAGGATCGGTCAATCCTCTTTTGACTACTCAAAATATGTATGAAAAACTTCTCATTTCTAAGGAATTACTTTATGACATTTATCTTTAAGAAAATGTATCTACTTTTCCCATTGAAAGATTTATTTTCTTACAATGGTTATTGCGCTTTGGCAATCACAATTTATCGACATAATTATTGTCGGTTTATCTCACCAAGAGGTTGCTTAATCAACCTCACTTTCAGGCAATTTTAATACCACAACACTCACCAAAAGGTTATCACACAATCACTATTGAGCTTTTCTCATCTGAAAATCCACATACAGAATATTAACTCATAGTATTTCTCGAATAAGGCATAAAATCATCTCAAATAAAATAAAACTTGACTTCTGCGCAAGTGCCATTTGAAACATCTTTCAACACATAAGAAATTATTTTCTTTTTGTATCTAAATTATTTTCTTTTTGTATCTTCCATAGTCAAGTACCAAAGTAAAATTTTTTAAATATAAAAGCAACTTTAACTTCTACAGAAATATCTCAAATCAATAGAAAACGGGTCATAATTCAACGATGTCTTCACCCAAATGACTAAGAAACCAGAAGCAAAATAACTCTTTAAAGCCAGAAAAACAACATAGTATATTTTTATCTTCCAATATAAATTTCCGCCACAAAAAATCTCAATTTATAAGGCCTCATTATAATTTTAATAAATAACTTCTTCTTCTTTTTTTACCTTTTTCCTTCTTAGGATCAAGCTATATAGTTGGACACCACGGTCCCCCACATTTTCGAAAATTTCAAGTTAAGGAGATAACATTTTCACAACTCATAAAGAATGCTACTTTATTAATAACAAGCTAATAATATAGTTTCACCCGAAGATTTTTCTTCTATACTAGAAATTGGACCTATGGCAACGAACGGTTATATAGCTTACAATCGCTGCCTAAGGATCTTGGTGCTATTGGGACACTTTTGCAAGTAAACCGTTGCGCTAGTATAAGAACCGTTGCAGTAGGAAGTACTTATCGCAACGGTGATTGTATCCGTTGCGTCAGATACCTCTGTGGCAACGATTTATGGGGATAAAATATCTATTGCAACGGCCATTGTTTCCCTCTTTATTTTCCTACTTTCCATAAACCAGCGCTTTTATTTTCTATTTTACCTTATTAATTTTATTTCTTATACATACACCTCGAGACAACCTCCCAAAAGGCTTTAACACACTTAAGATCTAAAGACCACATGTATCTCAAATTTGAAGAACGCATCTAACAATCTAAAGGCTTAATCAACGAGTTCTCTTAGATCTGTGGAGGTCGATGGCCATCGACAAAAGGGGTAGGTTAAGATAAAAAAAAATTGATTTAGGATTTCAAATTCATAGTCCATATATGATTATATCCAGGCAAGTAATTTTTGTTTTCAAAAGTTATCTTTTCATTTTATATTTTCTCCAAAGATTAAAGAAGAAAGTACCGAGTTCAGTGTGAGAGTGGGAGAGAAAAAAGAGGATGTTAGGAAATTAGAGTTTTGATAAAGTGTATGTTAGAGCAGGATTTTTGATGTCCGCTTAGGGTTTTCATAGTTGGTGTATGTGGTGAGTATTTTTTGATATTTTCCCTTGTTGGCTAGAAAATATTTCTTCCCAAAGCCATCTTCGCGGCGGTAGCGCTTTCCTCGCTGGAAATTGGTAGCTGCGGGAGAACAAAAGAAAGTTGTAAGTATAACTTTTTGTTATAGCACTCTTTGCTTTTCGGAAGATAAGCAAATTTCATTTCAAAAACTTTGTACGGTAGTGTA
Organism: Nicotiana tabacum; assembly: GCF_000715075.1. Classification (NCBI taxonomy): domain Eukaryota; kingdom Viridiplantae; phylum Streptophyta; class Magnoliopsida; order Solanales; family Solanaceae; genus Nicotiana; species Nicotiana tabacum. The sequence goes on from NC_134102.1 coordinate 92,813,081, forward strand.
TTTGAATGAAGTCATATTATTGACATGGGGATTTTGGGGGTTTTTTCTTTTATCATTCCTTTCTTGTTCGACTTATTAATTTATTGTCGAGCCGAACATTTTGCTTTTGATTGAAGCATTTAATCAAAATTGGGGATCTGTTAAAGGTTTTTCATATTATAATTCCTCTCTGTATAAAAATGATGCCTTGATTGTGTGATTTCTGTGTTGGCCAAGAAAAATATCTGGAAGTTGGCGCTCTTCCATGTTTTGATGGTATGTTGAACATTTAGACCCATCTTCGGGGTATGCACTTCTTATTTTTCTTTTACAGACATGGAGTTCTTTCGATCTTCTAACTTTGGTACATATATGTTTAGGAAGAAAAAAATGCTCATTAAAGAAAAGTAGATCATAAGGTTTTGACATAGAAACATTGATACAACAGAGACGACTCTTGAATTAGAAGTACTACATTATAAGATTAATTTAAACTACTCTATATAAAAGTTGCATTTTTCTTTTGCAGTTATTGTCTTTGTTGTGTGTTGGTACCAATTTGGTTATGAAAAGTTTCACCTAATTCAGGTTGGGACATCGATAACTTACTGATGGGTGTAGCAGAAGGCATTAATAACTTGCATGGTGATCCATATCACTAGACCATCTAATCTATATTACTATAAAGGATATACTTATGGCTTACATTTGTAAAATTAAATTTCATTAAGATGCATCACTTGTAGTAATTCGTCTACCATCCCTATAGATGAGTATTGGATGACAAGTTTCTCTACTTGTCAGGTTTTTGTTGTGGACTGAAAAGATATCAATTTCTTAACTTCTGGAACTTCGAGATTCCTTCGCCATTTAATAAATCCTAGCTCTAAGAAGATCCAGTGATAAAAAGGATAGCTCCGTGCACTAAGCTTCCGCTATGCGCGGGGTCCGAAGAAGGGCCGAACCACAAGAAGATCTAGTGATGAAATTTAAAATTTTCAAGGTAAAATGAACTTGAAGGTTTTCCTTTTTCTATTGATGTTAAGTACATAGTTTGATATATATCTTTTCCCAGTTATTAGAGTAGGTGGAACTTATAATAGATCAATTCATAGACTTGTGCATTATATATGGAAGTGATAACTGTGGTAGCATCCGAGGTACCGCGTTTCTCAATTAGCTCTGTGCTTCAAAATCTAGCCTTCTATTTATAATTATGTGTAGAATTGAATCTTATGCTACATTCTGGTCTGTTAATCCATTTGTTACCAACTAAACCTTCCTTTCGTAAATCTTGTCTTTGTTTGCTCCTCGACTCTATTTTTTCCAATTAATTTATTTTATAATTTTAGTGTTGCCTTTTGACTTTTTAGTTATTTCTACTTGCCTTAGACTTAGTAGTCTTGAATTGCTGGATATAGAGAAATCTTGGAGGCAATGTTCTCTGCTTTTATCGGGTAAGAAAGTACCAATTATTGCTTAGGAATTGTATAATGGTAAACTGCTCTGTTTTAAAAGGCGTTTCCGGGGCGAGGCGTATCAAAAACGCCCCGGGGAGATGGTGTGGGGCGAAAATCCCAAGAGGCGTACACCCCATAATTTGGGGCGTACACCCCATAATTTGGGGCGTACGCCCGGGTGTTCGGGGCGCATTTTTTTAGTAAGTAGTAAGCCATAGAGACTTTTTCAAATTAAAATAAATTTTGTTGAATTAGTCATTCATATAATACCCAAATTCTCAAAAGTCAGTTTGGTAATTACTCAAAAGGTTTAAAAAGGAACTCAAAAGTATTAAATTTAAAAGTAAAGACATTTTTTATTGCTTTAAGCCCTAATTCATGGTTTTTCTAATTTTTTATCTTGTCCGCTAGTCTACTAATATCTCCCAAAAGCAACGAATATTTAAATTTTTTTACAAATACAAAGAGTACTACATTTTTCTTCATAGCAGCAAATTCAAAGTTCAAATTGCAGGTTAATCATCCTTTTTGTTCCTCCGTATAGAAAACTTTATTCTTTTAGACTCAAATTACTTGTGCTTGTAAGTAACGTATAATAGATTATTTTGATTAGTTTTTTGTGGGGATGGAGCACACATATATATAGTTTTCTTCAATTTTTATGCAATTTTACCTGTTTATAAATATTAACTGTCATTATATTATTTTATAAACTATTAAAAATTAAATACCTATGGGGCTTACGCCCCAGTGAGGCGTATGTAAAACGCCCCGCCTTACGCTCACGCCTTTTAAAACACTGGTAAACTGAACATCAATTCAATGTGCGAGGTAATCATTTTTTATAGCTCTCTTTAAACTTTTCCATCTTTGCATGAAGACATTGTTTATCTCAAGGTCTATTAAAGATGTATGAAGAATGAATAAATAGCTTTATTAGAGTAATAGTAAATTTACATGCAATTCATATATTTTCTGGTAGACCACAACTTTATGATTGTATACTTCTCTGTCATTCTTAACTGTTGAGTGAAATCCATTTCGGGTCTATTGCTACGTTGGAAAGGACATGAGATGAGAAAGACAAGGGAATTCACTAATTTACTACGTCCTGAATAGTAAAGGTTGGGTAAAAGCTAATGGCTGGCACTCATTTAAAATTAAAATATCCAGCTGCTTTTGAGGTGAATTCTGCTGAACTGCTTAATTAGAATTAACGATTTTGTTTTAGCTTGAAGTTTCCATTTCATTGAAAATGAATTTTTGGAAAGTGATGTACTTCTTTGGTGTTACACAGGGTGCTAAAAAATTGTACACAAACCACCTGCGCCCTTTCCTCATGAGACGTCAGGCAAGACGATCATATTTTGGAGTTATTTTATGGAAAACTGGTAAAAGTTATCTTTTATCGTATGTTATAAATTTGACTTTAAAATTTGTTGATGCAACTTGCCAATTAATTTAAGGTTATATAAAGTGTCATTTAATTTAATTTACTAGGATGTAGCATTCTGTCACTTGATGTTTTTGCCCTTTTCCAAAGATTTTCATAAATTCCAGAGTAAGGTTGGAAGAGACTGTGCTCCAGCATGTAAGTTAAAAGGACTTCTTAAGGTTTTTGATCAGTAGTTTGTCTCTTAACATGTATTGTGTAATTGCAGCTTCTTAAGGAATCTCTAATTGTCAATTCAAATTGTCTTATGGAAATATAGTTTGCAGGCCAAGTTTATTAGCACCCACCAAAGAGAAATCCGGTTTGCACAGATGCTTCTTGTCAAAATTTTATTATTAGGTGGTTCTTTTTTGTAGTAACAGTTTCCCTTCATCTTATGTTTGTTTCATAAGCTATTTCAGGGTGAATATCAGTATCTATCCATCGTATAATAATTATAGAAACATACTATAATTATATTATATAAGGCATAAAGTTTTTGACATCTACATGAAGATGTCAACAAGACTTATTATGAAAAGTAGACAAGGTCAGACGGTCTAGATATCTTATTGTAACGACCCGACTTGTCGTTTTATGAATTAACGCCCCGTTCAGTGGCTTAAGGTCTCGAACAGTTTCGCAATATGTATTATGACCCGCGAATGTGGTCGAGTTTGATTTACTGAACATTCGGAATTTAATTAAAAGAACAATTTTTATTTAGAAGCTTAAATGGAAAGAGTTGACCGGAGAGTTGACTTTTGAGCAAACGACCCCGGAATAGAATTTTGAGGATGGCAATAGTTTCGTATGATGATTTCGGACTTAGGCGTATGTTCAAATTTGGATTTGGAAGTCCGTAGGACAATTCGACACATTTTGGCGAAAATTGAAAAATATAAGATTTTGAAAAAGTCCGACCGAATGGTGAATTTTTTATAACGAGGTCGGATTTCGATTCCGGAAATGGGAATAGCTCCATTAAGTTAATTATGACTTGTGTGTAAAATTTGAAGTCATTCCGGATTGATTTGATACGTTTCGGCGCAAAATATAGAAGTTGAAAGATTTGAAAACTTATAATTCGATTCGATCCGCGATTCGTAATTTCGGCGTTATTTGACGTGGTTTGAAGCCTCGACTAAGTTTGTATTGTACTTTGGGACGTGTTGGTATATTTGGTTTAGGTTCCGAGGGCTTCGGGTGGATTTCGGAAGGTTAACGGATCAATTCGGACTTGAAGAAAAGCTGCTGGAATTTCTGGGTAGCTGCTATTTTTTTCGCAGGAGTGTGAACAGTACCGCAGGTACGAAACTGGGCAGTAACATAAGGACCAAAAATCAGTCACTTTGTCATTTTCGATTGAGATTTTGGAACTCGATTTTTGGGCGATTTTGGAGGAGTTCTTCACGACTTTGACTTGGGTAAGTGTTCTATATCCTAAAGTGTTTATATTTCATGAATCCATGATTATTCATCATTTAATTCGAATTTAAATGGAGAAAATCAAGATTTTTGCAAAATCTTCTAAAAATAAAAATTTAAGATTTGAAGGTCAGAGTTGTTATTGGAATTCGATAAAATTAGTATGGTTGAACTCGTATCGGAATGGGTGTTCGGATTTCGTAAAATTATGTCGGGTTCTGAGAGGCGGGTCCCGCATCGACTTTTGTTGACTTTTTGGAATAAAATTTTAAGTCGACGTATTATTATCCGGAATTATTTTCGATGAATTTTAATGAAGTTATGCAATGAATTTGGATAGATTTGAGCGGTCTGGAGGTCAATTCAAGCAAGAAGGCAATTTTGGAATATCGGCATAACTTCAAAAAGGTAAGTGTCTTGCTTAACCTCGAGTGGGGGAATTACCCCTTAGGCATCGAGTCTTATGTGCCATTTATGAAATGTAAAAAGCCGTGTACGCTAGGTGACGAGTACGTACTCGGATTCTATGTATAAATTTTATTGAGTTAAAGTCTTGAGCATATTGTGTGGTAAATTGGATAATTGTTGGTATATATTTAATCATCTATTTATCGTGCCTAAATCCTTGTTGTTGTTGAATCTGTTATTATATGACAATTTGATGTGATTGTTACTTGATTATTTATGTAATTCCGTGAATTTGGTGGTTTGATAATTATTGGAATTTAATTTCATTATGGATTTTTCCTCTGCAAATAATTAATTAAATGAGCTTAAGAAGAGGTGTTTATATAATTATTAAAAATTTAAATTTAATGAAGACTTTGTTTTATGTTAAGTAATTTCTATCCCTATTGATTGTTTTTGGGTGTCGTACACATTGTGTGGAGCTTTTGGCTATTTGTTGTGAAATTAATTGACTTGGTTGTAGCTTTGAAATTTTGTTGTGGCCATTGGGCAAATTGTGATATGAATTAATTTTGTTATGCTGCCGTGATAATTTCCCGTGTAAATTATTGTGTTGTGTTAATTATTATTTTGAGGATATAAGGGTGGCATTTCACCGTTGATATTATGTGGGTATAAGGGTGGCATTTCACTGTGGTTTTGTTTGTTGGAATATGGTCTGGGCGGAGCGATAAGGGTGGCTATTGATATTATCTGGGCGGAGCGATAATGGTGGCTATAGGAGCGATAAGGGTGACTATTGTGAGGAACGATATGTGACGATGTGGAGTTGTGGTGTTGGTGATTTTCATATGATGTTGTGATTTTCTTGTGTTTATTTTTATACTTTGTGCAATTTGTCTTATTGTTTGTAAATTGATAATAATCTGATTTATGTTGAAATTGGGAGCCTGTGGCTATTGCCACGCGGATTATAAAATAAAATGTGGGCACGAGGTGCCGTGAGTAAATAATAAGGATATTGGCACGTGAATTATTCGTGCAGTTGTGATATAAAAAGTGGGCACGAGGTGCTGTGATTAAATGATAATGATATTTGGCACGTGAATTGTCCGTGCAGTTGTGATATGAAATGAGGGAATGAGGTACCGGGGAAATAATATGATTTGATTATGAGACCGTGAAAATATGAAAAATGGGTTGAGACCCGTGTTTACGAAAAATATGAAAATGGGCTGAGACCCGTATTTTTATGATTATGAAATGAGGTGTCACATGGTGATCTTTTTAATTGAAAGAATTATATTCAAAATATTTATTTGGAAGAATTTTTTATTCAAAAAGAATTATATGAAAAAATTGTAATTGAAATATATTTATTTGAGGAAATTATATTAGAAGAGATTTATTGAAAGAATTTTATATTCGAAAGATGTTTATTTGAGGAAATTATATTTGAAAAAGAGTTTTATTTGTAAGAATTATGTGTGAAAGATATTTAATTGAAGAACTTGATTTAACTGAGTATAATTGTATTTATCAATTGTTGAGCGATATTAATGGTGATTTTATTGTCTTACTGTGCACATCACTGGTTGTTTTATGTTGCTCTTATTATTATTTGTTTCCTATTATTTTGTATACTATATTGCACATGTTATTAGACTAGTGAGTGTCTTGACTGTACCTCGTCTCTACTCCACTGAGGTTAGTCTTGATATTTACTGGGTACCGACCGTGGTGTACTCATACTACACTTCTACACATTTTTGTGCAGAGTCAGGTATTGGAGGTATCGGACTCAGACAGAGTTAGAGTGGGATCGCAAGGATTCAAGGTAGATCTGCTTGGTCGTCGTAGTCCCTTGAAGTATTTTTATTTCATTGTACTGTTAATTTTTAATCAAACGGTACTGTATATTCGGTCCTCGTGATCATTCTATGTATTCAGTTAGAGTTCGTGACTCAGTACTACCAGTCTTCGGAGACTGTTATATTTGTAATTATTTTCGCTGTTGGTTTATTAAAAAAAAGACTTGAAATGTAATTGTAATCGGCTTACCTAGTCTTAGAGACTAGGTGCCATCGCGAAGCCTGTGGTGGGAATTTGGGTCGTGACAGTTGGTATCAGAGCTCTAGGTTCATAGGTTCTAAGAGTCACGAACGAGTCTTGCGGATCGGTACGGAGACGTATGTACTTATCTTCGAGAGGCTACAGAACTGTTAGGAAATTTCCACTTCTTTCATTCATGTCGTGAGGATTTGTTGATTGTGGGATTTGAGCTTTTGTATCTCTATTCTCTCACAGATTGTGAGAACACGTACTACCAGGTTAGCTGAGCAGGCATCCGCACATACTGTAGAGGCCGATGCAGAGGTCGAGGAAGGGCACCTGCCGCGACTAGAGCACCTGTCAGAACAATAGTTGAGGAGCCGTCAGTAGCTCCAGTTGGGGGACAGGTACCAGAAGCACATGTTGTTACTCCCGGACTTTAAGAGACTTTGGCACAGTTCCTGAGTATGTTTGGTACATTAACTCCAGTTGGGGGACAGGTACCAGAAGCACCTGTTATTACTCCCGGACTTCAGGAGACTTTGGCACAGTTTCTGAGTATGTTTGGTATATTAACTCAGGCGGGATTGATCTCTGTTGCACTAAATATTTCGCAGATTGGGGGAGTAGCTTAGACTCCTACCACAACTCTAGAGCAGTAGGTTCACGTTGATCAGGTTCCGGGTGTAGTACCGGTATAACCTATTATTCCGGTTCGGCCTGAGGTCAGGCCAGAGGCATCAGAAGAAGAACAAAAGAGACTTGAAAGGTTTAAGAGGTATAGTCCACCTACTTTTAGTGGCACAGCTACAGAGGATGCCCAAGAATTTCTAGAAAATTATCACCGTATTCTCCGCACCATGGGTATTGTGAAAGTGAGCGGAGTTGCCTTTACTATATTTCAACTGTCAGGCGCAGCGTATCGGTGGTGGCAAATCTATGAAAAAGGTAGACCAGCCGATGCAACACCACCAACTTGGGCTCAATTTTCGAAAATATTCTTGAAAGAGTTTGTTTCCCAGACTCTCCGAGATGTGTGGCGCACAGAGTTTGAACGGTTGCGTCAGGGCACTATGACAGTGTCAGAATATGCTATCAGGTTCAGTAAGTTAGCCCGTCGTGCACCTATCTTGGTTCCTACAATCAGAGAGCGGGTCCGCAGATTCATTGAGGGGCTCGATTATGATATTAAAATATGCATGGCTCGAGAATTGCAAATTGACACTCCATTTCAACAAGTAGTGAAGATTGCGAGAAAGATTGAGAGTGTTTTAGGCGAGGAAAGGGAGTCTAAGGAGGCCAAAAGGTCTCGAAGATCTGGAGGGTTCAGTGGATTTTACTCTTCAGCTAGAACCCATTATAGCGGAGGCTCGAGCAGTTGGCCAGCTCAGTCCGCACATTAGATTACTCGGAGTGCTTCAGTAAGTTCTTACGATGCACCACCGGCATGGGATTCCTATAATGGTTATTCCAATTATCCGGCACAGACTCAGTACGAGCAACCGCGACCTCAGAGGGATTGTTATGAGTGTGGTGATACTAGGCACATCATGAGAGGTTGTCCCAGACTTGGGAGGGGTGGATTTCATCAGAACACTCCAGCTACAAGCTTTATTCCAATTGATACTCCACGTGCACAGTCAACTATAGGTGGAGGACAGGCGGGTAGTGGGCGCCTAAGAGGTGGAGACCCGACCCGTTGATATAATCGCTATGATTTGGCCGAGGCCAATACACCCGATGGTGACGTTACAGGTACGATCCTGATTTTGTTTAAAAAAAAGAAGAAGATATTTTCCCTTGATTTGATTCGGTTCTGAATATTGAGGTGAGTCCTCCTATTATGCTCCACGTATGGGTGAGTTTCGTAATTTTGTGACCCGCTTATACGTTTATCCATGTTGGGAGATTTGAAGATGTGAGCCTGTGTCTGTCATTTTTATTTTTGGGCACTATTGAGGACTATAAGTCCAAAAGCAACTTTTTATTATTCATTACAGTGGGTTTGATGTGTTTCGGAATAATTGATTCCAATTTTATGAATTATATGCCCTACCGGTATGAGGGTTCATTATATGTTATGAAATGTTTACGAAATTTATTGAAAAGAAGAAAGAAAGGAAATTGAAATTTCAGTTGGCACAATGTGCAAAATACTTGTGATTCAGAGTTGAGGACGAGATCCTCGCATTTTTATATGATGTAAAATATTTAAACCGGGCTACAAGCCGCAGTGGAAGTTATATAAGGATGAGATCCTTGTGGTGAAATATTTATGAGTTTAAATTCTCCCTTTGTGAAATTTAATTTGTACAATAGTATTAATAGGGAGTCATGCATGTTAGGATTATTTGATAATTCTTGTATATTTTTCTGCTCATATTCAGCCATTTTCGTGCTGTAAAGATTGAGTTTGAGCCTATGAGGTGAGTGCCCAGGTGGCGTTAAATGTGACTCATTAATCCGAGTAATTAATCATGAGGTCTTCATGCCTCACATTCTGTTGTCAGTGTTGTGAAAATTCGAAACGACGTGGTGGTTAATATGAGATTAATTGATGATGCTGGAATTAACTATGAACAACTTTTAAGACCATAGATGTGGTGATGAGCATACATATGATGTGCTTCATGTCCTGATATCATTATGATAATGCAGTGCTTGTAATGTGAAATCGTTTCTAAACTTCATAGACTCTGAGAGATAAGTACAGACGTCTCCGTACCGATCCTTCAGACTCTACTAAAGTTGCTCGTGACTCGTGAGACCTATGTAACCTAGTGCTCTGATACCAACTGTCACGACCCTAAATTCTCACCTTCGGACCGTGATGGCGCTTAGCATTTCACTTGCTAGGCAAGCCAACGTTAGAATAATATTAACTAATTTTTAAACAATTTTTAATATATTTTATTTTATAACAAAGAACGATTGCGGAAGTAAAATCTGAAATATAGTGATTAATCCATAAAAATAACGGTGTCTAAATACCATCCCAGAATTGGTATCACAAGTGTACGAGCTTCTAGAATAAATACAAACAAAGGTCTGAATAAAAATAAAGCTGTCTGGAAACAAACACATAACTAAAGTAAAGTAGATGGGGACTTCAGAAACTGCGGACGCCATGCAGTTATACCTCAAGTCTCCTCTAGTAGCTGAAATCCGAGCAAGTCTATGCTACGCCGCTGGGACCAACTCCGAAATTTGCACAAGAAGAGCAGAGTGTAGTATCAGTACAACCGACCCCATGTACTGGTAAGTGCTGAGCCTAACCTCGACGAAGTAGTGACGAGGCTAAGGCGAGTTACTTACATTAACCTGTACGCAATATTAGTAACAACAACAAATAATAGAAATAAATCAGATAACTCATTTATAATAATTGAAGCCAACCCAGCAGTCATAACCAATTATCATTTCTATCAATTTCCGTTGCAGCGTGCAACCCGCTCTCACAATATATTCATATTTTATTTTGTTGCGGCGTGCAACCCGCTCCTCCAATATATTCATTCTAATCAAGTCTGTTTCCCCCAATATATATATATATGTATGTCGACTTTTAAATAAGTCTGTTGCGGCGTGCAACCCGATCCTCCAATATGGACTTTTAATAAGTCTGTTGCGGCGTGCAACCCGATCCTCCAATATGGACTTTTTAATAAGTCTGTTGCGGCGTGCAACCCGATCCTCCAATATGGACTTTTTAATAAGTCTATTACGGCGTGCAACCCGATCCTCCAAGTTATTCATTTCGATCAATTCTGTTACGGCGTGCAACCCGCTTGCTCCAACATATTCATTTACCAACTCTTATAGAAGCAATTTCCCCAATAAATGCAATAATTAATATAAAATTATAAGCCAACAAGTATACAACAATTATGATTTAATTATGAAACAAACAAAGGCAAATAGCAAATTATTATGGAAATCAAAGAGAAAATAGGCAGTTTAATATTTAATATGCTAAATGTCAAATAACAATTAAGGCACATAATTCAAATAGCATGTAACAATTAATGCAGGAATTCACGAATTAATATTTGACAAAGAATAGGAGAGAAATAATTATTATAATAATTAATTCATGATTTAAAACGATTTATGATTTTTCAAGTAATATGCAAACAATTAATTTGACGACGTATAGGCACTCGTCACCTCGCTTATACGTCGTTCACATGCATTTTACATAACAAATAGTTTAAGGGTTCTATTTTCTCAAGTCAAGGTTAACCACGACACTTACCTCGCTTTGCAAATTCCAATCAATTACTCGACCACAACTTTTCCTTTTAAATTTATCTCCAAAAGCTTCAAATCTATTCATAAACAATTCAATATACTCAATACGAATCATAGGAATTAATTCCATATGAATTTACTAATTTTCCGGATAAAAATCCGAAATTCATTAAAATATTCGACAGTGGGACCCACATCTCAAATCTCAGAAAAACTTACGAAATCCGAACACCCATTCTGAGATGAGTCCAACCATACAAAAACTATCCAATTCCGATGTCAAATGGACCTTTAAATCTAAATTTTTCGTTTTTGGAAAGTTTTACAAAAATTTTAATTTCTTCCGTCTAAATCCGAAATAAACGATGAATATAGACTTAGATTTATGAAATACAATCACTATATGATAAAGAACACTTACCCAGTTCAAAATTGTGAAAAATTCCTTTGATATCGCCCCTAGACCGAGTTCTAATTGAGGGTTTGTGAAAAATGGGAAAAAATCCCATTCTGGTTCTGTTTTAAGTCATAGGCGTCAGGCCTTCTTCGCGTTCGCGAATGGCCTGTCGCGTTCGCGATGAATAGTAGCCCGTAGCTTTCGCGTTCGCGATTCCTCCTTCGCGTTCGCGAAGGCTTTTCCCCCCTGGCCTTCACGTTCGCGTGCCAGTTATTGCGTTCGCGTGCCAGTGCTCGCGTTCGCGTAGAAGGGCAACTGACCCCTCCCCCAGGCCTCTAAAGCTTCGCGTTCGCGTTGAGCTGGTCGCGTTCGCGAAGGGTAAAGTCCCCATAGCTTTGCGTTTGCGGTCCAATCTTCGCGTTCGCGAAGAAGGAAAATTTAACCAGCTCAGTTTGCTCTTCGCGTTCGCGAGAATACATTTGCGAACGCGATGAAGGAAATACCAAAAGCCCAAAGTCTGCAGATAACCAGATTTCCTAAGTCTGAAATCATCCCGTAGCCTATTCGAAACTCACCCGAGCCCTCGGGGCTCAAAATCAAACATGCACACAAGTTTCAAAATATCATACGAACTTGCTCGCTCGATCAAATCGCCAAAATAACACCTAGAACTATGAATTGAACCCCAAAACGGATGAAATTTTTAAGAAAATTTTAAAACTTATATTTTTACAACCGGACGTCCGAATCACGTCACATCAACTCCGTTTCTCACCAAATTTGACAGACAAGTCATAAATATTATAGTGAACCTATACCGGGCTCCGAAACCAAAATACGGACCCGAGGTCAATAAATCCAACATTAATAATTTCTTAAAAATCGTTAAGCTTTCAAGCTTTTAATTTTTTCATCAAAATTTCATATCTCGGGTTAGGGACCTCGGAATTCGATTCCGGGCATACGCCCAAGTTCCAAATCACGATACAGACCTACAGAATTGTCAAAACACTGATCCGGATCCGTTTGCTCAAAATGTTTACCAAAGTCAACTCGTTGAGTTTTAAAGCTCTATTTCACATTTTAATCCATTTTTCGCATAAAAACTTTCCGAAAAATTGTACGGACTGCACACGCAAATCGAGGAATGATAAATGGTACTTTTCGAGGTCTTAAAACACAGAATTACTTATTAAATTTAAAGATGACATTTTGGGTCATCACAAAATGTCACGAATTCGGAATTTTCACCCTCGGGACCGTGATGACGCCTAATATTTCACTTGTTAGGCAAGCCAACGTTAGAATAATTTTTAGCCAATTTTAACAAAATAAATTAACTGATACCAATTAAACTGTAATAACTAAAATAGAGTATGAAAAACCATATTAACCGTAATATCTAGATACAATCCCAGAACTGGTGTCACAAGTGCACAAGTGGCTAGAATAATACAGATAATGGTTTGAGTGAAAGTAAAACCGTCTGAAATACAATAAATAGCTAGGACAAGATAAAAGAGGACTCCAGGACTGCGAATGCCGTGCAACTGTACCTCAAGTCTCTGAACCGGCAATCAATCCGAGCAATCTACTGACCGTCGCTAGGACCGACTTTAAAATCTGCAAAAGAAGTGTAGAGTATAGTATGAGTACAACCGACCCCATATACTCTGTAAGTGCTGAGCCTAACCTCGACGAAATAGTGACGAGGCTAAGGCGGGTCACTAACAATAACCTGTATGCAGTATAATAATAATAACAGGAAAGAAACGCGGGAAAAGTAAGGCAGTTGACTTATGAAAATAAACTCAATCCTCGATATTAGTAACGCCCGAAACACCAGTACTCAGAATCTCGTATGAAAGCACCGAAAGCTAACACAGTACATAAAGGAATACAAAACACACAATCTGTTGCGGCGCGCAACCCGATCCCACCGTACAAACACAATCCTCCCTTATTTCACCCGTTGCGGCGTGCAACCCAATCCCATCGTACAAACAGAATCCTATCTTATTTCATCATATCAATATCAATAATAACATGTAAAATCCGTTGCGGCGCGCAACCCGATCCCACCATATAATCAGAATCAATTTCCTATTCCTCCCTTACTTAGCCATATCAAAATCACATATAAAATTCGTTGCGGCGTGCAACCCGATCCCACCATATCAATATCAATCCTCCCTTATTCCACCCGTTGCGGTGTGCAACCCGATCCATAAACAAAAATCAATAAATATAATTAATTCAACAATTCAAATCACAAGAATCTCTACGATTAACGAATATGAAAGCAAAACCATAAGGAATCTCGTATCCAATCAAGAAATGCTACAAGTAATACTAAGCAACAAGACAAGCCAAATATATGACAATGTAAGTGTACAAGTAGGACAATTAAGGCAAGTAGCAATTAATCATGGAAGCATGGAAGAAGATAACATTTTAATACGAGAATAATAAATGACAAGTAGCAAGTTAAGGCATAGGAAGCAATTAAAGCATGTAACAATTAAGACATGGAATAAAATAATTAATGAATTGCGGAAAAACATGGAAACAGGTATTTTGACGACGTATATACACGCGTCACCTCGCATATACGCCGCTAAACATGTAATTCACATAGCACATAGCTCAAGGTTTCCTAATTTCCTCAAATCAAGGTTAGACCCAATACTTACCTCGCTCTGCAAGCAAATCAAAGCTCTACCGGGGCCTTTCCTCTAAAATCTGCCTCCAAACCAATTGAATCTAACCAAAATCGACTCAATAACATCAAATAATGCTAGAGAAATCAATTACAATGCATAAAGTTAAGATCTTTATAATTTTTTCAAAAAGTCAACAAAAGTCAAACCTGGGCTTGCTTGGTCAAAACCCAAGATTCGGACCAAAACCCAATTATCCATTTACCCCCGAGCCCGATTATGTAATCAGTTTCGAAATCCAACCTCAATTTGAGGTCTAAATCTTAATTTTACAAAACTCCCCAATTCTTTCCAAATCCCTATTTTTCTACCATGCATTAAGGTTAAAAATTAATGGGTTTTAATGAAAATGGAAGAAAACAAGTTAAAGAACACTAACCTATGAAAAGATGATGAAATTTGTCCTCAAAATCGCCTCTAGGCGAGCTCTAATGAAAAGATGGTGAAAAATGGGTGAAATCCTGATTTTTGGAAGTTTAAATGACTGGGCGTCATGTGTTCATCGCATTCGCGAGACACCTGACGCATTTCGCAAAGGGCATTGCCCATTTGGCTTACGCGACAAACTCTATCGTCCGTGTAGTATTAGGCCACCTCGCCTTCGCGTTCGCGAGTCTGGGCTCGCGTTCGCGTAGAGTTAGAGTTCCATTCATAGCCTCTGCCTCCTATCACTATGCGTTCGCGGTGGAGTGGCCACGCTCGTGAAAGGCAGACCCCCCACTGCTCCGCGTTTGCGTCCAAATCCTCACGTTTGCGATGAGAAAATCCACCTCAGTCCCAAACTACTCTTCGCGATCGCAAAGAAGCATTCACCAAACACCAGCAGAAACCAAAACCAGCATTTTTCCTAGGTTCAAAATCATCCGTAGCCTATCCGAAACTCACCCGAGCCCTCGGATTCCAAACCAAATATGCACACAAGTGTAATAACATCATACGAACTCGCTCGCGCGAGTAAAACACCAAAATAACACTTAGAACCACAAATCGGACACCAAAACAAAGGAAATTTTCAATGAAGATTAAGAATTGTCAATTTTTCAACCGGATGCCCGAATCATGTCAAATCAACTCCGTTTCGCACCAAATTTTGCAGACATGTCATAAATACTGTAATGAACTTATACCAAGTTCTGGAACCAAAATACGAACCCGGTATCAACAAAGTCAACCTATGGTCAAACTCATGAATCCTTTAAACCTTTAAATTTCTAGTTTTTAACAAATTGCGTTAATTCAAGTTAGGGACTTTCGAGTTCGATTCAGGGCATACTGTCACGTCCTTAGTCTTGAACTAAATGCACGTGCGACACTTGCCAAGTCAGCCTTACCACACTCAAGATCTCTAAGAGAATGGTAGAAAGAACACAAAAGAATTATTTAAGGAAGCTTTGTATTAGAGAGACCTTGAATTGTTTGCTTCCACATGACATTAATATATGCCAAATAGCACCTACGTGGCATGATGATATGGCGGGTCATGAAAATACGCCCAAGTCCCAAATCACGCTACGGACCCACTGGGACCGTCAAAATACTGATCCGGGTCCGTTTACACAAAATATTGACCGTAGTCAACTCAAATGAGGTTTTAAGGAACGATTTCACATTTTCATCAATTTTCTCATAAAAATTTTCCGGAAAAAGGACTCGTGTTGCGCACGCAAATCGAGAAAGGCTAAATATAGTTATTTGAGGTCTCGGAACACAAAAATGAAAGATAAAATTATAAATGATTTATCGGGTCATCACATGAAAGTAAAATTTTGTGCAACCGTTATTTTTGCAAGAATCTAAATCCTTAATTGGTAAATGTTGTCAAATTAATTGATTCTTTATTTTTTTTGGTTATAGCAGCAGATAGATGGTTCTTGAAACCATTAGAAGCAAAAATGATTCCCACCATACCTGACAATTTTGTTCCTCTATTTTTTGAGTCTATGAATTGGGAAAATTTTGTTGTTTTCATCTTAGAAAATTGAAACAAACCAGATATTACACCTAAACCAACTGATTGTACCAACTCATCCTAAACGAAATTACAATAACCAAATGTCAATCGAATAGTAGAAAACAATGTTGATAGAAATAGAGTGGAGATGAGAATAGAAATTACAAAAGAAAGCTAACAAGATAGGGGATGAGGAATTAGACAAAAAAGGGGATGAGAGACAAATTCAGAAGAGGAGGTGAGAAGAACAGACTGCGCCAAAGCTGCAACATAATTCACATGCCCTGTATCTCCCCATGAATCACAAATATAACGTCCTAGCATTCAATTCGAGTGTTTAATCATTGGGCTTCTTCTCCATTTAGCTTCTGGCCCAATATAATAGTCCTAACTGGATCAACCTCATTCAACATTTCTGGCCAATAATCCCTTACCGAGTCAGCCTGGTTCAAAACAAAAATGATATTTCAAACTTAAAGAATATACACTCCTTTCCCGCTCTGAGGAAAAGTGCCTTGAGATGCAGACAGAGTCAAACGGGCAAGAGAGCATTTCATTTGCCATGTTGATCCTAGGAAGTAGGAAGTGTGATCTAACATATTATTCTTCACTCTGTCTTGTACAACAGTGTTTGCGAACTACCTGAATGATGATTGATGAACTAAAAGTTGTAGTGAATGTACAATGAAAGAGAACAAGGTAAAATTGATCCTTTGGAGCTGGTTCTTTCAGTTGTTGAATACTACTGTGCTGCCAGATTTAGTAGATGTGGCACTTTGAGCCAAAGAGAAAAAAGTTTCAAGCTTATCTCTCGGAAACAAGCGAAGAGACCTTGAAGTTGGAGACAATTACTAGAAATAGAACATGCTGTAACTAGGGAACTGAGACGGTAAGAGCAGAGAACTAGACGATAATTTTCAAAATTGCATCAGATATTCATAGTGTTTAATGGCTTGCATTAGAAATTCATTCATTTTACTTCACTTTTAACTTGTGTAGTGTAACTTGCAGATTGGTGTTCTTATAAGATGTCTGAAAGAGTTCAGTGTGCATTTTATTATGTAAATGTTTCAGCGTGTAACTATTGTAGCCTGGTTGAACAAAATCTCTGAACATGTGTGTACTTGAATAGATCTATGTGTGTTAGTAAGCGATGTGATGAACTTCATGAACGAGAATTCGCTTACACCCTTATCCCATATTCCTACTCCCAAAAGAGAGAAAGAGTAAGGAAACAAAAGTATGGCATTCAATGTTACTGTTTCTATATTGTGCAATATGAAAATGTGAGTTAGAGCTGATAATCATAAGTACATTTCAAGTTAACATGTCATGCAATTTGGACTTGGATGCGCATGTGACACACATGATGGGGGAAGATAGATGAGAGCGGGTCAAGAAGGGACTGACAAAACTCTAAGCTGGCAAGCTTCTTAAAAGGGGATGCATATGACACTTTAGGCAAATCTCACAGCGAAAAGGATGAGAAAACTATAAGTAATGTACAAATCCACATAGTACACGTGTTTTTAAATTCCATGTGGCGTAGCTCAAGGGTCAAATCCATGAGGCTTCTTGGGACTAAGAAAATAATATGTATCGTGGGTTTGGGCAACGACATCGCATGTTTCTCCTTCTTGTTTTGTTAAAAAAGAGAACCTAAATAGGAAGACTAATAAGGAAAGAAATAGGACTACTTACATTGCACCTCTCGTTGGCATACTCTATGTCTAAAGTTACAGTTAAGTAGTATAAGCATGTAACAAGTTTCCAATTGTGAGAAGAAGAAGCCTAACATGATGCAGAATAGCCTGTCAATATAGCCCAAGATGACTGCCTAGTATTTCAACCCCAAAAGGGAGCTACGTTTTGAGGGAGGAGGATATGTAGGCAAGTCATCCTTGGCTAATAAACAAAAACTCTTCTCTTCAGGTAAGGCCTCTCTTCTATACATTTTAGTTTTTCTTGAAAGCCTTAATATGAGTTGTGAATAATTTGCTTCTTCTTGGTTCTGTATTTATAGCCCACAAAGAAATTCCAGATTCATTTTGGCACCAAGTTTTTGACCTTTCATTGCCAATTTGCTTAATCCATAAAATGCTTCTGTCTCTTCTTCTACACAGTTCTGTTGCATTCCTGCAAGAATATATTCTTTGGAGTTGAAGGAAGCTTCAAAGTTATCTGTTTCGTTAGTTCATGACTTCATTCTCACCAGAAGATGGGGATTATGGAATGTCAACTAATAGAATTTTATCATATAGCTGTACATATGAGATTGACCAATCTTAAGCTCGAAAGTGGATGCAAATTCGTCGGGAATCAAATATCAGCTGTATGCCAAGTTGACCATCAATACCTTTCCAAGATGTATTGCTGCCTGACTTTCAACTTATTGTGATTTCACTATAGGGTAAAATTGGTTTACACTAAGTGATAGAATGGTAGCATGGCACATCGAACCAAAGACAAGTACAAAAAAAAACCCATGTAATAACCAGTACAGGGAGTAACAACTACAATTGACATCGGATAGACCCCGAAGGGAGCATGATCAACGTGACCAAATCAAATGCTTCCATCGGATAACATTCAATAAAAAATATTCCCTGACATTAAATGGGCAGCCGTTGTAGAGAATATTTATATTCATGGTCTGCCGTTACATATTCATCAATGACCCATTTATTGTCATTTAAGAGGGGTTTGATCCTATGATCTTGTTTCCCTAGGTATAGCTATAAATAATAGACTCAGCAGCCATTGTAAGACACGAAATCCTTGGAAAATTTATTCTATATCCCATTCTCAAGCCCAATAAAATAACTCTATATTGCTCTTTATATTATTCTTATTTCTGTCCCCGGAGGCACTGCTCTCGGAGCCAAACTTGTCATTTTCTTTGATTTTAATCGCTAAGTCTTATTTTTAATCTTGTTTATTTATCATTTTTGATCAAATCAGTTCGCTTATTTATAAACCACGTGACAAATTCAACTGTACCGTTTTACAGGTAAACAATTTGGCGCCCATCGTGGGGCTTAGAAAATTGTGTAATTGAATTGATCCTTGCGTTTATTACTAACTTGTTTGATTCTTTGTTTCAAAGCAAAAAATAAAAAATGACAGCTAACAATGTCAGCATCGCACACAACGTTGGGGGACATGAAAATCTACCTCAAAACGAGGATTCAATCAGCGACACCCGCATCGAGGGGGATGAGGCAACCCCGGTCCGTGGAGGACAGTACCCCCGACAAGTACGAGAGCCAACTTCCGATGATGCAGAAGATGAACACGTTGCAGAAACAGTCAGGATCTTTAGAGAGCAACAGAAAGCCATCATGGGCCACCTCTCAAGGCAGGATCAAGTCATAACAGAATTGAAGCAAGCATTGTCGGGCGCTTCCAACAACGCAAACGAAAGAGACCCAGTTCCTCCCGGCGTCCTTGTAAATCAGACGACTCAAATAGTTAATAACAATACTCCGAGGGGTGAGGTCGGCTTCGACGGTGCCGGGGGACCGGTAGTGGATCCAACCCAGATAATGGTAATGATCCCTTCAAAATCGAACTCATGAGATTCATGAGGGAGATGAACGAGTGGATGAACCAGAATGCGAAGGAGTTTGCCGCCCGAATGGATCAGATTTCGCGTGCACCACCAGTTTTGAAGGGCCCAGATTCAAAAAAATATACTCAGTTGTTGTTTAAACTGAGTGCAACACCAGAGTTAATTCCGAACAGGTTTAAGATGCCGGATATACCAAAATACGACGGGACTTCAGACCCTCAAAAGCAGATCACAACTTATACAACGACTGTGAAAGGGAACGGTTTGGCTCAATATGAGATTGAATCGGTTCTACTGAAAAAGTTCGGAGAAACCCTTACGAAGAGGGCCTTGACATGGTATTCGCTCTTACCCGAGCATTCAATTAACTCTTTTGAAATGCTTGCAGATTCATTCATTAAGGCCCATGCCGGGGCCAGGAAGGTCCAAGCCAGGAAGGCAGACCTATTAAGGATCGCACAAGGTGAGTCTGATTTGCTGCGGGAATTCGTGATCAGATTCCAGAAAGTGAGGATGCTACTACCAGTCGTTCTCGGACAAGTGGGCAGCGGAGGCATTCATAAAGGGTTTGAACCCGGGGAGCTACAACGCCTCCCGAAAGCTGAAGGAAAGCCTGCTCGAGTTCCAAGCGACCATATGGGTGGATGTTCATAACCGCTATAAGTCGAAGATAAGGATAGAAGATGAGCAGCTCGGGTTCCCGACATCAATCAAGGGCGGGACCGAGACAAGAACCAGGATAAGTTGAAAGGTGATTTTAATATATATTGGCTATCTTCTAAAGGCCGTTTCTTTCCTTACGAGAGAGCCGAGGAAAGCGGCAACAAAGGGTTCCGGTCCTCGGATAGGTTCGCTCCCGATAGAAGAACTGACCGTGACCGGAACAATAGATTGTTATAAGAAAAAAAGGTACTGGTGACCAGGAATTCTACATATTTCAGGTTGTCAGATTACAATTTCAATATCAGCGTAGTGGAGTTGGTATCGGCGATGCGGAATATCAAAGAAGCACGATTCCCGATGTCAACCAGATCTAATCCCTGCCAGAGGAATCCTAACTTATTGTGCGAATATCATGGGACTCACGGCCACAGAACTGGGGACTGCTGACATATACGCGAGGAGGTGGCAACGTTACTAAAAAATGGCCATCTTATGGAGTTCTTAAGCGACCGAGCCAAGAACAATTACGGTTGCAACCGGGACAACATAGAACCCTCGAAGATAGGAGAAGACCCTCCTCGGTTGACTATCAACATGATTTTCAGAGGAAATTAAATCAATGGTGTTACCTTGTTGGCGGCCAAGAAGACAAGGGTATCGGTGACCCACAGTTAAAGATTCCGAGAAGTCATTGAAGACGACATTACTTTCACGGAGGAGGATGCCGACGGACTTCTTCTACCGCATAACGATGCCCTGGTAATCTCTCTTAATATTTTAGATTTCAAGATTAAGCGTGTTTTGGTTGACCCAGGAAGCTTAGACAACATCATTCAATGGAGAGTGCTGGAACAAGCCAAATTAATCAGAAGTATCATTCCGGCAACAAAGCTCCTCGCCGGGTTCAACTTGGCAAGTATGACAACCCGAGGAGAGATTCTGCTGCCCGCTAGCGCCGAAGGGGTAACAAAGACCGCCTTATTTGAAGTTAAAGTGCAGTAAATTAGAGTAAAATGAGCGACTAAAATATGTAATTATAGCCTACCATCAACACCCCACACTTAAACCATTGCTCGTCCTCGAGCAATCAAACTATACTTTATATAGACACGACCTTTTTAAACAACTCTCATAACTCATCACACTAAGAATAATTAAAATAGATTAAGCACAATACCGTAACATCCTAGCCTCAAGATTAGACTCAAAAGAATTATAACCCGCATTATTTATAACCCGCTCACTTACTCTAACACAGAGGTCAACGACATTACCTTTCCTTCATGAATCAAGTGCCCTCACACAACAATAGAGAGTAGTTCCAAAAATAATAAAGTTTAAGAACAATTAGGAACTCAAGATAGAAAGAATTCACTTACTCATAAGTAATATTCATGTGCTACACAAGACATACCATAAGCTTCCTAGTAATATATTACTCTACTAATTGAGCTCATTCAGTCAAGGATCAAGTTAGGACTTTATTTAGTTGTAATGTAGGTATCGGGACGGGTAGGATACATTTGGATATATTGACTATACCTCCCTAAGCACTTTAATACCTGCGTTTCATTGTTCAAAATCCACACTTATGTCAAACCATAACTCCATCTTCACATCAATATACATTAACTCCCAACTTCTTTAAGCACAATTACATCAAGAGTTACCACTATCATGGAATATTTTACACAATCATACAATTAACTTTTTTTTTCTTTTTCTTTTTCAATTCAAGTGGCTCTTACTTTTTCAATACAATGCACCTTTCTCCTTATTTAATTAGTTCCACTCAAAAGCCAAACCAATACCCCACACTGTAACTTTTACAAAGTTCATAATAAATTCAAGTTCTCGCGAGAAGTAAAAAGGTTCGAATAGATGGTCAATTCAAACAAATGGGTAAGACTTGTAATGTGATTGCCAAAGAAACATGATTCCAGACTCAAAAGGGGTTAACTAAAATACATATCAATTAGGTGGGTACAACATATAACTGGCTCAACAAAGAAATGCCTATATCACTTCTAAGACTGAATAAAACTACTATTTCGTTTTGCAAACACATGGGGGCAAGTTCTAGACATCAAATACAATGCACAGAATACACGAAGCCTCACACACACATGACACATAACTCACTCAGGATCAGACTCATCGAAACACTCTAGTCAAAGCAGTTTAGCAAAGTTAAGATCATATAATTTAAGGTACTTATACAATAGTAAAAGATTGAGCATAATCGTCACAACTAAAGCACTTACTATTCTCAAGGCATAATAAAGTCAAGAGATATTGCTTTCATTTAAAATCACAGCACAAGATCTCCTACTCCTAAAAAAATAAAACTAACTACATCTGGTTCAAACAAACCCTTGGAAAAGAACCGCGGCACAAAAAAAACCAAGGAAAAATTATTATACTACCTAAAGAAAATAATATTTTTTTCTTTGAACTTAAAAATTTCAATCAAAAGAAACGAAAACACACACAAGAAACGAAAATAAATAGTTATTTACATCCCCAACCCATACTTTAAATTGTGGCATGTCTCCATGACACACAAATAAAAAGTAAGAGGTAAAAAAAACTCCCCTAGACTTTTTCCATTTTCAAGAACTTGTGAACTCCACCCCTAATTCTGAATGCATTTTTCGCTTTCGCTCCTCGGGATTCTTTATGGAGCTCATCAGGCCAAAGTTCTTTAAGAATATTTGCAAGACCCGCTCTTTTCTTTCTTTATTGGCCTTATTTTGAGCAGTGGATGTTCTTGCAGGATCATACTCAGATTGTTTCTACATTCATTTACAAGATCAATCCATGCATATTCCTGTAAATCCCCAAAAAATAAATTCACATGATCAAGGTTAGAATAAGAAATTGAAGAAGAAAGGTCATGTGAGTACTCCTCTGGTATGTCCAAGACCATTTGTTCCTCATTTTCTTCTACTAAAAATTACAATTGTGGGTAGGTGGATGGGGGTTTGAACTCTTCTTGTATTACTTCATGATCAACCAAAGCCTCATTTTAATCATTTCAGTTGAAACAGAGTCATCTTGCAAAGTGAAAAACTCTCTTTGTAGATGTTCATCATCTCGGGTAGGCTCATTCTCACCGAGTATCTCCTCCATATATTCACCATCACAATGCAATGAGCTTTCTGAAAGTGTACTTATTATTTGACTCACTTGCATTGTTAGGTTGTTAATGATTTCATCATCTCGTGTAAATCTCTATTCCACATTATTTATGAACTTATACATAAGCTCTTCTATACTACCATTCTCCCCTTTGAGGTGGTTGTCTCACTTCGCTTTCATTCTAGTCATAATAAGGGTATTCATCCCAACCAAATTCAGAATTGTGCCATATGAATCCTCATACCTGTACGGACTAGAAACAGAGTGAGAGTTTTCAAAATATGAACCATAGGAAGAATACCCACCTGCTTGACAATTAACCCATAGGTGATTTCCACCGCATTTAAAACACATAGCAGACCGCTGATAGTGTTCAACTGCTAATTCTTCAACCGTTTTCTTAAGCTGGTTGTACTCCATCTTTACAACATTTAGAGTTCAGTATCAAGAATATGCTCTTCAAGGTTTCTTCAACAAAAGAAATCTTGAAGAGAAGTTAACATAACAAAACTAAAAAAAAATAAAATTAAAAGCTAATTCCTGAATTAGCACTACAAACTATTTCAAACACTATTGATTGCCAATCCCTGACAACGACGCCAATTTGACGAGCGTAAAATACATACTTAAATTATGCTCGCTAGTCAAAGATAGTATAGTATAATTATCATATCCACAGAGATTAGATTTAAATAGTATTATCGTAGTTTGTATCTAGATTGCTATCCAGGAGGATCAACAGTTGAGATTTATATAATTAATAATCTAAAATCTACAGCTATTGACTAATGACAATCGCAACAAAAGTAAGTAAGGAAGTTATCAATGGGAGAAAATATGATTTTGACGGAATAAGTGCAAGATAATTGTCTGAGATTTAACTCTAGATAATTCACTTCTAATGTTCAAGTGAGTCTCTCGAATTTACTTAATTATTAGTACAAATATTTAGTAGAAACTCCTCTCTCGATTAAGTTTCAACCTCACAATATGAACCAATTTAAGCTCTGTGAAGATATGCAAGAATGCGTATTGGATCGGTCTTTAGAAAAATCTCTTTCGATTATTCTCCTAACTATATTTAATCAATGATTCAACTAGCCTCTTTTGATTACTTAGAAGAATTTATGAACTCAACCAATAATATAGTACAAAGATATCACAAGTTATGCCTCTTTCGATTACAAGAACAAATATAGATGCAATAATTAAATCTTTCAAAAACGATTCAAATACATAAAAATAGAGTTATAATCCACAAACAATCATAAATACACCAAATCCATCAAAACCCAAAAGGATCTACTCCATAGACATGGAGAAGTTCTTCACAAATGAAACTAAAGTATAGAAAAACAAAAATTTAATCCAAACCCGAATCTTGAGTGAAGAAGGAATGATGAAATCCTTGTGCTTGTGTTCTTCCAACTCCTCCTTAGCCTCCTTGGCCTCCTTAGGTCGAAATTGTGTCAAACGTCCCAAAAATGGTGTTTTCCCGTGCATTTAAGTCATCCCCCAATAAACTCCGGACGAAAATACCCCATTTTTAGCGGAAATGGGATGATATTCTAACAAATTTATACTACCGCACCGTATGCTGCACCGCACCATGCGACGCGGTAATGAAAATTTCCAGTACGATTTGCAATTTGAGTTATGGGCAGAATTTGCACTAGTGCGTCGCACAGTGCGTTGCATAGTGCGTCGCATTAGTGCAAATTTCTCAGAGTACAGATTTTGCTTCAATTTCGACATCCAAACTTAGTCCTCGACCTCCGAACACGATCCCGGCTTAATCCCTTGGGCTTTTACTCAAACTTCAAAGCTCTAAATCTCTAGAATTAACTCCATAACATCTATATCGCTCGGAATCACTCCTACAAGGTATAAAACACATAATAAGTATAAAACACTAGCGATTAAAGCTCAAACTCAGTTAAAGTGCAGTAAATTAGAGTGAAATAAGCGACTAAAATACATAATTATAGCGTACTATCAGACGACGACATGGGCTACAACATAATCATCAGAAGGTTATGGTTACATAAGATGAATGTTGTACATATCACGAACTGCTGAAATTCCCCACCCTAGAGGGAATCAAACAAATAAGAGGAGATCTACCAGCAATAAGAGAAATGAACACGGTGTCGATTTCCAACAGTAAAGGGAAGGAGCCTAGCAAATAGCAATTACAGAAATCGATGCCTGCTCCTGTGTCAAGTGAAGATGATAAGGGCGAGGAGTCATCGGAATTCCACTAGGTACCAATATACTTTCAGGTACCGGAAGCGACAGACACAACCAAATCCACCAGAAGAACTCGAGCATGTGGCTTTGTTCGAAGAATCCTTGGAGAGAAAGTTTCACTTGGGAACATGACTCAATCCTGAACTTAGACAAGGATTTATTAATTTCCTTAAAGATAACATTGATTGTTTTGCATGATCTCACTCGGATATGAAAGGTATCCCACTTGAGGTGGCAGTGCACAAGCTAAGCCTGGACCCAAGCTTCCCTTCGGAAAGGCAAAAGAAACGCCTAATAGCGGAGGTCAGAATCAAGTTTGTTAAGGAATAGGTAACTCGATTACTTGGCATTGGTTCAATCCGGGAGGTAAAGTATCTCGAATGGTTAGCTAACGTGATTGTGGTTCCGAAAAAGAATAAGACATTTCGAATGTGCATTGGTTATAAAGACTTGAATAAGGTGATGGTAGGCTAGAAATATGAGTTTTTGATTACTTTTCACCTATTATTTACTACACTTTAATTGTGTTTTAGCTAAAATATGAATAATTTATACTTATTATCTATTTTTTTATTGTGTAGGTTGTGATTTCGGGCGAAGACTTGTTTTGGAGCTAAATTGAATAAAAAAGAGAACTTTAAAGTCTGAGTAGAAAGTTGAGAATTAAAGTCGGTATCGAATTCGGGGGTCGAATACTGAGTATGCATAAAATTAATAAGAAAAAATCGTCAAGGGAATAAAACCAGGATGCCACGTCATAATTGGCATGCAAATGTTTGGAAGAAACAATGAATTAAACATTCATATTCATAATTGGCAATTTGGCATGTCCGCCTACATGGGGACAAGGTTTATGCCTATTTGTTCATCAAGTGATGTAATTGAAATCTTTCAGAGGAATTCCATTAGCACGTCTCCCAGTGGGGGGCGCCTGTTCAATTTTTCGCGCAGTTTATCCAATTTCGACTCATAAAGGATATTTTAGTCTAGGTCCGTCCATATTCGGTGTAAATACACTATAAACATAATTTCTGAGGAGATTTCGACCTAGGAGAATTTTAGAGAGGTACTACGGCTACACAAGATTTCATCAATTCTCTTGCCAACAATCAGTGCAACACGAGAGTTTGTATTGTAAAGTTGTTTTTGATGTTTTCTTATTCTTCAACTCTATTTGTAATGACTTTCTCTATATTTATGGAGTAATTTCCCTTAGCGTGTTGACAGATATGGTGTATTAATAACTTGATTAGGGATTCGATTCTTGACAATTATTTGAATTATTTGATGGAGTTTTGATTCATATTGTGTAGTTATTTATTATTTTGCTTAATCGAAAAAGGAGCTTGATATTGAATTTCTTTACATTTTATGCTCTAGTTTAAATTTGTGATTTAAATAGGTAATCGAAAAAGCCTCTTGAATTATTAATCGAACTAGAAAATAGGAAAATATTCGTGAGAAGTTACCCTTTAGACCATAACCATCATTTTATTCTTCGCAATTGTTCACCGCGCTTCAGTTGGATTAATTATTGAAATTAACGTTTAATTGAAAGAGGAACATTAACTTCAAGTGTAATCTAATTATCTGTTGAATTCGTGAGAATCAAAGTATTATAGAGTGAACTAACTCAAGAATTGGATCCCGAGTCAATTATCTTGCACATGTCTAGCCAATTACCCTTATTTCTCTCATTGATATTTCTTTGTTGCTCATATGCTTTCGTCTGTGATCAATTGTTAATTGCTTAATTTTTAAAAGTTAATCATAGGTTATAATCATTCAATCAAGTGTTAATTTTCTTGGATAGTAATTAACTAAAGATTATTCGAACGCTGTTTAAATTCAATCCTTGTGGAGACGATAATTTAACTATACTATCTTTAACTAGCGAGCAATAATTTTGGGTTGTATTTTTTGCTCGTCAAATTTTGGCACCGTTGTCGGATATTGTTCAAAATAATTTTTGGTGCTAATTCGGGAATTAGATTTTCTTTCCTTATTATTATTATTATTATTATCATTATGATTATTATTATTATTATTATTATTATTATTATTATTATTATTATTATTATTATTATTATTATTATTATTAATTTTTTTATTAGTTAACTTCTCTTTAAGATTGTTTTTGTAGCATCTGACAAGTTCCAGGGGTGAAAACTTTAAGAAAATATTCTTGATATTGAACTCTAATTGATGTGAAGATAGAACATAACCAGCCTAAGAAAACGGTTGCAGTGTTAGCAGCTGAAAATTATCACAAGTCTGTTATTTATTTTAAATATAGTGAAAATCATCTATGGGTTGATTTTCAAGCAAGTAAGTATTTTTTTTATGGTTCGTCTTTTGAATAGTCTCACTCTATTTCTAGTCCGTACAGGTATGAGGTCTCATATAAGCACAATCTTAACTCTAGTTGGGATGAATACCCTTATTATGACTAGAATGAAAGTGAAGTGAGACAACCACCTCAAGAGGAGAATGGTAGATTAGAAGATCTTATGTATAAGTTCACGAATAGTGTTGAAGAAAGATTTATACAAAATCAAGAAGGACTTATACAAAATGCTGAAGTCATTAAGTACCTAACAATGCAAGTGAGTCAAATAGTAAGTATACTTTCAAAAAGCTCATTGCATTGTAATGGTGAATATATAGAGGAGATACCCTGTGAGAATGATCCTACCCAAGAGAACTGGCCACTCTGCAAGAGGACTCTGATTTAATTGAAATGATTGAAGATGAGGCTTTGGTTGATTGTGAAGCAATAAAAGAAGAGTTCAAACCCTCATTTGCCTTTCCACATTTACGATCTTTAGTAGAAGAGAATGGGTAACAAATGGTCTTGGACATACCACAGGAATATTCACACGACCTTTCTTCTTTATTTTTTTTATTCTAACCCTGATCATGAGAATTTTATTTTTGGAGATTTACAGGAAGATACATGGATTGATCCGTTGAAAGAATGCAGAAATAAGTTGACGATGATCCTATAAGAACAATTCACCGCTCAAAAAGAGGCCAAACAAGAAAGAAATAAGCAGGTCTTGCAAATATCCTCAGAAGTCTTGGGCTTAATGAGCTCTATAAATAATCTCAAGGAGTAAAAATAAGGAATGAATTCAGAATTAGGGGTGGAATTTATAAGTTCTCGGAAACAAAAATAATTCAGGTACTTCTTGCTTTTTACTTGTGTTTCATGGGAATATGCCACATTTTAAAGTGTATATATATTTGTGTGTGTTTTCGTCATTGTTTTGTTTGAAATTTTGTTTTGACTTTTTCCGACGATGGATTTTCTCGATTGTCTTCTTGAGGGATCAAAGTCAAAAAAATATATATTTTGTTTTTCTTAGGTAGTATAACAATCGCCTTTTGGTTTACTTTGTGCCGTAGTTCTTTTTCAAGGTTTTGTTTGAACTGGGTATATTTAATTTATCTTTTGTTAGGAAATTTGAAGTGTTGTGTTAGGGTATTAAATAGAGGTGACTTTTCTTGACGTTGTTATGCCTTGAGTGTAGTGAGTGCCTTAGTTGTGATGCCTAGGCTCAGTTCTTGACTCATGTATAAGTGCCTATTTTGATATTTCTTAAATGCTTTGACTAGAGAGTCGGGATAGATACGGTCTTAAGTGAGTTATGTGCCGACGTGTGTGTGAAATTTTATTGTTATGCATGTCAATTGATGTCTAAAACTTTCCTCGTGTGTTTGCAAAGCAAAATAGTGGTCTTGTTCAGTCTAGGAAGTAATATAGACTTTTACCCACCTAATTGTTGTGTATCGTAGTTAGCCCCTTTGAGCCTGTAATCCTATTTTTTTGCCAACCATACTACAAGCCTGACCCGTTTTGTTGAATTAACCATTTATTTGAACCTTTTTTTTAATCTCTCAAGAGCACTTGAAATATTTATGAGCTTGTTAAAAGCTAAGTGGAGGTACGGTTGGGTTTTTGAGTGAAACTATAGAAAAGAAAAAAGGTGCACTGTTTCAAAAAGTTATGAAAGACACTTGTAGGGAATTAAAAAAAAAAAGAAAACAAGAGAAAAGAAATTCAGAACTTAGGGGGAAAAAAAGTGCTTGAAAGAAGAAAAAAAATTATTTGAACTTTGAAAAGAAAATATTTAATTTCTTGCTAGTGGTAGTTCTCATCCTATTTGTGCTTAAAGATGTTGAGAGGTTGATGCTATTATGTGTGAAAGTTGGGGTTTGATTCACTATAAGTGTGGGGTTTAGAATGTGAATTTGTATGTATTAAAGTGATTAGGGAGGTGTAGTCACTATTATCTATATGTATCCTACCCGTCCCGCAGCCTACATTACAACCAAAATAAAGTCCTACTTGATACTTGACTGAATGAGCTCAAATTAGTAGAGTACTACACTACAGACAAGCCTATGGTACGTTTTCTATGGCGCATGCATTTTATTTCTAAGAGTGAGTTAAATCTTTATATCTTGAGTTCCTAATTGTTTATAAACTTTATTGTGTGGAACTACTCTCTATTATTTGTGTGTGGGCATATGACTTGTGAAGGAAATATAATGTCTTTGGTCTCTGTGTTAAAGTAAGTGAGCAGATTTTTGAAAAATATGCGGTGCTTGTGAGTTAAGTCTTGAGGCTAGGGTGTTACAGTATGGTGTTTAGTCTGCTTTAAATATTCTTGGCATGATGTGTTAGGGAAGTTGTTTGATGCGAAGGTCGTCTCTATTTAAAGTGTAGTTTGATTGCTCGAGGATGACCAATGGTCTAAGTGTGAGGTATTGATGGTAGGCTAGAAATAAGGGTCTTTTTTGTCTACTTTGCACTTATTATTTGCTACACTTTAATTGTGTTTTAGTTAAAATATGAATAATTTAAACTCATTATGTGTTTTTTTGTTGTGTAGGTTGTGATTTCGGGCTAAGATGAGTTTGGAGCTAAATTGAATAAAAAAGAAAACTTTGAAGTCTGAGTAAAAGTTTAAGAATTAAAACCGTGATCAAGTTCGGGGTCGAGGATCAAGTATGCATAAAAACAATAAGAAAAAATTATTAAGGGAATAAAACCAAGATGCCACGTCATAATTGGCATGCACATGTTTGGAAGAAACAAAGAATTACACATTCATATTCATCATTGGCAATTTGGCATGTCTGCCTACACGGGGGACAAGTTTTATGCCTATTTGTTCATCATGTAATGTAATTGAAATCTTTTAGAGGAATTCCATTAGTGCGACGCACAGTGAGGCGCACCAGTGCACTTGTTCGCGCAGTTAATTCTGTATCGGTTCAGAGAGGGCATTTTAGTCTAGGTCCGTCCATATTCGGTATATATATATATATACACTATAAACATAATTTCTGAGAAAGATTTGACTTAGGAGAGTTTTAAAGAGCTACCACAACTTGAAGACACAAGATTTCATCAATTCTCTTGCCAACAATCAGTGCAAGACGAGAATTTATATTGTAAAGTTATCTTTGATGTTTTCTTATTCTTCAACTCTATTTGTGATAACTTTCTCTATATCTATGGAGTAATTTTTCTTAGGGTATTTACATATATGGTGTATTGTAACTTGATTAGGGATTCGATTCTTGACAATTGATTGAATTAATTAATGGAGTTTTGATTCGTATTGTGTAGTTATTTATTATTTTGCTTAATCGAAAAAGGAGCTTGATATTGAATTTTTTTACATCTTATGCTCTAGTTTAAATTCGTGATTCAAATAGGTAATCGAAAAGGCCTCTTGAATTATTGATCGAACTAAAAAATAGGGAAATATTCGTGAGAAGTTACCCTTTAGACCATAACCATCATTTTATTCTTTGCAATTGTTCACCGTGCTTCAATTGGATTAATTATTGAAATTAATGTTTAATTGAAAGAGGAACATTAACTTTAAGTGTAATCTAATTATATGTTGAATTCGTGAGAATCAAAGTATTATAGAGTGAACTAACTCAAGAATTGGATCTCGAGTCAATTATCTTGCACATGTCTAGCCAATTACCCTTATTTCTCTCATTGATATTTCTTTGTTGCTCATCTGCTTTCGTCTGTGATTAATTGTTAATTACTTAATTTTTAAAAGTTAATCATAGGTTATAATCATTCAATCAAGTGTTAATTTTTCTGGATAGTAATTAACTAAAGATTATTCGAACACTGTTTAAATTCAATCCCCGTAAAAACGATAATTTAACTATACTATCTTTGACTAGCGAACAATAATATTGTGTTGTGTTTTTTGCTCGTCATAAGGTGTGCCCTAAAGACTAATTTTATTGCCAAACATTGATCAAATGATTGATACAACGGTCAGGCACAAGTTAATGAGTTTCCTCGATGCCTATTCCAGGTACAATCAAATCAAGATGAACCCAGAGGATCAGGAAAAAACTTCGTTCATAACAAACTTTGGAATATATTGTTATAATGTGATTCCATTCGGGCTTAAAAATGTCGGAGGCACTTATCAGAGGCTCGTGAGCAAGATGTTCGAAAAATATATAGGTGAAACAATAAAAGTATACATAGATGACATGTTGGTCAAGTCTTTGAATGCAGGAGATCATTTAAATGAACCTCCAAAAGACCTTCAATATCTTGAGGCAGCATAACATGAAGCTCAACCCAGAAAAATATGCGTTCGAGGTTAGCTCCGGTAAGTTCTTGGGTTTCTTGGTCTCACAGAGAAGGATTGAGGTAAATACTGATAAAATCAAAGCCATCGAAGACATCCCGAACTAGCTAATGAGCGTGAAAAAGGTACATAGGCTAACTGAAAGATTGACCGCTTTAAGCAGGTTCATTTCTCGATCATCATAAAAGTGTCATCACTTCTTCTCACTCTTGAAGAAGAAGGACAATTTTGAATGGACACCGGAATGTCAACCGGGCTTGAAGGACCTGAAACATTATCTATCAAGCTACCCGCACTATAAAAATCCGGGGAAAGTGAACAATTGCTAATATATCTCGCCGTTTTGGAAGTAGCGGTAAGTGCTATTCCAGTCCGGGAGGACAAAGGTACGCAATTTCTTGTCTGTTATGTTAGTAAAATTTTGTCAGGAGTGGAGATTCGTTATCCACACCTCGAAAAGATGGCTTTAGCTCTCGTAGTCGCCTCCCAAAATCTTAGGCCTTATTTTCAGTGTCACCCGATAGCCGTTGTGACAATATTTTCCTTGAGGAATGTCCTTCATAAGCCTGAGTTGTTAGGACGGTTGTCTAAATGGGCAGTTGAAATTAGTGAGTTATATATTGAATATAAGCCTAGGACTGCGATCAAATCACAAGTTTTGGCCGACTTTATGGTCGATTTCAGTTCCGGGTTATTACCCTTGGCTTCTAAAGAAGCGGTGCAGGTGTTAGAAACGAAATAAGGAGTTTGGACCTTGTTCACAGATAGAGCTTCCAATGTGAAAGGGTTCGGGCTCGGGGTGGTTTCAATCACTCGGGGGAAACCCTGAGGCAGGCCATTAAAATTGTTCTGTTAACTAACGATGAAGCCGAGCATGAGGCTTCGGTTGTAGGACTCGAATTGGCCCGGAGACTTAGCTCTGAGGTCATAGAAATCAAATGTGATTTCAAGCTGGTAGTAAACCAGGTGTACATGATTTTCGACACAGAGGAGGAATGCATGCAGCAGTATGTGAATAAAGTCCAGGCATTGCTTGTACGATTCAGGGAATGGTCAATCATACACATTCCGAGAGAAGAGAATATGAAAGCAGATGCATTGGCTAATTTGAGATCGTCTACGGAGATAAAAGGATCCAACTCCGGTATTGCCGTTCAACTTCTGCATTCGGTACTAGATATGGACGACTATTGTGAAGTAAATACAACTAATCTAGTATGGGACTTTAGGAATTAGTTCATCGAGTATCTTCGGCATGGAAAATTTCCTGAAGACCCGAAGGCGTCACGGGCACTACGGACCAAAGCGGCTCGCTACTGCCTCGTGGGTGGATAATTATATAGGATATCGTACCAAGTCCTGTGTGCCCAATGTTTAGCAGCCTCAGAGGCGGATTACGTGATGAGAGAAGTTCATGAAGGAATTTGCAGAGACCATTTCGGTGCAGATTTGTTGGTGCTAAAGCTGGTTAGGGCAGGATACTACTGGCCCCGGATGGAGCAAAGCGCAAAGGCGTTCGTTCAGAAATGCGTCAAGTGTCAGCGCCATGCACAGTTGGTGCACCAACCGGCAGAACTCTTGCATTCGGTATTCTCCCCATGGCCATTCATGAAATGTGGGATGTATATAGTTGATCCGCTGCCACCGAGTCCTGGAAAGGTAAGATTCCTTTTAATTTTAACCAATTACTTTACTAAATGAGTTGAAGCAGGTCCTTACCAAAATATCGATGAGCACGAAGTGATTGATTTCCTGTGGGAACACATAATCTACCAATTTGGAATATCGAAAGAAATTTCTTGCAACACAGAGCATAGTTCATAGGCTCCAAAATCACCAAATTTATTGAAGACGTGAAAATCAAAAGGATTACATCCTCACCATACCATCCAAGCGCTAATGGATAAGCGGAGTTGACCAATAAAGTGATTATCCAAAACCTCAAAAAGAGGTTAGAAACGGCTAAAGGCAAGTGGCCCGAAGAGTTATCGGGTGTGCTATGGGCGTACCAGATGAATGCGAAATCAAGCATGGGAGAGCCACCTTTCTCTCTCATATAAGGCGCGGAAGCTATGACCCCGGTGGAAGTAGGAGAACCAACCTTACGGTTCTCCCGAACAAATAAAGAAGAAAATAATGAGGCATTGCTGGTGAAGCTGGAATTGCTCGATGAATGCAGGGATTTGGCACACGTGAGGATGGTGGCTTAGAAGCAAATAATGGAAAGATACTATAATCGGATGTCCAATCTTCGTTACTTTACAGTAGGAGACTTGGTTTTGAGGAAAGTGACTTAGAACACTTGAGAAATCAACACTAGGAAGATGGGTCCAATGTGGGAACGCCCCTACCAGGTTTCAGCTATCACCAGTAAAGGATCATACGAGATGGAAAATCAAGATGGAGTCAAATTACCAACAATTGGAATGTGACTCAAATAAAAAGGTATTACTATTGATCGATCCTACCTATATTGAAAGTATGTGCTACACTCTTTTCCCTTCTGTAAGCACGTAATTTTTGACCCACACATTAGAATTACCTTTAATAGTCCTAGTATTTTTTAGAATATTTATTTGAGTTTATTTCTATAGGATTTCACTTTATTATTAATTTTAATTCTATTTTTTAAAGCACAAAAATTGAAAAAATACAAAAATAGTTTTATTTTCTCTATTTAATTTAGGTATTAGGTATTTTTAGAAAGATATTGTTTTTATTATTATTTGAAAATACCAAAAAATAGTTTTGTATTAATTAGTATATTTTGATAGTATTAGTATTTTTATTTTTATTTTTTTCTCAATGAGTAAGAATTGAATTTGGGCCAATTGGGAGCTCATTTTCGTATTTTGGTGGCCCAGCAAGACAAAGGCCTATTCTTCCCAATCCCTTTTACCCCAAACCCTTTTCTCACCCATCAAACCCCTCCCTTAATCATAGCCATTGATCTACTTTCATCCAAAGGCCAATACTCACTCCCCACTACCATTAAAAAATCAAATTAATACCCAAAAACCCTAAGCTAATTCCCCACTTCAGACACAAAAGACTCAAACAGCCGCAACCTGCACAAAAACAAAAAGAAGGCAAAGAGTGAAAGAAAAAGGAACGGATAAAGTGAAATAGAACAGAGGAGACTAAAAGAATTCGGGAATTAGAATAGCAGAAAATGGAGGTCACGAAACAGTAGCAATTCTCTAGGCTCAAAGCACGAGAATTGAGATAGCCAGTACTATAATACACTACCAATTGAAGACTTTTCAGATTCTTTCTCTTTTCCAAGTTGATTGATAAAGCTTCTCTGAGCTGATTCTTTCTTAAAGTTTCGGTCAGCTCTTTGAGTTTCGATTTTCTCCGGGTCGAGTAGAGTTCGAGTTCGTCCGCGAGATTTGAGTGTTTTCCGGCGAGGTTCGGTCAGTCTTTCGCCTGTCGAGGTCCGATCGTGGTCCTGTGCATTGTCAAGTTTTAAAACAGTCAGCGTATCTATTTAGAGGTCTATTTCCTTTCTCTTAAGCTCTAAATCTTTATTTTATATATGATTTTGTGTTAGATCATGATTGAGTTTGAATTAAATGTGATAATGTTGATTACTCTGTGTGTTGTGTATTGACTTGTTCTTGTTTAAAATCACTGCATCTTTAGACTTTTAAAATCATGAATCTTCTCTCAATTTGGTTACTCTTCGTTTCATAGGATTTGGCTTTATTTAGAGCTTAATTAGTTTGGAAAATTAGAGCTTGAGAACCGATTGCTGTAAATCGCTTTACAGAATCACAAACATCGTAGCTTGCTTTAGGCGCGATTAATAAATCATCGTGACTATGGGTACGATTTTTGTGGCATAGTCATGATACGTAACCCCAATTCGAGTGTGTGTTTCACGTGACTCGACCACAACTTCAAATAATAATAAAAATAAATATGTCATAAATCGTGGGTACATTTCTGGTGGCGCGGTGCAACGTGTACCAAAATAGCAAGTGCGCGACATCGTGACTTGTTCAAACAAATATTATAAATATTAAAAGCGGTTTAGAAGATAAAAATGCACACTAGGTTTTAAAACATGTATTAAATCAGATAATTAGGCCAATTATTAATAGTTGAGTGACCGTGCTAAAACCACGGAACTCGGGAGTGCCTCACACCTTCTCCCGGGTTAACATAATTCCTTACCCGGTCTTCTGTGTTCGCAGACCATAAATAGAGACAAATTTCCTCGATTTGGGATTTAAAATACACCGGTGACTTGGGACACCATAACTTATTCCAAGTGGCGACTCTGAATTTAATAAATAATCTCATTTCGATTAATGTCACTTTAATTGAAAAAACTCCCTTATCCCATATCCTTTCGGGAAAAAGGAGGTGTGACAGCTCTGGCGACTCTGCTGGGGACAAGAACCCAGAATCTCTGGTTCAGGGTTTAGAATTCGAGCTTAGATAACTGTTATGCTTGGCTTTCATGATTGTCTGATATTACTTGTTTGGGCCTAATGTGCTAATTGCCTCTCTTTACCGCTTTGATATTATTGTGAACTGTATATAAACTGTTACGAAAAGCTTTCTTCTCTCTGAGTCTTCTAAATTTTCTGGGAAGCATGCGCTTCGCGTGGCTTCTTTTCTGTTAGAGTCATATCCTAATTTTAGAATGAGGTTCGGACAAGTTGCAAAGCCGGTGAAACTTCTGTATTCCCGGTACGCTGCCCCCCCTCCCCTCGGCTCGGGTAAGCCAGGTCTAGAACAATACATCCAGGATTTAAACTTAGAATAACACAGCCTCATGCCGGATGCCTATTAGGTACGTTTGCTTGCATCACGTGTATTTGACTTAGGGGACTCAACACAGGGGTTGGGTCCGTTTAGGATAGGTGTACCCAAAATTAAAGGACCATCCTGATGCATTCTTTACGTGCTACTTGTGCATTAATTTGCTTGGCTTGTATGTTGACCGGCTTCTTGAGTTAGAAAAAAAAAATCAAAAAAAATGAAGAGAAAAATCAAAGAGTGAGGTAGGATAGAAAAACGCATGGTTTTGACAATCCCGGTATTCAAAAATAAAATCTCGTTACTCTGTCAAAATTTCATGAATAAAGAGAAAATCATTTCGAAACAAATCATATTTTTCTATGCATCAAAATGGCAGAACTACGCGGGTCTGATTCTCACCGGATGTGAGATACGTAGGCAAACCGCATCGGTTTCGGCCTACAATTTTCAAAAAAAATTCAAAAATATTTTTCTTTACTTCCTTCTTTAGAAAGTCTTTCTTTTAGACCCCAATTTTTAAAAAAAATACAAAAATATTTTCTTTTTAATTTCTTCTGAAATTCCAAAAATATTTTCATTCTTCTTTCGAAAATTGAAAAGAAAATTCAAGATTCAAAAATATTTTATTTTTTTTTTCTTTAGAAGTATTTCTTTCATAAATTCAAAATAAAAGTCCATAAATCCAAAAATATTTTCTTTCTTATTTAGAAGTTTTTCTTTCGAAATTTCGGAAAAAAAAAATCGAAATTCAAAAAAAAAATATTTTCTTTCTTCTTTGGAAGTCTTTCTTTTTTTATAATAAAAAATAACAAATCAAAATCCAAAAATATTTTCTTTCTTCTTTATAAGTCTTTCTTTAGGAAATTAGAAACAAAAAAGCGAGTTAGATTATTTTCTTTATTCTTGATCTTCCCGAACTACACAAGATCTGATTCATGTTCCCACATGATACGTAGGCAACCCACATCAGGTTCGATCGAATGAAAAAAAAAAAAAAAAGAGAGAAAGGAAAGAAACAAAAAAAAAGAAAAAAAAAGAAAAAGGAAAGAAACAAAAAAAAAGAGAAAAGAGAGAAAAGGAAAAAAGAAAGAGAGTGTTTATTATAACATGCTTGTTGTTTTGAAATAAAACCTGGTTTAAGGTGGTCGGTTTGTTGGTTTGCAATAGCGAGTCACAAAAACAATCCAAGATCCTTCGGAAATAAAAGCTTCTTCTCAACCAATGGAACAAGCACCATTATTGTTGATCCAAGGTCACGAAAAGGCAAATAGGCAAGTTGGCGGTGAAAAATAAAAAAAATGGAGACAAATATGGGGTTGACTTTACTAGATTTGAGCAATAGGACATGGCCTGCTTGGAATGATTTGATGATGGGGAGACATGAGAATTCTTCCAAGTCCTTTGAAAAAAAAAGTTACTGTAAAATTTTTCATGCCGTCAGTACTAAAATCTGATAGTCAATATTGGGAATGTTTTGATCAAAAAGTTAAAATTTGAGTACTGATTCAAAAGGAATAAAAGGGTTGAATGCCGCAGTAGTGCTGATGCGCAAATTTGTGGCTAAGATGTCGCTTAGTAACTGGAAAGTCACTCCTCCTTTAGTCATGGTAGCTTATTTTGTCATCTTTTCTTCTTCTTTTTGTGTTACCAGACCCTGCTATCCTTTATTCAATAAAAAACAGTCAGTCATTTTGTGTCCATTTTGTGCGTAATTCTTTTCATGCTAGTTCTAGTGACATGATAATGCATGCGGAATTTTTGGCCAGATCTTAGAAAACTGATTTAGTCTTGAATTGGATAAGTTAGAAAGAGACACTTTTGAAGATGAATAAAGACATGAAGCGTTTTAGAAGATAAGCATGAGCCAGTTTACATGGAACCAAAGCAGTCGTGCTCTTGGAAGTTAATGATCTCTACCTTTTGAATCATTTGAGAAAATCGGGCTTAAGGATGATCGGACGGGTCGAAGTCTGTTTAGCACCAAGAGATAAAAAGTGTTTTTCAAAAGGTGTATTCCAGACAACTTAAAATGGATCAGTTAGTGACAAAATGCATCTTCTACATCAAGATAAAATCCAAGAAAAAGTCACCGAAATTGAAAGGGTCATTTACTGCGAGAAAAGTATTGCTCATACAACTTTACACTAAAAAAGACGCAGAAAGCAACATGTCCATCAATGCTGTGATCATGAAAAGATACCATGATTGGCATTCTCAAGGCTAGGAGGCCCTTTTTCTGCTACCCAAACACTTTATACCCTTTGTTATCCCTTTTGAGCCTGTGTTATTTTCTTCGACCACCCTCTTTTGGAATCAAGTTTAGAGTTAAAAGTCCAAAAAAAAGAGAAAATGAAAAGAAAAGTCCATGTCCCAAGAGTACAAACTGGGGCGACTCTTAGAAAGTTCAAGTGAAAAAAAAAGAAGAAGAAAAGAACAGTCAAAGTCCATGCCCCCAGAAAATAAAAGCTGATGCAACTTGTTTTGAAAAAAAAAAAGAAGAAGAGAAGAACGAAGGAAAAAATGAAAAAATGGAAAAAAAAAGAAAGACAAAGAAAAAGAAAGAAAGATGAGATAAAAAACAATATTAGGTCAGATGTTTGAACTACGTTAGACCCGATTCTTTAAAAAAAAAGGATACGTAGGCAGCCTTACACGGTTCGGTCCAACCAAATAAGAATTCAAAAAAAAAGAAAAGAAAAAAAACCAAAAATCCCCAGTATTAGAAACTGGGACAAAGATTTTATTCCACTTTTGAAAGGGTCGATTCCAAGAGTTGTAAGTCTACAACCCCTCATTTTGAGTGTATTCTGAGTCTTATGCCGTCCTTTCTTTCCAACCCTATCCAAAAACCTTTCGAATAAAGACCTCCTGATATGCCTTCAAGAATGCCAAGAGAAGTATGCAATGAGCAACGATTGTCACGTAACATAAAACACCGTCAGTTGCTCATACTAGAAAGCAAAAGAAAAAGAAAAATAAAGAAGAAAAAATGAGAGAGTCTTACTAGTGAAAACCCTCACGGGCACTGTAAGACGACGGTAAGCAGAGATGAATAAATGAGAGAGACTTATTGGTAAAAATCTCTCGGGGCACCATTAGTCGATAGTGAGTCGTGAAGCTGATGCAAAAGATTGGCACGAACAAGCCCGACTTCAAAATCATAAGAATGGTAAAAGGAAAGATTGAATTAGTTTGATAGATCGGCTATTAAGTCCAAAATGCATGTCATGGTTCATTAAGGCTAGCTATTTATAAAATAAAAAAAAACTCTTCCTTATGTCCTTCTCGACATGGGCATTTCTTGTTAATATTGTTTTTTGGTATCATTGTATCCTTCACTCTGAGTCAGTCCTTGTCAAAACAAGCAAGAAAATATTTCAAAATCTGCTACTAGCTTTTCAGTTGCACAAAGTTAATTTGGCCAGCACAGTCAGGTGTCACAGTCAACATGCCTTGAGGATTCATGCAAAGGCTCCCCCCCCCCCCAAAAAAAAATACCCTTGTCAGCCTACTTGGCTAAAGCAAGCAAAGATAACCTCGAGGTTAATCAGGGGCTCGGGCTCTCTGTAGTACTGAACAAGAACTATGAAGTGTGCATATCATGCAAAAGATACTTACCAGTTGTGATTCTCTCTGACAGACAAATTGCTCAAAAAGCAGAAAGACATTCAAGACATAGAAAAGGTCACCTAAGCAAAGATCTCTAGTTGGGATAAGGCTGATTGAGCCACAAATACAAATGGTACTGGGTTTGAAACGATCAGGGTTGATGTAAAGTAAAAAGTCTCTTGAAACCGACTAAAGCTGATTGAGCAAAAGCCAAGCTGTCCAAGACTCAAGGCCACAAACCGACCACTACTTTTAAAACTGACAAAATTTTCTTTGTTTGAAACAGGAACAAAGCAGAGCAAGGAAAGTGGTTCAAAAGAAAAAAAAAAGAGAAGAGAAGAGCCGACAAAGGGAAGTTTCTCAAATCTTTGCCTTTATTTATCTTGCTAGTGTGCATAAAATTTTTCCATTGCTCTTCACATTTTTCCTCCTAGGATAAAAAGTCCTAGTCTGATGGATTTTCTCCCAATAAAAATCTTAGTCTGATAAATTTTTCTCGAACGCGGAAAGGATCCAATGAATTCGAAAGAATTGAACGAGGAGCCGTATGAGGTGAAAATCTTAAGATAGAAAACCTAGTCTGATGAGTTTTCTCCTAGGATAGAAATCTTAGTCTGATGAATCATTCTCCTAAGATTAAAAAAAAAAAAAAGACCTAGTCTGATGAATTTTCTCCTAGGATCGAAATCTTAGTCTGATGAATCTTTCTCCTAAGATAGAAAACCTAGTCTGATGAATTTTCTCCTAGGATAAACGTCTTAGTGTGATGAATCTTTCTCCTAAGATAATAAAAAAGAGACCTAGGCTGATGAATTTTCTCCTAGGATCGAAATCTTAGTCTGATGAATCTTTCTCCTAAGATTGAAGACCTAGTCTGATGAACTTTCTCCTAGGATAGAAATCTTAGTCTGATGAATCTTTCTCCTAAGATACCAAAAAAAAAGGAAAAAAAAGAAGAAAAGAGACCTAGTCTGATGAATTTTCTCCTAGGATCAAAATCTTAGTCTGATGAATCTTTCTCCTAAGATAACAAAAAAAGAGGACCTAATCTGATGAATTTTCTCTTAGGATCAAAATCTTAGTCTGATGAATCTTTCTCCTAAGATTGAAGACCTAGTCTGATGAACTTTCTCCTATGATAGAAATCTTAGTGTGATGAATCTTTCACCTAAGATACCAAAAAAAAAAAAAAGAGGCCTAGTCTGATGAATTTTCTCCTAGGATCAAAATCTTAGTCTGATTAATCTTTCTCCTAAGATAACAAAAAAAAGAGGGCCTAGTCTGATGAATTTTCTCTTAGGATCAAAATCTTAGTCTGATGAATCTTTCTCCTAAGATAGAAGACCTAGTCTAAGATAGAAGACCTAGACTGATGAATTTTCTCCTAGGATCAAAATCTTAGTCTGATGAATCTTTCTCCTAAGATACCATAAAAAAAAACCTAATCTGATGAATTTTCTCCTAGGATAATAAGTTTTAAAAAAAGGGAAGTCTGGATTAAAAAAAAAGGTCAATTTTTAGTTTTCTTAAGTTATCAATCTTTAATTTTCTTGAAATCAGGGGTTCCGCCTCGAGAATAGGGTCAGTTTTTAGTTTAGTCAAGCTTAGTTTATAGTTTTCCGCAAGTTCAATCTCAAATTTAGATGAATATAACAGAATAAAATAATTTAATTAATATGCAATAATGCTCTGCACAATTTAAAGACATAATCTTCCACATTTAACCTGTGTACACACTCATCACCTCGTCTACACGACTTTCAACACATCAACATTTTCATATCAATATCAATCCTAAGAGGAATTCTCCCCCCTCCCCCCCTCCCCCCCACAAGGCTAGACAAGTCACTTACCTCGACTTGTGTAATTCTTTACTCTGTTATGCCTTTGCCTCGCGAATTAGCCTCCGAAAGTCTCGTATCTAGTCATAATTAATTTGATTCAGTCAATACAATTTATTGGAATTTATTCCATATGAAAACACAAATTTTTCAATAAAAATCCGAAATTTAACTCAAAAATTGCATGTGGGGCCCGCATCATGGAATCCGACGAAACTCATAAAATTCGATAACCCATTCAATTACGAGTCGAACGATACTATTTCACTCAAATCCGACTCTGATTCGACATCGAAATCTCAAAAATTCATTTTATGAGATTTTTACAATTTCCCCCAAATTTCCATCTCAAAACACTAATTAAATGATAAAAATAATAATATATTCTTGTATATTAGCCAAATCTGAGTTAGAATCACTTACCTCGATGTTTTTCCTTGAAAATCTCTCAAAAATCGTCTCTCCCCATGCTCCATTTTGTCAAAAATGAAAAACGGGACAAAGTCTCCTTTTTATAACTTGAAGTTTCTGTCTGGGCATGCCCCCGGTCGCTGCCCTCGGTCGTTGCCCCTGGTCGCTGCCCCCGATCGCGGACCCCAATGGCTGCCCCCGATCACTTCGCCCGATCACGAACGGATGAAGGAAACCAGATACAAGCATTAGAAACATTCCATCAGCTCTTTAAGTCCAAATTTCGATCTGTTAACCATATGAAACTCGCCCGAAGCCCTCGGGACCTCAACCAAATATACCAAAAATCCTAAAACATCATAAGAACTTAGTCGAAACGTCAAATCACATCAAACAACGCTAAAACTACGAATCATACCCCAATTCAAGCTTAATGAAATATAAGAATTTCCAACTTCTACATTCGAAGCCGAAACCAAACAAATTAATTCCGATTGACCTCAAATTTTGCACACAAGTTATAAATGACATAATAGAGCTATAAAAATTTTTAGAACTAGATTCCTACCCCGATATAAAAAAGGCAACTCCCCGATCAAACTTCCAAACTTAAATTTCTATTTTAGCCATTTCAAGCCTTATTTAACTACGAACTTCCAAATAAAATTCTGGACTCGCTCCTAAGTCCAAAATCACCCTACGGAGCTGTTGAAATTATCAAAATTCTATTCTGGGATCGTTTACACATAAGTCAATATTCGGTCAACCTTTTCAACTTAAGTTTTCATTTTGGAGACTAAGTGTCTCAATTCATTTCAAAATCTCACCGGACCTAAACCGACTACCCCGACAAATCACATAACAGTTATAAAGTACAAAATGAGCAGTAAATAGGGGAACGAGATTACAACTCTCAAAATGACTGGTCGGATCGTTACAAAAAGGACTTTATTTTATTCCTTCTACTTTTAAAAGTACATAAGAATTTGATTGCTAAAAATATTACCAATACATGTGGCTAACTCGTATTACTTGTTTCTATGGGGCTGGCCATGCAGTCCCTGGTACCGATGAGACATTGTTGTTCCTGGGTCTCGTAGTCCCGATTTTTGTGGCATCCTTGATGCCGTATCCAATACTATTCCCCTAGTGTTTGAATGCGAAGTATGTGAATTGGAACTCTGGAGGTCTTAATTCATTGGTTGAAACACTTGTGAATGGTTGAATAGCCTTTGGTTCGATGACAAGCTTTACTTCTCATTAGGAACTTGCCATCAAGACAAAGACTATTTAACCATCCCGTAGTGGTTTATTATTTCAATGCCTTATCATTTAAAGGTCTTAACTTTGTTGATGGCACTCCCTTCATAGTTTGCTTTCCGTTGTTGTCTCGTTAAAAACCTTGCCAAAAAATTACGATTGGGATAAAAACTGATCAAAGGTGTCACACCTCTTTTTTTTTTTTAGGGGGATAGGGATAAGGGAGTTTTTTCAATTAAAGTGACATTAATCGAAATGGGATTATTTATTAAATTCAGAGTCGCCACTTGGAATAAGTTATGGTGTCCCAAGTCACCGGTTTATTTTAAATCCCAAATCGAGGAAATTTGACTCTATTTATGGTCTGCGAACACAGAAGATCGGGTAAAGAATTCTGTTAACCCCGAAGAAGGTGTGAGGCACTCCCGAGTTCCGTGATTTTAGCACGGTCGCTCAACTATTAATAATTGGCCTAATTATCTGATTTAATACATGTTTTAAAACCTAGTGTGCATTTTTATCTTCTAAACCGCTTTTAATATTTATGAAATTTGTTTGAACAAGTCAC
Source organism: Nicotiana tabacum (assembly GCF_000715075.1). NCBI lineage: Eukaryota > Viridiplantae > Streptophyta > Magnoliopsida > Solanales > Solanaceae > Nicotiana > Nicotiana tabacum. The sequence continues at coordinate 92,857,890 of NC_134102.1, forward strand.
GATATCGCGCACTCGCTATTTTGGTACACGTTACAAACCGCGCCACATGAAATGCACCCACGATTTACGACATGTTTATTTTTATTATTATTTGAAGTTGTGGTCGAGTCACGTGAAATGCACACTCGAATTGGGGTTGCGTATCATGACTATGCCACGGAAACTGTACCCATAGTCACGATGATTTATTAATCGCGCCTAAAGCAAGCTACGATGTTTGTGATTCTGTAAAGCGATTTACAGCAATCGGTTCTCAATCTCTAATTTTCCAAACTAATTAAGCTCTAAATAAAGCCAAATCCTATGAAACGAAGAGTAACCAAATTGAGAGCAGATTCGTGATTTTAAAAGTCTAAAGATGCCGTGATTTTAAACAAGAACAAGTCAATACACAACACATAGAGTAATCAACATTATCACATTTAATTCAAACTCAATCATGATCTAACACAAAATCATATATAAAATAAAGATTTAGAGCTTAAGAGAAAGGAAATGGACCTCTAAATAGATACGCTGACTGTTTTAAAACTTGACAATGCACAGGACCACGATCGGACCTCGACAGGCGAAAGACTGACCGAACCTCCCCGGAAAACACTCGAATCTCGCGGACGAACTCGAACTCTACTCGACCCGGAGAAAACCGAAACTCAAAGAGCTGACCGGAACTTTAAGAAAGAATCAGCTCAGAGAAGCTTTATCAATCAACTTGGAAAAGAGAAAGAATCTGAAAAGTCTTCAATTGGTAGTGTATTATAGTACTGGCTATCTCAATTCTCGTGCTTTGAGCCTAGAGAATTGCTACTGTTTCGTGACCTCCATTTTCTGCTATTCTAATTCCCGAATTCTCTTAGTCTCCTCTGTTCTATTTCACTTTATCCGTTCCTTTTTCTTTCACTCTTTGCCTTCTTTTTGTTTTTGTGCAGGTTGCGGGTGTTTGAGTCTTTTGTGTCTGAAGTGGGGAATTAGCTTAGGGTTTTTAGGTGTTAATTTGGTTTTTTTATGGTAGTGGGGAGTGAGTATTGGCCTTTGGATGAAAGTAGATCAATGGCTATGATTAAGGGAGGGGTTTGATGGGTGAGAAAAGGGTTTGGGGTAAAAGGGATTGGGAAGAATAGGCCTTTGTCTTGCTGGGCCACCAAAATACGAAAATGAGCTCCCAATTGGCCCAAATTCAATTCTTACTCATTAAGCAAAAAATAAAAATAAAAATACTAATACTATCAAAATATACTAATTAATACAAAACTATTTTTTGGTATTTTCAAATAATAATAAAAATAATATCTTTCTAAAAATATCTAATACCTAAATTAAATAGAGAAAATGAAACTATTTTTGTATTTTTTCAATTTTTGTGCTTTAAAAAATAGAATTAAAATTAATAATAAAGTAAAATCCTATAGAAATAAACTCAAATAAATATTCTAAAAAATACTATGACTATTAAAGGTAATTCTAATGTGTGGGTCAAAAATTACGTGCTTACAACTGCCTCTCTTTGCTTGGAAACACAAAGTGTTTTTGAGCAAAGAAACAAGTAAGCGACGTAATTGATTTCTGACCCGACACTTATTCAAAAAGATTGTGACCGAGCCCTAGTATCTGAGCTGCCTACATATCCTTGGCTATAAAGGAATTAGGCCACGTGTAGTTCAGAAGTGATGGAGTGTGTGGAGAGGATGAGAGAGTCGAGTGAGATACCATTCCGTCGAGGTTCCGGTCCGCGATCCTGTTATTACATCAAAATCAAAAATGAAAAAGTCTAACTAAGCCTGTAAGCTATGAGTTACAAGATTCCTATCTATAAGTCTTCTGAAGCTTGATCTTGAGTCTTGAATGGTTCTTCATGAAGACTTTTGATTTGAACCTTGATGCTTGCTAGCTGTAGGTGCAGATTCATCTCTTCAGCTTCTTCGGATCAAGACGGGGCATGCAAAGCTTACGACTTCAGTCATGTCTTGAGCAGCCCATATCTTTTCATCTGCTTCTGCATTTTGAATTGACTTTTTTTTCTTTTATTCTGGATTGAGACTTCTTCTTTTGGTCATCTCGGACTGTCGGCTTGCATTCTTGAGGCGAGCTTCTGTACTTCTAACTTGAATTGAATTCTGAAATATACTGTGTTGATGCAAGACGGTAGGGTGATTGCCTATGCGTTCAGACAGTTAAAGGTACATGAGAAGAATTATCTGATCCACGACCTTGAGTTAGCAGCTATTGTTCATGCCTTGAAGATTTGGCGGTATTATTTGTACGCTATCTATTATGAGGTTTATACCGATCAACGGAGTCTAGAACATCTGTTAAAATAGAAGGATCTTAATTTGCGACAGCGAAGGTGGTTAGAGTTGCTTAAGGATTATGATATCATCATTCTCTATAATCTCGGAAAGGCCAATGTGGTAGCAGATGCCTTGAGTCGTAAGGCGGAGAGTTTGGGCAGCTTAGCATACTTACCGGTAACAGAGAGGCCTTTAGCCTTGGATGTTCAAGCCTTGGCCAACCAGTTTGTTAGATTGGATGTTTTCGAGCAGAATCGAGTTTTGGCTTGTGTGCTTTCTCTGTCTTCTTTATATTATCGCATCAGAGAGCGCCAGTATGATGATCCACATGCTTGTCCTTAAGGACACAGTTCAGCACGGTGAAGCCAAAGAAGTCACTATTGGAGATGACAATGTATTACGGATGCAGGGCAGGCTATGTGTGTCTAATGCAGATAGTTTGCGTGAGTTGATTCTCCAGGAGGCTCACAGTTCGCGGTACTCCATTCATCCAGACACCGCGAAGATGTATCAAGATTTGAGGAAGCACTATTGGTGGAGGCGGATGAAGAAATACATAGTGGAGTATGTCTCCCAGTGCCTAAATTGTCAACAGGTGAAATATGAGCATCAATGACTGGGTGGATTGCTTCAGAAGTTAGAGATTCCATAATGGAAATGGGAGCGGATCACTATGGATTTCGTTGTTGGGCTCCCACGGACTTAGAGGAAGTTCGATGCAGTCTGGGTGATTGTGAATAGATTGACCAAGTCAGCTCATTTCATTCCTGTGGTTACTATTTACTCTTCGGAGTAGCTGGCTCAGGTTTACATTCGCGAGATTGTTAGGCTTCATGGCGTACCGACATCTATCATCTCTGATCGTGGTACACAATTTACATCACGGTTCTGGAGAGCCGTGCATCGAGAGTTGGGTACTCGGGTAGAGTTGAGTACAATATTTCACCCTCAGACGGACGGGCAGTTCGGGCGCACTATTCAGATACTGGAGGATATGCTTCGTGCTTGTGTGATAGATTTTGGGGGGTGCTTGGGATCAGTTCTTGCCACTTGCGGAGTATGCTTACAATAACAGTTATCAGTTGAGCAATCAGATTGAGCCGTATGAGGCCTTATATGGTAGGCGGTGCCGGTCTCCAGTGGGTTGTTTTGAACCGGGCAAAGATAGATTATTGGGTACGGACTTTGTTCAAGATGCTTTGGAAAAGGTTAAATTGATTCAGGATCGACTTCGTACAGCCCAATCTAGACAAAGTGTTATGCAGATCGGAAGGTTTGTGATATTGTATTCATGGTTGATGAGCGGGTCTTGCTCCGGGTTTCGCCCATGAAGGGTATTATGAGATTTGGGAAGAAGGTCAAGTTGAGCCCTAGGTTTATTGGGCCTTTTGAGATTCTTGAAAGAATTGGAGAGATGGCTTATAGACTTGCACTACCACCTAATCTTCTACGTTCATCCAGAGTTCCATGTTTCCATGCTCCGAAAGTATCACGGAGATCCATCTCATGTGTTAGACTTCAGCTCAGTCCAGTTGGATACGAATCTATCTTATGTTGAAGAGCCAGTGGCCATTTTTGACAGAAAGGTTAAAAAGCTAAGATCGAAGAACATTGCTTCAGTAAAAGTACAGTGGAGGGGTCATCCGATTGAGGAGGCTACTTGGGAGACCAATCATGATATGCGTAGATGTTATCCTCATCTTTTCAAAACTCCAGGTATAATTCTAAACCCGTTCGAAGACGAACGTTTGTCTAAGAGGGGGATGTAACGACCCGGCCAGTCGTTTTGAGAATTGTGGCCTCGTTCCCCCATTTACTACTCACTTTGTACTTTATATCTATTATGTGACTTGCCGGGGTAGTCGGTTCAGGTCCGGAGAGATTTCGAAATGAATTGAGACACTTAGTCTCCGAAATGAAAACTTAAGTTGAAAAGGTTGATTGGATATTGACTTATGTGTAAAGACCCCGGAATAGAATTTTGATTATCTCAACATCCCCGTATGGTGATTTTAGACTTAGGAGCACGTCCGGAATTTTATTTGAAAGTTCGTAGTTAAATTAGGCTTGAAATGGCTAAAACAGGAATTTAGGTTTGGATGTTTGACCGGGGAGTTGACTTTTTGATATTGCGGTCGGAATCCAGTTCTGAAAATTTTCATAGCTATGTTATGTCATTTATAACTTGTGTACAAAATTTGAGGTCAATCGGAATTGATTTGTTTGGTTTCAGCATCAAATGTAGAAGTTAGAAATTCTTAAGTTTTATTAAGCTTGAATTGGGGTATGATTCGTGGTTTTAACATTGTTTGATGTGATTTGAGGTTTCGAATAAGTTCGTATGATATTTCCGGACTTATTGGTATATTTGTTTGAGGTCCCGAGGGCCTCAGGTGAGTTTCAGATGGTTAATTGATCGAAATTTAGACTTAAACAGCTACTAGAATTTTTCTGATGCTTGTATCTGGTTTCCTTCATCTGTTCGCGATCGGGGGCAGCGACCGGGGGCACACCTGGACAAAAACTTTGAGTTATAACAAGGGGACTTCGTCCTATTTTGACGAATTGGAGCTTTGGGAAAGGCAAATTTTGAGAGATTTTCAAGGAACAACATCGAGGTAAGTGATTCTAACTCAGATTTTGTTAATATACATGAATATATCATTGTTTTCATCATTTAATTGGTGTTTTGAGATAGAAATTTGGGGAAAATTGTAGAAAGCTCATAAAATGAATTTTTGAGATTTCGATGTCGATTCAGAGTCGGATTTGAGTGAAACTAGTATGGTTGGATTCGTAATTGAATGAGTTGTCAGATTTTATAAGTTTTATCGGATTTCGTGATATGGGCCCCACCCTGTCTTTTATTATTCCAGTAATGTCTGGCCTGACCTCGTCACTACTCTACCGTAGTTAGGCTTGGCACTTACTAGGTACCGCTATGGTGTATTCATACTATGCTTCTGCACATTATTTTGTACAGATCCAGGTACTTCCTATCAGACCAGGCATCAGTGAATTAGACTGTACACAGAGACTTCAAGGTATATTTGTCAGCGTCCGCAGACCCCACAGTCTCCTTCAATCCTTATTATGTCGTTTTTCTTATTTTCTTTAGACACTGATGTATAGAGACACTGAGAATAAATTCTTAGAAGCTTGTGACTTATTCCTACCAGGTTTTAGGAGTTAAAATTGTTAAATTTGCAGTTCTTATTTATTCGACTGTTAAGGATTAAATTTTAATTTATATTCAGTTATTCCGCATTGATAGGCTCGCCTAGTCTTAGAGACAAGGTGCCATCACGATATCCTACGGAGGGAATTTAGGGTCGTGACAGTTTTATTTTATCTTGTTTCCTATCCAAATGATAAGTTAATTTTATCATTTGAAAGTTAACAGAAAACTTCAAACGTCTGTGCCAAAATGAACATGAGACGTCCTCTTCAAGAGCATCGTAAACATAAGAGGGCCCTCTCTTATAAAATCCTCATAGTAAAGGGTTGGTCCCAGAAATGTTATGCCCGAAACAAGAAGCTATCGACCGAAAATACACCCGAAGCCTTATCTAATTCAACACAAAAAGAACAAACTTTGCGCAATACATAAGTAAAAATCATTTTTATTTATCAAAATGCCAAACGGCATAAGTACAAAAGTACAAAGTAAAACAACAAAAGAAAAGAGGAAAAATCTAAACATTATCGCCACCGGAACTTGGGGGGGAGAGAGGCATATACGCCCCTCGAGGGAAGTGGGTGGATCAGATTCCAGTTCAGGACCTGGGCTTTCATCATCATTCTCTTCATATTCCTCCTCGGTTCCCGGTCGGAACTGATGCTCGAAGAGTCAGTTGCGTCAGGCTGAGTCGGGAGACGTTCTCAAACAGTTAATACTAGTGCTCGGGCATTGGCAATGCAATCTTCGATATCTACGATGCCCACTTTGGCCTCTTCCAAGGTTTTTCTCCTCATATGATACATAGCATATGTCTTTTTAAATACGAGGAATTCCACTTCCCTTCCCATTCGATCTTCGAGCTTGAAAGTTTTCTTCTTCAAAGTTTCTTTGAGAATTGTTCTTCAAAATTTCTTTAAATTCTTGAGATATTTTTGTTTAATGCTTCTTTTATATAGTCCCCCAGTGTTTGAGTTTGAAGTATGAAACCTTGAACACTGGATCAATGTAACGATCCGGCCTGTCGTTTCGAGTATTGCAACCTTGTCTCCCCATTTAAGCTCAAATTGTGCTTTTCGGTTGTTATTTGACTTGTCGAAGTTTTGGAATGATTTGGAACACTTAGTTCCAAAGGTTTAGAACTTAAGTTGAAAAGGGTGACTGGGTGTTGATTTATGTGTAACGACCCCGAAAAATTTATGCTAAGGAAATTAAGATTTCTGGTGCGTGCACAGTAGGAATTGTGACTTGGTCAAATTCCATGGAACTGTGTAGTTGAATAATCTGTTTTTATATGTACATTCTCCACGTAGTAGAGAAATTTAACAACAAATCATGTTTAGATTATGTGTTGGCACTTTAGGGACCCATAGAGGTCCTGTACATGTTGAATTATCTGTAAATTGTTGTTTTGTACTCAGTCACAATTTACCTATTTATTTTATCTCAGTCTCTATTGTTCATTATTGATACATTATATCATTGTTGTTTCAGATGATTTTCATGATTATTGAGATCCCGAGAGACTGGAGAGATTTATGACTGAGTGAGGTCGAGGGGTCGGATTGTGAGATATTATACTATAGCACGTGAGTTGTCCGTGCGGATCTTGATATTATACTATAGCACGTGAGTTGTCCATACAGATCCAGATATTATACTATAGCACGTGAGTTGTCCGTGCGGATTATAGTGCTTGGGCTCAAGGAGCCCCTCCGGAGTCTGTACACATCCCCAGTAAGCGTAGGTACCTACTTAGTGCGAGTGCTGAGTGATGAGTGAATAGAATGGCTGAGTGACTATGGTCCTGAGAGGATACATTTGATTTCATTCTTATTGTACTACAGTTGTCATATATCGTTGTGTTGGAAATTTCTGGAAGATACTATCTCCAGTTTCAGTTAAACTTGATATGAAATTACTGTTTGGGCCTTAATTGTTAAACTTACAAGCATACCTACTTTCTTATGTTGTAAATTACTGTAATTGGACTTAGTTGTGAAACTCTTCACTACTTTCAACTCTTTATTTAGTATTGTTACTTGCTGAGTTGGTTGTACTTATACTACACCATACACCTCGTGTGCAGATTCAGGTACTTCTGGACACGGCGGTTGCTAGTTCTCGAAGTTTTGTCTGTTGGAGATTATCGAGGTAGCTGTTTGGCGTCCGCAGACCTTGATTCTCTTTCCTTTCAGTTTTTGTACTGTTCTACATTTTCAGACAGTATTTTTAGCAGTCAAACTTTGCAATCATTTAGATGTTCATGTACTTAGTGACACCGGATTTTGGGAATGTATCTTATGTCAGTAATTTTTGAGATTTTTCTATGAAAATTCAAATATTATGATTTCAAACTTATGAGAAAATGTAATTTATTGAAGTTATCGGCTTGCCTAGTATTGATATAGATACCATTACAACAGGTTAGGATTTTGGGTTGTGACAATCAACTTCCTCCTTGGTCCTTTTCCTGAAAAGGAATTACGCACTGTTTCCAGAAGTTGGCGTCGCATAATAGCATCCTTCTATGACCGCAACTTTGTACAAACACTTTCTACAAACAAATATTGTGCATTATGTTACCGAATTTTCATTCTTGTATGCTGTGAAATCTGCTTTGGCCTCCACCCTCTTTTCAAACTTGTTGTTGACTACAATTTCACGGAATTCTATTTGTTCGTACCGCGTACTCACACTTCTATCAATTTGTCTTCTGTTATTTTAGAGTCAAGATTATTAACTGTCCTACATTTAAAAGGTTATATATTTGAGGAGAAAAACTTTGAGGAATTGCCTTCATTGAAAGAGATATATTTTGATTACGTTTCTATCTCTCCTACAAATTTGTTCAAGCTTATCAACGGGTGCCCTTCTATTGTTGAGATAACTTTAAAAGATTGTTACAATGACAAATATTACCTATCTCCCATCTCACTACCGGATATGAATGAACTTAAAAATATTCATGTGAGTGGCACTGACATTGAGTCAATCGAAATAAAAGCTCGAAATTGGTTGGAGTTTCACTTGTTTAGTTCATCAACATCAACGTTAAAACTTGATTTGCACGCTTGTACTAAGCTACAGGCACTGAAAATAGATTGTGAATACATTCCCATTGGCTTTCCTAAAGAGATTTCCTCAGCATTCCTGTGTCTTAAATCCTTGTTTCTTAGTTTATGCAAAAGATTGAAAAAAATCAAACTTTTGAGTCGTGAACCGAAGAATTTGAACTTAAGTGACATGGTTGACTTGGATGATGCTATCATCGCTTATCGCCTCGGCATCTAACTTTCGCATAACATAGTCCCAAAGGAATGCATCATATCTTTGCCGGAGTAAATTAGGATCAAAAGCTGTTTGTGGAACTAATCCACATATGCTCAAATACTCTGCATATGCTTGAGTAAATACTCTGATGAAGTAGGAGGGTGTTTAAAAAAGAATTTTAATTCCTGCATACAAACACAACAAAAGTAAATACATACTTGAAATACAGATAAATACAACAAGGTGGTTACAGTACTTTCAGTGTAAAAAAAATATATGGTTTTTAACTTCAAATACAGATAAATACAAATATATTTGAATACATTATTTGCATAGTATTCAAAATACAGTAGAGACAAGATACAAAGCTTGAATCATGAGAATAGTTGATATAGTACTGTTAGTGTATTCAAAATAGTTATTTTCTGAATTCAAATACAGATAAATACAACTATATACACAATAACAAAAAACTTTGTACGAACTAAATTCATTGTATGAAAAACACTCAAATATCTCCAAATGTATATTGTTTTAAAAAGTTAAAAAAAATTGAGTCTATGTATATATAAAAAGGACAGATCATACACCCTCCCATTGAGTGATGCGCAAATCAAAAGATGACCCATCAAAATTGAGGGCTTTAGTGGATATACCTCATGTAATCCTTCTTGGCGTGCTTAAATCAGCCATTAATATCAAAAATTGAAGTTTCTTCCGAAAACCCTAACAATGGCGGAAATTAAAAGGAGAGTAAAGAGAAAAAGAAAAATGGCAGAGAAGCTAGTAAGAAACAATTACCCAAAAACTTTACCAATTTGTGAGGAACCGTGATTTTTAGGAGCAAAATTGTGGTGGATTCATGGAGAGAAATTCGCGCTTGAATTTGATTTGAGAATTTTGCTTAGAGAGAGAAAAATCGTGTGCTAATTGAAAGAGGAAAGAGAACGTAACTGGCGTATTTCACGCTTATACTGTAGTATACATATTAAATGTGTATTTTGCTATATAATATAAAATGTAGCTATAAGTAATAATATTTTTAAAATATTTTGATTTATAATAAATATGGTGCAATAGTTAGCTATAGGATGTAAAATTTCCTAGTTTGTTTGATTATGTAGTCCCTTTTTATTGTTTGCATTGCTTTAATATGTACAATAGAACCGTTTGCACAAATAGATACAGTAAGCTTATTTTTTTTCTATAGCTTTTTTGAGAAACTGTTTTAATAGCCATGAATACAACTCGTGTGTGATTACGAATTTAATCATGTGTATGTCTTTTAGAAGAATTAATAAATAAATTTATCAAAAGAAGTATCTATCTTAATTTATGCTAGTCATTGATTTTAAATAAATATACTCCTACTGTTTTAGTATCTACTTCACATATCTTGGATAAATGTGAATACCACATCCCGCACGACTTGTGCATACTCGTTAAGGCCCCAACTATTCTTTATAATAAAATATGGGATGCCAATCTTTTCCTATATTCAATAACAATAATTAGTACGGTATGTCGTCCTTCCCTCATTAGTTGTTATCTCCGTTAGGGTTTTTCATTATCTCCCTTAGGGTTTTCGGCAGACATGGAAGGTGAAGTTAAAACTTATCGGCAGGCTTATACTTTGTTATTTCCAAATATTGATCCATTTCAGAAATAAAAGACAGAAAGAAAATGGATGTTGATCGGCAGAAGATATGAGCTACATCTACAGTGCTATTCATTATTGTGAGTATTGCTGCTCTTTTCCACGCACATTACTTTAGAGATAGTGTTCCTTAACTGTCTTTTCCTATTATATTGTAGTTGAATTATAAATCTAGGGAGCTACACTTATATATTTTTGACTACGAATCTATTCCAAACACTTGTAGAATGTTATTTGTCAACATGACATTTCTTTTATGTTATTAAACTACAGTCTCCTTAGATATATCAAATGAAGTTACAGGTGAAGAAGGATTCACACCAGTTTTTTGTTAATGGCAGAAAGATAGCATTCAAAAGAAATTAAAAAATAAGTGTATCATTTTATCTAAAGATCATTTCACCCTTTCCTACTACTCAATTACAAGATCCACGTACATTATATCCCGTTAGTCCGTTACCACCACATGTGTGCTTCTGTCCTAAAAGAAAAACACGAATTAGTAGGGCAACTCCCAAGAGCTCTTTCTGAATAAACATCTGATTAAAAAAATAAGTGTACTGTAATTGGGCCAAATATATTTTTTACAAGAATGAAAGTAGACTTGTTTCTTAGAAATGTACATAGCCATAGCAGCAGGTTTGTAGGATTTTCTTCTGCCATTCATTCCTTATTTAGATACAGGGTAATTGTATTTATATCTTGAATCACATCTTGGAATAATACGCACAATATTCTAGTTGCATATTCATTAAGCACTTCGACCGATAACCTCTTTTTCAAAGCCATTTACAGTTGAATCCTGATTTTTAAGTATTTGCAGTCTGTTTACTTCGTGACATGAGCATCATGCTAAGTTTTATTTAATTAAATCATAGAATATGACGAGTTATGAGGTAGGCAATGACCACAAACATTCAAAAGGTTGCAGAGTATTAAAAATAAGTGTTACTATTGTCCGATGCACAAAACACCGATCGAAGAGATTGTTTCTTCAAGATGCATCAATTGGCAAGACATTACTAATTGCAAGTTAGAATTTGTTGGTGCATTCTAATTCTAGGCATTTGCTGCTTGAAAGGATTGGATTAGAATGTACATTTACGTCTAAACACTAAATAGATGTTTTGCAGGAGCATTAATGAGCTAATGGGAAAATATACTGAGTCTCAACATATCGGAAAAACCTATTTGTATGAACAATAAGAACTATATATATCCAGTGAATGACGAAGAGCAAGTATTGAATTCGCGCAACAGGTTCTGAGATTAAAGAGTTTGCTCCTTCTAAGAATGTATTCCACTAATTATATCTGACAATGTTTTGTTCCTCCAAGTTTTTGAGTCTAAACTGGGAATCTTTATCTAGTAGTTGTTATCATCTTAGAAAATGAAATTTCTAAATTAAAGTATATACTCCTTTCCGTCTCTGTTAAACTGACGAAAAGTGCCTTCAGATCCAAAAGCATTTCATTTGGCATATGATTCTTCACTCTGTTAACAGTATTCTCGAACTGCCTGAATGAAAGAGTGATGAATTATAGTTGTAATAAATGTAAAAACAAAGCGAAAAAGTTAATTTTAGCACATGATTGCACTAGTCAAAATCTATCTTTAGAATATTTAATCCAAGATAATACTAGGGGAAACGTTTCTAGGTCGTCGTTTGTCAAAATGATCTAAGAAGCGGCGAAGTTTGTGGTTGAAGAGTTAACAAGGGATGAAGTCGAGGAGTCTACAAAGATCAAGGCCGAGGTGAGTACTCTTGACGGAGTTATAACGGCTAGTTTCAAGATAGAACATTAAAAAAAATATTCTAATGAATATTCTCTGTACTTGTACTATTACGATTTTTTAGGAATATATTCCCTATAAATAGAAAGAGACCCAATGATAGAAGATATGTGATATCCATTTGTAAATATATACTTTGACTGTAGAGAGAGAATCGGATTTCATTGCAAGCATACAAACATCACCTTTTCATTAAGATTCTTGTCTACACTTTTCCACTTAATCCGAGAATAACTCAGATATTCAAAGGATTGTCCATCATTCATCATTGTCAGAAAGAACATTCACTGATTCCATCTTTTTTGGGTGACTCATTCATTCTATTTACTTAAATGTCATTTATTGATATTCATCAATATTTAATGCTACATTATTGCCTTTGATTTCTCGAATATTTATTGTAAGCGGCCGCTATTATCAAGATATACCTACGTAGTATTTATTGCACTTTTGAGAACTCCATCATTGTTAGCTAAGATTAACTCTCATTTATATAAATTTAATTAATTGAACCAAAGTCTATATTTTTTGGTCAAACAATTTGGCGCTGTTCATGGAGATTTCTTAGTTAAATTTTTAGTTTCCTCTAGATCTACAATTAATGCAAGTCACTAACGTCAAAAAACCCCAGATCTCCTTTCTTTGTGCATACAAAACCCTACATGACAGGTAACCAAGGAGAAAGGACAAAAATAACAAGTAACTTCCCAACCAACCTCGTGAATGTCATCAACGAAAGGTGTGAAACAGTAGGCGAGGACGTGACGCCGAACGCATCCCCTAGGTGAAAGAGGTCGCCTCCCCCACATTGCAGCATAACAAAACCCAGCGGAAAAGGGGCATCCACATCTGTAGAAGAAGGGACGCCCCCAGCTGTAAAAAAAACTCCTCGAAGTATGGTTGATCGACATGCTAACAAGCGTCCTCAACAAACCCACTCCAGGAACGACTGCAGAAACCGCAAGAGCTTGCATGGCACAACAAATATATGAGCAGTGCAACCGACCAAACTCTCCAACGACAGGTATAACTCACAATATTACTAATAGAGCAGTTGAAAACGCCCTCACTGTCATTCTAAAGAGGATGGAAGAAATTGAGAATGAAAACAAAGAACTGCGGGACCAGATGAAAGAGCACCAAGAACGAGTTGACAAAATACCGGGTGCTCCTAAGCTGTTGTCAAAAAGGGACGCTGGCAGGTTCGTAGAGTAGTTGTACAGCGATGGTGCAGCCCCGTATGCCATACCAAAGACCTTCAAAATGCCACCCTACCTCAGGATATACGACAGAACGACCGACCCTGAGGATCATGTGACTCACTACGTCACCGTCGTGAAAGTCAACGATCTCGCCAAAGAACAAGTGTCCTCTATTTTGCTGAAGAAGTTTAGTGAAACCCTGACGGGAGGGGCTTTAACATTGTATTCATAGCTATCAGCTTGCTCCATAGAAACTTTCGAGGAAACGGCCGATAAGTTCATAACCGCCCATGCCGGAGCCAAGAAGGCCAAAGCAAGAGTAAACGACATATTCACCATTAAGCAGTCCTTGTGAGATGGACTAATGGACTTCCTCACCCGGTTCAATAGAGTAAGGATACCTCTGCCAAACGTATCCGAAGGAATGGCGGTCGCAGCTTTCCAGAACGGGCTAAGTAGAGATGGTTCAAGCGCAACTAGAAAACTATTGAGACGATTGATGAAGTATCCTCCAACCACTTGGGACGAAATCCATAATGCTTATTGTGCTGAGGTCCAAGCAGACGAGGATGACCTCAACGGACAAACTCACTGGCTTACCTCGGTACAAGCCGAATCCACAAAATAAAGAAGAGACAGCACCAGAAGAGATCACCCGGTTCCGCAACCCAATAGGGAATGGCACAAACCATACGTCAGGATGGTCGGCGCACCTCTTCCCCGTTATGAAGAAGGTTCATCCTGACCAAGGACGGGAACTCACAAGAACAAAAGAGGTATGCCCCCTTATTATCGGCTCAATATTTTTGTGTGTCACCTACATAAATAGTCTACTCTCTTGAGAAACTCAGAATAAAGGTAAAGTGGCCACCGAAGATAAGATCAGACCCGAACACCAGAAAATCTGATGCCCTATATGAGTTCCACCAGGAACGTGGGCATAAAACAGAAGATTGCATCGCTCTTAGACAAGAAGTCATAAACATGTTACGTCAAGGGCACCTCAAAGAGTAGTTAAGCGATAAGGGAAGAACCAACTTTGCTAGAGGACGTGAAGATCAAGGCCTACCAAAGCCGTCATCGCCAGCTCGTACTATCAACATGATCATCAGCGGTGACGATGATGCCTCTATCAATGACGTGAAGTTCACCACCTCTCACAAACTCAAACGGACTATCACCTTCGAACAGTACGATGGACTCGAAGAAAGTATCATTTTCGACGAGTCAGATGCCGACGGTTTGACTTTCGTCACAACGATTCTCCCTCGTTATTACTTTACGCATTCTAGATACCGATGTCAAATGCATCATGGTGGACGATGGAAGTGGCACATGCATTATCCATCCCCGAGTCCTTACCCAAATGAGACTCAAGGATAAGATAGTGTCGCGTAGCATCATGCTAACCAGTTTTAATAATATCATTGAGCGGACATCTGGGGAAATTACACTCTCCGTCTTGGCCGGTGGTGTGACTCTGGAGACGACATTACACATCATGGACTAGGCCACTGCATACAACGCCATAGTGGGACAACCATGGATACATCCCATGAGAGCCATCCCCTCTAACCTATACCAAGTAATTAAATTCCCAACGCCATGGGGAATATTCATCATACGCGGGGAACAACACACATCCTGGGAATGCTACCGCATTGCCTTGGATAGCAAGCCAACCCAAAAGAAAAAAGACAAAGAAAAAGAGGCATAGCAATCAACATGGTCGAGGTTGATGCGAGAAGAGACCAGGGACGTCATCACGGATCCCGACATGGTCGAAGCCACAGATTCGACCATTGAAGACCTCGACCCCATTCAATTGGACTTCAACGACCATAGCAAGAAGGCCTATATCGACTGCAAACTCCGGGAACCATTCAGTCAATTCCTAATTCTAATGCAGATTTGTTTACCTTCAGCCATGCAGATATGTCAGGCATCCCAAGGGAAATCGCCACACATAAGTTAAATATCGACCCGTTCCACCCCCTAGTGAGACACGTCAGGCGCAAATTCAACTCCGTCATCAACGAGGCAGTTCATGAAGAAGTGGAATAATTGTTAGCAAATGGCTCCATTGGGGAATCGAAGTACCCTAAGTGGATCGCCAATGCAGTGATGGTCAAAAAGAAAAAGGAA
The DNA here is from genome assembly GCF_000715075.1 of Nicotiana tabacum. Classification (NCBI taxonomy): domain Eukaryota; kingdom Viridiplantae; phylum Streptophyta; class Magnoliopsida; order Solanales; family Solanaceae; genus Nicotiana; species Nicotiana tabacum. The sequence continues at coordinate 92,873,427 of NC_134102.1, forward strand.
AATGCGGATGTGCGTGGATTTCACAGATTTGAATAAAACATGTCTAAAGGACTCGTTCCCATTTCCCCACATCGACCAACTCATCGATACAACAGCCGGGCACAAACTATTGAGTTCCTTGGACGCTTACTCAAGCTATAACCAAATTCTTATGGAGGAAGAAGACCAGGAGAAGACCACGATCATCACCCCACCAAGAAACGTATTGCTATAGGGTAATGTCATTTGGGCTGAAGAACGGGGGGGTATCAAAGATTGGTAACAAAGATGTCCAAAGACCAGCTCGGTAAGACCATGGAGGTATATATAGACGATATGTTGGTCAAGTCCGAAAAGGAAGAGGATCGCGTCGATCATTTGAAAGAAACTTTCGACATACTAAGACGGTACAGAATGAAGCTGAACCGGAGAAATGCGCGTTTGGCATAGCCTCGGGAAAATTCTTGGCTTTTTTGGTGTCACAGCGAGGGATCGAGGTGAACCCATAGAAAATCAAAGCTATCGAGGGGATACCAGAACTTTTAACCACCAAAAAAACAAGTCCAAAGTTTGACTGGTCAAATCGCCACCCTATCAAGATTTATCTCGCGGTCAACAGATAGATGTCACAAAAATATTTGGCGTACTCAAAAATAAAAATGCCCTCGAATGGACTCCTAAGTGTGTTCAGGCTCTGCAAGGACTGAAGGCATACCTATCATCACCACCCCTTCTTTCAAAACTCGAACCTGGAGAGCGACTCCTTGTCTATCTAGCCGTCTCTGAATTAGCAGTAAGTGCAGTCTTGATCCGCAAAAATAAAGGTACACAATCTCCCATCTATTATATTAGCAAAATACTCGTCGACACAAACGAGGTACTCGCACCACAAAAAACTGGCTATGGCCTTGGTCGTAGCTTCACGAAAGCTTGAACCTTATTTCCAATGCCACCCCATTTCACTCGTCACGACATTTCCCCTAATGAGCATTTTGCATAAACCCGAGCTATCGGGGACACTGGCCAAATGGGCCATCTATCTAAGCGAGCACGATATCACATACCAACCGCGGCAACGATAAATTCGTAGGTGCTCGCCGACTTCGTCGCAGACTTTAGTGCAAATATAATGCTTGAAGTCGAAAGGGAAGTCATCCAAGCTTCCTTCCAAACACAAGACCTCTGGGTCCTATACACCGATGGCGCATCCAATGCATCAGGGTCTGGGTTAGGACTCGTAATCAAGGTCCCTACAGGCGAAGTAACTCGCCAGTCCATAAGGTGCCTGGATATGACTAACAATGAGGTCGAGTATGAGGTCGTAATTGCAGGGTTGATACTAGCACTCAAGTATGGGGCAAAATGGTTGAAACTCCGTTGTGATTCCCAACTCGTAGTTAACCAAGTCACAGGGACTTTCCAAATAAAGGAACAAAGATTAAAAAAATACCAGACCGAAATCTGCAAGATATTGCCTGAGTTCGACGAATGCCAGCTCGATCAGATCCCAGAGGCACAGAATGTCAAAGCAGATGGCCTCGCCAAACTAGCCACAACTACCAAAATCATCACGATCGGAGATCAAAGCGTGGTCCATCTCCTCAACTCATCACTAGATCAAATCGAGGTAAAAACCATAATCTTAACTTAGGACTGGCGCAATCACATTATCGCATATTTGCAGGATGGCACACTCCCATGCGACAAAATAGAAGCCAAGAAATAAGAACACAAATGGCCAGATACAGTCTCATTCGTAGCGACCTGTACAAGAGAACTTACGGCAGCCCTCTAGTAAAATGTTTGGGCCCGAACCAAACCCAGCGCATCCTCGAAGAATTCCATGAAGTCCATTATGTTGCTCACTCCGGCAATCGAGCACTGGTCAGATGCCTCATACGGGCAGGATACTATTAGCGCACCATGAAAAAGGACTCCCCAGACTTCGTGAGGAAATGCAAACAATGCCAAAAGTGTGCCCCAATAATTCACCAAGCAGGCGAACACTGATCGGGTCCAAGCCTGTACTACTATTGAGTAGCGAGGATGGTCGATGCAGTTTTACCCAACAAGGTCGGGATCGAATCCACAGGGAGTTAATTGATATGGAATTAGGTTTATATCTAAGTCTAGATGCGTGTTTTGTTCCTAATTATGATTCCACACATTTTGGTTTTGATTCTACTTCTAATTCTATTCTATTGTATGCAATGATTAAAGCTAAGTACAATATTTTTTATGTTGGTTTTCAAGTGTTTAAAAAGGACTAGGGTAGTGACTTCCGCCTAGGTGGATATCTAGCGGGTAGCAAGAATCTAGGGCAAGCTTGATTAATTTAGGGTCGTAATATAGTTATCACACCCAAGTACTCACTATATACATCTCGATAGTTTGAGTGATTTTTCCCAATTTGGCTTTCTCAAGTCCAAATGGGTATTCATGCAAGTCACGTGATATTAGCTCAAGTCGGGTATTATTATCTCTAGGTTTAACCCTTTAATTGGGGCTATCAATTTCTTGAGTTCACCCCAATTCCTTTTTAGCCTAGTTTTCCTAGACTTAGTCCCTCTTTCTCAAGAAGAGACTAAGTCATAAAGGCATGAATCAGTGTTTGCAACCACTAATTCTACAATTCTAGCAAGAACTAGGCTAAATATCACTAACTCATAAATATTCAAGCCCTAAAATTCAGTACCCATTAAATACTCACACTAGGGTTGGGTCACAACCCTAGTTATGGGTCTAGCTACTCATAGAAATAGCAGAAATCAAAAATGAAAAGAAGATAAAATTCATAATACTAGATTAAAAGATGAAAATCTAATGTTATAAGGTGAATCAAATACAAAATTGCCCAAAAGGGAAGTTTCAGTCGTCTCACGTGCTCAGCAAATACACAACATCCTCTAAAAATGACAAATAGTTCTATTTATACTAAGCTGAAATTTCTGGATAAAAATATCCATGCGGAGGTTACGCGACCTCGTAATTCTTACTGTGGCCACACTCTTGCTTTAGAGGCCGCGTAATTCTGATTGTGGCCGCACTCTTGCTTTAGCGACCGCCTAATTCTGATCACGGTCCGTGTTCTTCACTTCTGGATCTAGGTTGAGCATGGTTTCACGGCCCGCGTAATTTCTATCGTGATCGCGTAGGAGACTTCTGCGGCTTCATAATCTTGACGCGGACCGCACTTCTTGTTTTTGCTTAAAATGTAGCTCTCTGAACCTCAACAACCGTAGCCTGTGTAATTCCAATCGCGGTCACGCAGGTACTTTCGCGGCCGCACCTTTCTGACGCGGTCTGCGTTCATGTTTTGGCCCAAAAATCCATCTCTCTGAATCTTCCTTTCGCAGACCTCGAAATAGTGCTCGCGACCGCGTTGTAGCTTTCGCGGACGCACAATATTTGTGCGGTCCGCTTTTAACATCTTTTGGCCCAGTCTTGGTTTTTGTTCAAGTTTTGACTCCTTTATGAGTTAATTATGACTCCTTTGGCTCATTTTGAACAATCCTTGCCAGCAAGCATATTACATTAGTTTCCGGGAATACCTTCACGCATTTTTGGCCCTAAACACAAGTAAAAGAAAGCAAATAATAGGTTAAAATCTCTACTTATCAACTCCCCCAAACTTAAGCTTTTGCTTGTCCTCGAGCAAATAGGGTAATTCCCACCACCACAAGAAAAAGAAAAGGATATTTCAGCTGGCCTAAGGTGACTCCATCAAGCATCAATTGGGACTAACAATTACCCTCAACACAAATGAATTATCAACAACATCATGTTATGACCTTTTGAGTACTATAGTTCTAATGTGACACTAGAGCATCAAGAGTTGACTCAATTCATCAAGGAAGCTCGCTCTATCACGTAGGTCATTGTGGATCCCAAACTCCTCATTCTCTAATCTCCATGAGCAAATCTCACTTTTTAGAATGTACCACTCAAAACAAGGATTGTGAAGAAGTGCGCTCATCACTCTCAAAAGAATGCCACAAGTCCGGCTCTAAGTACCATAAGCTTTCCCCTTATGTAAATCACCACTAATGTAAGCTCGCTCAACTTGAAATTATATAGGGCTTTAATGGGATGTAATGAAGGCTTTTGGATCAAGGTAGGACTTATCGAACTATGATGGTTTCAGCTTTCCTTAAGCACTCCATTTTCTCATTTCGGCTCATACTTTCTTGACTCTTTGAGTCATTTTCTTCTTCCTTAGGGGAACTAGAGAGACACATCGTCACTCTTTCTTACTCATGACAATCATTTTTCTCCTTTTCTCATCATTCCATGCCTTTTATCATTGCGTTCTTTGAATCCCTTCAACCTTCGCTTTCTTTTTGACGTATTTCTTTTTGGCTTTTCTTCCTTTTCTTTGACTTTCCTTTTCATCAATTATTTTTCTTCTTTGAACCTTTTATCACTTTCAAATTCCTCGTCTCTCCCCCAAACTTATGTTTTTGCCAATTGTTCATCATGAATGCTAAAGAAAGATTGGGTGCAAGAGAGGGTCATTATAGAACGGATAAAGGCTTGTAATGTGGCTATTGAATGAAAAAGTCTTAGGCTCAAAGGGGTTGACTAGGGATATCATATTGGTAGGCTGCGGAAGCTTTCAAAGTTCAAATTGGACTAAGGAGAGCCTACAATCATTTCTTAAGTCGAGCTACACTTAGAATTTCGCCTAGACATACATTCAGGGCAAGTTCTGGAATTATTGGCACGGGACTTGGACTTGCAATTCAATACCTCACCTCTCAAGCTGCTGGATTGTTAAAAAGAACAGAGTCAAGGGCCCACAACAACCCTAGCTAAGATTGAAAATCACAAATGGCTCGAGGAAACCACTCGATGATTGTTTTAGTCAACTCAAGAGTCTAAAGGTCACAACTAGAGCTAATCTTTGCCAATCAACTTGTCTCTAACCATGAGGTCGAAGGTAAATGTGTTAGTACCAAGTGAAGCCTGCTTGAGACACTTTTATTCATTACTACTACTATATACACCAAAACAAAAATAAAATGGACTCGATCCCTTAAGAAGGTTGTCACGCCATCCATCGTTGGGAAGAGCCACCCGGTTCACACAACATCCACCTTTGGAAAGAATCGTGGCATTAAGAAAACTAAATGCTTATTGTTCACACAAAATGTAAAAAGAAGCTAAAAACTTAAAAAGAAGCTACTAGAGAAAATAAGAAGCTAAGCTATTAAGGAAAAATAATGAAAGAAGTTATGAAGTAAACTACGTAAAGTAAACTGAATATGTACAAAATGGAGTTAATGAATATATACATAATGGAAATGAATATATACATCGAATGGTAAAATTATATACATACCAAAAGTGAAAATAACGGTAAATAAAGATAAAGAAAAATAGTATCATAGTTATTACATACCAAATGTCATCACAAATCAAATCAAAATGGACCCCCCTCCCCCAAATAAAAAATAGCATTGTCCTCAATGCTAATATCAAAATAAGATTAGGGAAAGGTTAGAGAGTAAAGAGAACTCCCTATGTGGTCTCTGTCTGCATCGGGTCAGGAACATAAGTGGGGTCCTCAGACTACATAGGATCATCAGCTTCCTCCGTGTCCTCTAACTGGATCTCCACATCCTCTGACTGGGGGACCACGGGGTTGCTGAGCATTTGGATCATCTCCTCAGCAATATGTGTAGTGGCAGCCGGCTCCTCAGACTGGCCAGCTGCTGCATCTGATGCCTCATGCTCTGTTGCTTGTGCTGTTGGGGCTATCTCCTCCATGAGCAGGTCCAGTGGGATATCTCCAGCAAAGGCAATCTTCTCTACCTCCTTTTTCATCATTTCCACTGACTCCTTTGAGGACTGAGTCTTCCTAATCTTCTTCACCTGCTTGCCCAGATCCTTGATAACCTTACCATGTACATCCAAAGTCTCCAGGATCTTCTTCTGGTTGTCCAAGAGCTTCTTCTGGTTGCCCAGAAGCTCCTTCAATGAATCCTCACTGATGGAGGTACCTGAAGCTGTACTGGGGCTGACTGTGCTGCTACTGCACTGGATAGGACAGTCAGCTTTGTGGTAGCTGTCTGCATCCAGTTGTTGAGGCTGGATAGTGTTTGTGAAACCCGCAGTGCAGTCTGAGGGTAGGTGGAAGATGAAGGCACAGACAATGGCACTGTGATGGATGGACCGGAGGAAGGAGGAGGCATGGCAGCTGAAGAACCTTCTGCTGTGGAAGGCTCTGCCCCGGTGGCCACTACCCTTGGCTCTTCAGACTGGCCAGTGGAGGTAGTGGCTTTACTCTTGGCTTTAGGGTTGTCCACTCCTTGGAGGCTATACCAGGAGAAAGGCTTTTTAGGCCTCATCTTCGTATCAAAATGCCTCTTTTCTACCCCTTGGTCTGCGAGATACTCAGTGATGAAGTTGGGGTAGGGATATGATCTTTATTCTTTACCAACCGCCTTGGAGATATGGTAGGACATCAGGTTCTCCACATTAATTGGATACCCCGCCATAATGGAAGCTATGAATATTGCTCGGGTGAGTGGAAGGACACTATCATGCTGGAAAGGGTCAAGTCGGCTGCACACAAATGTGGACCACCCTTTGGCTTCAAAGCTAAGGATGCTTCTGACTATTGGGACTCCAGCTGTGAGCCATGTCGGTGTTGTCCCTGGAATAGCTAATACCTCCGCTAGCCATGGACGAGCTGTTTCATCCAAGGCCAGCTTCTCCAAGTACTGCACTGCCTCCACATTCTCAAATCTGGCATATGAGTTTAGAGTGTGGCCATCAAACCGGATCTTCAAGTTCTGGACCTTTATCACAGTGGTACCCTTTTTGATGTGGGAAACATTCGCGTAGAACTCCTTGACAAGGTACTCATTTGCATCCACCACTTTGATGGTGAAGTACTTCCACACTTTTCTCTCCTCAAATTATTTTAGGACATTTGGATTATGGGGAAGAAGGTCTCTTGTTATGAACTGTCGCTCAAGTGTGAGCGACCTTTGTGGCCACCATTCCCGGAATTTTGCATAGGCCTTCTCACTCATGAATCGATCCGCCCACACCTTGGGCTTCCTTGACCTGGCCAAACCTCCCACATTAGTATCACCCCATCTCCCATCATCCGGGACCTCGTCATCATCATCAACATTTATTGGGGCAGCTGTTGAGGCAGGTGTTGTAGCAGGTGGGGAAGATGGCTCTGATGCCTCACTACCTCCCTCTAAGCCATCAGACAACCCAGAAGATGAGGTAGGTTCATTGATCAATCGGAATGGTTTTGATTGAGCCTCTGGTTGTTATTGTGTAGATTCCCCCTTGGAAGTCTCTCGGGATGGGAGGTATTCACTTGTGTCTGAGGAGTAGGCAGGAGGTCTAACGAGGGTAGACTTTTTGCCTACTACCCTTTGGGCTGCTAAGGGTAAAGTTTGCTTTTCTTTACCCCGGCCTCGAGAGAATTCTGCCCTCCCATTTGAAGTGTCTCCTCTCCCACGAGAATGCACCATTTTCTGCAACACACAAATAATGAAAGACAGTTAGAATTGGGGTTCAATTATGTGTTAAAGCAATACAGATGAAATGAAAAACAATGCTTCTTAGAACAGGGCATCGCGAACCGCACAAAAAAGAGAGCGGCCGCGAACTTCCCATCGCGGACCGCATAAAAGTGATCGCGGCCGTGAAGAGGCCAGACTCAGACTACTGGCTCTCTGAACTTGATCAACCGCGGACCGCACAAAAATGAGTGCGGCCGCGAAAGACCAATCGCGGACCGCATAAAAATGAATGCGGCCGCGAAGGCAAATGATAGCGTCTCTGAAGTTCAAACGCGCGGACCGCAAAATATTGGGTGCGGCCGCGAAAGACCAATCGCGGACTGTACAAAAGTGACCGCGACTGTGAATTCTAAACAACCATCAGTGCCTTGAAGCTAGGGTATCACGGACCGCATAAATTTGGACGTAGCTGCATACCCTATCGCGGACCGCGGAAAAATGACCGCGGCCGCGGAATTCAAAATAAATCAGCACTAATGAACACTTAAAACTAAGGTTTTCACTAATTACCCAAGAATTTTAGCAATTAAACATGCAAAGTTACTAACCCCAACCCCCATTATGCATACAAACACAACCCATATGTTATTAATCAAAAAATAAGCATTAATTTGACATTTTGGCATGATTCTAACCCTATCTAAAAAGAAAAATTAAAAAAAAGACAAAAGAAAAGAAAAAGATAAAATCAAATTATTGAAATGAACATACCAGTTGTAAAATGTGGTAGGAAATCGACAATTGATGAGAATAGGATGAGTTTAAAACCAAGTAAGGATGCACAGTGCTTTAGGTGAGTTTGAGAGGTTAGGGTTCGTAAAGTGTGAAAAGTTTCAAGAACTCCCATTTATACTCAGAACCAGTGACCCCACTGCCTTACCTGAGTTTGGCCGTAATATTTTGTCGCGGTCCGCACTCTTTACCTTTCTGTAGATCTGCCTCAGATGCACGGGCGCGGTCTGCGAAAACTTGGCCGCGGCCACACAATTTGTGCGGACCGCAAAAATTTGAATGCGGCCGCGAACTCTGAAGGAATTTTGACAGTCTAACTTTAGAGAGTTGGCATTTTTTCCATTTCAGCTACGCGACCGCGCGCAGAATTATGCGGCCGCGAAGTGCTCATGCGGTCCGCAAAATTTTGAGCGCGGTCCGCGAAAGTTCACCACTTAGCCAATTTTTTTCCTTGTCAATTTCCTGTACTGCACAACCAATTCCTACATACACTTCACAACCAGTTAGTCCAAAACAATGTCTAATCTACGAAGAAAATCAAAAGAAAGAAAAACACATGGGTTGCCTCCCAAGAAGTGTCTGATTTAATGTCGCGGCACGATGCATGTTACCATCATCATTTGAAAAGGATCAATGCCACAACGTGGCTATCATCAATCCTTCCAAGGTAGTGCTTCACTCGGTGCCCATTGACTCTAAAGATCTCACCATTCTTGTTCTCTGCCACTGATACTGAACATCCACCCATCTTTGGTGATCTGTACCTCGAAACATACTTTAGAAAAGAAAATTGAAGTTTCATCATCTTGTCCTTATACAAGGACGAGCTGGAATAAGCATGGAATCGGAACTCATCAAGTCCATTTAGTTGCTCTACCCGGAGATTGGCAGCTACATCCCATTCAAGTTATAATTTCTTCAGCGCCCACATGGCCTTGTGCTCTAATTCAACCGGAAGATGACATGCTTTCCCAAATACCAACTGGTACGGAGACATACGAATTGGAGTCTTGTAAGTTGTTCCATAAGCCCATAAAGCATCATCAAGTTTTCTTGACCAATCACTCCGATTTGCATTGACAGTCTTGGATAGAATACTCTTGATCTCCCTGTTGGAGACTTCAACCTGTCCACTTGCCTGGGGGTGATAGGGGGTTGACACCTTATGACTGACACCATACTTGAAAAGTAAAGTGTCAAAGGCTTAGTTGCAAAAATTAGAACCTCTATCACTAATGCTAGCCCTTGGGGTGCCGAGCCTTGTGAAGATATTTTTCTTTAAAAAAGCCACCACACTCTGTGCCTCATTGTTGGGAAACGCCACAGCTTCAACCCATTTGGAAACATAATCCACAACAACAAAAATATAAGTGTTCCAACATGAACTCACAAATGGTCCCATAAAGTCGATGCCCCACACGTCGAAAATATCAATCTCAAGGATGGTGGTGAGAGGCATTTCATTCTTCTTGGAAATTCCACCAGCTCTTTGGCACTCGTCACAACGCCTAACGAGCTCGCTAGCGTCTTTGTACAAGGTAGGCCAATAGAATCCACAGCTTAGGACCGTTGTAACAGTTCTCGCCCCACCATGGTGATCACCATAGGGCGAGGAATGGCAAGCTTCAAGAATACTCAATTGCTCTTCTTCCGGAACACATCTCCGGATAACACCATCATTGTAAATTTTGAAAACATATGGCTCATCCCAATAATAATCCAAGCAGTCCCATTTGAGCTTATTCCTTTGGTTAGAAGAGAGCTCATTTGGGACAATGCCGGTCACAAGAAAGTTATCCACATCGGCGAACCAAGGTATCCCAGTCAAAGACACGTAGAGGAGTTGTTCATCCAAAAATGAATCATTAATCTCGAGGCCATCATGGGGCCTCCCTTCCTCTTCTAAGCGGGACAAGTGGTCCGCCACTTGATTCTTACTCCCTTTTCGATCTATGATTTCAAGGTCAAACTCTTGTAGAAGAAGAACCCATCTCATCAACCTAGCCTTAGAGTCCTTTTTACTCTTCAAATAACGAAGTGCCGCATGATCGGTGTGCACAATCACTTTGGTACCCATGAGGTACGGGCAGAACTTTTCCATAGCGAAGACAATGTCTAATAGCTCTTTCTCGGTCATCGTATAGTTGACTTGGACGTCGTTCATTGTTTTGCTTGCATAATAGACCGGATGAAATATCTTGTTGATTCTTTGCCCCAATACCGCTCATACCGCAACGTCGCTAGCATCGCATATGAGCTCAAATGGTAAGCTCCAATTGGGTGCGGTAATGATGGGAGTGGTAGTCAACCTATACTTGAGTAGCTCAAAAGCTTTCATGCAATCATCATTGAACACAAACTTGGCATCTTTTTCCAACAACTTGCACAAGGGGTTCACCACTTTTGAGAAATCCTTGATGAACCTACGGTAAAACCCCGCGTGACCAAGAAAGCTCCTCACTCCCTTGACGGAAGTCGGAGGAGGGAGTTTTGATATCACTACAATTTTTACTTTGTCCACTTCAATACCGTTCTTGGAGATCTTACGGCCGAGGACAATGCCCTCCTCGACCATACAGTGGCACTTCTCCCAATTAAGCACTAAGTTGGTCTCTTTACATCGAGCCAACACTTTATCAAGATTATCCAAGCATTCTTCAAATGAATCCCCCACAACACTGAAATCATCCATGAACACCTCGAGGAAGTCCTCCACCATATCCGTAAATATTGCCATCTGAAAAGTAGCTAGTGCATTACACAAACCAAATGGCATCCTTGAGAACGCAAATGTGCCATAAGGACAAGTGAAGGTGGTTTTCTCTTGGTCTTCAGGTGCAATGAGAATCTGGTTATATCCGGAATACCCATCCAAAAAGCAATAATAAGCACGTCAGGCAAGTCTATCCAACATTTGGTCAAGAAATGGCAATGGAAAATGGTCTTTCCGGGTCACTTTGTTCAGCTTCCTATAATCCATGCATACCGTCCAACCGGTGACAGTTCTTGTGGGGATCAATTCATTTCTATCATCTGTGATCACAGTCATGCCCCCTTCTTTGGGACATATTATACCGGCGAAGTCCATGAACTATCAAAAATGGGGTACACAACCCCTGCATCTAGCAACTTGATGATCTCTTTCTTGACTACCTTTGCATGGCCTCGTTCAACCTCCTTTGATGTTCCACAAAGGGTTTGGCATTTTTCTCCAATATGATTTTGTGCATGCAAAAGGCGGGGCTTATACCACGAATATCCGCCATTGTCCAACCTATTTCCTTCTTCCTTCTTTGAAGCACCGCAAGGGTGGAATCTACTTGCACGTTAGTTAAGCACGAAGAGAGAATAATAGGTAATGTGGGACAAGGGCCTAAGAACTCATACCTGAGGTGTGAAGGCAAGGGCTTCAACTCCAATGTGGGTGGCTCCTCGATTGAGGGCTTTGTTGGTGGAGTCTTCCGGTTCTCAAGGTCCAAGGAAAGTTTTCGGGGTCCATATGTGTAGGATCACATTCCTTGCAAAGCATTTGCACATTCTACCAAGCCTTCCTTATCATCCTCATCATGATTCAACAACACAGCTTCCAAAGGGTTTTCCACATTTAATCATAGCACTTGTGTCATCAAAAATCACCTCAGTCACAAGATCCACAAACGAACATACGTCGTTGCTATTAGGCTGCCTCATTGACTTGCACACGTGGAACACAACTTTTTTATCACCCACCCGGAAGGTGAGCTCCCTAGCTTCCATATCAACTAAGGCCTTCCCTGTAGCTAGGAAAGGTCTCCCCAATATGATTGGCACCTCATAGTCAACCTCACAGTCGATTATCACAAAATATGCGGGAAGTATGAACTTGTCGACCCAAACTAGCACATCATCAATTATCCCCCCTCTTCATTGTTCGGTCCGCCATTTGCAACCTCATGGAAGTAGGTCTTGGTTGACCAATCCCCAATGTCTTGAATACAGAATATGGCATCAAATTAATGCTCGCTCCCAAATCACACAAGGCTTTGGCGAAATCGGCACTACCAATAGTGCATGGAATTGTAAAGGCACCAGGATCTTCTAGATTTGGAGCCATGGAATGCATAATGGCACTCACTTGATGTGTCATTTTGATCGTCTCACAGTTCATTGACCTCTTCTTTGTTACCAAGTCCTTTATGAACTTGGTATATCCCGGCATTTGTTCTGGAGCTTCAACCAAAGGCACATTTATGGACAAACTTTTTATCATATCAATGAATTTCTTGAATTGGTTCTCGTTGTTTTTCTTTGCGAGCCTTTGAGGATATGGTGGAGGAGGCCTTGGCAAAGGAGCCTTGGCTTTGGGCACTACCGGATCCGGTATGTCTATCACATGTTCCCTAGACGGGTTCACATCATCTTGTGTCTCCTCCACGTTTTCATCAATGTCTATCCTCACTTCATCGTTCACATTCTCATAATTTCTTGGCTCATCCTCTTCTTTCACAACCACATCATCATTCATGATCTTTATTGGATTGGAGGTACTAGCAACTCCACCTCTACCACTTCTTGCAGTCACCACCATAGCATGGCTCGTATTGTTTCCACCCTTGGGGTTTACTACCGTATCACTTGGTAGTGCCCCCTTAGGGTGAGTATTCAAGGCTTGAGAAATTTGACCCATTTGGACTTCCAAGTTGCGAATAGAAGTGTTGTGGGAGGCTATTTGGGCATTGGAGTCATCATTTCTTTCCATCATTTGATTGAACATACTTTATATCCGTCTCATCTCATTGTTGGAAGAACTTTGCCTTTGTGATGGATATGGAGGCGGGTTGTTGGGTTGTTGATACATCGGGGGCCTTTGAAAGCCCGACCCCCGGTTCCCTTGATTAATATTGTTCCAACCCCCTTGGTTTCCATTGCCTCCCCAATTACTATTATTGTTGCCACCCCAATTGCCTTGGTTATTTCCTTGATTCCCCCAATTTTAATTGTTGTTCCCCAAATTGTTCGGATTGTTGTTGTTGCCACTATTCCAATTCCCTTGGCCTTGGTTGCCCCAATTTTTTATTGTTTTCCTATGATCTCCACTGTTGTTGATTTGGAGCATTGCTCCGTTGACCTTCGTAATTGTTCGCATATTGAACCTCTTCACTTTTATCGTCATAAGAGTCATCTTGGTTGTACCCACTACCACTTTGCTCAAATTGATCCTGATTGTGTTGAACTTGTTGACCTCTTTGTCTCCTCTTGTTAACCATTACATTCACTCCTTCCATGGCATTTACTTGCTTTGGCCCCTGAACCTGCTGAAGTTGTGCCTTGGCTAACGGATTCATGGTAGTTGTCAACTCTGCTATGGCTTGTCCGTGATCATGAAGTTCCTTGTGAAGGTGGATAACATTAGAGTCACCTTGAGGAACGTTGGCCCGACTTTGCCAAGCTGAAGAGGTGTCCGCCGTCTCATCTAATATTTCACATGCTTCTGAATATAGCGTGTTCATGAAGTTACCCCCTGCGAGCTAATTCACCACACACTGGTTAGTTGTGTTGATACCCCTATAAAAGGTTTGCTGGATCATTGCTTCAGTCATATCATTGTTGGGGCATTCTTTGACCATTGTCCGGTACCGTTCCCAAAGCTCATATAACGGTTCATTTGGCTCTTGTTTAAAAGCAAGGATTTCATCTCTCAATGTTGCCATATGTACCGGAGAAAAGAACTTTGTTATGAACTTCTCGTCCAACTCATCCCTAGTGGTGATGGAATGGTTGGGTAGCCTCTCAAGCTAATCCAAAGCCTTCCCTCTAAGTTAGAAAGGGAAAAGCCTTAACCTCAAAGCGTCCTCAGATACATTCGTCTTCTTGCTCCCCCAGCATGTGTCTACAAAACCTTTGAGATGCTTATATGCGTTCTGATGTGGAGCTCCGGTGAAGAAACCCATTTGTTCCAATAGAGTAAGTATGACATTAGTTATTTGAAAATTGCCCGCCCGAATCCGGGGCGGGACAATTGTACTTGCGTAGCCTTCATTGGGCAACACCCGGTGTGCTTCCCTTGGAGGAGGTGGGGGCAGGAGGGTTTGGAACGTTGTCATGAGGCGGGCGGCCTCTTCTTTGTACTTGAGGTTCAAGATGAACCTCATCCACTTCATTTTCATCTACCTCCTCCCCTTTAGGAATATGTCTTAAGGCCTCGTTAAGAGCCATTTGGTACCTAAAAGCAATGGACACACAAAAATTAGAAAAATGGAAGGAAAGAAAAACAAAACACACAAATAGTTAGATATATAGCTAAGACCATCTAAATTCCCGGCAATGGTGCCAAAAATTGATCGGGTCCAAGCCTGCCCTACTATTGAGTAGCGAGGATGGTCGATGCAGTTTTACCCAACAAGGTCGGGATCGAATCCACAGGGAGTTAATTGATTTGGAATTAGGTTTATATCTAAGTTTAGATGCGTGTTTTGTTCCTAATTATGCTTCCACACATTTTGGTTTTGATTCTACTTCTAATTCTATTCTATTGTATGCAATGATTAAAGATAAGTACAATATTTATAAAAAGGACAAGGGTAGTGACTTCCGCCTAGGTGAATATCTAACGGGTGGCAAGAATCTAGGGCAAACCTGATTAATTTGGGGTCGTAATATAGCTATCACACCCAAGTACTCACTCTATACCTCTCGATAGTTTGAGTGATTTTTCCCAATTTGACTTTCTCAAGTCCAAATGGGTATTCATGCAAGTCACGTGATATTAGCTCAAGTCGGGTATTACTATCTCTAGGTTTAACCCTTTAATTGGGGCTATCAATTTCTTGAGTTCACCCCAATTCCTTGTTAGCCTAGTTTTCCTAGACTTAGTCCCTCTTTCTCAAGAAGAGACTAAGTCATAAAGGCATGAATCAGTATTTGCAACCACTAATTCTACAATTCTAGCAAGAACTAGGCAAAATATCACTAACCTATAAACATTCAAGCCCTAAAATTTAGTACCCATTAAATACCCACACTAGGTTTGGGTCACAACCCTAGCTATAGGTCTAGCTACTCATAGAAATCGAAGAAATCAAAGATGAAAAGAAGATAAAATTCATAATACTAGATTAAAAGATGCAAATCTAATGTTATAAGCTGAATCTAATACAAAATTGCCCAAAAGGGAAGTTCCAGTCATCACGTGCTCAGCAAATACACAACATCCTCTAAAAATGACAAAAAGTTCTATTTATACTAAGCAGAAATTTTCGGACAAAAATACCCCTGCGAAGGTTACGTGGCCGCGTAATTTTGACCGCGGCCGCACTTTTGCTTTAGCGTCCGCGTAATTCTGATCGCGGCCGCACTCTTGCTTTAGCGGCTGCGTAATTCTGATCGCGGTCCGCGTTCTTCACTTCTGGATCTAGATTGAGCATTATTTCGCGGACCGTGTAATTTCCATCACGATCGCGTAGGAGACTTCTGCGGCCGCATAATCCTGATGCGGACCGCACTTCTTGTTTTTGCTTAAAATGTAAGCTCTCTGAACCTCAGCAACCGCGGTCCGCGTAATTCCAATCGCAGCCGCGTGGTACTTTTGCGGCTGCACCTTTCTGACGCGGTCTGCGTTCATGTTTTGGCCCAAAAATCCATCTCTCTGAATCTTCCTTTCGCGGACCTCAAAATAGTGCTCGCGACCATGTTGTAGCTTTCGCAGCCGCACAATATTTGTGCGGTACGCGTTTCATATCTTTTGGCCCAATCTTGGTTTTTGTTCAATTTTTGACTCCTTTATGAGTTGATTATGACTCCTTTGGCTCATTTTGAACAATCCCTGCAAGCAAGCATATTACATTAGTTTCTGAGAATATCTTCATACATTTTTGGCCCTAAACACAAGTAAAAGAGAGCAAATAATAGGTTAAAATTCCTACTTACCAAACACCTCCACTCAGTCACCTCCTTTTGGTCGTTCATCAAATAGGGAATGGACATCGTGGGCCCCCTCCCAGCCGGGCGAGGTAATGTACTATTTCTTTTGGTTTTAACTGACTATTTCTCTAATTTGGTAGAAGTAGGAGCATTCGCCCAAATACAGGAACAGGAAGTAATCACCTTTATATGGAGAAACATCATCTGACGATTCGGCCTACCCAAGGAAATCAACTATGACAACGGACCCCAGTTCACAGGAAAGAAAACCGCCGAGTTTTTCTAGAAATGGCATATCAAGAGGATACTCCCAACCCTATATCACCCAGCAGGTAATGGGCAAGCAGAATCCTCCAAAAAATCCATACTAAACATCATGAAGAAAAATCTCGAATACGCCAAGGGATAGTGGCCAGAAATACTACCAGAAGTGTTATGGGCCTACCGAACAACTCTGAAGACAGGCACAGGAGAGACGCCCTACTCTTTGGTCTATGGGATCGAGGTAGTAATATCGGTCGAGGTTAGAGAACCCAACCTAGGATACTCCTACAAAAGCGGCATGAGTAACGATGAGGGTAGAAGGCAGGAACTCGACGAAATCGACGAACGAAGAGATATTGAGTACATAAGAATGGTCGCCTAAAAACAATAAGCAGAACGTTATTACAACAAGAAAGAAAAGGTCCGGCCGCTTAAAGTCGGGGACTACGTACTGAAAGCCAAAACTCAAGCGAGCAAAGACCCCCAGGAAGGCAAGCTAGGAACAAACTGGGATGGTCCGTGCAAAATCACAGCCAAAGCGAACAAGGGTTCATTCCAACTAGAGACAATGAAAGGAAAGCAGCTACCAGACAACTGGAACATCCGCCACCTCAAATACTTCAACTTCTAAGAGAAAAAGTGTCCTCCAAGGCGTACTCTTTTTTCCTCACTTGAGTTTTGTCCCATTTGGGTTTTCTAAAGGAGGTTTTTAACGAGCCGGCAAAGGGAACACTTTGGGTCGAAGTACGCGAGGGTAGGACCGTTGTTACTATTTCATTGTTCGACTTCTCAATACTCTCTAAGTCAAACAATGAAGGGACTAGGTAGACTAGGACTGGGACTGGAATACCAACCAATACCTAAAATTTGTAATTTTCTCCAAGTATGTAATCAAAGCAATAATGTCAAAGCAATAAGAAACTTACGTTTATCAGCACACCTTTTTTGTGTTAAGGTTATGTTCGACCTCGCTCGAATAAATACCTACCGGCCCTCAACCGAGATTTAATGAAAGGTTATGTTCGACCCCGCTCGAACAAACACCTACATTCCCTCAACCGCAATTCAATGAAAGGTTATGTTCGACTAAACTCGAACAAACACCTACCGGCCCTCGGCCACGATTCAATGAAAGGTTATGTTCGACCCCGCTCAAAATAATACCTACCGGCCCTCGATCGCAATTTAATGAAAGGTTATATTTGACTAAGCTCAAACAAACACACACCGGACCTCGGCCGTGATTTAATGAAAGGTTATATTTGACTAAGCTCGAACAAACACCTACCAGCCCTGGTCGCAATTTAACGAAAGGTTATGTTCGACTAAGCTCGAACAAACACCTACCGGCCCTCGACCTCAATTTAATAAATGGTTATTTCAACTAAGCTCGAACAAATATCTACCGGCCCTCGGCCATATCTCAATAAAGAAATGCACGTGACCTATGAATATTCGGCTCAAAGGCCACGGCCAGCTAAAATACAATAACAATAAGAAGGACAAAAGCGAAACGAGCAAACAATAGAAGCTAAAAACATACAAGTACAGAAAATAAACCACAGTAAGGGAAAAAGATGCAAGGAAAAACCTTGATATTTCATACTTAAACTATTTTAAAAAGTTTCGCGAAGACGCCGGCAAAAATACACAAAAAAGAATCAAAAAGAAAACTATTGGTCGCCGCCATCACGACCTTCAGTTCCCTCGTGAACTTGATCCTCAATGGCGTCGTCGCCCTGACCATCGATATCCTCACCATCTCGACCCCCCTCACCATCACCACCTTCGCCCTCAGGATAAGTGGTATTGTACTAGGCGTTCTCCTCAAGCCGGTCTACACCCTCATCCCCCTCCTCTCCATCGGCCTCAGGCCTAGCGGAATTATATCCACAAGCGACTCGAGCCTCACGGGCCTTAACACGAACATCTTCGAAGGCAGCCTCAGAAACATATCCCGCCGCATACAAATCTCGAAAGAGATTTAACTGGGCCTCGGCATGAATCCATTCCTCATATAACTCCCGAGGAACATTGGAAAAATTTGAAGTATGGGAAGAAGACGGGTGTGCAAGTAGTTGGGCCTCCTCGGCCTCCAAGGCGGCCACTCGATCATGAAGAACAGAGTTATCTTTCACGAGCTCTCCGATCCTCTCCTCGAGTCGATCTTCTTTAGCTCTCGTCATGGACTAATCATTCTCCCGCTTGGCTCAAAGAGTCCTATTCGCCAACTCAAGCATTTACGACTTCCTCCGAGCATCTAAACGAGAGAACTCCGCCTTTTAAAGTTCCCTTTGCTTCTCGGTGATCTCACCATTGAGGGCCTCCAGCTGAAGTCGCACTCTTCTAACTGCCCCCACAGCTCGACCACTTGAGCTTGAAGGTCATTGCATTGGGCCTCCACGCCCCTGCTGACCTCAATCTCCTCTTCCCTACTCCTCAATGTCCCCTCAAGGATGCTACATTTCTCGTTGGCCTTCACCAGCTCATCGTCCTTCTCTTTTAACTCATCCCTATGGGCGTGTATATCGCTGCCCTCACAAAATCGCCTGTGGAGTTCTCGGTACTTGCCACGATACTCAAAGTACTTGTCTTTCAATTTTACAAATATTTCTTTACGCCTCTTCTCCCTCTGGGCGCTCTCTATCTCCAAAATCACCGTCTGCGATCACAAAAAAGAAAGAGAAGAAAGAAGTCAGAACCAAAAATGCCCGGAAAAAAAAAGAGAGGCCAAAGCACAAACACTAACCTTAAGAGCAAGGCTGGCAATGCTCCTCGACAAAGCACCATCATCTATCTCTTTAAAGGTCTTACCCTCTATCTCGGAACAGAGAGGGCCGAGGGCAGGTACTACGTCTTCGGTGTTCTTTAGTAGTTCACGATCCATGGGGATCTTGATGGTCCTCATAGATCCCTCCAACCTTATCTCAAGCTGGGTAAGCCCTTCCTCCATCATCCTTAAGTCGCCCACATCAACGTCCGAACTTGACTCATCGCCCTCCTCAGTGATGCCTTTCCCATCTCATTGGTCGGAACAGAGTTATCTGCAGCTGTTAGGAAGGTCGATGCCTCCTCTCGCCGCGATGTGTCAAGGACATCAGCAGTCATTCCTTTAGTCTCCGTCACCGCATAAGGAAGAGACATATCCACGTCAGTTCCCACCAACCTCGAAACTCGGCTCAATATCATCTCCCACAAGAATGGTTTCCGTCTCACACAGTGAAAAGTCACCTTCCGTCTCATCAACGGCCCAGGTGACTCCATCACCGACATCCACGGACCTCCTCTTTCGAGGCAGGAGATCTCCATCACTAAGCAAAGGTTCGTCGTCCTCATCGTCAAAGTGGGAACAAATTCGGACGCAGCAACAGAGAGAACTGGAGTAACGGTAGGATTAGCCGCGGTCGAAACAGGGCAGAAACTGAGGACGCAGTAGCCTTCCTCTTCCAGAACGAGGGCACAGGAGTTGTTGACCTCCTCGAAGACCCCCTGGCCGAAGATAAGAAAAGACATGAAAAAGGAAAATCAGCAAAGGAAAACAAAAAAAGGAGTTAAAACACTGATGGTAATAAGGAAATTACCAGTCAAAGGGAGAGCGGGCCCGAACTTCTTGAAAAAACATGGCCATTCACTAATCCCTATGATGTGAGGGAGGAGCCGCTCGACCCAGTCGGAAATACGAGCGTCTAAAGGAGGAGGCGAGGTCTTGGCTGCAAAAGAAGAAGGCGAGAAGTCAAAATTCAGGACCGAACATGAGAAAGAGACCAAAGTACATATGAGTATAGTTTCAAGCCCCGGAAAAGCCGTCGACATTGGCTATAACGTCCTCGATCTTGACGTAAAAGAAGTTGAACCATAATTGACGGCTGGACTTGTCGTCCATCTTCACCACCAGGCATTTGCCCCCTCAGTGGCAAAGGTTCAGCATTGTCCCCCAATAAAATCTACTAGCAAATAGATGGATTAAATGACGCAATATCAATTCGACCCCGGCTAGCTCAGCAAATTTGGTGAGCATCTTTATGGCTTTATAGATGTACGGAGCGAGCTGAGCAGGGCAAATGTCATAGTGATGACAGAATTCCTCCACCAGCGAAAGGATGGGGAAATAATAGCCAGCTTGGAAGGGGTAGGCATAGAGGGCGCAATATCCAGGACGATGGACCTGTATCGTATCCTACTCGGCCGAGATCAACTCGATATGACTGGGAAGGCCGAATTTAGCCTTAAGCTCCACCAATTCCTTCACCTTCATCACTGACCAAAAGGCTCCAGGTTCGGCCTCTGGTAATTTGGTGAAATCTGATCTGGAATCGGGGTTGCGTGGGATTATCTCCTCCACCATCGGGAAAGCTCCATCCTTGACGGTGCCAGGAATGCTCTCCTCATGGTAAGGGAACACCACCGCTAAGGGAGCAACACGACTCCCCTCGCCAGCCTCAGAAGGTACGTTTGATATGATTTAATATAGGGAAGAAGAGTATCAAACAAAGGGGAGTGAAAAACAATGCAAATCACTGGAATAGAGAAAAAAAGTTCGGAGAAGAAGAAGAGCAAGAGAAAGGTATGGGGTTTCAAAATAATAGAAAATTTAAACTTCAAAATCGTGTCCAAATACCTCTATTTATAAAGGTCACGATACCGAAATCAAAAATGGCTCATCATTATTGGCACCGGAATCAAAGTGGCAGGTCTAATCAAAGGTCACACGCGAAACAAAGTGACGTATCGGGAATATGTGTCATAATGACGCATGACATCATCACGTCATCCTAACTCATGGACAACATAGCTCCAGCAAATCACTTGGGAAAATCGAAGCATTTGAAATGTGCGGCCCACAGAGGGCCATGCTGCTTCTTTGTCGCAACCACCACGACCTGCGTAGCTCGACCAAAAATAGCATGATCCGCTCATCGAACCCGCCCGCGAAGCCGACCTCAATAAGCAGAGGGACAAACTGTATGAGTCAAAATCTATCTTTAGAATATTTAAGAAAAGATAATATTGGGGGAAACATTCCCAGGTCATCGTTTGTCGAATGATCTAAGAAGCGGCGAAATCTGTGGTCAAAGAGTTAACAAGGGCTGAAGTCGAGGAGTCAACAAAGATCAAGGCCGAGGTTGAATACTCTTGACATAGTTATAGCGGCTAGTTTCAAGATGGAACATTAAAGAGAATATTCTAGTGGATAGTCTATGTACTTGTACTATTTGGGTTTTTTTAGGAATATGTTCTCTATAAATAGAAAGAGACTCAATGATAGAAAATATGTGATATCCATTTGTAAAAATATACTTTGACTTTAGAGAGAAATCGGATTTCATTGCAAGCATACAAACATCACCTTTTCATTAAGATTCTTATCTACACGCTTCTACTTGATCCGAGAATAACTCAGATATTCAAAGGATTGTCCATCATTCATCATTGTCATAAAGAACATTCACTGATTCCTTCCTTTCTTGGGTGACTCATTCATTCTATTTACTTAAATATCATTTATTGCTATTCATTAATATTTAGTGATACATTATTGCCTTTGATTTCTCGAATACTGATTGTATGCTGCCGCTATTATCAAGATATACCTATGTAGTATTTATTGCACTTTTGAGAACTCCTGGGATATTATTGTTAGCTAAGATTAATCCTCATTTATATAAATTTAATTAGTTGAACCAATGTCTATATTTTTTTTTCAAACAGTTTGGCGCCGTCTTTGAGAATTTCTTAGTTAAATTTTTAGTTACAAAGTTTCCCTCGTGAGAAGAAGAAGCCTAACATGATGTGGAATAGCCTGTCAATATAGCCCAAGATGACTGCCTAGCATTTCAACCCCAAAAGGGAGCTACGTTTTGAGGGAGGAGGGTAATGTAGGCAAGTCATCCTTGGCTAATAAACAAAGACTCTTCACTTCAAGTAAGGCCTCTCTTCTAAACATTTTAGTTCCTCTGGAATTGCCTTAAAATGATTTGTGGACAGTTTGCTGCTTCTTGGTTCTGTATTTATAGCTCAAAAAGAAATTCCAGATTCATTTTGGCACCAAGTGTTTGACCTTTCATTGCCAATTTGCTTAATCCATAAAATGCTTCCGTCCCTTTCATTTCCTACAAAGTTAATATATTCTTTTGCGTTGAAAGAAGCTTCAAAGTTATCTGCTTCTTTAGTTCATTCTGACCAGAAGATGGGGATTATGGAATGTCAACTTATAAGATTTGACCAAATCTTAAGCTCAAAAGTGATGCAAATTGGCCGGAAATCAAATATATGCTTGATAGCAAGGTGACCATAAACCTTTTTCAAAGATGTATTGCTACATAAGATTTCAACTAATTATGAGTTCATGTCAATATAGGCTTGAACTTGCAAATGCAAATTTACAAAGAAAATGATGAATAAGAGTATTAAACAAATTATATTCTACGTCATATCATATCGTATTATACTAAAAGTTGAAAACAACCAAGTTAAAAGTTGAATCATTATATTAAAAGAACCTTAAATTGTTGATGGACATTAATATCCATAAAATGTTGGATGTTTTTACCCATTCAACATACATTATTATTCCCTTGGCATTAATGTAAACTCTTTAGAAATAAATCACATTAGGTAAAATGAAAGTTAATGTACCTTTAATAGGAAATCAATAGCAAATTTACTTCCAATCAAAAGACTTTTTGATAAGTGCACCTTTTAGAATTCAGTATTGTTTACATTGTATTTTGTTAAAGTAACTGCCACTTTAGCCATTATTCAGATTTAATAGGATTCCAAATCAATAGCCAACTTAATATTTTGTGCATTTATCTTGCCAAATGATAAATGACCATATTTGTGAATTGAAAACAAAGCTGCATACATGAAGGCCGAGAATAATGAGCAGAAGGCGAAAAGTTATTACAATTAAATAGTAGTGTGACATTAAAGTAGAGTTAAAATCATTCAATATACGCTTATCATAACATTTTGGTTAAATACTAATTTAAATTCAAGATTATTAATAAAAAAAAATCATTTAAAGCAATTATTACTATTTATCAAAAGTGCTATTAGTTTCTTACAATACATGCAATATTAGTTGTTGAAGTCAAGAATACTTAAGGAGAGAGGCTTAACAACATAATTAAGGCTATTATTATTATTTATGAAGAGTAAAACCTGTGGAATTCGAAGAGTCTTTAACAAATTAAATATAGGTTAATTCAATTAATAAATATATGAAAGGGAAGTCCAAAGAAACATTAATCAAGAAACAACTATATAAAGGCAAAAAACGATTTCTATTTTCCCAAGGATGATTTTCGGTTTAGCAAATTCTTTTTAATCTTTCATTTACGTTTTCTTTATTTTTTTCCTTTCCTTTTTTTTCCCTTAAAGAAAAATTTGCAGAACATAAAAAAAATGAGAGATGGAGAAATATGTAGAGTTAATGAATTTGTGGACGTCGCAATCAAAATGACCGCCAGATTTAGCTCCCATCACCTTCAAACTTTACGAAAAGACCACCATCTCCATTTGTGGTGTTAGCAAAGATTCGTGAGCTATGGATGAAGAGAGGGAGTTGGTTTCTCTGAAAGATTATAATTAATTTATTCTTTATAGTATATTATGATTACAATTTTTTTAAATGAAAAGACAACATATATGATTTAACATACTATAACTATTTACGGCCAAAAGTGGCGTGTCTTTTTTGCTATAAATTTGGGTTTAAACTCAAATATTTTGGAATATGTACACAATTTATGTGATGACCTAAAAGGTCATCTTATGTTTTAGAACTCGATTCCGTACTCTTAAGCCTTAAAAATCTCATTCTTGCCCTCCTCGATTTGCGTCCGGAGTCCGAAAAACTTTTTATGTTGAAAATTGATGAAAATAAGAATTTTTGCCTTAAAAGTTTATTTTAGTTGATTTCGATCAACATTTTTGGTAAACGGTCCCGGTGAATCCGTATTAAATTATGGGACCTTCGCGTATTCCGGAATCGAATTCGGAGGTCCCCCAGCTCGAGTTATGAATTTTTGATGAAAATTAAAAGTCTGAAAATCTATTATTTTAAAGAATTGATTGATGTTTTCTATTGTTAGTACCGAGTCCGTATTTTGGTTCCGGAGCCCGGTACAGGTTCATTATAGTATTTAAGACTTGTCTGTGAAATTTGGTGAGAACCGGAGTTGATTTGACGTGATTCGGACGTCCAGTTGAGAAGATAGGAAATTTAAAGTGTTCTTGAGAATTTCATTTGATTTGGTGCTAAATTCGTAGTTCTAGGTGTTATTTTGGCGATTTGATCGCGCGAGCAAGTTCGTATGATTTTTTAGACTTGTGTGCATGTTTGGTTTGGTGCCCCGAAGGCTAGGGTGAGTTCCGAATAGGCCACAGGATGTTTGGACTTTGGAAAATCTGGTTTTCTGCAGATTCTGGTCTTCTGGCATGTCCTTCTTCGCGTTCGCGAAGGTACTCTCGCGAACGCGAAGAGTAAACTGGTGAGGCTGAAATTTCTTCTTCTCGAACGCAAAGGCCTGGACGCGAACGCAAAGTGATGATGGATTTACCCTTCGCGAACCCGACCGGCTCATCGCTAACGCGAAGCACTTGGGGACCTGGGGGAGAGTTGGACGTTCCTTGATCGTGAACGCAAGCAATGTCTCGCGAACGCGAAGGCCAGGGGGTAACCATCGCGAACGTGAGCAAGGTCTCATGAACGCGAGCAAGGTCACACGAACGCGAAGGCTTGGCAGCCGATACTCTTCGCGAACGCGATAGAGGCCTCGTGAACGCGATGCACACTGTCGCCCAACACTTAACAGAATCCAAACACGGAATTTAGCCATAAATTTATTTTTCTCAAAAACCAAACGGACTAGAGGCGATTTTCAAGAGATATTTTCTTCCCCAAAGTGTTGGTAAGTGATTCTATACCATTTTCTTTCAATTACCCATTACATTTTATGAATTATCAACCTAAAATCTAGAGTTTTATGGTAGAATTAGGGATTAGGGTAGAAACTAGGGATTTCAAAAATTTGGGAATTTAGACCTCAATTTGAGGTCGGATTCCAAAATCAATTATATATTCGAGCTCGGGGGTGAATGGGTAAATGGATTTTGGTTCGAACCTTGAGTTTTGACCAAGCGGGCCAGGGGTCGATTTTCGACCTTTTGGAGAAAAATTTGAGAAATCTAAATTTATGCAATATAATTGATTCCTTTAGCAATATTTGATATTATTGAGTCATTTTTTTTAATAGATACGAGTGATTTGGAGGTGAATTCTAGAGGAAAAGTTGTGATTGAGTTAATGTGGCCTTCGGAGCGAGGTAAATGTTGTGTATAACCCTAACATGATGGAATTAGGAATCTTAGATTATTTGCTATGTGAAATTCATGTGAGCGGCGTATATGTGAGGTGATGAGTACCTATGCGCCGCCAATTTACCTGTTTTCCCGGTTTTATTTTCGTTTCTCCCATATTGTCTTTTCCTATGCTTAATTACTACGTGTTTAGACTAGTGTTGTTAAATTTATCGTCCTTATCATGTTTACGGATATCCTGGTAAAAATTGAGTATTTATTTCAAAGTTGAGATTGATATTGTGGAACCAAATATTAAAGTAAGGCTTGTACATGTTATTATATCTCCCTGATGTTAATTGTTCATTGCATTATGGTAAGGGAGAGTGTTAATGCACGAAGGGTAATGTTGTGTCATATTGTGAGTGTTAATGCACGAATGGTGATGTCGTGCCATATTGTGAATGTTAATGCACGAAGGGTAATGCCGTACTATATTGTGAGTGTTAATGCACAAAGGGTGATGTCGTGCCATATTGTGAGTGTTAATGCACGAAGGGTGATGTCGTGCCATGATATGAGAGTTAATGCACGAAGGGTAATGTTGTGCCATTTCTATTGACTTTATGGTGAGTTTGAGAGTAAAAGCACGAAGGGTGATGTCGTACAGTTTTCCTTTACTGTACTCATTAGTCTTGTTAATTCATAGTATATTGACTGTTCCAGTTACCATTCTGGTGTAGTTCTTCATCTCGTATTTCCCCAAGCATATTTTTCTCTCCCGATATTTCCTCTTTTGCTCTTCATTACTGTTATTTTCATATACACTGTTAAATTGATTTGTAGGTGCCTTGCCTTAGCCTCATCACTTTTTCGTTGAGGTTAGGATCGACACTTACCAGTATATGGGATCGATTGTACTGTTACTGCACTCTGCACTTTCTGTGCAGATTTTGGTACCGGCTCGGGTTGATCGAGATTTTAGGTGTTGGGCCCGCTATCCGGAGACTCAAGGTAGATCTGTCGGTGTTCACAGAACTTGAAGTCCCCGTCTATCTTTTCTGTTTTACTAATTCTTTCATTCAAACAATTATATTTTTCTCAGACTATTACTTGTAGTGAATTCTAGAATACTCGTGAATTGTGACTCCAGATCCGGGTGGTAGTAACTAATGCAGTTTTTATATTATTCTGCACTCATTATATTTTACCTTAGTTAATTTGCTGTTATTTACTGGATGGGATGAGAATTGGTTTAATGAATTCTCTAACGTTGGCTTGCCTAGCAAGTGAAATGTTAGGCGTCATCACGATCCCGACGGCGGGAATTCCGGATCGTGATAGTTTAAGTAATAAAAATTTATTTCTGCTACACGTTGAGTAATAATGAATGCTAAGGAGGGGCGGCTCTAAAGCTAGTGAGGTTGTTGCCTTAGACCCCAAAATTTGAAGGGGTACATGCGCAGCAGAATTGGGTAGATTTTTTCCCTTTCTACTCTTAAGCCTGTTATTTGATGTCGCATGTTAAACCTTTATATCTTTAAAACTGTTCCCATGACCACTAATGTGTTACAATGTAGATTTTTTGTAATTTGATTGAGATTATTTTATACCAATAAATTCATAAATTATGATAATTTTCTTCACTCATTAATTAGTATATCTACTTTACTCTTCAACTTTTATTTTATTCTTTTTATATGTAGGAATTAAGTTATATACATCGACAACACACTGAATTTCTGTTACAATCTTCTCTGAAACTGCATGAACACAAAAACATCCATGCAACGATTTTCTTTTAGTGTAATTCAATATATTAGATTATTTACAATTTATTTTAGATATTCACCAATTAGTGATACTTAATAGAATGAACTATAATTATCATTTAAATTGATCATAAGGTGTAAATAGTTTTGACACTGTCATATTTCGATAATCCACCACTTTATTCTCTATGTTCTTCTTTCATTTTTTTTTTAAATTCGCTATTTTTTGTCTTAAACGATTAATGTTGTTTAGAAAACAATTTTTTTTGTTAGTGTATAAATTTTATAAAAATAAATTTAAGGGCGTCTGAATTCGCCTTAGCCACGAGAATATGTTGAGCCGCCCCTATGCGAAGCACTTGTCCAAATCAAGTTACGTACAAAGAAGTAAATACTTGAATACCACTCCACCTTCTGTGAGATTTAACTACTACTTGTCTTTCTTAACTTTTAATAAATATCCGTATTAGCCAAAAAAAAAAAAAAAAAAAAAAAACTCGTCCAGGTTCGAAGGTTTTAGAAGAATTTTCTAGAGTTAAAAGTAGCTTAAAAATACTTTTTGACTTATTTTAATGTGTGACAGACATCAAAATGCTTTTGGCTTATTTATTGAAAAGTGTGTTTGTTGGAGAAAAATAAAATATTAGTTTGATCCTAATTTGAGTCAATTACTCAAATGTAACTCAACTATTCAGGATTATCTAGTAAAGTCATGTTTCTTTTGTTTCTAAACGAAAAATCACTTAACTATTTGTATAGCACCGAGAATATCACTTAACAAGATTTCTTAAACTTTTGGTTGCAAAATACCTATTTTACCCTCTAAATTATCAACTTTTATCTTTTTAAATACTTTTTAAATATTTTTTTTAACTCTTTTTGCTCTATATTATGGACTTACCTATTGAATAAGGCACCAATTTTTCATAGGTCCGTCAAGAAATTTGCCGAACATCAAATATTAGAAAATTGACGGAGGAGAAGTATCTCAGTCAATCAAATTCTCTTGAAGACAAGTGAAGAAAATTATTCTTTTCTTGTCTCAATTTGGCTTACAAAAAATGGCTATAATACATAGAAAATCATAAGTTGGTATCAAAAAATGGAATTTGATTGAGTGAGATACTTATAGCGCCCGTCTTACTTCAATTATGTACTTCTCCCAGAATATCATAACTTGGTATGATGTTTGTCACAGTTATGAGAAGAAGAGGCCTAACATGATGTAGAATAGCCTGTCAATATAGCCCAAGATGACTGCCTAGCATTTCAACCCCAAAAGGGAGCTACGTTTTGAGGGAGGAAGGTAATGTAGGCAAGTCATCCTTGGCTAATAAACAAAGACTCTTCACTTCAGGTAAAGGCCTCTCTTCTATACATTTTAGTTCCTCTGGAATTGCCTTAAAATGATTTGTGGATAGTTTGTTGCTTCTTGGTTTTGTATTTATAGCTCAAAAAGATATTCCATATTCATTTTGGCACCAAGTGTTTGACCTTTCATTGCCAATTTGCTTAACCCATAAAATGCTTCCGTCCCATTCATTTCCTACAAAGTTCTGTGAAGTACGTACATGACAGAATATATTCTTTGAGTTGAAAGAAGCTTCAACTCAAAATATATTTCCTACACAGTTTTGGAATAATCAGTGTTGACATTCAATTTTATTCCTCCTTTCTTCCAGCTCAAGCTAGAGGGTAGGTTTCTCAAACTTCAGAATTAGAAGGTCCAAGAATATATTTTGTACATAATGTTATGGATAGACTAACAATAAGCATAGTGTTTATTTTTTGTTTTGGTTACTCAAATGGTAAAGAGAGGAGTCCTTTACTATTCACATGTGAAAGCATCGTTGACTATCCCTTATTCACAATTTAGAGCAATTGCACTTATATTTTTCAGAATTGGAAATGTTCAATTCATCTTTTAGTTTTTATGGAGGTTAGATTTTATGTCCCCTACTGTATGTACTCTTCTTTTGGATTTTAATATAAAAGGTAAGGGTTCAAGCCAAACTCCCGCCAAACCAAGGCCAATTTAACAAAAATAAGAAAAAAAAAGAAAAAAAGAAACTCCGCTTTATTTCATTTTTTATTTCATTTAAGTTCTCTGGACCAGAAAATGGGGAGTATGTTGTATGTAATGTCAATCAATAAAAGTTTATCAATAGTGTTTTAGATTCGAGATTTGACTAAATCTTAAGCTAAAAAGTGAACGAAAATTGGTCGGAATCAATTATCAATTTGATAGCAAGTTGACCATCAAAACATTTCAAAGATGCATTGCTGCATAAGAGTTTCAACTACTGTGAGCTCATTCTTCATCCCAATCTAATCACGAATTTGCGAAATTTCACTGAAAAATTATCAACCTAATCACCTTTTGCTTAGAATAAGAATTTTTGTTGTTGTTACTTCTACTAGGGGCAATTATTAGCCATTTTGACCATAGACTAGTGCTCATAAGAGGCAAAACTGATGTCTCTAAGAGTACAACTTTAAAGAAGCCTTGAAGAATTGAAGAACTTTACTCCTAAGTCCTAACTTATAAACGTTAATCAATTATTCCATGTTTACCACCTTGATATTTGCCCACATGACAACATACCTAACTGAAGTTATTGTATCCTCAAAGATCCCACTTTAATGAAAATCAAACATCCAAATTCCTGGCTATTCAGGTATGGGTGGGCATAAAATCCAAAAAATTAAAAAATTGGACCGGATCGAATTAATTCGGTACTTCGGTTTCAGTTTTTCGGTACTTCGATATTAATTCGGTATGAATTTTTTGAAAGTTTGGTACGGTTCTCGGTATTAAGATATTTATATTTCGGTATTTCGATAATACCGAACTTTTTTACTAAATGTTACTCACAATTCGCAGGCAGCAGCAACGTATCCAACCATTAGCTGTATCTTTCCTTTAGGTTTAGGTGTTTAGCAGGCAGCCCTCGTGCAACTCATCATTTTTCTCTTACAAGATTCATACTTTCCACTATTTCTTTTTCATATTTGCAAATTTCATTGCTAATTGCTTATCCTTTGATTGTTCTGATTCTAAAGTCGGTTAAAACTTAGATCTATTATGGGCTATTCAAAATGTTAGAAATATTATGGGCTTTAAATTACAAATATTTTGATGTTGCTCGTTAGTAGCACTAACACTTTCTAGTTGCTAGAGCTAGCTGTTATGTCTCTAATCTACCGAATTTTCTGAGTTGACTATCGGATCATGTTGGAGAAAGAAAAAAACTATTGGAACATGAATGGTTTTGAAAACTTTTCAAGATTCAATGTGGGATCACAAAGTAAAACTGAAAGTTTTTCGCCACGAGTATCTCTAGTTCACTTTCTAATGTCTGGTCGTTGTCGCCTTTCCTAATTTTTTTATTCATATGAAAATCATGCAAATTGATATACTGAAATCATACCGATACCGTACCGAACCAAACAAGAAATACCGAACCGTATCGAACTACTTTGGTACGATATTTGGTATATACAATTGATAAATCGAATACCGAATTGTAGTTCTTAAATACCGAACCGAAATACCGAACGCCCACCCCTATATTCAGGCATGATATATATAAGATTGTGAAAATTATAAAAAGTATATCGCAACATTTTTTTTACCAATAAAATTTTATTCAATTTGTGTTTTGAAGGTCTAAATATACCATAAATCTCTTGTAACACTTTTGAAAATACCATTTTGACACATGCCTAAACACATAATAGCTAATGTCGAATAACCTAAACCTTTTCCTAAGTATACTTATATGAAAATAAAAAGAAAAAACAAAATGGCAATCTTCCAACTTCTGATTTACTAGAGCATGTTTTACCTTTGGAGAAAAGTACAGGGCTTGTTAGAAATATTTTACCAGAAATTTACCCCATTCTATATATAGCAACGTCGTCGTTTCATAAACTTCCTTATTCCAACTTCCAGATACATTATGATCAAGGCTGTAACGTACTTACCAGCTTTTTGCCGCAAAAGTAACGGGAAACGTACCGCTAATTTCCTTGAAAAAAACCGAGTATTCCGAGTCTAATAGCAGTTAAAACCACAAAATTTCACCACAGAGATGAATGATGATACTGATTATTGATTAATCCTTAATCCAATTCTTGAGATGGCCACTGAGGCCAAATCTAATATGGTCAAAGGTCAAACCAAACAGTAGCTATCAAAATGGGTTTGTCCTTAATGCCTAAAATTGATTCATCTGTGATCAAAGAGGAAGTTGTTGAGACCTCTTTCAAGCCACATGTGGATTCTAAGTGTAAATCCACCATATTTGTCTCTAAAACTGAGGTACCCTTCAGAAAGATCATATTTTTTTTGCTTTGAAGTTGTTCAAGATTTCACTTTTCCTGTGGTTTCTTTGTTATTTTTATCTGGGTGTGTGACATTTCTTGTTAATTTGGTTTTTCATGTGTATTAATGATTTATCTAGTGGATAAATTCATGAGCTTGTTGCTTTTTGAACACCCTTTTTTCTGAAAAAATTGAAACTGATAACCAAAAGCTTATTTTCTTTTATGGTTATCTCCTTTGAGGTTTTTCTATGAATCATTGTCAAAACAGATACCTTCAACTGAAAATGGCAGAGTTTTGGTAAGTTTTCTTGGTAAGTATGTAGGCTATTTTTGTCCTAAGAGTCATATGTAGAACTATACTTGTATGTATGGGATTTGAAATCGATTAGTGCAACTAGTTCTAAAGGTATATCCATTTTACGAGACTTACCAAGGAGGTATTAATACACAGATATTGGATCATGTTCGGCAGTAAGGTGGATGTTAGATTTTTGGTGTCATAGGAAAATGTTTCCCAAGAAATACACGAGATGCTTGAGATATTTTCATCAGTATTTGGTTTTGATTAAAACATTGTCACATGAATGTGGTGTTACGTGAGCCTTTTTCCAGTTTTACATCTTTATTTCTGTTTTACAAAATTTTACCATCCTCTCCATCAAGCATGCATAGAAGGTGTTGGTCTAAATGATTTAACAAAAGCCTTCTCCAACTAGGGATGTCTGGGATTAGGACTTTCGAGAAACTGAGGTATGCTCGGCATGATCCCCTCATGGTCCTCAAATCTGTTGCTCGGACTCAAGGATTTCGTCATTTTCTTCAAGTGTATATACAAAACAGAACTAGATGGTGAAACATGCCTTTGTTAATATCAGAACTAATTTACTTATAAGGAGAGAATCATAAACTATGAATGGAATTGTTAACAAAACACCCAAATCGGCTCTTACATCTTCATGTTATTAGCTTGATGCTAACAGGTACACTACAAAGCTATTAGATTTTTCATGTCATAGGTAATAATGTTTCCTAGGGAATAGGGGATGCTCGATGTGATTTTTTCAATATAAAGTTTTGATAGTAACATTGTTGTGTCATCGTGTTAAGGTCTCGTGTATGAGACATTCTTGTTTTACATCTTTATTTCCATTTTACAAGACTTACTACAACAAGTTACTAATACAGAGATATCTATCTTGTCTAGAAGTAAAAGCGAATGTTAGATTTTCCATGTCATGGGAAATGATTTCCTAGGAAATTGGGGATGCTTGATGTATTTTCTTCAGTATAAATGTTTGATAACAACTTGGCTGTGCCATTCCATTAAGCTATTTTTATTTGAGCCTTTTGTGTTTTACGTCTTTATTTTCATTTTACAAAAATTTCTCGTGTATACAACTAAAAGTGGATATTAGACTTTTTATGTCGTAGGAAATAGTGTTTCCTTAGAAATAGGATATGCTTGATGTATTTCTTCAATATAAAGTTTTTAATAATGTTGCTGTTGATCATTAAGGTGTCACACGTGAGCATTTATTGTTCTGCATCTTTCTTTTTATTTCACAATACTCACTTCACTCCTACTAATAAGAAGATATTGAGTATGTGCTGAAGTACTAGTGGATGGTGGATCTTTCCTTTCATAGGAAGTGATGTTTCCTACGAAAAGGAGATCATTGATGTATTTTCTACAAATATTAGGTTTCAATAACAACATTGCTGTATCACTGCATTAAGGTTGCTTTTCTTGCTTTACATTCCTATTTCCATTTCACAAAAATATCTGTTACCGGTACTAATATGGAGTTATTGGTCATGCATTGAAGTACAACTTGATATTGGATGTTTTCAAGTCACAGGGAATGCTGTATCCTACGAAATAGGATTGATGTATTTTGTCTTTTCTTGGATGACGGTGGTGTCCGAGCGAGCTTGCGTGCACCTCAACTATTCCATCGGGTACCTTCTGCCTCCCACCAGCACAATTTCCAGGTAACTCTGCCCACATCTTTTATGTCATAGATAGGAAATGATGTTCGCTAGGAAATTCAAGATGCTCGATGTATTTTCTTCAATATAAAGAATTGATAACAGCATTGCTGTATCATTGCAGTAAGGTATCGTTATGTGAGTCTTTCTTGTTTTGCATCTTTATTGCCTTTTCTTGGAAACTTTGAGAATATTGCATTCATCAACTAAAAATGTGATCTGCTCGATTCCCATGTGGTCTAATGCCGTCCAATGTTTCCCTTCAGAAGAACATCCCAACTTCCATGTTGTTGGTCCAATCCCTTGAACGAAGTTCCTTGCAGGCTTTAATGACACATAGAACATTTGTTTTTATAGTGGGACTTCTAATGTCCCAAAATCCAAGTTGAGTTATAGAATCCATAAATTGAGGAAATGATGACATTAACTTAAACATCATAATCATACTTGCTACTCCACTTGTGATTCTTCTTGTTTCATTTTATATATCTCAATGCTGAACTTAATCTTCAGAATATGAGCTTTGCATTACATGAAGGTCTTCATCATTTTTATCTCCTCATGGATAAGACTTTGCATGACACATATTTTTTCAAACGGACAGAAACCTGCTAAAAGCTTGGAACAATAAAATTTTGTGCCAACGGTAGCCTATATTTCTAGGGAAAATTGTCTTTCACAATCCTTAGACCTTATTGTAAGATCCCATCATGTTCACGTAAAAACCTCATGGAAGCTTATGGCCAAGGGCGAAGCCAGGAATTTTCTGAAGGGTGTTCAAACTTGAAATAAGTAAAAAAAAAAATTCCAACAAAGGG
The DNA here is from genome assembly GCF_000715075.1 of Nicotiana tabacum. Lineage (NCBI taxonomy): Eukaryota > Viridiplantae > Streptophyta > Magnoliopsida > Solanales > Solanaceae > Nicotiana > Nicotiana tabacum. Next base: position 92,908,062 of record NC_134102.1, read on the forward strand.
TGTTCAATATATGTTATGTACCTCTAAAACCAAATATTTTACTTATATACGCAGTATAATTTTCCGACAAAAGGTGATCAATTGACCACCCTAACTTAAGTGCTAAGTTGCTCGGACTCGGGTGCGGATCTAGAGGTCGGATCTTTCAAGATGTAAATTTTAAGATTCGGAGATACGGATCCTAGTACGGATACGGGTGCGGGAATCCGGCTAAAAATAATTAAAATATATATAAATCTCTCTAATTTGTGAGAAATTTTGTGGAATACTTACGTATAGCTTGTAAAGTGTGGATTTCCTTTTTATTCTCAAGTTGTAGATAAGTAAAAGATTGATTTCCTAGATAAGATATATTATTTTCTTCAAATTTACCCTAGTTTTAGTTTTGATTTCGGTAATAAAATTGTATCTCGTCTCGAATTTTTCGATCCGTCGTGGTCAAAGTACCCAAAATTGTTTGATCAGATCCGGTACGGATCCCATACCCACACCCATACTAGTGTCTTGTCGACACGGGTGCGGCACCTAAACTGCTATGTCGGAGCAACTTAGCTTAAGTGTGGCTTTGCCCCTGCTTAGGGCCACCATCTAAAGTTCTCTCATGTTTCTACTTTGCTGAAATGTGCAACCTCTGGTGGTCCAAGGGTTGTTCTATCTTACTATGATTTATGGTTGAGGAAGAAATTTCTCTTTTATGCAGACTATACATGCTTGTTGGTCCTTAAATTGCCCTTAATATGTACGGTGAGATCCTTTTTAATTTGTGATGATTGGGTTTAACATGATTCCCAACTATCATCTAAGCTTGGACGAGAAGTGGATTATGAGAACTTTATAAGGTGCTTCCGGGGAGTTGATTAAATTCTTGCAGTACTAGTACTTGGGTAAGTCAGCAAGCACAACAGGAATTGACAAGGTCGAAAGACAAAGATGTAACATATAAGGCAATGGCTTAAGGAAGAGATAACCATCATTATGTTTATCTGCAGAAGATATGTTCTACACCACCCTACAAGTGAAGGACAATTTCATCATTTGTTTGCTGAGAGAGGTGCTTCTGTATTTATATATGAGGTAGCCTCGCGTTATGCTCTATCAGATGTCCGGTAGTGTTTATAAGTGACTGATCTTTTATTATGTTGTGAAATGAAATTGCATCTTCTGGATTGTGGCATGTGTCTACCAAAAGATGTGTATTCCCATGTTCTTACTGGCCAAACACATTTCTAGATGACATGTATCATTTACCAGTATGAATTATGAGAGAATAAACAAGTATAGAACAACTTTATTTTAGTTGTGATACTTACCTTGTTCATATTTGTCTGGTAATATAACTTCTGATTGAAACAAATAAAAAAACAGATGCGATAGACGAGATACCCTGTCTACCGTCTTTAGAGTATTATTAAGGCATTACCTCATACAGTTACCTTCTTTTATTCTATCATTTGTTCCCCCAATAGAAACACTTCAGGAGTTGCAATTTCCTCACTTGTCAGACTTGATAACTTTTGCTGATGAGGGGGAAAAGTCATCCCTCGATGTCTTCTTTCATGCAGAACCTTGTTAGGCATTTCAAGTTAGTACTCAAGTCATACTTGACCCCATAGTAATATGCACACACAAATTCTCACTTTCAACAATGAAATTCAACCCAGGAATGCCAACATCTGTCCAGGAAATTTTCGAAACACAGTGTTCTTTCCCTTAAATTCCTGAGTGAAACGATCCCAACCAGGAGAAGTATCGAAGTGAGTTTTGTATCATAGGATGAGAAGAAGTTGAAGATGGTACAGGTGAAAAAAGCTGCTTCTCCATTGCTTTGTCATGTTTGTTTTGGGAATGAAGAGTTCTTAGATGTCAGGAGGAGATTTTAATACGATGAGTTATTTGGAAGAAAGGATGTAACTTGACTCTCTAGAGCAATGAAGTGTTCAGAGTTTATTGATAGCTTTTAGCTAGTTGATGACAGGTCCTCGTTTCACGTGGACCAGGATGAACGAGTCAACGTCCAAATTCAGACTTGACAGATTTCAATTTTCACATTTCAACCACATGGAGAGGTAGCCCCAGATATCATCCAAATCCCCTGTCATATTTCCATCAGATCATGTTCTTATTCTCTTGGACTTCAGCAGGATCAGAAAAGCTCAGGAATCGTTTACGTCAACATTTGAAAACATGTGGCTAAAGGCGAACAATGGAGAGCTCATTGGAAAATGGTGGGGGAATCATCATTGTAAATTATTTACATCAGCTTCTTACTGCTGTAGTTCCCAGTTCCAACTAAATGGTAATTTCATCATCAGCTCTTTTGCTTAGATCTGCTTTCTGTTGGCCACTGGAACCTCTATATTCTAGAAATTGGATTGCTACTAGCCCCAAAACCACTTCTCCTTTCAAACGCCCATTGAGCACCTTTTGAGTTGTATTTTCCCATATATTCCTAAACATTGCTTCTAGATTCTGATCGCATATATTTCTCAACCTAGTCACCAATTTCGTTTCTTGTTTTGGTTGCAAACTATCTCAGTGCAACTGCCCCCTTAATTGGGATGGAGGTATTTTCCCAATGTTCTTGACTTTCTGAGGCGAAAATAATAGGAAATAGCTGCAATCTCCTGAAAAATACTGCTACTTGGATGCACATCTTTAATGCTGCTCAGAATTCTTACTTCAGACTCTTGCTGCCTTGTATATTCCAGAACTATGTTTGCCTATAATTAAGGTAGCCCTGGATCTTGCAAACTGTCGGATAGCTGCCAGTTGGATTAGTTCAGCTGGTAAGTTGTAAATGGCAGATATTTAAGATGAAAAGAGTAGTCTAGGTCATTTAGGATAAGAATGTGATGGTTATGCTCAGCTGGTACTCTTAACTCATCCCGGGCAAGTAATATGAGCTAGTAAAGTGTAAAATGGCAGATATTCAAGTCCTTCAATACATGGCATAAAATGAGTAGCCTAGGTCGCGGTTACACTCAGCTAACACTCGATCTCACTCTTCGCTACTGATATTTCTTCTCCCTTACTTTATGTGAACTGACATCCCATTGAACTTTTCAATGCAGTGACCTTGTTATCTTTCACATTTGCCTCCAGATATTCACAAAGATGCCAATGGGAGTCATCTATCCTGCTTTCCACCAGACTTGGCACTTGAACATTGTCAAACATCCACAACAAGAAAATATAAAATTAAAAACATAAAAATTCTTAAATAAGAAAATGTAGTGCTGGTAAGAAATTATAATCAGATCACATTAAACATGTGTCCTTCTTGATAAAGGGAAAATGAGATGGTTTGAGCATTCTGCTTTTGCTGTAATTATTATGATGTCAATATCCGTGTAATATCCATACATCTGATTTTGGTCTCAGAAAACTGTAATATAAATTTTGTCAGATGTTAAAAATATAACGCTTAATTATCTAATGCTTGAACAAGCTATTAGACAGAAATCATGTGCATGTGGAGTAATGAAACACCTTTAATGGGATTGTATTACATAGTCTCAATACAGTGAACATGAGTTTATGATGAACCAGATATTGAAGTTTTAGAATGCAATATTAGCTCAAGGACGAGGAATTTTATGATCTTTGCTTCTGATTAATTTTAATATTTATGCTTTCAATGCATATATAGATCATAGACAATGTTAATGCTTAATCTCTATATGTCTTGCTTGATTTCAGTTACATATTGATTTTAGCCATGTTCTTTTTCACTTTTGGATTCCCCGTAGACTTGTTAGGAGATTGATGGAGCAGTATAGGGAGAGAAAGAAGGACTTGCATATGGTGTTCATCGACTTAGAAAAGGCGTACGATAAAGTCCCGAGGGAGGTTTTGTGGAGATGTTTGGAGGCTAGAGGTGTACATGTTACCTACGTTAGGTTGACTAAGGACATGTATGATGGAGTACAGATCCGAGTGAGGACGGTGGGTGGGGACTCAGACCTTTTTCCGGTTATGATGGGGTTGCATCAGGGGTCGGCACTCAGCCCTTTTTTGTTTGCTCTGGTGATGGACGTACTGACGCACCACATCCAAGGGGAGGTGCCGTGGTGCATGCTATTTGCAGATGATATTAATTGATTGACGAGACGCGAGACGGTATGAACGCGCAATTAGAGGTATGGAGGCAGACCCTGGAATCTAAAGGTTTCAAGTTGAGCAGGACCAAGACAAAATACTTGGAGTGTAAGTTTAGTGGCGAGACTCAATGAGGGGAAGGGGAAGTGAGGCTGGACCCGCAGGTCATCTCTAGGAGAGGGAGTTTTAAGTACCTTGGGTCTATTATTCAGGGGATGAGGAGATTGATGAAGATGTTACACATCGTATTGGGGCGGGATAGATGAAATGAAGACTCGCTTCCGGTGTTTTGTGTGACAAGAAGGTGCCACTGAAACTTAAGGGTAAGTTCTACAGAGTGGTGGTCAGATCAACGATGTTGTATGGGGCTGAGTGTTGTCCAGTCAAGCTCTCCCATGTCCAGAAGATGAAGGTAGTAGAGATTAGGATGTTGAGATGGATGTGCGGTCACACCAGGTTAGATAGGATCAGAAATGAGGTTATTCACGACAAGGTGAGTGTGACCCTATTGAGGACAAGATGCGGGAAGCGTGGCTTAGGTGGTTTGGTCATGTGAGGAGGAGCAGCACAGACGCCCCGGTGAGGAGGTGTGAGAGGTTGACATTGGAAGGCCTACAGAGGGGTAGAGGTAGGCCAAAGAAGAGGTGGAGAGAGATGATTAGGCAAGACATGGCGCAACTTCAGCTGACCGAGGACATGACCCTTGATAGGAAGGTATGGAGGTCGAAGATTAGGGCAGTAGAGTAGGTAGTCTAGAGTGTTCATAACAGTAGTATTGGCACGCAGTCTTGTCTTTTGTTGGTAGTAGGTTTTTATGACTAACCGTTTTTCTTTCATTGTTGATCACATTAGTGTCTTGTTGTTTTTATTCTGTTTTTATTTGGCTTTTTGGTACTGTCCCTCCTTGTCTATATTTTCATTAATGTAGTGCTTATACTTTCCTGAGCCGAGGGTTTATTGAAAATAGCCTCTCTATCCTCACAAGGTAGGGGTAAGATTTGCGTACACATGACTTCCCTCCCCAGACCCCACGGTGTGGGATAATACTGGGTATGTTGTTGTTGTTGTTGATTCCCCGTAGACTGTACACTTCTAGACATCTTTCCATGACGTGTGTATTTGGTCCAACAATTAATGGATTGAATCTACAAGAATGCTGAAGTATTTGGACTTAGGCATATACTTGCAGGTTGATGGAACATGGTCTGTTGTCCCCTGTCAGTGTCAAGTCTCCGCCACCACTAATCTCGAGCAAACCTGAGAGTTCCAAAGTGCCGCAGCAAGCATCAAAGAATGCTGATGTGAAATCAAAGAAACGATTAAAAACTGATTGCAATTAGCAATGATGATGATTTCATACTTGGTCCAAAGAGGAGAAAAGGGTATGAAAGAATGCTCATTTCCTTGTGCTATCATGTATCGAGTAGAAATTTGGCTCAGTCGTGAAAACTTCAAAAAGGATTTGATGGAGTGCATGTTTTTTTCTTGATTTATGGAAATGAATAAGTGAATTAAAAAAATTAATACCTCCAACCTGTATCATGGAACTATAATTGATTTTAGTGTTATGTAGCAAAACGTTTAATGTGACTTGTTTAGTTTGTCTCATGTTGTTACTTTACAAGGTTCAGGAAGTAGACATATCTCAGAATTCATTACAAATTTCTCACAAGCGATCAATTTCCAACTGAAAATTTGAGTAAAGAAAGATTCTTTTCTTCCACTTGCAATAATTTAAAATAGTGGCAATCAGGTCAAGTACAGTAACAATTTATATAGTATCTTATGACTACTTTTGAGAGACCTTCCCAAATATCTGGATGTGTGAGTTATTTCCAGGGTAATTATTAGAATTGTCTAATTAATTCAGATGGTCTGTGCGGTTGATTTCCTTATTTGTTTCAGCCTTTCGGTCATTTCAGGGGCGAGCAAGCTAAGGCTGCTGCACATTACTATGATGCATACATGTTAATCTTACGGTTCACGGTAGTCCTTACATGTCTTTAATACTCAATGGCCTGGATAGCTGCTGCTGCATTCAGATAAAGGGAACATGGATTTATGATGCAAATGAGAACATATACCATAAGCTGAAGTTAAGTTTGATCTTGACATTGTCTTGTTCATGCGATGGCATGACCCATGTTACTTGTTCTTGACATATATAACATTTTGTACCTTAGATCATTGGATTCTCCAATGAGGATGGTTAAAGGGTAAGAACCTGACTCTTTTAATGTTTTATTGCAAGCATTGAAATTTTATTGGTGCATTTATTTGAGGAGACAAGAAAACTAACTCCATTGCACGGTAAGCATTTAATGTAGGAGACTGAAAACAATACCAATCCAATTCTTGATTTGATAAACTTAGAATAAACTATCACCTCTTGACATTTTGTGATTTTCACTACCTGCATCCTGTTGTTTTGCAAGTTAAATAAAGCCAAAAACATGAAGTTAGTTGTTGATGGTGGGAAGAAGAGATACTTGCTACATCAGAAGGTAGAAAGGTTGAGAGTGTCAATTGTTGACAAACGCGATACAACATATTCTCATTGTCTCAAAGTCAAGGTAATATCTTATGGTGATTGTAATGTCCTTGATTATTGGTGACCACTACTTAGACTGAACAAAGTTAAAAGTATTTGTTGGATTATTATCTGGTAAAACATCAATGTCTATATGGTACGGTTGATGGAGATGTTGCAGTCATAAGAGGATACAAGTCAAGAGTGAGAGTTTAATTTACTGCTCTTTTATGTGAGTTGTCCTTGTCTTCTTCACTCTTCTTGTAAGCCTTTTTATATCTCTTTTCTTCTCTAATGGCTTTCTTATCATAAGTATTTTCGGTCCTTCACTGGATAATTAATGAATGCAGGTACTCTGAAGCCTGTGACCTTCTTCTGCTTTAGATATCTTTCTCTTACTTTTCTTTTTTCTTTTTTATAACAAGTTGTGTCAGTATGATCTTGCGCGTACTTCGACTATTCGTTAGGTATTTGCTACATTCCATCAGCATTTGCACCGAATAACTCTATCCATCAAGGCTTAAGCGAGCGGGAAGAAATCACCTAGCATTTTCTTCCTCTATCGGATTGAAACCTTGCTCTTTCATGGTTTTCGCCCAATTTATTGCTCCTTCTTTGGGTTATTCATTCTCTATTTTTGAGCATGGATATTAAAATAAGAGTTGAAAATCAAAGTTTGATGTTGACCGTAGAATATGTTAAGTAATATACTTTGATTAATGGATTATATTATAATATAATTAAAAAGAGGATAATAGTAAAAGTAAGTTGTATATAACTCCTAAAAAATTTAAATTTCTATAAAGATTCTTATAGTGACAGCACTTTAGGATTACACAGAAAGGAAAATGACTGATGGAGTATATTTTTATATTGCTTTTAGGACTTTTCCGGTCCAATTATTGATTTCAGAAGTGTCTTATCATTAGTTTAGGGATTCTCACCAAAATTTAAAGGAAAAAGGGAATTCTGGACTGAAGCTTGAGGTAGTAGCAAACTAGCAACTTACATTTAGGTTATCTCGTGTAATCAAAGTATAAAAGCATATAAGTATTTCCTTTTGTAATATGGTATCATAGTAGTGTTAACTTATGCCTCATCAAGGTCGGCTATGAGTAGGGGTGGAAAACTGGCGGGTCGGGTCGGGGTTGAAAACGGGTAATTTAGAAAACGGATAAATTATCCGACGTGACCCATATTTGAGACAGATAAAAAACTAGTTATCCGGCGGATAATATGGATATCCATATTATCCGTGGCTTCTTGAATATGATTACTCATGGGAGAATTCGTAGTCTCCCAAACTTTGAGCCTTTACAAATGTAAAAGTTAAATACATTAGTTATTCATTGGTTATCCATTTGGTTAACCATTTTCTAAGTGGATAATATGGTTATTATCCATATTCGACCTTTTTTTAAAAAAATTATTATCCAACCCATTTTTTAATAGATAATATGGGTGGATAACTATTTTCCGCTATGAGCTACACCTGCCTTCTACAGTTGAGGTCTGAGGGTTTAAACGCTATTACTACCGTAGTATCCCATTCTTCTTTCTTCTCCTCCCCCGATGTAGTAAAGAAAATTTTAAAAAAACCCATGACCTACAAAGCTTATGAATTAACGGCTCTTACATGATTATATTTTTTAGTTATTTTCTTTTATTAACTTGTCGCTAGTTAAACCATGCAACAAGAATCATACGTGTGTTATATATGGTTAATAAAGGAAATATGGGAAAGGAGAGTCACACGAGTAACTAGGTGTAAGTTTCGATTGAAGCCATTCAAATATAGTTAAGAATCTAAATCGAAATCCTATTTTCTACTTAATACATCTTTCGGTTCATATTATCTTTCTTTAAGATTTTTGCACATCCTTAATCATAAGAGTATTTAACTGGAGCTAATCCCAACCCTTATTTGAATTATTCTTTCTCTCATAATCGTCCTACTTATTTAACACTTAATTGGAGTAGTGAAGGTCGAGTTAAAAGAGAAGTAATATACGATTTCTTGTATTTGAAAATGTCAATTATGTTGAAACAAATTTAGTTTGTCAAAATGACTAATATTCAGAATCTAATAAGCACAATTTAATATGCAGTAATTGTGTAATGTGACAGTATGGTTGCATAACCTCTCCTACTTTTCGTAGTTCACTTATTTGCTAAATTTTGGCCAACCTGCTTGTCTAAGTTCATAGAAATATAGCCCACTGAAGTTGACATCATAACATCTTCACTACCTGGAAGATAGGGATGCACATTCATTAGGTTTACCCAGTTTTTGAGTTGATTGGTACGATTTGTTATGTCTTCACTAAACAATAATGAGTATTTCTTGTTTTGGTTTTTCCTTTGTTTTTTCTATCTTTGATTTTGTTTCTTTGTTTTTTCCTCTTTATTAGAGCTTTCAATGGGTCGTTTCAAATTACAACCTTTATTTTTCTTAAATTTCCAAGATTTAGTTGTCATTTTCTTGAAGAAAAAAAACTATTTTATATGATATTAACGGTAACTTTTAAAAAGATTTAGTTAAAGGCTCGTGTAAAAGAATAAGAAGGATTTCATAGATGTTATAGTTTTTTCAGTTTTTTACTTAAACCCGAAACATAACTGAAAAATCAGAATTTTTAGAAGAGAAAGTCAAATTTTTAGTCCACTGTATTTTAAAGAAAAAAATAAGGGACTTTTTCATATATATATATATATATATATATATATATATATATATATATATATATATATATATATATATATATATATATATATATATATAGAGAGAGAGAGAGAGAGAGAGAGAGAGAGAGAGAGAGAGAGAGAGAGAGAGAGAGAGAGAGAGAGAGAGAACTAAAGTTTTTTACAAAATATATACAAATTCGGTCAAAATCTACAATTTATCTACAACTTAAATACACTTTTTTTGTACAGAATCCACTCAAAAATTACAGTTTACATATAAATTATCCAACTTATATGCAATTATATAAGTTGTAGATATATTTTATATTGTTTGTACACTCGACATACAAAATATATACAATTTGTTTATGTCTATTTTTTCGAGTTTCAATATGAAATTTTAACCAAAACCATCTCGAATCTTCACCAAATTGTCTCAAAATTGAGATATAAAATCCAAAGGATATTCCAAATCTTTTGCAATAACACCCAATCCAAACAAAAAATAATTTTACAAATTTCTATTTTCGAATTCAAAAAGTTATAAAAACTATGTTAATCGATTAACATAGTTACCAATTCAATCAACTCACTTCTGATTAATACTATTGTGTTTATTGATTCCAAAAAGTTAAAAAAAATTAACGATCTTCTCACATTCAAAAGTGATAAATCGTCCATTGTTTAACATAGAAAAAAACCAAAACAGAAAAGAAAGAGAAAACATAATAGAATTGCTGGCTGAAGTTGAGGAGAAAGATGCCAGACGTTCTTTTGTTAATTTATAGTTTTAGTTTTGGGGTGAAAGAGGGAGAGAAAGTATGGAGTCTAATACATTATTTTGTATAAAATTGGTAATTTGTATATGGACTTGTAATTAAGTTAAAATCTTAATATTAAGGGTAAATAAGTTTCAAAATTAGTATAGATAAGTAAAAATCTAAATTTAAAAAAAAAAGGTGAAGGTTAACCAAAGTATAGTACACATGAAACGCAAAAGTTTTTATCTATAGATAGGACTACTAAAGTCTGCATCTTTAAAAAATATATAGCCTCTTCAAATTCCAATCATACATCATTAACATATTGAAAATCATTATGGATTTGCAGACTTTAAAAGCTTGAGAGTATCTTAACGAAATAATGACAAGATATGTCAAACCTTTACCAAGAGATTGTTAAAACATTAAAATGGAATAAATATCTCTAGTAAGATCAAAATATTACCAAACTAATAGTACTACCAAGCATGCCCTAAACAAAATATAGAAGTAACACTTAAACCCTAACGTTGTCCAAGGGTCAGATGGCCATGTACAATTGTCAATCAAAATTATTATAAAGGTTCCCGTAAAATAAAAAAGATTATTCAATTCAAAGATAAAAAGAAAAATAAAAAAAATATGTGGCCATAAGTGTGTGTTTATGAAACTAAGGAAGATCCAAGATACATATGAATAATTTTCTACGCGTTTGAAAGTTTATATTCGTGTAACAATCAACAGCTCATCTTGTTGTTTGTACGATTTCAACTTATTCTCAGTACTACACTGCGACTTATATGAAACATGAGAATATTTTGGAGGCCATATTACAGATTTATTACTGTGGTGGTCAAATGCATCCAGTCTTTCTTACTTGCATCTGCCAAGATCGAAAGGATTTATTTGTGATGGGGGGGGCCTAGGATGGAGGGGTTTAGGTTAGTGTCAAAACCAATGATTGAGAAGGTATATATTTAGTGGCACAGACATCTTTTGGTAAGACGCGTCGTCTTTGACACCGTGTTGGATGTGCGAACGAAATTCCACGTTAATAATTAAAAAGATTTGGTAAGCTACGTAAAAATTTCTTAATGGTGTAAAATTTTTGGAAAAAACCATGCGGACTTGGCCCAAAGCGAAGAATATCATATCGTGTTAATACTATTATTGGATTGGTTGAGCCCAATAACTGGTATTAGAGCTTGGGTTTGGTGGAATGAGTATTGCAATGGTAGACTGATAGTTTGGGGGTCGATTCGCTCACCCTTACGAGCTTGGAGACGTGCACACAAGAAGAAACTAGTCTCTTAATGATGTGAGGTTTTTTGCAAAAAATGTGCTGGTTTTGCCGAAAACGGATAATATCATATCATGTTAAGAATATCAATGGGATGGTTAATTGAGCCCACCACACTGCTTGACAATTTTTTAATATAAAAGTGTCCAAATAAATATTTTTCAAAAACAATATTCATATATGGGGTAGATTGACACCACTTGAAAATAACAAAAAGTAAATATCAATTTGAGAGAAAACAAAACCTTAAGACCACGTGAAGTTCTGTTGAAGACATAATTATGTAAATAAATTTGTGTTTTCTCTAACTGCTTAAGTTTTTAAATGAGATGGTCACACACTTCAACAGGGTATCAGAACAGGCAAAGATCCTAGGTTCGAGTCTCACTACCACCCAATATCAAAAAGAATTTTCACGTGCTTGGCTCATAAAAAAGAATCAAACCCGCACGTGAGGGGGTGTGTGGAAGATATAATTAAGTAAATAAATATGCGTAACAACTTAATCTTTTAGATGAGATGATCACATATTTTCCAGACCCAAAAATACTGACGAGCTGGTTATTTGTACGAAAATGTGTGTGTGTGTGTGTGTGTGTGTGTGTGTATATATATATATATATATATATATATATATATATATATATATATATATATATATATATATATATATATATATGCAAACAGATGCCACCTAAGACACATAAAGGCCAGTACATATATGCGTAACTATCTCTTTTCTGGTTCTGTCCTAATTCAAATGAACTTAGATTGATTAACATGATGATTAAATGGATTTTAACTTGTACTTCCTATTCTTTAGTAACATAATTAATATGTCGAGAGTCAAAACAAAAGCTTTTTTGCTCTTAATCTTCTCAATGTTTGTTAGTTCTTTTTTTATGTTTTTCCAGTCAGTAAGCTTACACGTAAAATTAGGTTGATTGATAGTAGTATTTATTTGATTTACAACTTTTTGGAAGCCGTATATATACCTCTTCCAAAGATAGTACTAATAGTTGTTTAATGTGTAGATAAATGATCATCATGTACCATTTTAGGATCTTGTATTGGTAATTATGTCCTACACATACTATGTGTTCTTCTATTATTAATTTGGAGAATTTTGGTACTCGTAATGTAGTTAATTATTTGTATTGCAATGCTAGTGCATACTACTGTTCCTCATTAATTTATTGATCATGACGAATAGTATTCCAATTATAATACACAGTTCTATTGTTAAGATTTCAATATTCCTAGGTGGGATGAAGTAAACATTAAAGAGGCAAGGTACATAAAGGACCTATGATCGAGGTCAATGTGGAGGTATCATCTCCATACAATTTTATCCATCTTTGGTTCAGACAAGGTACACAAACGAGAAAAGAGAAACCATCAGTTAACAACTTTTCTGTATTATTCATAATAAATTTCTTATAAAATCGTGTACTGTATTGATTTATATGACTTATATATGTAGATGATGGTGATTTATGAAGATCCGTAATGATACTATCTTTTAATATGCATTCGTAGAAAGGGGCCCTTGATTTAAGCTGTAAGAAAGCAATGGTCATAAAACATTAGAATTTCAATTTGTAGGGTACCACTCTTTCATGTATTTAGACCAAAAACTATAATTAAACTCACTACCATATTCAGAAATATCTCTTAGGTAAGCATGTTTTAAAGAACATTTGTTTGGATGTGGATGTGCTAAGCCATGACACGTACCTAGGTTGGCGGCATCAGTCCATTAGGGTTTCGAAATGAGTTTTAACTTTTGTTCACTGATAATGCACAACTCAGTCCGTTAAAATATAGTGATAGTATAGTATATAATATTTTGACACTCCGGGTACGAAATTTAATCCTTTTGTATTGGAGGCGGGCAATTTCAGCCCAAACCCATTTGACCCGTCCAAGGTTGGGTCAGTCATTGATCTACTCATTTGTTGAACTCAGTCCATCTTGACTCAATTCATGTCACCTCATTTTGGGTTGGGCTGATTTTCAGCTCAAATTGATTCATAAGTAACTTTGCTAAAATATCTTTAAAATAATTATTTTTTTATTTGATATGTTATATATGACCATAACAAAAGAAAAAAAGTCTTATTTGATAATTAAATAATTCATAAGAAAACACAACACATTAATTAAAATTTGATAAGATTTGGACGGATTGGCTACGACCCAAATTTTAACATATCTTGACCCAGTCCATCTCAGTCCAAAGTAACTTTTGGACGGGTCAACTGACCAGTTTTGACATGCCCAAAATTAGCCTAACCCGCCTATTTGACCTCCTAATTGCAGGTATATGAGGGTGCATGGGGAAGAAGGATTGGGCACATATGAAGATGTGACTGGTGATTGGTGGCTCAAAGTGGGGGAATGAAAGAGTGTGGCAACTGTTAGGTACCACACCTTCGAACGATCACTGTACAATGCAATACATATAACACCCCCAATGGGACCAATAATACAACTACTATCATGTTCTTGGTGTTTAATACTGGGAAATTGTATGTGTACTCACTGGCAATGAGCTATCAAATCTAATAAGTGATTACCTATCAATTGTAAAATGTAGTTATGTAACATATCATCAATCAAACTAACTTACAACGAAAAATTAAGAGGTCAACTGGATATGTTTTTAAAATTGTAGCATTAAGTACATTTCAATTAATTGGAGCAGACGTTTTGGAAGTATCAAGTGATAAAAGAAGTTCCAATTTAAAATTGAACTTTATAGATTCGAGTTTGAAATTCTTACCATCCATTTGATTTAGCAAGTTCAAAATCTATTATTTGTATTTACTTAAACCGGCAAGTTCAAAATCTATTATTTGTATTTACTTAAACCGGCTCTGGTTCCAAGCAATCACATTATATAAATTTGTATATTAGATATTCAAGAGTATGAGCTCTATATATCTCTTAAATTGTATTTTCGCCGAAAATTTTGGCCTAGTTCGATCTCCCTTAGTTCTTTTATTTTCTTTTTATTAAAATTCAGTCACCCACTGGTATTTCTTTTTGGATTTAAACCTTCACAAGACTAAACATACGGAATTGTTCTGCATTAAAATACTGAATGAACAAAAAAAATCGATTACTTTTACTCCATAAGGTTTTTATTTCCTGACCATTTAAAATTGAGATATACCTATGGAGATGTCTTATTTTCTTGAATGTGGGAAATGCTTCTTTCTATAATTTTGCTTATGAAGCATTTATCTGTACAGTAAAATAAATCGGGAACTCTCCTTCTCTCTCTGCTTTAATTTATTTTCTTAATACCCGACATACCATAAATAAATAAAAACATTTCCGATACATAATACGTATTACTCTCGAAAGTCATGGATATTTGCTTTCATGAAAGAAAAAAAAATCAATTCTACTTTCTGTTCTTGAATTTGTTCTTTGTTAGAACTTGCTGGAATAATAAGACAAAAAGATCTTGTCACCTAGCTTACAATTTTATTATATGTAATCCCTCAAAAATCATATCGAATGACCTACTTGTATTTAATTGTATTTGGCATATAAACAGACGAATGCAAATAATGTAATGGCCCCTACGCTGAAATCTTCGAGTTGTTTCCTACCTATGTATTGGGACCAACTCAACAGTATCCACTACTTATGAGACATACCTTTTCGTTAACCAAATATAATTTCAAAAATTTGTATTTTGCTCTCTATTATTTGAGCAAATTTTTAGTTTGTCTTACATTTGAAATTATTACTTGTAATATTTCTGCTAATAATTTGTTTTGTTGCTATTAATTAATAAATTACCTGCATATTTATTGCTCCGTCCAAGAAAGGAAGAAAAATCAAAATTGAAAATTCTATGTTTAATGCTTCGTTCTCGAAAAGAAGGGGGAAAACAAGGAAAAACAAGATTGTGCACATCAAAGAAATATTTCATCAAGTCATTTTTTAATGCTCCTTTCGGTCCTTTTTAGTTGTCATAATTATTAAAAATAATTGAATTAAAATACTTATCATTTTAGAAAATCAAGAAGAATTAATTACTATACCTTTACTTTAATAGTTGTTGAAAGAGATTAATATAGTTAAAGTAAGAGCAAAAGTAAATTGAGATTAAATAATAAATAAGAATAATAGTCAAATTATTTTTTTAATTAATATTTTTTTAAGGAGTATACAAAAGTCAAACATAATAAGTAAGGGGGTACTTGATAAATGTTCATTAATCTTGATTAAACATAATGCCCGTGTGAAACTGACATGTCTTAACGACGACAAAACTCTAGCAAATCTTTCCGTTTATGTCTAGCTTAATCCCAGTTAAGCATTTTAATCTGCTAAAAGAGAATATAGACAAGATTTCTACAATGCAATTGGGGTACAAGTAGGGCTCTCAATGAATATTTAAAAACTGACTAAATCGACCGAATCATACCGTACCGAATCAGTTTTTAGGTTTCTTATAATAAAATCGTAGGTTTTTATATAAATTTATAACTATACCGATATTTACGGTAGATTTTTTATTTTATGAAAATAAATCAAAAAAATATCAAACCGTACCGAATAAATTTATAATGTGAAAAATATATTTATATATTAAGTTTAAAAATAATAAAGCATTAAATTTTTTCTTGGACCTTGGAATTATGAAACAGTTACAAAGCCAACAAGTAATTAAACTCAAAACTCTAATTCCCAAACCTATTATGCTACTCCTATTGAAACTAAATTATTTCGAGCATATTCACTAGCAAGACACAAGGTATTGTAACGATTATAAGTAGCAAACGACAATGTATTGAATATGTTTCCTTTCGTATGATTTAGATTTATCTTTTTAAATATTTAATCTTGTATATACTTTATTCTTGAATCCCAACTTGGTTAATATTTTTCCACTCGTGTGATTTATATTTTCTTTGAATTTTCTTAGTTTCTTTTACGTTGTTGTAGAATAGTTGATGGATCTATACTCTAGCCATCTTTCATATTTTCTTAATTCGTCACCTTTTAAACTGTAAAAATATCTACAGAGTTTTGCTAAGTCCTATAAAAGTATGTATGTTATTACATTCTACTTCTACTAGTAATTTTTATATTATATTTAAAAAAATTACCAAAAAATTAACCAAACTGTTCCGATACCGAAGAGAAATCGACATGATTGAGACGGTTTCGAAAAGTCTAATTTTGATTATACATAATAGAATAACCTAAAAATTGGTATGGTACAAATTTTATAAAATAACCGACCGAACCAAACCGAACCATTGACACCCCTAGGTACAAGCACAGAACCGGATATATATAACAATAAAAGGGAGGAATTAAACCAAGAGTGGTAGTCCTAAATGTTAGGAGATCGTCTTTGTGATTGTTCAAAATATAGAGTTCGTTTTGATTTGGCGGAATAAAGTAACTTTTAACCACTAAATGACGAATAACATTTATAAGTAAGAAACTGATTTTACGAATAAGTACTTATATTGTTGAACATAAGTGTTTGAGAATTATTTTTTTTAACTGAAATACTATTAAATCTGTTAACACAAAAGGAATTGATTTTTGTAAGATCTTGAAAAAATGATTAAAAAACAAATTAATTTATATTTTAATCACGATACTTCACTATTCTTTCTCTATTGTAGAAACTAGTATAATGCAAGATTGCAAAAATCCAATCCATTGTGAGTTGTAAGACGAATAACCTTCTTTCTAGCCTACTTCTCAAGTACCGTACACTAGACAAAAATGTTTGCCTTATATTTTGGCTTAGAAATTAGAATATATACACCCACACAATCCTGGAATAATTATCAATCAAAGTCCTAAAGTAGTCGGCGCCATTTCTCAGGAGGGACTATATTAGGACACATAATAGCTTGTTTGGATTGTTGCTACATGTCATTTCATAATATATTGTATTGTATTGTTTGATAAATACAACGTTTGGATAGATTTTATCGCTTGTCATCATTTCATGATGTCACACACCAACAATATGAAGAATAAACTTGCAACATTACTAAGAAAAAATAGTATATGGAGTAGAATTATTATATAAAGAAGTAAGATAAATGATAAAATATGATTATTTAATAATAAGGAAGGGCAAGATGAGAGAAAAAAGCAAGGTAACGATTAGGGGTATCAATGACTATTTAAAAACGGACTAAACCGGCCGAACCGTACCGCACCGAACCGATTTTTAGGTTTCTTTTAATAAAACCGTAGGTTTTTATATAAATCTATAACCGTACCGATAATTAGGATAGGTTTTTTATTTTATGAAAATAAACCGAAAAATACCGAACCGTATTGAATAAATTTACATGAAAAAAATATATTTATATATTAAGTCTAAAAATAATAAATTATTAATATTTTTCTTGGGCCTTGAAATTATGAAAATTGTTACAAGCTAACAAGTAATTAAACTCAAAATCCTTATTCCCAAATCTATTATACTACTATTGAAACTAAATTATTTTCAGCATATTCACTAGCAAGACACAAGGTATTCTAGTGATTATGAGTAGCAAACTACAATGTATTGAATATTTTTTCTTTCGCATGATTTAAATTTATATTTTCGAATATTTAATCTTATAGACTTTATTCTTGAGTCTCACCTTACTTAATATCTTTTCACTCGTGTGATTTATATTTTCTTTGTTTTTGCTTAGTTTCTTTTACGCTGTTATAGAATAGTTGATGGATCTATACTCTAGCCATCTTTCATATTTTCTTAATTCATCACCATTTAAATAGTAAAAATGTCTAAAGAGTTTTTCTAAGTCCTATAAAAGTACGTATGTTGTTGCATTCTACTTCTACTAGTGACTTTTAAGTGACATTTAAAAAAATACCGAAAATTAACCGAACCATACCGATACCGAAGAGAAACCGGCATGATTTGTACAGTTTCTAAAAGTCTAATTTTTGTTATACATAATAGAATAACCGAAAAATTGGTATGGTGCAAATTTTATAAATTAACCGGCCGAACCGAACCATTGACACCCTTAGTAACGATGGCACCACACCAAATCCGTCGTTTCATAAAGTGATATTTTTCGTTATTACGTAACGATAGATTTAACGATACGATACAATAGAATTTAAGTAACAATCAAGACAAATATTGTATTCAAGTAACAATACAATACAATGCAATACAATACAATACAATAGGTAACAATCATCCAAACAAGCTGTAAATCTAATTAATAGATTTAATCTACCATTACCTTTACTCTTGTATATTGCTGTTCTTTTATTTTATTTTTTGGAACTTCACTAGCTCTAGTTATCTGGAGTGTTCTTTCTCAAATCTCTTGATTTTAGTTAATTACTAACATAATTCATTAAACTACTATCTTTTGTATACATCGAAGTACAAACAAAGATCTCATAGCCCACAGGACGACTATTGGGAAGTGTATTGGCAAAATATGGTCTTATCACGTGAACAACACAATAGTTGACACATGGCAAATGTTGTTTAGTCAGCTCCGAGTCGGACAGGGTTACTTCAGTAAGTTAAATTCGGAAGGTCAATTGAGAAAATGCATTTCTGATCGTTCCTATCGGGATGGGATATTGTTATCCTGAAAATAATTTACCACATAAGGAAACTCAGCAAGTTCTAAAATATTAGGGATTCGGCATTAACTCCTAAGCAGTTACATATGGAATAAGCCAATAATATTCATAACGGATTTGGCGTGATTTTAGGGGTGGTTACGTTAGTCTATCTATATCTATATTATATTAAAAGGACGAATACCCTTAGTAAAATATCGTTCGTCTTTTTTACCCTTTAAAACATAAAGTTCACATTAAACAATATAGTAATTTAAGTATTTCGTTAATATTTAATAAAAATTTAACAATCTTGGAATGTTCACGATATTATTTGGTAAAATGTTTCCAGACTTATTTGTTATTAAATTTTGCTTTAATTGTTTGGTATAATTTTTCTTCACGTTTCTTACACAAGGAAAGTTGATAAATTTTTTCCCCTAAACTGTCGCTTCCCTTTACTCCACTGTAAATGACTTCTTTTGTTTGCATTAATTATTTGGAAAAAAATTTCTTCACGTTTCTTACACAAGGAAAGTAAATAAAAATAATTTCCTACACTTTCGCTACTTGGTTCAATCTCATTAAATGACCGTATGTCTATTTGACTTTGGTTAAATTCCCTTTACTCTTTGGAGTAGTAAATATTTGGTAATTTTTTAGTACACTAGAATAGTTAATAACTTTTTTCCCTAAACTTTTACTACTTTGTTCAACTCTCAATAAATGACTTTATTTGTCATTAAATTATCTAAACTAGAAAATTTTGTATTTAGATTCTCCACGAGGATATAATTTGTTTTATGTGTCAAATTGTGTACCAAATACTTCTATAAAAGAAGTTGCAATGTCACAATTTAATGGTCAAACTTCGCCCTATTCCAACACTGCAATTCCAGATTTTGTTTCTTTTACTAATATCAACATCTTTTGCTACTTCGTATTTTGCATGCACCAGTTTTTATTGTTGCATCAACAATTTATCTTTATTGTTGCATCAACAAATTTTTATTATATAATTTTTGTTTCATATTTTGGACGTGGCTAATTTCACATTTCACGTAATTTACAAATTTAATACAGGTTATTGAACAATTACAATTCATCACAGAAAATCGGTTAGACATTCGATCTAAGTCTTTTTACTTAAATTAGTATTATTTTTTCTTTATTGTATGATTAATAATACTTATTGCTATGCCGGCTCAAGTTGCTTGTTTTAAAAAAAATTAAAAATTAGACTATCTCCTTTAATTATGTGTAATATTAATACTACATGATTTGCGTTATTTGCAATTGCCATGCTTGAAACACTCAGATTTCAACAATTACATTCGTTCAAATAAACAATCTTCCTTATATCATAAAAATAATCGATTATTGAATTAGTCGCTTTGATAACTTATAAAACTCTTATGCATGATTTATTTTAGGTACACCTGCAAGGGCTAGTGAAAAGAAATTGTCAGACCAATGTGTCCCAATTAATAGTCTAAGAGTATCTGATTCATTTTGGGTAATACGAGTGTTAGTGTTTGGGAGTGGAATAGTAAAAGAGTTCAACAATAAAACAAATCAAGGCACCCGAAAAATTGTGACATTAGTTGACGAAGAGGTAATTATTATTTTATATCAATATTTTATTAATTTCATGTCTTTTCATATTATAGTTTTAACCATCAAATTAACTTAAAGTGAAATTTTTTACAAGGAATAAAAATTCACGCTACACTTTTCAATGGTTATATTGAGAAGTGAAAAAATTATTTACAACAAAACAAGATCTGTTATATGATAAACGGACGCATCAATAGTGCGAATCCTAATTTTCAATCAGTGAACAAAGAGCTTGAGATTGGATGTAAGAAAAATACTTTAGTTGAAGAAAGCAATAGTCACTTTTCGACCATTGGTTTTTCAAATAATTTTATTTCATTCGACGAGGCATCAAAGTGCACCAATGGAACAATTTTTGGTAATATACATATATTTATTTTAATATTTATTCTAGATATAGTTGGTATTTTAGTGGATGTTAAACCCTCCATGGGAGAAGGTTCAAAGAAACGAAGGGAGATAGTGCTTATCAACGAGATGTAAGTTGGAAGTTTTAGTTCAATATGTTAAATGTTTCTTCGTAATTAAGATGTTAATGGTTTAATATGTTTAATTATAAATTTCAGGGTTGATAGAAAGACTATAACCTTATGGAATGATTTCTCAGAGATAGACGGTCAAGTGCTACAAAAATTGATTGATGAAAAACCTATTGTTGCTGCATGTGATGTTAGGAAAACATCATATAGAGGTAATATATCAAGAAGTTTGGTATTTTTTGTAAATTGTTGAATCTTTTATTATATTTAACCTCTTTTTTATCTGTGAAGGATGTTTTTCAATATCTACTACATATGTTAGTAGTATAATGATAAATCCAAAATTTGAAAAGGCAATAGCTCTCCAAAAATGGTAATATTTGCTTATATTTTTTTAAGTTTAAGCAATCTTAGTAAAATATAGTTATTATTATTTAATAATTACACAATATGCAGGCATGATTACAAGAAGGCAAAAAACATATATATTAGTCTATTGCCAAGTATACAACTAAAAAATGCTCGGGAAGTGAAGATTGAGGACATAAAAGATGATTCGTTTGACAATAAAGAGGTAAATTCTTCCAACTACTTCAGAAATATTTATACTTTTTAAAAGTGTCCTATCTAACATTTTTTATATATTTTTTTGCAGGATACATATTTTAAATTTAATACAAAAATAAAAGATATAATGAATAAAGACGAACCATGGTATTTTTCTTGCAAGAAATGTTACAATAAAGTGGACGTTATAAGTAATAATTTTTTTTGCATCGTTAATTGCTATGACACTTAATTCATTCTTATTCAATTTAATATGCACTATTTTAGACAGTTTACCATTTAAATATTTGTTGCATCATCAATTACCTTTATACTTGATTCATTCTTATTCTACCTAATTAAAATATGCTCTTTTGTGCATAACGCATAATACACATGCAACGTACATACACTAAATCTAGTATTATAAAATACTCTTTCACCCCTACTTTTGTAAAGCAAGTGAAAAAATTTATTCTCGCACTGTTATAATTTCAATTTAGCAACAAACTTGTCTCTAGCTCTATGTTCAATTGTTCCCAATCTACGGAAGAATATCAATATGAAGCTCTTTCCCTTTTCTTGTTTTTGTTGGGTTTAATCTTTTTAGAGTTTAAAAGAGGGTGAATGGAAAATAGGAGAACAATGAAATTTTGATTTTTCCTCCTTGACAAAGGGACATTGTCCCATATTGGAGGAGGAAAAGACTTTTGATGGGTACATATATAATTGTTCTTCTTCTAGCTCTTAAAGAGTTAAGAAGAAGGCAAGCCTCGCGTCGTCATCGCTCGCTCAGCTCGGCTTCAGCTTCGGTCAAATGATCGATTGAATGATTAATATTTTGGATAAAATTTATTTATTAATATTAAGATTAACGTAATATTATTTTAATCCAAATTAGCCGTTCTGTTTCCTCCGCATTTTGATTTCCTGTTTTATTTTGCGTAGATAGCCATTTACGTAATAGTCGTTTTACGTGAACAGTCATAACAGACATTCTGAAGAGTTGCACCTCTTCGTTTAAACTCAACATGTTGGCTATAAATAGCAGACTATTCTCTCACATTTTCTTTACGAAAATTCTGATTTTTTCTTCTTCTTTCTGCATTGTTTTAATAGAAAAGAAAGCAGTAAGTGTGATTTACTATTATTCTTTCCGTTCGTTGTCACTGAGGTTTGAAGTACTACTACACCAGAGAGGTTATCCATTCTATCCTGGGAGAAAATAATCCTAAACCTTGGGTACTAGGAGGGGATTAAGTTCCTAAGGAAACACTGTGAATTCAGTGGGCTCGGATTAATTGAGTTCTTCTACATTTATGGTTTTACATTGTTTTATTTTTTTGAATATATTTTCGAATACAGAACATTAACAAGCTTAAGGAAGTTAATCATTTTTTCTGTATTCATCTTATATTTTGTTTGTGGGAGACTAAATCCTAGTGATTTCTACTCTCAATTTGGAGACTAAAATCTTTGGATTTTCTACTCCTTCGTTGACATTACGAGATTAAAATCTTTATGATTTTCTACTCGTTCTGTTTTAGATTTGAAGAAATAAAATCTTCACCGTAGTATTGATGGTAGACTATAATCCCGTATTTTAGTCGCTTATTGCGCTCTAATTTACTACACTTTACTTATGTTGAGCTGTAATTAGTAGTGTTTTATGCTTATTGTGTGTTTTATGCCGTGTAGGAGTGATTCCGAGTTATTTAGATGTTACAGAGAAAATTTGAGCTATTTGGAGATTTGAAGTATGAAAAGAAGTCCAAGGGATTAAACCAGGATCTCGTTCGGGGGTCGAGTACCAAGTCCAGATGTCAAAACTGGAAAGAAATGAATTACTCTAAGAAATTTACACTACCGCGCCGTATGGGGCGCCGCATGGGGCGTCGTGGCAGTGCATAATGTGCCCAGAATATGAATTGAAACTCGTACTGGAATTTGCCACAAGCGCGTCGCATGCCGTTGCGGCATGCGGCGCGGTAGTGCAAAAATATTAGAGTATGTTCCCAATTCCACTAAAAAGGGGTATTTTCGTCCGGGGTTTATTTGGGGGATAGTTAAATACACGGGAAAAATGCCATTTCTGTGACTTTTGACAGATTTTCGACCCAAGGAGGCTAAGGATGAGTTGGAAGAACACAAGCACAAGGATTTCATCATTCCTTCCTCACTTAAGATCCGGGTTTGGATTGAATTTATGCTTTCTTATACTTTAATTACATTAGTGAAGAACTTCTCCATATCTATGGAGCAGATCCTTGTGGGTTTTGATGGATTTTGTGTATTGATGATTGTTTGTGGATTATAACTCTATTTTTATGTATTTGAATCGTTTTTGGAAGATTTAATTGTTGCATCTATATTCACTTGTTCTTATAATCTAAAGAGGCATGACTTGTGATATCTTTGCATTATATTGTTGGTTGAGTTCATAGATTCTTCTAAGTAATCAAAAGAGGCTAGTTTAATCATTAATTAAACCTAGTTAGGAGGATAATCGAGAGAGGTTCTCCTAAATACCAATCCATTACGCATTCTTGCATATCTTCACAGAGCTTAAATTGGTTCATATTGTGAGGTTGAGACTTAATCGAGAGAGGAGTTTCTACTAAATAATTGTACTGATAATTAAGTGAATTCGAGAGACTCACTTAAACATTAGAAGTGAACTATCTAGAGTTAGATCCCGAACAATTATCTTGTACCTATCATATCAACCCATATTTTCTCTCATTGATAACTTCCTTACTTACCTTTGTTGCGAATGTCATTAGTCAATAGCTTTAGGTTCTTAGTTAATTGCAGTTAGAAATCATATAAATCTCAACTGTTGATCCTCCTAGATAGCAATCAAACTAGAAACTACGAGAATACTATTTAAATCTAATCCTTGTGGACATGATATTATACTATACTATCTTTGACTAGTGAGCACAATTTAAGTGTGTATTTTGAGCTTCTCAAATTTTGGCGCCGTTTCCGGGGATTGACAATCAATGGTGTTTGAAGTAGTTTGTCGTGCTAATTCAGGAATTAGCTTTTAATAATTTTTCTTTTATTTTTAGTTTGTTTGGTTAACTTTTCTTCAAGATTTTTTTTTTGTTGAAGAAATATTGAAGAGCATATTCTTGTTATTGAACTCTAAAGAACTATGGGATGCGTTGGAAAAGAAGTATAAAACCGAGGATGCCGGTTTGAAGAAGTTTGTTGGAGCCAAATTTTTGGACTACAAGATGGTAGACAACACGCATGTCATTACCCATGTTTAAGAGCTGCAAATTATAATCCATGATCTCCTTGCTGAAGGTATAATCCGAATTAATGCTTCTGTTAAAAGTATTAATTTAGTTACTAATTACAAATTTTTCGCTGAAGCTTTGGTCATCAATGAGGCATTTCAAGTTGCAACAATGATTGAGAAGTTGCCTCATTTATGGAGGGACTTTAAGAACTACTTGAAACACAAGCGCAAGGGGATGAAACTCGAAGATCTCATTGTTCGATTGAGGATCGAAGAGGACAATAAAGCTGCAGAAAAGAAGACATGTGGGAACTCAACAATTATGGGAGCAAATATTGTTGAGACTGCTCCAACTAATCCGAAAAAGAGGAAGAAGTCTTCTAGACCAAACAACTATCCCAGCAGGAAGAAATTCAAGGGAAACTGTCATAACTGTGAAAAGGTTGGACACAAAGCTGCAGAATGTCGTGCTTCAAAGAAAGAAAAGAAAAAAGGGTCAAGCAAATATGGTTGAAACAAATAATGATATTGATGACTTGTGCGCTATGTTATCTGAATGCAACTTAGTGAAAAATCCTAAGGAGTGGTAGATTGATTCTGGAGCCACCCGTGAGGTTTGTGCTATTAAAGAAGCATTTGCTTCATATGCTCCCATTGGACCCTACGAGACCATTTTTATGGGAAATTCTGCAACGGCCAAAATTGAAGGTTATGGAAAAATATTCTTGAAGATGACCTCTGGCAAGGTGGTGACTCTGAACAACGTTTGTCATGTTTCTAAAATAAGGAGGAACTTAGTTTCTATTTCACTTCTCGTCAAGAATGGGTTTAAGTGTGTTTTTGTTTCAGACAAAGTTGTAATAAGTAAGAACGAGATGTACTTAGAAAAAGGTTACCTTACCAAGGGCCTTTTTAAGGCGAATATAATGGTTGTTGAGGATAATAAAATTTCAGCTTCTTCTTTCTTACTTGAATCAAATGATTTATGGCATATACGTTTGGGACATATCAATTATAAAACCTTGCGAAAAATTATTAATTTGGAAGTATTGCCTAAGTTTGAATGCAACAAATCAAAATGTCAAATATGTGTGGAATCTAAGTATGTTAAACATCATTATAAGTCAGTTGAAAGGAATTCAAATCCTTCAGACTTAATTCACACAGATATTTTTGACATGAAGTCAATACCATCTCGCGGTGAAAAGAAGTATTTCATAACTTTTATTGACGGCAGTACTTGATATTGTTATGTTTACTTACTTAATAGTAAAAATGAAGCAATAGATGCATTCAAGCAATACAAAAATGAAGTCGAAATGCAACATAAAAAGGAAATCAAAATGATAAGAAATGATAGGGGTGGTGAATATGAATCTCCTTTTGAAGAGATATATTTAGAATATGGAATTATTCATCAAACATCGGCCCTTTACACGCCCCAATCCAATGGGATTGCGGAAAGAAAGAATCGATCATTAAAGAAAATGATGAATGCCCTGTTGATAAGTTCTGTTTTGCCACAGAACTTGTGGGGGGAAGCCATTCTTACAGCTAACCAGATATTAAACCAACTACCCTATAGCAAAACGCAGTCCATTCCATATGAAAAATAGAAAGGAGGGAAGCCCAACTTGAATTATTTTTAAGTGTGGGGTTGTTTGGCAAAAGTGAAAGTTTCTAAACCCAAAAGGGTAAAGATAGGACCGAAAATCGATGATTGTATTTTCATAGGATATGCAATAAATAGTAAAACATATCAATTTCTGGTTCATAAATCAGAAAAATTCCGACATTCATAATAATACGATTATAGAATCAGATAATGCTGAACTTTTCGAGAGTATATATCCATATAAAAAGGAATGTGAGTCCATTGGTGAAGTATCTAAACGACTTGGGGAAGAAACAAAACAAAGTACGTATAATCATAAGGATCCAAGACGTAGTAAACGTCAAACAAAGTCTACTTCATTTGGACTAGATTTTGTGACTTTATTATTGAAAAATGAGCGTCGAACATTTAAAGAATCTATGACTTCTTCCGATTATTATTTTGGAAAGAGGCATTCAATAGTGAAATAGAATCCATATTAAACAACCATACATGAGAATTGGTTGATCTTCCTCCAGGCAATAAACCATTGGGTTTTAAATGGATTTTTAAGAGGTAAATGAAAGATAATGGTACTATTGACAAATATAATACAAGATTTGTGGTCAAAGGGTATAAACAACAAGAAAGTCTTGACTATTTTGATACATACTCTCCAGTTACAAGAATTACGTCCATACGAACGTTAGTAGCATTAGCTGCGATATATGGTTTTGAAATTCATCAAATGGACGTTAAAACGGCCTTCTTAAATGGATATTTGGAAGAAGAAATTTACATAGAACAACCTGAAGGGTTTGTGATTCCAGGTAAAGAAAAGAAGGTATGTATACTTGTTAAATCACTTTACGGACTAAAACAAGCACCCAAACAATGGCATGTGTAATTTGACCAAACAATATTGTCAAATGGTTTTAAGATAAATGAATGTGTACATTAAAAATGTTACAAATCACATAGTAATTGTTTGCTTATATGTGGATGATATGTTAATAATGAGTAATGACATTGCCAACATAAATGCGACGAAGCGTATGCTAACTAGCAAGTTTGATATGAAAGACTTGAGAGTTGCCGATTTAATTCTGGGTATTAAGATCCATAAGACTCCTCAAGGTGTGGAATTGTCGCAACCTTATTACATAAAAACAGTACTTGAAAAATTCAAGTACTTAGATTTTAAAGTTGCAAAGACTCCAATTGACGTGAATTTTACACTTGCAAAGAACAAAGGCCAAAGCATATCACAATTGGATTATGCTCATGTGCTGGGATGTTTAATGTATATCATGAATTGTACTCGACCAGATATAGCTTGTGCTATAAGTAAATTGAGTCGATACACGAGTAATCCACGTCAATCTCATTGGACGGGGATGAAACGAGTTTTGGGATATTGCACTACAATAATTATCCTGCGGCGATTGAGGGATACTGTGATGCAAATTGGATTATCGGTTCAACTGATTCTAAGTCCACAAGTGGATATGAATTCACTATTGATGGAGGAGCGGTATCTTGAAAGTCATCCAAATAAACATGTATTGCCCACTCTACAATGGAGGCTGAATTTATAGCCTTAGATAAAACCGGTGAAGAAGTTGAATGGCTCCGAAATTTCTTGGAAGATATTTTATTCTGGCCCAAACCGTTGGCACCAATATGTATACATTGCGATTGTCAAGCGGCAATTGGAAGGGCTGTGAGCGTTATGTATAACAGTAAATCTCATCATATACGACGAAGATATAAAACTGTTAGGCAACTATTCTCTAGGGAGATCATCACAATTGACTACGTAAAGTCAAGCGACAATGTGTTGGATCCACTTACAAAAGGCCTAACTAGAGAGGTTGTTGAAAGATCATCGAGGGGAATGGGACTGTGGCCGAGGATAAGCCATTGTGGCGGTAACTCTACCTAGAAGAGTAGAGATCCTAAGATCTAGGTTAAAGGAGATCAAAGAAAGTCATTAATGACGGTTCAACATTGTCAACTAAATTTTTTGGTCCATTCTCGTGATGAGACAATGTTCAGTACAAAGGATAAAGTATTAAGGCTTTTTGATGGTTTCTAAATTTGATACGGGGTATATTAAAAAGTGTATTTACGGGATGACACGTTTAGGAATGACCTATGTAAGTGAGAAGTGTTAGCCGCTTCAAGGAAAATTTTGCAAGGTCAGTTCTCTACGCACTTATGAAACCAGGCGGTGTTCATAGCTGAAACGAACACAATAATGAGAACCAAAGATGGTTAAGGGTTAGTTGTGTGACTTATGGTTGTCTAGGTATACACCAAAGTTAGACAGTTCAAAAATATCAAATCTACCGATTGATTGAGTATATGTGACAGAAGTTCACTACGGAAAGTTCAAAGGGAAACCTACTTATCCAGATGCGATTAATCCTTACTTGTAAATCACACAGTTTTCATGCATATTTTCATGATATAGCCATTCCTCATTCATGTGGGGGATTATTGGGTTTAAGCTTCTTAGAGTTTAAAAGAGGGTGAATGGAAAATAGAGGAAAAAATAAAAATTTGATTTTTTCTCCTTGACAAAGGGACATTGTCCCATATTGGAGGAGGAAAAGACTTTTGATGGGTATATATACAATTGCTCTTCTTCTAGCTCTTAAAGAGTTAAGAAGAAGGCAAGCCTCGCGTCTTCGTCGCTCGCTCGGCTCGGCTTCGGCTTGGGATTCGGTCAAATAATCAATTGATAGATTAATTTTTCGAACCAAATTTATTTGTTAATATTAAGATTAACGTAATATTATTTTAATCCAAATTAGCCGTTCTTTTTCCTCCGCGTTTTGATTTCCCATTTTATTTTGGGTAAATAACCATTTACGTAATGGCTGTTTTACGGGAACAGTCATAACAGACATTCTGAAGAGTTGCACCTCTTCGTTTAAACTCAACATGTTGGCTATAAATAACAACATATTCACTTAGATTTTCCTTACGAAAATTCTGATTTCTCTTTTTTCTTTCCGCATTGTTTTAACAGAAAAGAAAGCAGTATGCGTGATTTACTACTGTTTTTTGCGTTCGTTGTCACTTGGGTCAAATTAATTCGGTTCTTCTGCATTTCTGATTTTACATTATTTTAATTTTTTGAATATATTTCCGAATACAAAATACAAACAGTTTTCATACTATTTTCTCTTACCATTATCTGCTCAATTTGTCAATATCTTACTTACAAGGATCAGTTTATTTGAAGCCTCATTTTTATAAATTTATGATTAATCTAATAATTGGTATTTAGAGTAAACAAGAACATAATACAATCAAAGCTTGATAATTATCTTCGAGCTCAATATCTACATTCTTCATGTCCATGATGATGGAATTAAATTCATCAAGATGATCTTCTAAGTACATATCTTCCTCATTCTGGGTTGTACAATAAATTTATAAATTTATTTGATTAATCTAATAATCAGTTTTTTCTTCAAGGACGTTTGATTAGCAAGTTTCATAATAGAGCTCTTCCAATTTTTCCACGCAATATTTGTTGTTTTATCACCAGCAATCTCCCCTACAATTAACCTTCTCAGAAATAATGCTAATGAAAATTGCACTCAAGGCTCTCATTGTAGATTTACTTTGTCATATTTCTTATTTTTGGAAAATACTCATTAATTGCTTTGCATAATCCTTGTAGTACCAGTAAGATTTCATTCTAATCTTCCTTAAGTTGAACTTTATACACCGTCAAGCTTGTAATTTTTTATCTCGTACTTCATTGAAGTTGATGCCATGTAAAATCCTAGATTGTTAATCTCAACCTAAAATTCTGTAATCGATTTTATGCGAAAAATCTCAATTAAGATAGACCAAATAAAATAAGAAAATATAGTGACTGGCACAGGATTTACTGAGCTCAGGTAGAAATGCCTACGCTCTCGGGTAAAACAATGAGAGAATTCACTTGAACAAAAAGAACAATTACTACTTCCCTCCCTTTTAAATTATGTGTTTTGATTTTTAAAAATAGTTATCTTAAATTATTTGTCATTTTAAAA
Source organism: Nicotiana tabacum (assembly GCF_000715075.1). NCBI lineage: Eukaryota > Viridiplantae > Streptophyta > Magnoliopsida > Solanales > Solanaceae > Nicotiana > Nicotiana tabacum. The sequence goes on from NC_134102.1 coordinate 92,938,579, forward strand.
GTTCAAGAGTAAATTAATTTTTTTCTTCTATTTTATCCTTAATATTAATTGTTCTGGAAGATTACAAATACCTTCATTATGTAAGTATTAAATGAAGAGAAATTATATCTTAAGACATAAATAAGGGTAAAAAAATAGTCAAAAATCTTTCCTATTTAATATTTTTTTAAGGGACGTATAAGAAATAAACACGACGGACAATTTGAGACCGGACAATTTGAGACGGAGGAAGTACAAGTCTACAATTTTTTCTCCCAACTCTCAAAAGCAGAATGTGATTTTTACTCACTCTTGGTTTTGTTTGTGTCCTACTTTCCTCGTTTCTTTCCACATCATAAATTATAAAGAAGCGAAAAAGTCTTCGAAAAAGAATTATTGCAAATTAGGAAATATTTAACTGAATCGCAAAACAAGGAAAGAGTGAGTACAGAGTCTGAAATACAAATAAGGCAGAATCCTTATCATTTTCAATTTTCATGCCACATCAACAGTGGATCATCAAGAAAGAGTAACTTGGACAGGTAAAAGAAAAGAGAAAATTAAGGAGTATAGTAAGACTAGAGGAATATGAGATGTATCCCATCCAAATTTGGATAAAGGTAAAAACAAAAGAGAAACTTATAGAGACTAGAGGAATATGAGATTCAAACCAGTAAAGCTAGTGTCAGTATTTTGTGATCTTGATTCTATTAATTTGATTTTTTGGTACACTCATAAAAAGCTTGTCTTATAAATACAGTCTATTATTCAAAAAGAATTGACAAGTTGCAGCTTTTTCTATATTATAAGGACAACAATAAGTGTTTAGCATTAAAAAATTTCCAACCAACTACACTATATATTTTCTATTTAATAAATTCTCAGCTGTAAGGAATACTTGTTTGTAACACAGAAAAGTACACAAACTGCGGTTATAGTTATTTGGAGTGTAACAAAACACAACAACGCACCCAACCTAAAAATGTACGAACACTTCTTCATCCATGAAACTTGTGTTTTTAGTACTTGTGTCTTTAGTAAAGACATTACTTTGGATTTATTAATGAACTACAGAGTATTAGATCAACTCTCTATAGGAAAGAGTTTAAGTTTTATGTACCGACAACAACGTAAAAAAAATATTTTCATAATCAAAACATTTAAAAAGTAATTTTATGTAATTCTATTAAGTAGCGCCTGTTGATACTCTTTAATAAAGGATAGTGCAAGTAACATACTAAAACAGATCAAAATAAAGTAAACAATACATTACACTGTCAAAGACATATAACAATAAATTAAATGTACGTGCAATCAGACATGACTGTTAGGGGCACATGTAGAATGGACAAAGGTGGTGGGTGATGATAAGGGGGGGGGAGAGAAACTAACAGTGAAAACATAGGTGAAAAAGCCAGAAAGGGGGGAGAAACTAACAGTGAAAACATAGGTGAAAAAGCCAGAAAAGATATATTCCAACTATTCACTGATATAATTTTGTATGCAATAAACAATTAAACTTTCTGAAAAAACAAAACAGAAAGTTAGTAATACTTGTTTAACGAAATAAATTCTGGAAAAAATAGTATAGGAATAAATCGAGCCCACTGAATACACAGTATGTCCTTAAGGAAATTATTCCCCTCAAGTATCCGAGGTGTTGGAATATATCCTCCCAGGATAAAACGATTTAACTCACCGAAGTGTTGGTACCAAAACGCCGGTGAACAGCGAGCCACTCGAAGGGGGCCTGACCAAACCGGGTCGCGGGTTATTCCGGATTGAATTTTTCGTTAATTATTTAATTAATTAATTAAATAATTGAAAGAAATTTTGTCCAAAAAGATTAATCAATCAATCTTTGACCGAAGCCGAAACCGAGCGACGACGACGGTGCGACGATTGCCTTCTTCTTAACTCTTTAAGAGCTAGAAGAAGAGCAATTATATATATACCCATCAAAAACCATTTCTTCCTCCGATACGGAACAATGTCCCTTTGCCAAAAGAAACTCAAATATTTTATTTTCCCTCTATTTCTCATTCACCCTCTTTAAGCTACAAAAGATTAAAATCCCAACATTCACAATCAACAAGTTAGAGAAATATTGAATTCTATGGTTGGTTGCTTCCTACTGGTGAAGGGGACCCTGTCGTACCCTTGGGGTTTTATCAGGGATGGCCCATTTCTTCCATGGGTCCCCCACCCCTACACCCTCTACCCCTACCCCTACCCTCTACCCCCAAACCCCCCTTTTTTTCTTCCCTTTATAAGTGTTGTGGGTGGCTATATTTTTGGGACATAATGCAAAAAGAAGAAAAGTTGTATTCTTGGATGCATTCTCTACTCTTTTAACTCCTATAACTTTCTTGATTCTTCTTCCTTCTTTTCTTTACAACCCCTTTTAATTTCTCTGCAAAATCACTGTACAAACGTACGTAAATATACAAAATGGATAAGCCACAAGACTTAGAAGCGAAGAAGATAAAGAGAAATCGAGACAGCAGTAAACATCCAGTTTACAGAGGAGTACGAATGAGGAATTGGGGAAAATGGGTATCAGAAATTCGGGAGCCACGTAAAAAATCACGTATTTGGCTAGGGACTTTCCCAAATCCAGAAATGGCAGCTAGAGCTCATGACGTGGCAGCTTTAAGCATAAAAGGTAATTCAGCAATTCTCAATTTCCCTGAACTAGCTGGTTCACTCCCTAGACCAGTCACACTTAGCCCGCGTGATATTCAAGCAGCAGCAGCTAAGGCAGCAGCAATGGACAAATTTGATAACAATAATATAAACATTACTACTTCTTCTTCTTCTTCTGATGATTCATCACCTAATAATTCTACTTCAAATATGTCAACTTCTTCTTCGCTATCATCGTTGGTATCAGCAATTGATTTGGCGACATCTGAGGAATTGACTCAAATTATTGAGCTGCCAAGACTAGGCACGAGTTATTTTGACGATGAGTTGAAGAATGATTTTGTGTATTGTGATCACTCCGCAGTGGAAGGTTGGTTATATCCTGATGATGGAGGAATGATTTATTCAAGCTGTTTTGAGCCTTCTTTGTTGTGGAATTACTAATTTTTTAAGTACTGTGTGCTAATGATGCAACCCTTCAAATTTGTGTGGACTATGGATTTTCTTCTTCATCTTTTTTTTTTTGGTTGGTGTTTGTATAAAAAAAAAAGGTTTTAGCCTTTTCTTCAATTTTTCTGTAGAGGGGCTAAAAAGACTTTTCGATCCTATTTCCTTTCTTCCCTTTTGTAAGTTGTAAGTTTTGCTATTCAATAAATCTAACTGTACAGTGTTAGGAAGAGAAGAATTAAAAGGTCATAAATGCCTTGTCAATATTTGTTGGTCTACTGACCTATCTTACTAGCTCTTTCGTTTGTGTTTCTTCTCTCTTTAAATGAGTGATGTTAACTGTTAAGCCAATGCTTAACTCTGTCATCTATCAAACTATAACAGATTAATTATGAGTTTAAGAGATCTGTTCTTGACTAGGTATACATTTCACAAATATGAGACATAAAATTTTCTTGATATTTCGTCTGAGTGTCGAGTCCTAATCCTAAAAAGAAAAATTGGACTATTCATCGGACAACTTGTCACTAATTTCTTCCACATGTTGAGGAACAATTAATTCTTTTACATTCAAGCTAATCTCATTTTTTCCAGTTTCATTTTCATATTTTCCCCCCACAAAACCCAAATAGACAATTAGAGCGGAAAAAATGACTTTTGATTTTATTTTTAAAAATTTCAAGATGAATACTCGTGATAAAACCAGTAGTCTCGTCAGATTTTTGAGATCTGAAGAAATAGACCGTCGAAATATTTGATGCAGAAATGAGCTGATCAAAACCCTACACTATTTATGTTACCCTTTCGACTGTGAAAGGAAAGAAGATCGCTGTGCTTTCTTGGGTCAAGTGGCAGTAGGAGAAAGTGATGAGTAATGGTGTTTGTAAAAATATGTGATGCTGACAAATACTTTTTTTTTAAAATTATTTTTCAGAAAAAGATATATCAGTAATTGTTTTTATTTCCCAATATAGTAACAGTATCCAACTCGGGTTCAACACAAACCTTGCTATTTATGTTAAGTGGAAATAAATATATAGAAAAAGCTAAAGGGGAAGGAAAATCAGGGGGTGGTTTGACATAACAGTTACAGCTTTATACAGTCAGTTTCTAGTTTGGACTTTTCCTCTTTTTGAGTAAATTGGGAGATATGAGCATATCAACAGTATTCATTATCAGAAGCCTTAATTAGAAGGGAATCAGACCATCATCATAATGGTACTGCAGATTCTCAGAAAAAGGGTACATGTGGAAAGTGGAAACTATTAAAATGAACAAGTGAGAAGCTATGTTTTCAACTTTTTCGTAAAATTGGGGCAGAACTTTTCATAACTTGTAAAGGAGAATAAAGAAAATCTCCGTAACTCCTTGAAAACTCGTGCAAAATCGATTTGTATGACAGGTTATTCTGAGTAGGCGTTTGGACATAAGAATTGTAAAATTCGAAAAAAATGGCGAAAATTTTAGTATTTAAAATTTAGAGTTGTATTTGGATATAAATTTCAGTTTGGGTTATTTTTAAAGTTTTATGAGTGATTTGAGTGAAAATTTTGAAAATAGTTTTTTACAATTTTTCAAATTTTCGAAAATTTCCAAAATGCATCTTCAAGTGAAAATGTGAAATTTTATGAACAAACGCTGATTTCGAAAAAAAGTAAAACTTTTTTGAAAAAATCTTCCATCAAATTTTATGTCCAAACGAGCTCTAAGACTTTCTCCGTGTAATTCTATTTCTTTTACTCTTTTTTTGGGGGAGGGGGGGTTTCAGGCTGTGTTTGGTATGAATGAAAATGTTATCCACGAAAAGTTCTTTTTAGAAAAAATAAATGATTATCATACATAGTAGTTTTTATGTTTAATTAATGAACAAAGGTGGACCCAGGATTTGAGCACGACGAGGGCACCACTGATTGTTAATCACTAACGATAAAATTCGGCGTGCAACTCTTTAAAAATATAATGATTATGATAACTTATCATCTAAGTATAAACAAAAAGAAGTTCTAAAGAAAAAGAAAGTACTAAAGAGAGAGATTTTTTCTCCATATGGGTGCTATGGAAAGGGAAGGTGTTCCATTAAGCATGTTTCAAACTTTAAAATTTCTTGTTTCTTAATTAAAAAGGGGTTAGTGATCAAAAGGGCGTTCAAACTTTAAATTATTAAAAATTTACTAAAGAAATCAATATTAGGGGTACGTTAATAGTCAAAGAACTGAAGAAGAGTCTCAAACTCTTAGTTGCCATTGCCGAGTCGGAGTCAAAGTGATTGTTGAAGATGGTTTTGGCAGAAGGATTTGTATTTTTCTATTTTTGGAGCGATAAGTTACAATTTGAGGCTTTTAATTTTAAGGGAGGGATTTGAAATAGATAAATTAATTAAGTTAACTATGATGTATTAGTACTAAACTATAATTGAATTCGAAAGAAAGATAAAAGTAAAAAATAAAGCAATTTGCTATTAAGTATAAATAATGTTATATTCAAAGAACTAAAAACGAAAGAAGGAGAAAAATCTACAGATGGGATTCAAACCCACGTCATTGAGCAAGGAGGGAATTTAAGCGCCCAACACAACCACTTCTCCCATTCGCCTTTTTGTGTACGGGAGCACAAGTAAAATATTTAAGGGGTCTAGTAATCCCTCAACCCACAACGTAGGTCCTGCTCTGTTAATGGGCATAAATTATTATTACAAGAGTGGGTGTAGGGGGTTTAGGGAAGCTCGGGTCGACGAGGGGGTGGTATCGTGGTTTGGGGGGGGGGGGGGCTATTGGGGCAGGCGCATAATGAGTACTTGGGCATGGGGGGAGGGGCAGGGAAAGTGGTGAGTGGAGGGCGGGTGGGCGTTTGAGCGGGGCGAGGCGAGGGTGTGATTGGGGGGAGGGGGGATGGGTTGGCGCGAACAGGTACGGAGCGTGGGAATGGTTGAAATAATCAAATGGGGAGTTTTAGAAAAATATTACCTCCCATTACTGTAGAAGTTGTTTTCCTAAAATTAGAGAAAATGAATTTGTAACAAAAATATTTTAAGAATATTTTAGCTAACTAAATATGAAAAAAATTAAAAACTATAACATTGTTATGAAAATAAAGAAAATATGGTAAAAAAATATAATTAACTAGAACTTAACATAAGAAGAGAATGATTATTAGGATCGAAATAACGTGGTTCGGTCAATTGACCTACATCCACGGACGGAGATGAGCAATCCACTATATAAAAAGAGAGTACAAAATATCGAGAGAACAACCTCACGATGAGGCAAACACAAGTGACAAACTAAAACTTGTCCCAAAAAGTTCTCCTTCTAAACAAGACTCTCAAATTCCTTATGGTTACATTGTGGATGTACTAAATGAGAAGGAAGGATCCTCAATTTATAGAAGTCCAAACTTTTTCCTCCAAGAAAAGAGACTAGCCAAATATGGGAGATTTATAATTTCTTTTACGAATAGAAAAACTCAATTATAGTAAATATGTTGCCCTCTCCTTCAAGAGATAGGAAAATCAAATATGGTAAGAAAATATAGACAAACACCTAATAATTCTTCCCCTCGGGCTGGATTTTCTGACAAAATAAACTTGATCTACCTTTTTCACATAATCTTTAACAGGTCGCATCTCCAAATCTCTAGCACAAAGTTTGTCTCGATGTGAGTAGCACTCCGGTAAAATTTTTCAGACAAAAATCATGATTATCATCAAATAGGCTGCGGCTAGAACTAAACCTCCCAAAGATAAACCTGTCTTGAACCTCGCTCTGATACCACTTATTAGGATCGAATAAATCAAGTGTCATGCGGAAGCTAACAAAGTAAACCTTGAACAATATAACAATAAATCAGATAATAAAAGAGAAATATACCAAAATAGACACAAATATTTAACATGGTTCGATCAATTGACCTACATCTATGGGCGGAGATGAGCAATCCACTATATAAAAAGAGAGTACAAAATATCAAGAAAACAACCTCACGATGAGGAAAACACAAGCGACAAACTAACACTTGTCCCGAAAAATTCTCCTTCTAAACAAGACTCTCAAATCCCTTATGGTTACATTATAGATGTACTAAATGAGAAGGAATGATCCTCAATTTATAGAAGTCCAAACTTTTTCTTCCAAGAAAAGAGACTAGCCAAATATGGGAGATTTATAATTTCTTTTACGAAAAGAAAAACTCAATTAGAGTAAATATGTTGCCTTCTCCTTCAAGAGATAGGAAAATCAAATATGGTAAGAAAATCTAGACAAACACCTAATAATTCTTCCCCTTGGTCTGAATTTTCTGACAAAATAAACTTGATCTGCCTTTTTCACATAATCTTTAATAAGTCGCATCTCCAAATTTCCACCACAAAGTTTGTCTCAACGTGAGTAGCACTTCGGTAAAATTTCTCAGACAAAAATCAGGATTATAATCAAATAGGCTGCGGCTAGAACTAAACCTCCCAAAGATGAACCTGTCTTGAACCTCGCTCTGATACCACTTGTTATGATCGAAAAAATCAAGTGTCATGCGGAAGCTAGCAAAGCAAACATTGAACAACGTAACGAAAAATCAAATAACAAAAGAGAAATATACCAAAAGAGACACAAACATTTAACATGGTTCGGTCAATTGACCTACATCTACTGGCGGAGATAAGCAATCCACTATATAAAAAGAGAGTATAAAATATCGAGAGAATAACCTCACGATGAGGCAAACACAAGTGACAAACTAACACTTGTCCCGAAAAGTTCTTCTTCTAAACAAGACTCTCAAATTCCTTATGGTTACATTGTGGATGTACTAAATGAGAAGGAAGGATCCTCAATTTATAGAAGTTCAAACTTTTTCCTCCAAGAAAAGGGACTAGCCAAATATGGGAGATTTATAATTACTTTTACGAAAAGAAAAACTCAATTATAGTAAATATGTTGCCCTCTCCTTCAAGAGATAGGAAAATCAAATATGGTAAGAAAATCTAGACAAACACCTAATAATTCTTTCCCCTGGCCTGAATTTTCTGACAAAATAAACTTGATCTACCTTTTTCACATATTCTTCAATAGGTCGCATCTCCAAATCTCCACCACAAAGTTTGTCTCAACGTGAGTAGCATTCCGGTAAAATTTCTCAGATAAAAATCATGATTATCATCAAATAGGTTGCGGCTAGAACTAAACCTCCCAAAGATGAACTTGACTTGAACCTCACTCTGATACCACTTATTAGGATAGAAAAAATCAAGTGTCATGCGGAAGCTAACAAAGCAAACATTGAACAATGTAACGATAAATCAGATAACAAAAGAGAAATATACCAAAAGAGACACAAACATTTAACATGGTTCGGTCAATTGACCTACATCTACAGGCGGAGATAAGCAATCCACTATATAAAAAGAGAGTACAAAATATCGAGAGAACAACCTCACGATGAGGCAAACACAAGTGACAAACTAACACTTGTCCCGAAAAGTTCTCCTTCTAAACAAAACTCTCAAATTCCTTATGGTTACATTGTGGATGTACTAAATGAGAAGGAAGGATCCTCAATTTATAGAAGTCCAAACTTTTTCCTCCAAGAAAAGGGACTAGCCAAATATGGGAGATTTATAATTTCTTTTACGAAAAGAAAAACTCAATTATAGTAAATATGTTGCCCTCTCCTTCAAGAGATAGGAAAATCAAATATGGTAAGAAAATCTAGACAAACACCTAATAATTCTTCCCCTTGGCCTGAATTTTCTGACAAAATAAACTTGATCTACCTTTTTCACATATTCTTCAATAGGTCGCATCTCCAAATCTCCACCACAAAGTTTGTCTCGACGTGAGTAGCATTCCGGTAAAATTTCTCAGATAAAAATCATGATTATCATCAAATAGGTTGCGGCTAGAACTAAACCTCCCAAAGATGAACCTGTCTTGAACCTCACTCTGATACCACTTGTTAGGATCGAAAAAATCAGGTGTCATGCGGAAGCTAATAAAGCAAACCTTGAACAATGTAACGATAAATCAGATAACAAAAGAGAAATATACCAAAAGAGACACAAACATTTAACATGGTTCGGTCAATTGACCTACATCTACGGGCGGAGATGAGCAATCCACTATATAAAAAGAGAGTACAAAATATCGAGAGAACAACCTCACGATGAGGCAAACACAAGTGACAAACTAACACTTGTCCCGAAAAGTTCTCCTTCTAAACAAGACTCTCAAATTCCTTATGGTTACATTGTGGATGTACTAAATGAGAAGGAAGATCCTCAATTTATAGAAGTCCAAACTTTTTCCTCCAAGAAAAGGGACTAGCCAAATATGGGAGATTTATAATTTCTTTTACGAAAAGAAAAACTCAATTATAGTAAATATGTTGCCCTCTCCTTCAAGAGATAGGAAAATCAAATATGGTAAGAAAATCTAGACAAACACTTAATAATTCTTCCCCTTGGCCTGAATTTTCTGACAAAATAAACTTGATTTACCTTTTTCACATATTCTTCAATAGGTCGCATCTCCAAATCTCCACCACAAAGTTTGTCTCGACGTGAGTAGCATTCCGGTAAAATTTCTCAGATAAAAATCATGTTTATCATCAAATAGGTTGCGGCTAGAACTAAACCTCCCAAAGATGAAACTGTCTTGAACCTCACTCTGATACCACTTGTTAGGATCGAAAAAATCAAGTGTCATGCGGAAGCTAACAAAGCAAACATTGAACAACGTAACGATAAATCAGATAACAAAAGAGAAATATACCAAAAGAGACACAAACATTTAACATGGTTCGGTCAATTGACCTACATCTACGGGCGGAGATGAGCAATCCACTATATAAAAAGAGAGTACAAAATATCGAGAGAACAACCTCACGATGAGGCAAACACAAGTGACAAACTAACACTTGTCCCGAAAAGTTCTCCTTCTAAACAAGACTCTCAAACTCCTTATGGTTACATTGTGGATGTACTAAATGAGAAGGAAGGATCCTCAATTTATAGATGTCCAAACTTTTTCCTCCAAGAAAAGGGACTAGCCAAATATGGGAGATTTATAATTTCTTTTACGAAAAGAAAAACTCAATTATAGTAAATATGTTGCCCTCTCCTTCAAGAGATAGGAAAATCAAATATGGTAAGAAAATCTTGACAAACACCTAATAATTCTTCCCCTTGGCCTGAATTTTCTGACAAAATAAACTTGATCTACCTTTTTCACATATTCTTCAATAGGTCGCATCTCCAAATCTCCACCACAAAGTTTGTCTCGACGTGAGTAGCATTCCGGTAAAATTTCTCAGATAAAAATCATGATTATCATCAAATAGGTTGCGGCTAGAACTAAACCTCCCAAAGATGAACCTGTCTTGAACCTCACTCTGATACCACTTGTTAGGATCGAAAAAATCAAGTGTCATGCGGAAGCTAACAAAGCAAACCTTGAACAATGTAACGATAAATCAGATAACAAAAGAAAAATATACCAAAAGAGACACAAACATTTAACATGGTTCGGTCAATTGACCTACATCTACGGGCGGAGATGAGCAATCCACTATATAAAAAGAGAGTACAAAATATCGAGAGAACAACCTCACGATGAGGCAAACACAAGTGACAAACTAACACTTGTCCCGAAAAGTTCTCCTTCTAAACAAGACTCTCAAATTCCTTATGGTTACATTGTGGATGTACTAAATGAGAAGGAAGGATCCTCAATTTATAGAAGTCCAAACTTTTTCCTCCAAGAAAAGGGACTAGCCAAATATGGGAGATTTATAATTTCTTTTACGAAAAGAAAAACTCAATTATAGTAAATATGTTGCCCTCTCCTTCAAGAGATAGGACAATCAAATATGGTAAGAAAATCTAGACAAACACCTAATAATTCTTCCCCTTGGCCTGAATTTTCTGACAAAATAAACTTGATCTACCTTTTTCACATATTCTTCAATAGGTCGCATCTCCAAATCTCCACCACAAAGTTTGTCTCGACGTGAGTAGCATTCCGGTAAAATTTCTCAGATAAAAATCATGATTATCATCAAATAGGTTGCGGCTAGAACTAAACCTCCCAAAGATGAACCTGTCTTGAACCTCACTCTGATACCACTTGTTAGGATCGAAAAAATCAAGTGTCATGCGGAAGCTAACAAAGCAAACCTTGAACAATGTAATGATAAATCAGATAACAAAAGAGAAATATACGAAAAGAGACACAAACATTTAACATGGTTCGGTCAATTGACCTACATCTACGGGCGGAGATGAGCAATCCACTATATAAAAAGAGAGTACAAAATATCGAGAGAACAACCTCACGATGAGGCAAACACAAGTGACAAACTAAAACTTGTCCCAAAAAGTTCTCCTTCTAAACAAGACTCTCAAATTCCTTATGGTTACATTGTGGATGTACTAAATGAGAAGGAAGGATCCTCAATTTATAGAAGTCCAAACTTTTTCCTCCAAGAAAAGGGACTAGCCAAATATGGGAGATTTATAATTTCTTTTACGAATAGAAAAACTCAATTATAGTAAATATGTTGCCCTCTCCTTCAAGAGATAGGAAAATCAAATATGGTAAGAAAATATAGACAAACACCTAATAATTCTTCCCCTTGGCCTGAATTTTCTGACAAAATAAACTTGATCTACCTTTTTCACATATTCTTCAATAGGTCGCATCTCCAAATCTCCACCACAAAGTTTGTCTCGACGTGAGTAGCATTCCGGTAAAATTTCTCAGATAAAAATCATGATTATCATCAAATAGGTTGCGGCTAGAACTAAACCTCCCAAAGATGAACCTGTCTTGAACCTCACTCTGATACCACTTGTTAGGATCGAAAAAATCAAGTGTCATGCGGAAGCTAACAAAGCAAACCTTGAACAATGTAACGATAAATCAGATAATAAAAGAGAAATATACCAAAATAGACACAAATATTTAACATGGTTCGATCAATTGACCTACATCTATGGGCGGAGATGAGCAATCCACTATATAAAAAGAGAGTACAAAATATCAAGAAAACAACCTCACGATGAGGAAAACACAAGCGACAAACTAACACTTGTCCCGAAAAATTCTCCTTCTAAACAAGACTCTCAAATCCCTTATGGTTACATTATAGATGTACTAAATGAGAAGGAATGATCCTCAATTTATAGAAGTCCAAACTTTTTCTTCCAAGAAAAGAGACTAGCCAAATATGGGAGATTTATAATTTCTTTTACGAAAAGAAAAACTCAATTAGAGTAAATATGTTGCCTTCTCCTTCAAGAGAAAGGAAAATCAAATATGGTAAGAAAATCTAGACAAACACCTAATAATTCTTCCCCTTGGTCTGAATTTTCTGACAAAATAAACTTGATCTGCCTTTTTCACATAATCTTTAATAAGTCGCATCTCCAAATTTCCACCACAAAGTTTGTCTCAACGTGAGTAGCACTTCGGTAAAATTTCTCAGACAAAAATCAGGATTATAATCAAATAGGCTGCGGCTAGAACTAAACCTCCCAAAGATGAACCTGTCTTGAACCTCGCTCTGATACCACTTGTTATGATCGAAAAAATCAAGTGTCATGCGGAAGCTAGCAAAGCAAACATTGAACAACGTAACGAAAAATCAAATAACAAAAGAGAAATATACCAAAAGAGACACAAACATTTAACATGGTTCGGTCAATTGACCTACATCTACTGGCGGAGATAAGCAATCCACTATATAAAAAGAGAGTATAAAATATCGAGAGAATAACCTCACGATGAGGCAAACACAAGTGACAAACTAACACTTGTCCCGAAAAGTTCTTCTTCTAAACAAGACTCTCAAATTCCTTATGGTTACATTGTGGATGTACTAAATGAGAAGGAAGGATCCTCAATTTATAGAAGTTCAAACTTTTTCCTCCAAGAAAAGGGACTAGCCAAATATGGGAGATTTATAATTACTTTTACGAAAAGAAAAACTCAATTATAGTAAATATGTTGCCCTCTCCTTCAAGAGATAGGAAAATCAAATATGGTAAGAAAATCTAGACAAACACCTAATAATTCTTTCCCCTGGCCTGAATTTTCTGACAAAATAAACTTGATCTACCTTTTTCACATATTCTTCAATAGGTCGCATCTCCAAATCTCCACCACAAAGTTTGTCTCAACGTGAGTAGCATTCCGGTAAAATTTCTCAGATAAAAATCATGATTATCATCAAATAGGTTGCGGCTAGAACTAAACCTCCCAAAGATGAACTTGACTTGAACCTCACTCTGATACCACTTGTTAGGATAGAAAAAATCAAGTGTCATGCGGAAGCTAACAAAGCAAACATTGAACAATGTAACGATAAATCAGATAACAAAAGAGAAATATACCAAAAGAGACACAAACATTTAACATGGTTCGGTCAATTGACCTACATCTACAGGCGGAGATAAGCAATCCACTATATAAAAAGAGAGTACAAAATATCGAGAGAACAACCTCACGATGAGGCAAACACAAGTGACAAACTAACACTTGTCCCGAAAAGTTCTCCTTCTAAACAAAACTCTCAAATTCCTTATGGTTACATTGTGGATGTACTAAATGAGAAGGAAGGATCCTCAATTTATAGAAGTCCAAACTTTTTCCTCCAAGAAAAGGGACTAGCCAAATATGGGAGATTTATAATTTCTTTTACGAAAAGAAAAACTCAATTATAGTAAATATGTTGCCCTCTCCTTCAAGAGATAGGAAAATCAAATATGGTAAGAAAATCTAGACAAACACCTAATAATTCTTCCCCTTGGCCTGAATTTTCTGACAAAATAAACTTGATCTACCTTTTTCACATATTCTTCAATAGGTCGCATCTCCAAATCTCCACCACAAAGTTTGTCTCGACGTGAGTAGCATTCCGGTAAAATTTCTCAGATAAAAATCATGATTATCATCAAATAGGTTGCGGCTAGAACTAAACCTCCCAAAGATGAACCTGTCTTGAACCTCACTCTGATACCACTTGTTAGGATCGAAAAAATCAGGTGTCATGCGGAAGCTAATAAAGCAAACCTTGAACAATGTAACGATAAATCAGATAACAAAAGAGAAATATACCAAAAGAGACACAAACATTTAACATGGTTCGGTCAATTGACCTACATCTACGGGCGGAGATGAGCAATCCACTATATAAAAAGAGAGTACAAAATATCGAGAGAACAACCTCACGATGAGGCAAACACAAGTGACAAACTAACACTTGTCCCGAAAAGTTCTCCTTCTAAACAAGACTCTCAAATTCCTTATGGTTACATTGTGGATATACTAAATGAGAAGGAAGGATCCTCAATTTATAGAAGTCCAAACTTTTTCCTCCAAGAAAAGGGACTAGCCAAATATGGGAGATTTATAATTTCTTTTACGAAAAGAAAAACTCAATTATAGTAAATATGTTGCCCTCTCCTTCAAGAGATAGGAAAATCAAATATGGTAAGAAAATCTAGACAAACACCTGACGATAACATTAGAAGATAGGATTTCTTCTTCTTTTAAAGTCTCTATTAAGTTCATTTATGAACCTATTTATAGTTAGTATTGTATTGTTAGAGAACTTTCTAAATCTGGTTTTGAAATAACCAACCCAAAACTAAACATGGCAGGATAAATTTTGATATGGCAAGATATCCACCATTGCAAGTGGACATTCACCTCTGCCAGTGAATTTATAACAAACACAACTTTAATTTCGCTTGTTTTGTTTTCGGAGAACTCTTGCTCTGATTTGAAAAAGAAAAAAACAAAAAAGAAAGTGGCTCTGGTTTGATCATTTTTCTTCCTCGTACAAACATACCCTCTTATATATATATGTGTGCGCTCTTTCTCTACTCACAATTTTGCCTATATTCTTCCTGAAATTCCTTTTCTTCATTTTTTCTTCGTGAAAGTTTTTTTCAACTGCTTCGATTTTGGTGAATTTGTCACACACTCTCCATTTCTCTTCTTTTGTCACAACTTTGTACTTTTCTTCCCAAAGTTCACATAGGAGTGAAATCCTTGTCCTCCAAGAAAAGATAAAAGAAAATACAATTTTCTCCGCAAAAAAAAAAAAAGGAGACATTACAAAAAGAAAATATTTGGCATAATAATCTCCTCTTAGCATTTCTTCTCAAATTAACTAAGTGGGGTCTGTTTTTTCTTTCTCTTTTTTTTTTCATTTACAGCAAAACTATCAAAAACTTTATGTCATATTTTAGAGAGTTACTATATTTAATTTGAACCTCTTGTATTGTTTTGTTTCTGAAATAGGACAGAGTCACTCGTCTATAGGCCAATAATTTAGCCTTTTTTTAGGTGCTATAGATATGTTCTTGGCTAATTGCCTAAAGTAAAAAAAAAATAGTGTCCAACGAAAGTGGCCAACCACTAGAAAAGCTACGATATCAAAGGAAGTCAACTTATCCAAAGGTGCGTCATAAATTAAACATGGTGGGTCTTTTAAAATCATCTTCTTAAAGACAAATTCCACTTTTAATAAAGAATACAAATATTTTCTTGAGGAAAGAAACTATTGCAATATCTTTTACACCTATTATTATTAAATATGGTATGGACACATATTTACCTCTTCCGTCCAAAAAAAAAATTCCTTTATTTTCTTTTTAAATTCTCCTACAATATCTATAGGATTTTCCTATTACAGATATAAGGGGAGAATGGAACGGAAAATGGAGAAAAGGGACAGCGAAAATCAAACTCACTAGTGGAAGACTCTCAATACTATATCAGATAATAAATTTTGGCTGTTATTTGTATTTTAATAACACAAAATTAAGTTCCACTCGTACTCCTCTCACTACAATTTTGTCCTACAATTCTTTCCCTAACACAAAAGTAAAAATATGACCTCACATATTTCTATACATATATTTAAACAACTTATATTATCCAATAATATGATAAGATAGATGAGATTTCCCACCTTTAATCAGATATCAAGCGTATGAATCTGGTTTTGTCAGCTCAATGAGTACGGATTACCTAATACCATATGGTTATCCAAATAAAAATAACTTAAAATTTTGAACTTTCCTTTTAAGAATATTACCAAATATAATTGAAAGATCCAAGTAAAATGGAGTGAGTACGTAAAGCCAATCCTATAGAAAAGCCTGTGAACTTATCACTTAGAATAGGGAGACATGAACTATTTTATACGTACACACATCTCATCCTCTTACAAAAGTTGAATGCCCCACCATTTCAAGAGTAGCCATTCTACACATACTATTCCAACTTTTGGATACCCCAAATAATTGAGAGAAGAAAGCTCAAGGAAAAATTTGCCAATTGATATCTTACCTTTAAGATATTTCTCATGATATCCGTTCAAGAACCACCCACTAAATCAAGATATGCAAATGTATGACAATTAGACACCAAAATCCTAATGCCCATATCACCATTGTTCTATTATTGGACATAGTCCCAATCTATGGAGATTCAACCGTACGAGAAATCAAATCACGAAAAAGAGACCCCATTACTTAGCTGTGAGGCTTTTGGAGACCACTTTCAACCTCATGTTATTTAGGTCCCATTTATTTTCCTTTCCCTTTTTGTCTTCTTATATTATACCCCCCCTTTCCCCTAGATTTCAAAAAATGCGACAAGAGAAATAGTGTAAAATGTTGAACAAAAAGTCGTTATTTTACCTCGAAAGTGAGTGCCAGAAAGAGATTCATGATATTTTGATGAGATGACATGCAAAGATTACTACTTTTAGTTCTGTCGAAAGTTAAAGATAATGAACCTTCAGTGAGATTATATTCTTCATAAAGTTTGATATGTTTGCTGATTTTATGAAGATTTTTTTTTCTTATAGATTTAACTTGACAAAAATTAGTTATTCGAATAGGCGTTTGATTTTCATCAACTTTGGGTCCAATATGAGGAATAGTAAACAGTAAATTCCATAATTATGCATGTATTACTATGATGATATTTGAACAAACTTGTTCTATACAATTATTCGAACAAATTAAATCGTAGGATTCCATTTAGTTTCAGGAGATGAGTCAATTCACCCATTCCTAAAAGGTATAAAGATTTAGAAGTTTCTTCTCTGTGTTAATCACGTAATTAAGCAATTATTTGTTTCAAGGCAAGCAGCTTACTTAAGAAGGATTTAAGTAGGGAATGGTTTGCTAATTGGCGACTTTCGTCAAAGCTGACTTGCTAATGATAGTATGAAAGCAAGCTTTATTTATAGGGTCAAATCAAATCAATCAACTAATCATTCCCTTTTAGAAACTATTAGTATTTCAAAAAGCGGGGCAAATCGTTATCAATTATTGGCCCACTTTGATTTTGGGATAAATCATTTTTGATAAATCCTTATTGGTTACGACAAAAGATAATCATTTTTATTCTTAAGTATCATTAAGAAGTAGAATTAGTTTAAGCTAATCTAAAGCACATGTCTTCTTTGATGTGACATACTGTCCCTCTGAAAAGATAGTTTGTTTTCTTGCATGGTGAATAATAAGAACAATGTTATTAAGAGTTCAATTAATTAATTTGCAAGAACAGTGCTCCTCCTCCTTTTTTTTTCCTTCTTCTTGTTCTCCTTTGTTATCCTTCTTCTCCATTTTTCTCCATATGCGCGGTAAAAAATTAAAACTCGTTGCTTATTTATGGTTGATTTGGTTGAAGATAGTTTAAAAACAATATTACCGGTTTTTTCCTGAGCTTGATTATCAGAAAATAAGTGGGTTTTATTTTTATTTTTTAAGGTTTTGCTTGAATCTAACCATTCGGAACTATTGGGATTATTTGGAGTTGATTTGGATCAATTTTGGTAAAAGCTTATTTTCGTATCATGATCATTCTTGCCACGTTCTCATTGGGGACGTACGATCGATAATACTTGCAGAGTACTCCCATACTCACCCCTCTTCCTTTTCTTTCCCTATACTATAGGTATTGCATATGTTGCTGATTTGAGTTCGTGTGTTGTAATTTTCAGTGGTGAGCCAACTACTACAGTTCTGTGGTAGCTTGATGCTTTTTCTTTATCAATTAATTTTTATTTCAGGCATTGTTATGCACTTCTAATTGAATTCTTAGATGCTATCGACTTGGTGTGGGGGCGTAAACCTATTTTTTCTATGATGTTTGTATACGGGTGAACTCGGGGTTATTTCACACCCCTAGTTCCCGGTGAGTCAAACGAAATAAGAAGTATGAATGTATGAGATGGAGACCGAATCTGAGAACTCCTTAGATCGAGGCGGGAACAGGGTGCTTGCCACCGGGCCTGACTAGACAGCGCCCCTCGAACCCGGAACGAGCTCCAAGATCTCGGAAAGCACTACAAACGGTTGCACACGACTAACAGAGGACCGTAATATCCGCACCCAACTGAATATCACGGCGCGGATCTCGCCCGATGTCGGTAGTGTATCAGTGATTGATGTACAAGAAGGATTTTTACCTTTTTTAGAATTATAATAGGGGTAAAACTTCTTTATTATATAAAGGGGAAGTTTCTTATTCAATGGACACATTGTAACACGCATATCAAGGTAATACAAATTTAATTCTATACTTTCTAGCTATTGAAAGGTTCTCATTTTAATCATAGTTCTTCATATACATTTTGCTTCAAATCGAGGGTCCGGTCGAGGGCAAAACTATTGTTAAGCTTAAATTCGAGCCCGGACTCAACATCACAACTGGTTTGGTTATTTATTTTATCTTTAATTCGTTTAACTAACATTCTTGATTACTTGTGTTGAATCAATGCACATATCCTTAAAATCGCGTACAAATTTAATTGTTATCCGTTTTAAGGGTAAACAGTTTGGCGCCCACAGTGGGGCAAAGGATAATAGTGGTAGTTTGATATAAATCTCCATAACACACTCTATTTCAGACTAGTTCTTTAAGGTCTTAATCTCAGGTCAACTTAAAAATGTCAAATTCTCAGTCTGCTCACTTGAACGTTGAGGCTGAGTCTGGCCATCATGGCGAAAACAACAATTTGGCGCCTAACAATGAGGTGCCCCCTGCTGATCCCAACGGAGTCCCAGTTGCAGACCCACTGAATGCTAACTCATAGGTGGTCATCGACGCCAACCTACCTACCGACCCCGAGAACAGCGTTCGCGGAGGAGCCCGACCAATGGCTCGAGAAGCGCCTGAACACGAAGGCGACAAGGTCAGTCTACGATTGATCTTCGAAATATTTCAGGCTCAACAGATGGTAATAGCACAACTGCAAAATCAAAGTCGCACCTCCAGCATAGTTGAGCCCGAACCGTCCCGGAAAAACACCCGAAGAAATGAGCAGATCAACGAAAGGTTGGGCGAAGCTAAGTCCGGTGTCAGCCCCGAAGTAGTGAAAATGCTAAAAGAATTAACAAAACGGGTGGAATTAGCTGAAAAGAAAATTGAGGCAAACGATAAGAAGGTAGAGACATATAATTTTCGGGTCGATCAAATCTTCGGGCGCCCCCAATATTGAAAGGCCCGGACACCAAGAAATTTATCCAGCACATCATCAACATGATCATTGGAGGGTCGATGTCCCTTAGGGGCCAATGATAAAGCGCACTAAAGTATCCATCACGAGGGAAAAGCGCGCCCGAGATTACATCCTGGAGGGAACCATTTCGTTCAGCGGCGAGGATGCCGAGGGCATCGTAGAACCTCATAATGATGCACCGGTGATATTTGTACTTATCAAAAATCTCGAGTTAAACCTGTGTTGATTGATTTAGGCAGCTCGACCAACATCATTAGATCGAGGGTCGTAGAGCAGTTGGGGTTACAAGATCAAATAGTGTAGGCGGTCCAGGTGTTAAACATATTTAACATGGCATGCGAAACTACTAAAGGAGAAATAACCCTGCTAGTGAATACTGCCGGGACGATTCAAGATACAAAATTCTACGTGATCTAAGGGGACATGAGGTATAACGCCTTATTCGGAAGGCTATGGGTCACAACATGAGGGCAGTACCCCTCAACATTACACTAGGCACTGAAGTTCCCTATGCCAGGAGGAATCAAGACGGTCTACAGAGAGCAGCCGGCCGCAAAATAAATGTTTGCAGTCGACGAGGTGATCCCAATGGCCGTGGTCTCGACATCAAAGAACACGGAGCCGACCAAGAAGGAAGAAATTAACTAGCAATCACCGATACCAGCCCCGACCTAACCAGAAGAGCGAGGAGTAGGCGAGGAGGATAATTATGGAGTTCCTAGGTCGTTCATTGCTCCCAGTGATTCCGATTCTACTAAATCAATGGTCGAGGACTTGGAGCAAGTCATATTGATCGAACCTTTTACCTAATCGGAAGGTATACCCGAGCTCAGAAAAAACTCATTGAATTTCTTATAGCTAACATAGATTGTTTTGCTTGGTCCCATCTTGACATGACAGGGATCCCGCCAGAGGTAACCACTCCTAAGCTGAGTTTGAACCTAAAGTTCCGCCCGGTTAAGAAGAAAAGGAGACCATAGTCCGATGTCAAGCACAGATTCATCAAGGACGATGTATCTAAACTCTTTAAAATAGGATCCATTTGGGAAGTTAAGTCCCCGAACTGATTAGCCAACGTAGTAGTAGTACCTAAGAAAGGAAATAAGCTAAGAATATGTGTGGATTATAAAGATTTGAACAAGGCATGCCCTAAGGATGATCGACGCGACGGCCGGGCACGAGATACTCAGTTTTCTCGATACCTATTCCAGGTACAACCAAATTTAGATAGACCCGGGCGATCAAGAAAAAACTTTCTTTACCACTAAATTTGGCACCTATTGTTATAACGTAATGCCATTCTGATTAAAGAACGTCGGTGCTACCTATCAACGCCTAGTAAACCGGATATTTGAAGAACAGATAGGAAGATCAATAGAAGTTTATATTGATGACATGTTATTCAAGTCCCTGCAAGCAGAGGACCATTTGAAATATTTGCAGGAAATATGAAGCTGAACCCAGAAAAGTGCGAATTCAGGGTCGGATCTGTGGTAGACAACGTGAAGGCCATTCAGAGGCTGACCGGGCGTATAGCCGCCCTAGGACGATTCATATCGAGGTCTTCAGACAAAAGCCATTGGTTCTTCTCACTGTTGAAGAAGAAGAATAACTTTTCCTGGTCCCCGGAATGCCAACAAGGTTTTGAAGAACTCAAACGGAACCTCTCGAGTCCCCCCCCCCACTCCACAGTCTGAAGGCGAATGAACTATTTTACCTTTACTTGGCGGTTTTTGAGGTGGCGGTAAGTGGAGTCTTAGTCCGAGAAGAGGAAAGTACACAATTCCCTATTTACTATGTCAGTAGAACTCTAGGCGAGGCCGAAACAATGTATCTTCACCTAAACAAATTGGCGCTCGCTTTGCTTAGCGCTTCTAGTAAGTTAAAACCGTACTTTCAATGTCTTCCCATATGTGTCGTAAATTTTTACCCACTGAGGAACATCATGCACAAGCCCGAGCCGGTTGGCCAAATGGGCCGTCGAAATTAGCGGGTACGATATCGAGTATCGACCCTGAACCGCCATAAAATCTCAAAATTTGGCCAACTTCGTGGCCGAATTTACGCCGACCTTAGTGCCTGAAGTCGAACGAGAATTATTGTTAGCCTTAGGGACTACCTCCGAAATTTGGACCCTTTTTACAAATGGTGCCTCTAAAGCATAAGGGTTCGGACTCGGTATCGTGCTGAAACCTCCTATGGGGAATATAGTTAGGCAGTCTATTAGAACTGTGTAATTAACTAACAATAAGGCCGAGCATGAGGCCATGATTGCAGGTCTCGAATTAGCTAAAAGCCTTTGAGCCGAGTTGGTTGAAGATAAGTGTGATTCCCTCTTCTTGGTAAATCAAGTTAATGGAACGTTCGAACTGAAAAAGGAACGAGTGCGAAGGTATTTGGACAAGTTGCAGGTAACGCTGCATCAATTCAAGGAATGGACCCTACAACACGTGCCCCGAGATCAAAACAGCGAGGTTGATCCTCTAGCTAACTTGGGGTCATCGGTTGATGACGATGAATTCAATTCGGGAACAGTCGTATAGCTCATGAAGTCAGTGATAGAAGAAGGCCACGCCGAAGTAAACTCAATGATGTTAACCTGGGATTAGAGGAACAAGTACACTACTTGAAAATTGGGAAATAGCCTTCGGATTCCAAAGAATCGAAAGCCCTTCGTACCAAGGCTGCTAGATTTAGCTTGGTCGAAGGGACATTGTTCAGTAGAACATTCGACAGCCCGTTAGCTAGATGCTTTGGGCCGGGAGATACCGAGTACGCCTTGAGAAAAGTTCACGAAGGCACTTATGCAAACCATTCGGGGGTAGAGTCTTTGGTTCGGACATTAATAAGGGCCGGCTATTCTTGGACCAAAATGGAGAAGGATGCAAAGGACTTTGTACGAAAGGGTCATGATCGAGACCACGATCGAAGCCGAGGATCGAGGGCCATGATCGAACCACGATCGAGGCCGAGGATCGAGGCCATGATCGAGGGCTGCCTGGGCAGAATTATAAAGGCGGGCATTCGTCCCATTCGCTATTTTTGACAAGTTGGAGCTTGAGAAGAGGCGATTTTTGATATATTTTCAAGGCAAGACATTGGGATAAGTAATTCTAACTCGGATTTGGTCAATATACACGAATATATCATTGTTTTCACTATTTAATTAGTGTCTTGAGATTAAAATTTGGAAAAATTTTAGAAATCTCATAGAAGCGAATTTTTGAGATTTTGGTATCGATTCGGAGTCGGATTTGAGTGAAACTGGTATGGTTGGACTCGTAATTGAATGGGTTATCGGATTTTGTGAGTTTTGTCGGATTCCGAGACGTGGGCCCCACGGGCAATTTTTGAATTAATTTTGGATTTTCATTGAAAAATATAGTATTTTCTTATAGAATTGATTCCTATAATTTTTGGTGAATGTATCGAATTATTTTGGTTAGATTCGAGACAATCAAAGTTGGATAATCGAGGAAAAGGCCTACTAGTGGATTAAATTGGAGCAAATTAAGGTAAGTCTCTTGTCTAATCTTGTGAGGGGGAAATTACCCCATAAGGAATTGAATTAATAATTGTTGCTAATTGTGGGGGCTACGTACGCACGAGGTGACGAGAGTCCGTGCGTAGCTACTATTAATGCTAAAGTCCGGGTAGTTTAGGACACAAAGCATGATTTACTTGTGCAAATTGTATTCTTTGTTTAATTAATATTATTTGATATATATATATATATTGTGAATTGTTAGGTAAAAATATTAAAAGATGGAAATCTCACATGCTAAATTTTCTGTTTAAATTAATTAATTGTTAAAAGAAATTTTTCATTCTCTCGAATTTATCTTATAATGAATATACTCTCTTTCCGGAGGTACATAAGAAAATGTCCTCCTTTCTTGTGGAGCGGGCCGAACGCCTCGGTAGGATAGATGCATCTATGGATCGTGCCGCACGTCCCTCGGCAGTGTACACGACACCCTGGATCGGGCCGTACGACCTCGACAGAAATCATGCCTAATAATAATAATTACACGATACTTTGATAGTTTATTGCAGCTTGTGAATTTAATTAATAGATTGAGAATCGTTGCATATGAAGGAATTTGATTGATAAATTGGAAATTATTGGAAATTGAAAGAATTAATTATCTCTGCTTGTTAAGGAAATTATGGTTATTCCTGTAAATGAGGCTAATTGATAAATTAGAAATTTATTGGAATTGAAGGAATTTAATTATTTCTACTTGTTCAATAAAATTATTGTTAACTCAGTGAATCATGTTGATATAAATATTTCTATTGTCATGATTATTTAATATTATTGACCCATAGTTAGTGTCAAAGTCGGCCATATCGTCTCTACCTCTTCGAGATTAGACTTGATACTTACTGGGTACACGTTGTTTTCGTACTCATACTGCACTTGTTGCACATTTTATTGTGCAAGTACATATATGTGTAGCGGCCTTGTGAGCGTAGAGGTGTGGTTAATAATTGTGGGGATATGGGTGGGTTGCATTCTATATTATGACTGCCAGAGACACGCACCAATGATCCATCAACCAGGAGAGCTACTCCACTCAGTCTTGTCCCCGTGGCCATTTTTGAAATGGGGAATGGACATTGTCGGTCCCCTGCCATGGGCCCGCGAAAAATCTCAATTCATACTATTCATGACTGATTATTTTTCCAAATGGGTCGAGGCTCAAGCATTCTAAAAGGACAGGGAGAAAAAAGTGATTGACTTCATCTGGGACCACATAATATGTCGATTTGGGATACCGGCCGAAGTCGTGTGCGGTAATGGGAAGCAATTCTTCGGCTGCAAGGTAAATAAATTTTTCGAAGATCACAAGATTAAGAAGATACTATCAACACCTTACCGCCCTAGTGGGAACAGACAGGCTGAATCAAAAAACAAGACCATACTTCAAAACCTAAAAAAGAGGTTGATCGATGCCAAAGGGAAATGGAAAGAAATCTTACCTGAAGTCCTATGGGCATATCGTACAACCTCGAAGTCTAGTACCGGGGCCACTCCGTTTTCGCTGGTCTACGGGGCCGAAGCCTTGATACTGGTTGAGGTGGGAGAGCCGAGCCTCAGATTCCAATATGCGACCGAAGAGTCAAATGGCAAGTCCATGGTCACGAGCCTAGAACTATTGGATGAAACGCGATAGGCAGCTTTAGTCTGGTTGGCCGCCCAAAAACTCCGGATAGAAAGATACTACAACCGAAGAGACAACCTCTGACATTTTAAGATTGGGGACTTGGAGTTGAGGAAAGTAACATTACACACTCGGAATCCGTACGAAGGAAACTTGGATCGAATTGGGAAGGACCGTATCGAGTCATCGAAATTACCGTCAAAGGCTCATACAAACTCGAAACGGGAAAAAGTGTACAACTGCCGAATAACTGGAACGTGACACACTTAAAGTGGTACTACTGCTAAGGTACGATCTCAACTACTCTTTATCATGTTATGAGTCGGACTAACACTTGCAAGGATGGATGTGGCTATTAGGTCTGAAAGCACGTGTTGCACTTTTTTTCCCTTAAACTAGTTTTGTCCCAAAATGGGTTTTTTGGCAAGGTATTTAACGAGGCAATAGTAAAACGTGCTAACTTAGATTGGAAGGTCGGTATCATACCGGAGTTAATGATCGTTCACTTCATGTCAATAGTATCCGAGCCCACTCAAGCTCGACCTTGAACACTGGGGGCCATTACCCTCGGACTAAGGATCAAGGTTTTTTAGCACGGAAAGAAGAAAAACTTTGTATACTAGAAGCTAAGGTTCGGTGGTTAGGATTCACTGTTAGGGCCAAACGGTCGTATGAACAGTGCTCACATAGTCCACTCAAGCCATGATACAAGTTTTTATGCGCTTTCGATTAGGTACTTTACACACTGATAAATGAAAGAAAGTTTCGCCTTGCTATTTACGCATTTTCTTGCCTGTTAAGTTCAGGATCTAAGAGCCCACGGGCTACCCCTACTCGGGGACTATCAATCCCAAGGACTACCCCTGTTCGGGGACTGTAGTTCAAAGAAAGTTTGGATAACCCAGGTTACCAAATCCCGAAGGCACCAAACCTATGAGACGGTGCCCAAATACGAAAGGCTACGGCCACCCTAAAAACGGCTCAGAGATGTTCGAAGCTCGTAATCAGAATGTAAGGCCTTTATAAGAACTCGAAACATACTAAGAGGTTACCCTCGTCAAAAACATCATCTAAAAATCGCTTAAGCATCTTGAAAAAAAACCTCCGATCACACCGAGTTTTCAAAGCCTCGAGCAAAAAAAGTTGTATTGAGGCCAAGGCCTGATCGAACCTTTGAAACACGAGTGCCCTATAACTACATTCGATTTTATGCTAAGGCATTAGTAACATTACATGAAATAGAAATTATGAAAAGATGCTGGAAACTTATAGGTACGATATTGCCATATATATATATATATATATATATATATATATATATATATATATATATATATATATATATATATATATATATATATATATATATATATATATATATATATATATATATATATATATATATATATATATATATATATATATATATATATATATATATATATATTCCCTAGGCCGGATAAAAAAGGCCTCAAAATAAACAAAAAAAAAAGAAATATATGTACATGAGACAAACTAAAAAAAGTACTAAGGCATCTACGCCTAGTCTTCACCAGGGTCCGATTCGTCGCCAGAGCTGTCAGAGTCTTTGGATCCCTCCGGGCCCTCAGAACTCTCAAAGACTTCGGCACCTTCAGGCTCGTAAAATTTCTTCTCCTCAACCTTGGACTTTTTGGCCTCCTCGAAATCAGTCGACATGTGAAATTCTCGGTTGTGGCTCTCTTCGAGGGTCTCTCTTTGGGATAGCCACTTCATATATTCGGCCTTTGCCTTCAGGAGGACCTCGGCTGCCTCTACATCGGCCTTGTATTGGGACACCATTTCTTTAGCTTCGGCGGAAGTTGTATCTAACTTGGACTTCATCGCCTCGTATTGTCTTCTGAGGGCGTCCCGCTCCGTGACAGCCGAGCTCAGTTGTGCTCGGATATCGTCATTCAGCTGAGACCACTTGTCAACTTTGTCCTTTGCCACCCGGAGTTGGTTCTCAACCGATGCCAGCTCCGCCTTAGAGGTTTCCTTATCCGATGCCAATAGGTCCAATTTTTTTTCCACCCGTCGGCCATGATTTGGACCTCGTTCATCTCGGCTCGGAGTTGGTCGATCAGGTCGATCTTCTATTGGACTTGTGAGATTGTGTTATTAGCCACCATGACTAGCTCCTCATTTTTACTTTCAAAGACTTTTACCTTTTCGACCAGGTCGGCATATTCCCGCTTCAGGGTCGAAGCTTCCTTTTGGGCCCTATCCAGCTCGGCCCGAAGATCCTTGACGGCTCCGTCTTGTTGCTCACCTAGAAACATGTACATGTCCTTCTTTTGAACCTACTCCTTGAGCTCGAATATGAGCTGGTTTATTTCGAAGCGGTACCGGATGAGGCTGTCATGGTGAAGCACCGAGGCCTGCAAAGCAACAAAAACAATAAGAGATATTGAAACCTAAGTGGAATTCACGGGGGAGTGTTGATGCCTTACCTAGTTCAGCGCTTGCTACGCCTCATTAAAGAGACCCGACGCACCCACCTCATTCATCTTTACCTGGTCCTTCTAGGTCAATAGGAATCGGAGGTAGCTGGCTATGCCCACTGGAGCAGATAGAACCTGAGCATCCTCTGGGACCGTAAGAATGACTGTCCTCTTGTGTGACCCAAAATATCCTCTTTAAATTTAATAAATAATTCTGTGTTCTAAGACCTCAAAAAATACCATGTATAATTCCTCTACTTGCGTGCGCAGTCCGTACAATTTTCATGAAAGCTTTTATGTAAAAAAATGGATTAAAATATGAAATAGAGCTTTAAAACTCAATTGAGTTGACTTTAGTCAACATTTTGAGCAAACTGACCCGGATCAGTATTTTGACAATTCCGGTAGGTCTGTATCATGATTTGGGACTTGGGCGTATGTCCGAAATCGAATTACGAGGTCCCTAGCTCGAGATATGGAATTTTGATGAAAAATTAAAAGCTTGAAAGCTTAATGATTTTTAAGAAATTACTGAAGTTGGATTTATTGACCTCGGGTATGTATTTTGGTTTCGCAACCCGGTATTGGTCCACTATAATATTTATGACTTGTTTGCCAATTTTGGTGAGAATCGGAGTTGATTTGACGTGATTGGGACGTCCGATTGTAAAAATATAAGATTTAAAGTTTTTTTTGAAAATTTCCTTTAAATTGGTGTCCGATTCGTAGTTCTATGTGTTATTTTGGTGATTTGATCATGCGAGTAAGTTCGTATGGTGTTTTAGGACTTGGGTGCATGTTTGGTTTGGAGCCCCGAGGGCTCGAGTTGGTTTCGGGTGGTTAACGACATGATTTTGAACTTAGAAAATCTGGTTTTTCTCCAACTTCAGGCTTCTGGTATTTCCTGCATCGCGTTCGCGAATGTACTCTCGCGAACGCGAAGAGCAAACTGGGCTGGCTGAATTTTTCTTCTTCGCGAACGTGAAGATTGGGTCGTGAACGCGAAGCTATGGGGACTTTACCCTTCGCGAACGCGACTAGCTCAACGCGAACGCGAAGCTTTAGAGGCCTGGGAGAGGGGTTAGTTGTCCTTCTACGCGAACGCGAGCAGTGGCACGCGAATGCGAAGGCCAGGGGAAAAATCCTTCGCGAACGCGAAGGAGGACTAGCGAACGCGAAAACCACGGGCTGCTATTCATCGCGAACACGACAGGCCCTTCGCGAACGCAAGGAAGGCCTGACGCCTATGACTTAAAACAGAACCGAAACGGGATTTTTCCCATTTTTCACAAACCCTCAATTATAACTCGACTTAGGGGCGATTTCTAAGGAGTTTTTCACGATTTCGAACTGGGTAAGTGTTCTTTATCATATAGTGATTGTATTTCATAAATCTAAGTCTATATTCATCATTTATTTTGGATTTAGACGGAAGAAATTGGAATTTTTATAAAACTTTCCAAAAATGAAAATTTTAGATTTGAAGGTCCATTTGACATCGGAATTGGATAATTTTTGTATGGTTGAACTTGTCTCGGAATAAGTGTTCGGATTTTGTATGTTTTTCCAAGATTAGATACGTGGGTCCCGCTGTCGAATATTTAAATGAATTTCGGTTTTTTATCTGAAAAATTAGTAAATTCATATGGAATTAATTTCTATGATTCGTATTGAGTATATCGAATTGTTTGTGAATAGATTTGAAACTTTTGGAGACAAATTTAAAAGGAAAAGTTTTGGTCGAGTAATTGTTTGGAATTTGCAAAGCGAGATAAGTGTCGTGGTTAACCTTGACTTGAGGGAATAGAACCCTTAAGTTATTTGTTATGTGAAAGGCATGCGAACGACGTATAGGCGAGGTGACGAGTATCTACACGCCGTCAAATTAATTGTTTGCCTGCTTACTTGAAAAAAATCATAAATTATTTTAAATCATGAATTAATTATTATAAAAATTATTTCTCTCCTATTCTTTGTCAAATATTAATTCTTGAATTCCTGCATTAATTGTTACATGCTATTTGAATTAGGTGCCTTAATTGTTATTTGATATTTAGCATATTAAATATTAAACTGCATATTTTCTCTCTGATTTTCATAATAATTTTCTATTTGCCTTTGTTTGTTTCATAATTAAATCATAATTATTGTATGCTTGTTGTCTTATAATTTTATATTAATTGTTGCATTTATTGGAAAAATTTCTTCTATAAGAATTGGTAAATGAATATGTTGGAGAAGCGGGTTGCACACTGCAACAGAATTAATTATAATGAATATATTGGAGGATCGGGTTGTACGCCGCAAACAGACTTATGAAAAGTCCATATTGGAGGATCGGGTTGCATGCCGCAACAGACTTATTTAAAAGTCGACATACATATATATACATTGGGGGATCGGGTTGCACGCCGCAACAGACTTGATTAAAATAAACATATTGGAGGAGCAGGTTGCACGCCGCAACAGAACTGAATATGAATATGTTGTGAGAGCGGGATGCACGCTGCAACAGAACTGAATGTGAATATATTGTGAGAGCGGGTTGCACGCTGCAACAGAACTGAATGTGAATATATTGTGAGTGCGGGTTGCACGTTGCAACAGAACTGAATGTGAATATATTGTGAGAGCGGGTTGCACGCTGCAACAGAATTGATGGAAATGATAATTGGCTATGACTGCTGAGTTGGCTTCAATTATTATAAATGAGTTACCTTATTTATTTTTATTATTTTGTTACTAATATTGCGTACAGGTTAATGTAAGTGACCCGCCTTAGCCTCGTCACTACTTCGTCAAGGTTAGGCTCAATACTTACCAGTACATGGGGTCGGTTGTACTGATAATATACTCTACACTTCTTGTGTAGATTTTGGAGTTGGTCCCAGTAGCGTACCATAGACTTGCTCGGATTTCAGCTACTCATATGAGACTTGAGGTATAACTGCACGGCGTTCGCAGTTTTGAAGTCCCCATCTACTTTACTTTAGCTGTGTGTTTGTTTCTAGATAGCTTTATTTTATTTAGACCTTTATTTGTATTTATTCTAAAAGTTCGTGCACTTGTGATACCAATTCTGGGATGGTATTTATACATCGTTGTTTTTTTATGGATTAATCACTATATTTCAGACCTTACTTCCGCGTGTATTCATTTGTTATTAATAAATTTAAAGATTATTTAAAAATTGGTTAATATCATTTTAACGTTGGCTTGCCTAGCAAGTGAAATGTTAGGCGCCATCACGGTCCGAAGGTGGGAATTTTGGATCGTGACATCTTGCGGACGGGGTCCACACTCGGAGCAGGAAACTGCTTCACTAGTTTTGGGCTCGAACTCGGCCCACCAACCTCTGAAGGCGTGTCCTTCTTCGAGATCTCCAGGTCACCAGCCCGGAAAAAACTTCAAAAGTGGACATGTCCATGCCATCAAAGAAGGAGTGGAGATGATCATCCACGCCAAGCATAGACACGATGTAGGAGGGAGTCTCAATGATGTCTATCACACTGGTCGCCTCCTTCGGAATAGAAGCGGCTTCTCGGGAGGTCTCAACTCATGTCTCCATCTCGACCTCTCGAGTTGGAAGAAGATCGGCCTCATGACTCTTTTCCTCGGTTGCAGCCTGATCCCCGGTAGCGGTCGATCCATGAGCGATATGAATGTCATCTTTTTCGGACTCATCCCTAAGTCGGCGAAGCGAGTTAGAATCCGACACCCGGGAGTTGGTGTTATTCTTAGGCTTACGAGCCCAGGAAGCCTCTCTCTTTTTTAGCTACACCTCAAGACCTAGGGAGTCCGAAGCCTTTCTTTTCCTCTTCTTTTTCTCCCCCTCGGCAGCCCCGTGCTATCTCATAACGGAGGGATCAACGGGTAAGAGAGCACCCTCACCCCATTCCAGCAGCCTAAGTTCGGTGGTCTTAGGAAAACCTGCGAGAAAAAAAGAAAAGGTCAGTGTTACGTAAGTGTGGGCGTAATAGTAACTATTCTGAGAAGAGCCTTACCAAGAGAACGGGCCTCCCATCGGCCCTTCAAAAGATTGCACATTTCCTAAAAGTATGACATCTTTTTGCAGATGCCTTCGATCCACTCCTTGAGTCGGGGGACCGCATTGGGAACCCGAGCAACAATTGCACGATCACAAATACTGATGGTGAGAAAGGAAACAAAGGGGACTTAACACTTAAGGAAAGGCAACACTTACGAGATGCATTACATTTCTCGGGAAATGGCAGGAACTCGGGAGGCATCAAATATACAGTCTTCACCCGAACAAAGTGCGGTTTCCAGCCTCGGTCTCATTCCTCGTCGAAGCTCGAAAAAGGAGCCTTGATGACCCGACGAGTGAGCTTGATTAGTCCCGCTTAAACAATTCGTGGACTACATAGACGGAGTAGGTGGTCGAGGGTGAACCGAGGAGACTCAGTGTTTTTCACAAAATAATGTAGGAGGATCATGATCCTTCAAAGAGACGGGTGGATTTGGCCAAGGCACACCTCATATCTCTTGCAAAAGGCTAAAACTACTGGGTCTATCCGGCTCAGCGTGAAGGGGTAAGTGTAAACAGTTAAATACCCCTCGACATGAGTAGTAATATCTTCCTCGGGAAAGGGGACTACTTCGTCCTTACCTCCCCATTTACAGTCTTCTCGGACTAGGGAATGGTATTTTTGGTAATGAAGGATATATATCTCGATGCCCTTTCACCTTGGTATTGTTTGGATGAGGTCTTCTTGACTTTGAAGTCTAATTGCAATTGAACAACCCCCGAAATTAAAGGTTTTCATGGGCGGCTCAGGGGCCGCTTCGTTAGTAGTCACTTTCGGAGCCACCACCTTAGGAGCAGCTGCCTCGAGAGCAACCACCTAGGGAACGGTCGCCTCGGTACATGTGGCCGCGTGGGAAGATGAAGAGGCACCTTGCTGAAGAACTGATTTGGAAGTCTTGGCCATCGTGATCTGGAAAATATTAAGATTAGAAGTAAAGATATGAAGATTTGAAGGATAGATAAGAAGATTTAAAGGAAAGGTATGAAGGTTTGAAGGAACAAGTATGAAGGTTTGAAGGTAGGATGAAGATCTAGGTAGAAACCTAAGAATAATTATAAATATTTGAAGATCAAAGGAGAAGATATAAAGACTCGAAAGAGTTGATAGCCGCTAGAGAATTCGAAGGTTAAAGCTAGGATCGAAAAATGGAAGAAGTACAAAAGTTCGAAGCTTTTATAGGATAAAATGTAATCAATACGCGACGTTCCATACTTGGAGGCGACCAGCCGATAATTGACACGTGTCCGAAGTCAAAGCGACGTGACTCATGGGACGTTTTGGCTTATTCACCGTCTCGGTTGTAACTTACGAAAGAAGGAACCGAGGCTCATCTATCGTTTCCCATCATTTTGGCGAACCTACTCTCTGAGAAACGAGGGGACTATTTGTATACGAGTGAACTCGGGGTTAACACTCACCCTGAGTTCCCGGTGAGTCAAACGAAGTAAGAAGTATGAATGTATGAGATGGAGACCGAATCTGAGAACTCTTTAGATTGAGGCCGGAAGGGGGTGCTCGCTATCGGGCTTAACAAGACAGTGCCACCCCCCCGAACCCGGAACGAGCTCCAAGACCTCAGAAATCACTATAAACGGTTGCACACGACTAACAGAGAACCGTGATATCTGCATCCAGCCGCATATCACGGCGCGGATCTCACCCGATGTTGGTAGTGTATCAGTGATTAATGTACTAGAAGGATATTTACCTTTTTAGAATTGTACTAGTGGTAAAACTACCCTACTATATAAACGGAAAGTTTCTTATTCAATGGACGCATTGTAACACGCATATCAAGGCAATACAAATTTATTTCTCTGCTTTCTAGCTATTGAAAGGTTCTCATTTTACTCATAGTTCTTATACATTTGGCTTCGAATCGAGGGTCCGGTCGAGGGCAAAACTACTGTTAAGCTTAAATTCGATCTTGGACTCAACGTCATAACTGGTTTGGTTATTTATTTTATCTTTAATTCATTTAACTAATATTCTTGATTACTTGTGTTGAATCAATCCACATATCCTTAAAATCGCGTACAAATTTAATTGTTATCCATTTTAAGGGTAAACAATGTTGTATCAAGTCATTGCCTTTGATTTTCTCTCTTATTGTCTTTTTTTTTTTTTTAATTTCATTAATGAAACTAAGGTTAGTTTGCTCGATAAGGAGATTGGTGGGTGAGGTCACAAGACCCAATATTTTGAATTGTGACACTAAGCTACGGTAATACTAAGGAGTTTGTATTAATTAATATGAAATACTAATGTTTGTTTAAGTGGACAATGACATATGTGTGTACGAATAAAATCGGGGATAAAAGTTACCCCGGAATTCTCGGTAAAGAAACGAGAGGACAGTACGACCCGATATGGCCTCGGTTAATGCCGACGGCTTCCACATACCAGAAACCGAGGAGGACGGATGGTGCGCCCAAAATCGAACATGGCCAAGCGTTGAGCTTAAACAAAGAGAAGAATCGGGGCTAAGAAAAAGGCAGTTAGACAGAACAAATGAAGGGCCGAAATATCCGCCCACCACCGGATATTACGGCGCAAATCTCGCCCGGTATCAACTGCGTAATAACATTTATTGGAAGCCAAAAATATTTACCTTACTTAGACTTGAACTGGGATTGAAACTCCACTACTATATAAAGGGGAGAGCTTTTATATTTTAAGAACCAATGTTGGCAAGCATATCAAGGCAATAAAGTTAATTTATTTTTTAGCTATTGTTCAAAGTGTTCTTCAGCTGCTCGTTTATTAAGTTGTAACCGATCCCGTTCCGAGGGCTGGATCAGAACCGATTTCCAAACGTCCATTGCAAATCTAGAATTAATCATCCATTATATTTGGTTTTATCGCTCTGATTTCCTTTAATTTAATTATTTATTGTTCATAGTTTATTCCTATTAAATTAAATCATATATCCTTTAAGTATAAATTCAATTGACACTCATTTTAAGAGTAAAGAGTTTGGCGCCCACCGTCGGGCTAAGGATAATAGTGGTGATTTAATACGAATCTCCATAACACGCCCTATTTTACACTTGCTCTTTGAAGTTTGATTTCAGGTTAATCTAAATATCAAATTCTTGGTCTGCTCATTTGAACGTTGAAATTGAGTCAGGCCACCACAGTGAAAATAATAACGTGGTAACAAGCAATGACGTACCCCATGTTGATCCTAATGGTGTCCCAATCGATGACCTGGTCGACGCTAACTCACAAGTTGCCATCAACATCAACCTACCAAATGATCCCGAAAATAGCATTCGCGGGGCACACCGGCCATCGGCTCGAGAAGCACCCGAAGGGGAAGGTGATGGAGTTAGCTTACGATTGATTTGCGAATTGTTACAAGCTCAGCAAGCGGCAATATCACAGCTACAGACCCAAAATCACGCCCAGAACAGGACCGAGCCTGAGCGAATTAGAGAAGACACTCGAAGAGATGAACAGATTGTCGTAGAACCGGATGAGTTCTGGCCCGGGAAAATTCAAAGGTGATGAAAATGTTCGAAGCGCTAACAAAGTGGGTGGAGTCTGGTGAGAAAAAGATAGAGGCATATGACAAGAAGGTGGAAACTTAAAATTTGAGGGTCGATCAGATCCCGGGAGCGCCTCCAATATTGAAAGGGCCGGATTCCAAATAATTCATTAAGAAACCTTTCCCCCTAAGTACGACACCGAAGCCAATTCTGAATGCCCGTTATTCCAAAATATAACGGGACTACAGATCTGAACGAACATGTAACCTCCTATATGTACGCAATAAAAGGCAATGACCTAGAAGACGACGAGATCGAGTCGGTGTTATTGAAGAAATTTGGGGAAACCTTGTCCAAAGGAGTGATGATATAGTAGCATAACTTGCATCCAAATTCTATTGATTCATTTGCTATGCTTGCAGATGCCTTCGTTAAATCCCATACTGGCGCCATCAAGGTCGAGACAAGAAAATCGGACCTCTTCAAAGTCAAGTAGAGAGACAACAAGATGTTTAGGGAGTTCGTGTCAAGGCTCCAGATGGAGCGACTGGACCTGCCCCAGGTCACAGATGATTGGGTCGTCCAGGCGTTCACTCAAGGGCTTAACCTCCAAAGTTCAATTGCTTCTCAACAATTGAAGCAAAAGATGGTAGAGTACCTGGCAGTTACTTGGGCCGATGTTCACAACAAGTATCAGTCGAAGATCAAAGTCGAGGACGTCGAGATGAGGGCCCCCTCGGGGTCTGTTTACCCCAATAGAGCGAACGACAAATCTAAAGGAATTATGGACCAGGAGCCAAGACTGGTCCGAGATCGGTATCAGCCATATAGCTCAGATAGAAGGGGAAATGAACCCGGTCGCAACCCAACCAGGAACGACAAGATAAGCGACCAAGGACATAGCAACCGGGATCTGATGAATAAAAATGGTTTCGATAGATCACTTGGGGATAGGGAAGCCCCGAGTATATCGGAATATAACTTCAACGCGAATGCTACGAGTATAGTATCGACAATTAGTCGCATCAAGGAGACAAAATGGCCTAGGCCACTTCAGTCTGATCCCGCACAGAGGGATCATTGCTTGGTATGTAAAAACCATGGTACTCATGGTCACAGGACCAAAGATTGTCGACAACTAAGGGAGGAAGTGATTCGACTATTCAACAATGGGCATCTTCGGGAATTCTTAAGTGAGCGGGCTAAAAATCATTTCAAAAACAGGGCCACCAACAAACAAATTGAGTAGGAAGAGCCTTAACACGTGATCAACATGAACATTAGGGGAGTGGATGTCCCACAAGGGCTAATGAAATGCACCAAAGTTTCTATCACAAGGAAAAAAAACACTCGGGATTACATCCCGGAGGGGTCCATCTTGTTCAGCGATGAGGATGTCGAGGGTATCATCTGGCCTCACAACGATGCACTGGTAATATCCGTACTCATCAATAAATTTCGAGTTAAATGTATATTAATTGATCAAGGTAGCTCGGCCAACATCATCCGATGGAGGGTCGTAGAGCAATTGGGATTATTAGACCAAATCGTACCGGCAGTATGAATATTGAACGGGTTCAACATGGCATACGAGATGATGAAGGGTAAAATAAGCCTGCCAGTGAACACTGTCGGGACCACCCAGGAAATGATATTTTATGTGATCGAGGGGGATATGAGATACAACGCCTTGTTCGGTAGGCCATAGGTCTACAACATGAGAGCGGTGCCTTCGACCCTACATCAAGCATTGAAGTTTCCCACTTCGGGCGGAAGCAAAATGATCTACGGGGAACAACCGGCCGCAAAGAAGATGTTCGATGTGGAGGAAGTGATCCCGATGCCCGCGATCACAACATTAAAAAGTAGGGGACTAGTCGAAGAGAAAGACCAAATAGCAATTAGCGGTCCCGACCCTGATCGGGCTGGTGAAATATGAGAAGCACACAGCAAACAAGTAGGATGATTACGGTGTCCCGAGATTTTTTATATCACACCATGACACCGATGCCACTAAATCGACAATCGAGGAATTGGAGCAGGTCATATTGATTGAGTACCTACCAGATAGAAAGGTATACCTGGGCACGGGGTAAACTCCCAAGATCAGGAAAAAACTTATTGATTTCCTTAAAGCTAATGCCGATTGTTTTGCCTTGTCCCACTTAGATATGACAGGGATCCCACAACTCATATATTGAGCTTGGGTCCAAAATTTCACCCGGTCAAACAGAAAAGGAGGTCGCAGTCCGAGATCAAACACCATTCATCAAAGATGAGATATCTAAACTTCTGAAAATAGGTTCCATTCGGAAAGATAAATACCCGGATTGGCTAGCTAACATAGTGGTCGTGCCTAAAAAAGGAAACAAATTTAGAATGTGTGTAGATTATAATGACGTAAACAAGGCATGTACGAAGTATTCATTTTCTTTGCCTAACATCAACCGAATGATCGATGCGATGGCCGAGCGTGAGATACTGAGGTTTCTTAATGCTTATTCCGGGTACAACCAAATTCAGATGGACCTGGTGACCAAGAAAA
Source organism: Nicotiana tabacum (assembly GCF_000715075.1). NCBI lineage: Eukaryota > Viridiplantae > Streptophyta > Magnoliopsida > Solanales > Solanaceae > Nicotiana > Nicotiana tabacum. Next base: position 92,975,902 of record NC_134102.1, read on the forward strand.
GACTGCTTTTATAACTAAATTCGGCACCTACTGTTACAACATAATGCCGTTTGGGCTAAACAATGTTGGTGCCATGTATCAATGCCTAGTAAACCGGATGTTCGAAGAGAAAATAGGAAAATCAATGGAGGTTTATATTGATGATATGTTAGTTAAGTCCCTGTGAGCAGAGGACCATTTGAAGCATTTGCAGGAAAACTTCGACATACTGAGGAAATACAACATGAAGCTGAATCCGGAGAAGTGTGCCTTCGGGGTCGGCCCGGGCAAGTTTCTCGAATTCATGGTATCCAATCAGGGAATAGAGATCAACCCAGACAAGATAAAATCCATATAAGATATCACTGTAGTTGACAACATAAAGGAAATACAAAGATTGACCATGCGGATAGCCGCATTGGGTCAGTTTATTTCGAGGTCGTCCGACAAAAGCCACCGATTTTCCTGATTACTAAAGATGAAGAACGACTTCTCTTGGACCCCGAAATATCAGCAGGCTTTAGAAGAACTCAAACGATAACTATCACGCCCTCTTTTGTTGCACACCCCGAAGGGGAACGAGCAGCTATACCTTTACTTGGCAGTCTTCGAGGTAGCGGTATGTGGTGTCCTGGTTAGGGAAGAAGAAGGTATACAGTTTCCTATTTACTATGTTAGTAGGACGCTAGTCGATGCCGAAAAAAGATATCCACACTTAGAAAAATTAGCCCTCCCCTTATTCATCGCATCTAGGAAATTAAAATTATACTTTCAGTGTCAGCCCATATGTGTCGTGACCTCGTACCCGCTAAGTAATGTTATGCATAAACCCGAGCTCTCGGGCCTCCTGGCCAAATGGGCCGTAGAGATTAGCGGGTACAATATCGAGTACAAACCCTGAACTGCTATAAAATCTCAGATTTTGGCAGACTTCGTGGCTGACTTTACGGCGACCTTCATCCCCGAGGTTGAAAAAGAATTACTGCTCGCCTCGGGGACTAGTTAGGGAGTTTGAACCTTATTCACGGACGGTTAATCTAATGTGAAAGGGTCCGGATTGGGAGTCATATTAAAACCACCTATGGGTAATGTAATAAGGCAATATAATAGAGTTGTGAAATTGACTAACAACGCAGCTGAATATGAGGCTATGATTGCAGGTCTAGAACTGCTAAGAGTTTGGGGGCTGAGGTGATTGAATCTAAGTGTGACTCCCTCCTCGTCGTTAACCAAGTCAACGGGGCATTTGAGGTAAAAGAGGACCGAATGCGGATATACTTGGATAAGTTGCAAGTGAACTTACACCAATTCAAGGAATGGAATCTACAGCATGTACTCCGAGATCAAAGTAACGAGGCTGATGCATTGGCTAATCTAGGATCGTCTGTCGACTCCGATGAATTCAAATATGGAGTAGTAGTGCAATTGATGAACTCATTGATAGAGGAAAGTCATGCCGAGGTAAACTTAATAAGTTTGACTTGGGATTGAAGAACCAAACACATAAACTACCTTCAAAAAGGGAAATTTCCATCGGATCCCATGGAATCGAGGGCCCTACGTACTAAGGTTGCCAGGTTTGGCTTGGTTGTTGGGAAATTATACCGAAGATCATTTTTAGGTCCGTTGGCGAGGTGCTTGGGTCCAGGGAAACCGACTACGTGATGAGGGAAGTATACTAGGGTACTTGTGGAAACCATTCAGGAGCAGAGTCCTTGGTTTGGAAATTTATCAGAGACAGTTATTACTAGAACGAGATAGAAAAAGAAGCGAAAGGCTTCGTTCAAAAGTGTAACGAATGCCAGAGGCACGCCCCGATGATTTAGCAATGGGGAATGGACATCGTCGGTCCCTTATCGTGAGAACCCAGCGGTCGAAGCACATGCAATCGAGAAGGTTAGGAAAAAAGAGATCATTGATTTCATCTTGGATCATATAATATGCTGGTTTGGGATACCGGCCGAGATCACTAGAGACAACGGGAGGCAATTCATCGGCGGCAAGGTTAGTAAGTTTTTTGAAGACCACAAAATCAAAAAGATTTTGTCAACATCTACCACCCAAGTGGTAAGGGTCAAGCAGAATCAACAAACAACACTATACTCTAGAACCTGAAGAAGAGATTGACCGACTCAAAAGGAAAGTGGAAAGAAATTTTGCCCGATGTCTTATAGGCATATCGAACGACTTCAAAGTCAAGCACTGGGGAAACACCATTCTCTCTAGTCTACGGCGCGGAAGCTCTGATTCCAGTAGAAGTAGGAAAACCGAGCCTAAGGTTCCAATACTCTACAGAGACGTCAAATAACGAGGCCATGGCCACGAGCTTAGAATTATCGGATGAAAGGCGAGAAGACGCACTAGTCCGGTTAATAGCCCAAAAATAACGCATGGGTAGATATTATAACCGAAGGGCAAACCTTCGACACTTCCAAGTTGGGGATTTGGTACAGAGGAGAGTTACACTACATACTAGGAACCTGAATGACGGGAAACTAGGCCCGAACTGGGAGGGACCATACAGAGTCACCGGCATAACCAGAAAAGGCTCGTACTGCCCAACAAGCTCGAATCCGGAAATGGGGAACAACTACCCAACAATTGGAATTTGGCACACTTAAAATGATACTACTGCTAAGATATGAACAAAATATTCTTTATGGATTATCACGTTATGAACTAACCCGTGCAGGTACTCAGTCAAAATCGAATCCAAGGATTAGGTCTGAAAGCACGTGTTGCACTCTTTTTCTCTTAGACCAGTTTTTTCCGAAGAGGGTTTTATGGCAAGATTTTTAACGAGGCAACAGTAAAACATGCTATCTTAGTTTTGAAGACCGGCCTGAGGCCGGGGACCGCGGATCACCCGTATGAGACCAATAGTATTCGAGCCCTCACAAATTCAGTCTCAAATACTAGGGGGCCATCACACCCTGAGTCAAGGTCGTGAGTTCAGAAAGTTAGAAGGCATTTTCTTTTTTCCGATATTGAAAGCCAAGGATTGAATATAAGAATTGATTATAAGGGTCAAACGAATCGTACCCAAGTAGCTCATTCTCGCCATGACAGATAGCTTTTGTACCTTCAATTATGTACACTACGAGAAGTTTACCTTCTATGTTTTATCGGTTCACATTTGCACCAGCAATGTTATCGCTAAGATACTTAGAGTGAATATTGGGTTCAAAACCATTAAGCCTACGGGCCTCCCCAAACCGGGGGCTGCTACCCGACAATAAGATCGGACAATTCGGGCAACCAAATCCCGGGGGAACCGAGCCTACTAGATAGAGCTCAAACACGAAAGGCTACGACCAACTTAAACGGATTGGAGATGTCCGAGTCCGTACATAAAAAGTAAGGTCCTTACTCGTTTTTTAATCTATGAAAGATTACTTCAGACCCGACCATGTAAAGAGCCACCTTCGGCAATGAATAATTGTGTCCGGTTAAAACGTTTAAATATTTTAACAAAGACTTTGTTTTTTATCGGATCTCCCGATGTCAAAGCAACTCGGAATTGTTACTCAACCCAGACCTCATCCGGGCTTTGGGGGAATGAACAGTCTAAGTTATGTCAAATTCTATGCTAAGGCATTGATAGCATATTTTGAAGACTGAAACACAAGTTATAAGTCTCGAACATAAGCAAATACTAAAAACTAAAGGACATAATATAATCAAAGAGAAAAATTTTATATATGTACCAAAAGGTATTTGCAGAGCTCTGTGAAGCGACCCCAAAACAAAAACAAAAAAAATATACAAGGGGAAACAAAAATATAAACCAAGGAATTTCCCGCCTAGTCTTCATCGGAGCCCGACTCGCTGCTCGAACACTCGGGTTGGAATCTCTCTTTAGCCTCGGCCTCAAGTCCCTTCGCTAGATCGAACCCCCGGGCATGAATCTCCTCAAGGGTCTCCCTCCGGGACAGCCACTTCACATGCTCAGCCTTTGTTATTACACGGGCCTCGTCCACCTCCACATCGTTATTATACTAGGAAGGCATGTCCCAAACTCCGGAGGCCTCGTTCGAAGCCGCCGCCAAGTTGGACTTCAGCATGGTGTACTCTTGGCCGAGAGCATCTCCTTCCGTGACGGTCGAGTCTAGTTGTGCTCGGAGCTCGTCATTCAACCAAGACCATTTGTCGGTGTTATCCTTCATCACCCGGAGCTGATCCTTGGTCGATGACAAATCCTCTTTGGTAGCATCCCGCTCCTAGGCCAGGAGATCTATTTTGTTCCTCAACTCCTCGGCTGAGGCTTTGACCTCGTGCATTTCATCCCTAAGCGGGTCGATCATGTCTATATTCTCTTGGACCAACGAGGTTGTGGCATTAACAGTTGCCCTTAGCTTCTCGTTATTACTCTCAAACACTCTTACCATTTCGACCATAAGGGCATGTTCCCGTTTCACCTACGAGGCCTCGTTTTGAGCTCTTTTTAGCTCGTCTTGGAGGACGGAGTAGTCCTTGAGGGCCTCGTCTTTATGTTCACTAAGAGCTTTGCACATGTCCTTCTATCGAACCTGCTCCTTGAGCTCGAACTCAAGGTGACCCACCTCTATCCGAGACTGATGGAAGCTCTCATGGTGAAGCACCGAGGCTTGAGGAATGAAAATGTCAAAATCATTAAAGTATGCTAAGGCGAAATGAACTCTTTAAAGATACAAGGAAAGGGAAACATATCCTGTTCAGGGCCTGTTGTACCTCGTTGAAAAGGGTCGGCGTATCCACTTCGTTCATTTTCGCCTGGTCCTCTTCGGTTACCAAACAATGAAGGTAACTAGCCATGCCCACCGGCTCGGATAGCATCATGGTATCCGTCGGTACCGTAAAAATAACCGTTCTTTTATGATAGGGATCCATGCTCGGAGCGGGGAACTGCTTCACAAGATTTGGGCTTGATCTCGGCCCACCTGACCCCGGTACCACATCCTTTCTAGGGATCTCTAGGTGGCAAAAACTGGAGTAGTTCTCCAGTGCACCGACGTCCATGCCTTAAAAAAAATAGGTTAAGGGCCGAATCTACGGCCCATGATGCCTCAGTCGACTTTCCTCTAACAGCCCGGGCCTCGTCAAATCTACGGCCCGGAACGTTAATGATGTCGGCATCTTCTCTCAGAATCGGAGTAGCTTCTCGAGAGCCAGTAGCCACAGGCTTTTCCTCGGGTCCCAAACTGAAGAGAAATCAGCCTTACGGTCGCCTCCCTCTAGTGCTGCCCGCTCTTCTACAGCGATGGCTGGCTCATGGGCGACAAACTCCATATCGTCATCTTCAGAGTAGTCCTTAAGCCGGTATAGAGAATCCATATCGTCATCTTCACACTGTCCTGAAGCGGAGGGTTTTGCAGATGTGGACGGGGCCTCGTCCTCATCTACTGCCCGAAGATCGGTGGTCTTGGGCAAACCTATGGAAGGAAGAAAGGTACTTAGTAAAAATGACAGTGGAATAAAAAGGAAATTCAATCAGGAGAAGAAGAACACTCACCATGAGAACGGGCTTCCTATTTGCCTTTTGAAAGTTTGTGCCATTCGCGCTCATATTATGTTAATTATTTACAAATTCCCTCGACCGACTCCTTTAAATGTGGGACTGCGTTGGGGACTAGGGCGACCACTGCACAACAGGAAAGCCAGACGATGAGAAAGAAGAATAAATTCAAAGAATTATTTTAACAACTTAAGTGGAGATGAACTTACGTGTTGAGTTCCACTTCTCGGGGAACGGTTGAAAATCGGAGGTAATGAGATCATCGGTATTTACCCGAACAAATCTCCCCTGCCAGCCTCGATCCCTGTCTTCATCCATGCTCGAGAAGGGATCCTTCTTTACCCATCGGGCAAGCTTGATTAACTCCCCTCGGAAGATTCGGGAGTCGTAGATAAGGAGCAGATGGTCGATAGTGAATCGAGGCTCCTCCGTGTTATTGACAAAGTGACGAAGGACAATCACAATCCTCCAAAAGGATGGGGGGATCTGCCCCAGGCAGACCTCATACTTTTTGCAAAAAGCGAGGACCGCCGTGTCTATCGGGCCAAGCGTGAAGGGATACGTATAAACGCTTAAGTACCCCTCCACGTGTGTTGTAATATCCTCGTCAGGATCGGGGATGACTATTTCCTTGCCTTCCCACTTGCAATCCTCCCGGACCATCGGGAGCGTGTCTTCGATGATGGAGCAAATATACCTCCACACCTCCTCACCTCGATCCCTTTGTTTGGAGGCCTTCTCGTTCTTGAAATCATTATCTGTGGAACAACCTTCATGAATAAAATCCTTATGGGGGAGGTTCCGCGACCGCTGCCGAGGGTCGCTTCGATATCATTGGCCGGGGTAGAAGTTGAAGGAGTGGTATTTTGAGGCACGGACTTCGAGGTTTTTTCATCGGTATCGTGGAATATGAAGGTTTGAAGGCGGGTATGAAGGTTTGAAGATGAATATAAAGATTTGAAAGTCTAATTAAAAGATGAAATATGAAGATTTGGAGATTGAAGATGAAGAAATGAAGATGTGAAGAACAGTATATGAAGATTTGAAGGAATTATGAGTTGGTAAAAAGTTCGGGGGTAACCTAAGAAGATTTGAAATCGGAAAGTAAAAAAGAGACAACAGAAGCTATTATAGGAGGGAAATAATTAATGCATGACATTTCGCATTCGATGCCCACCGAGGATGGTCAACCGGCGCTGACACGTGTCCGAAGTCAGAACGACGTGATTGATGGGACATTTTACTGACCCGTCGACCTTATTGTAGCGTACAGAGGAAGGAATCGGGTTCAATAAGTTACTTCTCATCGTTTTTATAAATTTTCTATCTAAAAAGTGAGGGGACTGTCTGTGTACGGATAAAATCGGGGATAAGAGTTACCCCCGATTTTCCGGTAAAGAAATGAGAGGACAGTACGACCCAATATGGCCTCGGGTAATGCCGAGGGCTTCCATAGACCAGAACTCGGGGAGGACGAATGGTGCGCCCGAAACAGGATACAGCCAGGCGTTGAGCTCGAGATAAGTGAAGAACCGGGGCTAAGAAAAGGCGGTTAGACAGAACAAACGAAGGACCGAAATATCTGCCCACCACTAGATATTACGGTGCAAATCTCGCCTGGTATCAACTGCGTAACAACGTTTACTGGAAGCCGAAGATCTTTACCTTACTTAGACTTGTACTAGGATTGAAACTCCCCTACTATATAAAAGGGAGATATTTTATATTTTAAGGATCACTATTGACACGTATATCAAAGCAATAAAGTTAGTTTTTGTTGTTTAGCTATTGTTAAAAGTATTCTTTAGTAGCTTGTTTATTAAGTTGTAATCGAGCCTGTTCCGAGGGCTGGATCGGAACCGATTTTCAAACGTCCATTGCAAAGCTAGACTTAATCATCCATTATATTTGGTTTGATCGCTCTGATTTCCTTTTATTCAATTATTTATTGTTCGTAGTTCATTCGTATTAAATTAAATCACATATCCTTTAACCGCGAATAAATTTAATTGTTACTCATTTTAACGGTAAGCAATATGCTTCAAAGTAAAAAATACATATATTTTCCCACATCTCCGAGAAGTTTATTATTGAGTCATCCTTAATTCTTCCTTCTAATATAAGGAAAAGGTATAATTAAATCTTATAATTTAAGTAATACATTGGCCAGAAATGATCAACTTGGAGTATCTTACAATCTAATACAAACAAAATCCCCTTATAATTTCATTGTTCTTACACAAAATGCACATTCCTATTTTGGCTTTTGTGATCATAAATGTATGACAAAACATTATCACTAATTTATGGGGGAAAATAGTTAAATATATTAAAGAATTGCAACTAGCATATTTTCATGATGAGTTTACTAAATTTTACAAAATTAAAAATATTATTTTTAAATGGAGGAACTTGTTTGTGGAAAATTTTTATTGGTGATTCAGAGTTTCAGCGACATTCTGCTCACTGCTGTTCAATTTTTTAAATTCTCTTAGGAGTATTAATTATGTGGAAAATCCAGTCAACAAAATTAGCTGTAATTCATTATTAGAAAAACAAAAGATCATATCAATAAATTCATAAGGAAAGCCTGGGACTTGCCCTTAAATGCATGGGTTTACGTGAGTTGTATGGACCTTAGATTTGGCACCAAACAGAGAAGCCATTAACAATAATTTATAAGGCCTTATGAGTTTGGTGGCTGATGCAACTTGAGGCATCATTAGTTTGGCACTTGCAATATTTTAATTTTATAGATTCAGAATTCAGATTTCAATTATTGAATCCATAATTTTGTTCGAATTTTGGGTTCATAGTTGTAAACTTTTTAGCAATTTTTGTGAATCTTATACAGATAAATTTAAGTCTAGGCTAATACTTATAATTCAAATGAACACATATAAATAATGCTAAATCCGCCTCTGCTTGCAACAGTTTGCAATCAAAGAAACTTCAATTGGTTTATCAGAACATGTCGACCTATGACCCAATATTTATTTTTCATGCTCTAAAAAGTCTTGAAAATGTTTTAATAATTCCATTCAGTGACATGTCAATGTTATACCATTTATGAGTTTTATAAAATTCATACTTTTTTATAGTTGGAAAAAAATTTAGCTCATGATAAATGCACTTTATTTTAGGTTTTCTTCTGGGAGGGGGAACCGGAAGAGTTGTGGCAATGCCTTTTTGATTTCTATCCAGTTAAAGAGATTTGTTGAAGTATATTTTCTGAGTTTCTATTATCACGTAGTTTCTGTAATTTTCATAATTACCTAATAAGAAATTAAAAACAGCTAGTACTATATAATGTTGATCTACAATCTAGATTGGGACAGAGAATTCATTGCACGCATCTTATATGTTGGTTCATAAAATACTTACGTCATAATATACAACATAAAATGCAAACTATTCATCCTCTAGCTCGTTTCATTCGAAATAATTTATAAGAGAGAAACACATAATTTTCTGAAAATTTTAAACCTTGTTTTATGAAAGCACTTATGGCTGGTAAGACGAGATCTTTCCTCTAGAGAGTCCTAGATTATATTATATCTGTTTCAATTTAGATAACATATTTCGGTTATTGAGAGTCAAACTGCATGAAGTTTGACCAATATTTTAAAATATATTTTGTTATCATTGTTTGACCAAAATATACGAATTTTGGTTCAAATAATTAAATTTATGTAATTAGGGGTTAAACTTAGGTAACAATAATATCTTTAGATAAAACTTTCAAGGGTGCAATAAACAATAGATGCGTTCGGTCAGATAGTGATAACAACATGCAATAACTGTTCTAAAAAGCACGGGCAATAATGTAGCATTCAATAGCAATGAATAACAATAAATGGTATTTAAATAAATAGAAGGAATGATTCACCCAATAAAGGATGAAATAGATGGATGTTCCTCCTGACAATGATGAGTGACAAACAAATCCTTGAATATTCGAGTTATTCTCGGATCTGATGGAAAAGTATGGAATAGTATAGACAAGAATCGTAGTAAAAATGTGGTGTTTGTATCTTAGCAAGAGAGAGAGAGAATCTTTTTGTCAAAGTGTGTTCTTACTAATGAATATTACATGCCCTTATTTGTCTCTCTTTTCTATTTATATGAGACATGTTCCTATGAAACCCTAATAGTACAAGTGTAGGGAATATCCAATAGAATATTTCCTTTCAACATCCTATCTTGAAACTAGCCGTTACAGCTCTATCAACGTTGCTCGACCTCGACCCTTATTGACATCTCGACCAGGGCTCTCGTCGACTCTTCGACTATGGATTTTGCTGCTTCTTGGCCCATCTCGACTAACGACGACTCGAGAATTCTTTCTTTAGTATTATCTTGTCTTAAATATTCTAAGGGCAGATTTTGACCCATACAATCATATTGACATGAGAAAAACTGTAACTTATAGTACTTTTCGTGTATCTAAATTTTAATTTTAAAATATTAAATTGAGCTAATTTAATTTAGCTTCAAAGTTTAGTCAAATTAACTATCGATAAGCGAAACGTGTCATCTAAATTGAGAAAGAATCAGTAATATTCTTATTATTCGATAGATTAACAAAGTTTTGGGGGGGTGTATTTTTTGTTCTTATTTCTGCAGTCTGTCTAACGCAATGTATTCTTTTTTCAGTGAACCAACTGCAAAACAGATTTAAAATGTTTCAATAACTTAATTACTCCAAACTTATGCATCTTGTCTCCGAATAAGCAATCGTTGTTTTGACGTCAGACGCACACATACCATATTAATTATATACTGTATTAATATATATGAGTCCCCCACTCTACAAGAGGAATTATTCCTCTTATTAAATAACAGAAACTTGTCATTTTCTTAAAAGTAAACTTCTCTTATTGGAAACTACATCTTTGTCTCTAATTATTTTAGCATGTTTCTAGATTCTAAAAACTATATGCTAAGTTTGATTGATTCTTTTTGTTCTTAATTTATCAACCTAGTGGAAGCTAAAATGATTAAATTTTGAAAAGTGAAAGAAAATGACAACAAAGAATGATACGAATTGAGCTAGCTTTATGCTAGCTCCCTATATAAATAACAGTAATAAAGCTAATGCTGGTGAGGCCAAATGATTGATTATTGCAAATAGGGTCATTTTCGAACGTAAATTATAGTGATGAATCTTGACGATAATCCTTCTTATATCATTGAGAAGATTTGGGTTCATATTTGTTTTTTATAATAAATTTGGGTTCTTATTAACTAATGAAGAAGTGAATGTAGACTACGTGCCATTTTGAGGACCACTAGGGTATTTGACTTGAGATTTTCTACGAGGGTCCCACTAGAAGTTCCCCTTCCGAACCCAAAAAGGGGAAGACACAAAGAAGGCTGATGACAGATAAGAAAACATTGAGCAACATAAAAATTTACTCGCAAGTTTTTACCAAACCAAAATATACATGATAGTATGTCTTTATATTAAATTCATCTCAGTTAGTTAATATATATTATTCCCTCTATTTCAATTTAGATAACACACTTTCCTTATTAGTCTGTTCTAAAAAGGAATGACACATTTCTATAATTGGAAATATTCAACTTTAAACTCTTCATTTTATACATTTTATCCTTAATGAGAAGCTTTTATAACCACACAAATGTCATGGCCCTACAAAACTTCTACCCCTTATCTTTTAAGACCACAAGTTCCCAAAAATCTTTTTTTTTCCTTAAACTTTGTGACGAGTCAAACTACCTCATCTAAATTGAAATGGAAGAAATACTTTATTATATACCCAATAAAATGAATTAATATATACGGACAAATCTGGTTGATACCGATCTCTGTTCGACCTCGGTTCCCGGTCAATATCTTTCTTGATTCTATCGACGGGTCTGATAGGATAAACGAACCCGGAAGGATCCCCAAGTTGATCGTCTTCGACCATAATTTTTGATTGGCATCGATTATGCACATCGACCCAAGTAACAGTTGGATACTCTATCAGATTCTGTTTCAACTGATGTGAAGCCACCGAGCTTCGAACATTAAGCCCTTGGGTAAAGGCTTGAACGACCCAATCATCAGCGACCGGTGGTACGTCCATCCATTCTATTTGGAATTGAGACACGAATTCTCTAAGCATTTCATTGTCCTTCTGCCTTACCTTGAAAAGGTCCGACTTCCTGGTCTCGACCTTGATGGCCCCAGCGTGTGCCTTTACGAAAGAATCTGCAATCATAGGAAAAGAGTCAATAGAATTAGGTGGTAAATTGTGATACCATATCATGACTCTCTTGACAGGGTCTCTCCGAATTTCTTTAATAAGACGGATTCGATTTCATCATCCTCTAGATCATTTCCTTTGATGGCACATGTGTAAGAGGTGACATGCTCGTTCGGGTCAGTCGTTCCATTGTACTTAGGAATCTCGGGCATGCAGAATTTCTTGGGGATTGGCTTAGGAGTCGCGCTAGGGAGAAAAGGTTTTTGCATGAACTTCTTGGAATCCAGGCCTTTCAATATCGGCGGTGCTCATGGTATTTGATCTACCATGGAATTGTAGGTTTTTACCTTTTTGTCGTTGGCCTCCATCTTCTTCTCCCCTGATTCTATCTGTTTCGTCAATTCCTCGAGCTTTTATATAATCTCGGGGTTAGCCCCCGATTCGTTTTCGTTAGACCTTTCTATGACCGGTTGATCCCTGCGGGTGACTTCCCGGGGAGGATCGGGCTCAACCTTGCTCGGTGCACGATATTAGTTTTGTAACTGAGTTATTGTCGCTTGTTGTGCCTGCAACATTTCGAAGATCACTCGTAGACTGATTTCGTCCCCTTCAATATTTTGTGTGTTTCGAGTTGTCGATGGGCTCCACCACGAATGTTATTTTTGGGGTCAGTAGGCAAGTTTGCATCGATAGCTACATGTGAATTGGCATCAATCGGATCTGCGATGGAAATTCCAGTGGGATCAACAGGTGGTATCTCGTTACCGGGTGCTATGTTATTATTTTCATCTTTGTGACCGGAATCATTGTCAACGTGCAAAGGTGCTAGAGTAAGCGTAAATAAGTGTGTGTTATGGAGATTTATATCAAATAATCACTATTATCCTTAGCCCCACGGTGGGCGCCAAACTATTTATCCTAAAATAGGATAACAATTGAATTTATACGCGGTTTTAAGAATACGTGATATAACATGATACAAATTGAAAAAACAGATTAATGTTGAAATTAATGATAAGAAAATAAATGCAAACCACACAAATTGAAAAGCCTTAACCTTGAAGATTGGTCACCCTCGAATCAATAAGTGCCTCAATCGATGTCTGAATAGAATGAAAAGATAATAAGAACTAGAAATAATAGTGTATTGCTTTTTGATGCATTTTTTGATGCGTCTTACAAATGATCAGACCCCCCTTTATATAGTAGGGGAGTCCCACTCTTGATACAATTCTATAAAATATAAAAAATCTCATAATTTGCTAATTAATCGACCTCACCTTGCTACGTGCCGAGATTTTCGCTGTGATATCCAACCGATTGCGGATATTTTGGCCTTATGTTATTTGGCTCGATAAAGATTTCTCGATCTTGTTCGGTCCCGGAGTCACGAGCCCGATGATTTAACTTCGCACCTTGGTTCGATATAATTCAAGGTCGAGTTTCAATCTGTCACGTTTCAATCCGGGCTTGTCATACAATAGACGAGCCCGGTATCGACCGTATATAATATGCATTCAATCTATGTGTTAAAATATTCGCAAACTTTATCCGATTAGCATAATTTTACGCTTGTTCAATTGTTTATCAAACTATACCATGTTGGTGTGATTTTGTTTTATCTTCAATGGATCTATCTGATAAATTATTTATCAAAGTCTATCCAATTAGCATAATTTATCTGTGTTGTTCAATAAAGTATTTTTCGAATTTGGTAGTTTCAATCAAACCTCCCAAATCTGCTCTAAATGATCTCAATGAAATAAAACCTCTAATTACCAACACAAACATTATCAAATTACCAATTGAGTCAAATAACATCAAATCAAGAAGACTACTTTACCTTCTTCAGTACTTTCTAAATAAATGTCTGACCTAAAAATTTAAGCATAACTTATCAACGTTCTAAATAATTTTAACAATAATCAAATATTAACTTTCAGCTTTCACCCTCGAACAAGAATTTTTTTCAATTTTGAAGGTATGTGATGCTCTTAGATAAAAATATACTTATTTTCACAATAAAGTTAAAAAAATAAAAATACATATTTAAACCAATCTTTTAGAGTGGCAGTCGGTGCAATTTTCTGGACAAATGTTAATCGTTGCAAAGGAACCGTCTTAAGCCTTAGGGGGTGTTTGATAAAATGTATTAGGAAAAATAATATATATGTATTAGTTTTGGTATTATTAATCTCTTATTTGGCAGTATTTTTTTAACTTATGTATTACTAATACATGTATTAGTTATACACCTTATTAAGTATTATTCTTATACATTGCATATCATAGCATTAGCAATACCATAGTTTCTAATACAGAACTGCCATTTCAAAACCTTTTCCAAAACCTTTCCAAAGAATGTGGAGGGTATTTTGGTAAGCAAATAATTTTATTTAAAAATTATGTAATGTATTTTTTAATACACCAAACCAAACAGTTGATAAGAAATAATCTCAGCATAACTAATCCTAACATAATTAATTTTAGCATTACTAATTTCAACATTACTAATACACTTTATTCGATACTGTCTACCCCAAAAATGAGTAACAATTAAATTTGTACACGATTTAAAGGATACATGGTTTAATTCAATACGAATAATTAAGAATAACAGATAGATGCATTAAAGACAAAATAAACGATTAAACCAATTGCAATACGATGACCAAGCCTGATATTAGATTGAACAGTAAAATTCGTCTTCGATCGGACCCTCGGTGTAAGCTCGGTCATGAGTAAAGAAAGGAACAAACAAGTAATGTCTTGAACAGTAGCTAGAAGACAAAAATAAATTTTCTTATTGCTTTGAATTGCGTGCTACAATATGTCAAACTAAAGAAAAACTTTACCATTATATATTAGGAGAATTTCAATCATAGTATAAGTCTAAAATAGGAAAAAAATTTCTTTTTCCGGTAATTGTTGATCCATAATCGATACTGAACGAGATTCGCATCGTAATATCCGGCTGAGGGCGAATATTATGGCTTCCTATCCGTACTGCGTCTCCCGAGGTCTAGAAGTTATACTCGATCTGGGGTGCGTCACTTTATCATGTCTATATCAGATATATCATTCATTCTTCCCGGGTCTCTATATGAGGGGGGGTTATAGCCCCGATTATAATCACGTCGATCTGTGCTTCCCCTTCGCTCTCTCATCGGAGATTCGGGAAAGACATTGCCCTCGATTTTATCCGTACACAAATACTATTCTTATACACCCTATCAAACGACCCCCTAGTATTTTTCAACTAGGGAAAAGCACACAAATTGAAACCGGACCGCTAAAGCCTGTCCACACTAGGGTCGGGTTGAGGTCTGAACCCCTCATCGAACGGGGGAAGTGCACAGTTAGCAATTAATTAGAGTTGTATTTACTCTTAAGCCATTGTTTAAAATATATTTATTCTTTAGCTAGTGCTTTAATAAATTTATATCCGCCCGCACGAAAATATCATATGCTAGACATGGTGTCCTTAACTTCATGAGTGTTGTGTAAATATTAAGGACAAAGTGTCCTGGATTAGCACCTTCTATTTTAAACTTTAGGACATCATGTCCTTAATTTCATATGTTCAGTATAAATGTTAAGGACATGGTATCCTTAATTTCATGAGTGCTGTGTAAATACTAAGGACATGGTGTCCTTAACTTCATGAGTGTTGTGTAAATATTAAGGACAAAGTGTCATGTATTTGCACCTTCTATTGTTAAACTTTAGGACATCATGTCCTTAACTTCATATGTGCAATGTAAATGTTAAGGACATGGAGTCCTTAAGTTTATGTGAGTAGTGTAACTGTTAAGGATATAGTGTTCTTAACTTCATGAGTGTTGTGTAAATATTAAGGACATGGTGTCCTTAACTTCATGAGTGTTGTGTAAATATTAAGGACATGGTATCCTTAACTTCATGAGTGTTGTGTAAAATATTAAGGACAAAGTGTCCTGTATTTGTACCTTCTGTTGTTAAACTTTAGGACATCATGTCCTTAACTTCATGAGTATTGTGTAAATATTAAGGACACCACGTCCTTAATATTTACACAGAAGAAAGGGTAAAACCGTCTTTTCGTATTAATTTTAATATAATAGTGATTATTTTTTCTCTGCATTAAAAATACCGGATAAAAATTAAATACCACATTAAAAAGTGGCTACCCCATCCCATTTCTACTCATAGAACAGGACTTCCAACAGATTTTCAACTTTTTAGATCATTTTATTTAATATATTGGATGGTAAATACAATTATTTTATTTAATCATATTTGTGGATGACACATTCAACTAATCTAGTTATGTTAGACACGAAAACGAGAAAGAAAAACTTCAAAGTTGATTAAGCTTTCCATTGTTCAAATTATAAGTTAAAAATATTAAAAGTTGACACTTGCAAAGCTTGATAATATTTTTAAAAAGGATGTTATAAATTGAATTATTGAAACATACAAGTTCATTAATCATCCAGACCCACATGTATATCTTCAACGTCTTATATGATCAGTTCGGCTTGTGAATCATAGTTGTTTGACATTATTTCTTAATTCTTTTTATTTTGCATTATCTAAATCTCGACAAACACATTCAAAGTCCTATTTTGAGTCATCTTTCTCATTATTAGAGCCATTTGGTTTAGATTAATTACGTGACATCACAAACTTTGAACGTATTACTCGCTTTTACCTGTCAAATCTTACGATGCTAAATTAAATTAAAAAAAGTTCGTGTATCATGTGAATTAGTATTTTCTTTTTGTTATACATAATTCATAAATTTTCTCTCTTTTTTATGTTGGATTTACTTGAGGCGTCACATGCACCTTTATTAGGATTTCAATAGGCCTATCTTTGCCCGTTGTAATCAGCCTGTCATCCGTCATAAGCGTCTATATGTTTCTCCCTTATTAGTTTCTAGGTTGAGTATATTCAACTGTCATAGGCGTCAATATACTCCTTTAGAAAGTCAATGTCCTAACTGTTATTTTCCCCTCCATCATACTAAAGGAGTTTGTATATGAAAGATGTTTCACATACGTACTAGAGTTCATGAACTTGAGCTACGTTACACTTAAATCTAAAAATGCAACCAACATAATGTGAATTTATTCTTTATATATATATATATATATATATATATATATATATATATATATATATATATATATATATATATATATATATATATATGTAGCTTAAGATTTTTTTTTCTTATCTCTCCGATATAATGTGAAATTCATACACCATCTTTTTAAAAGTCTTATAGCCTAAAAGTTTGTCAATAGTCGACCTACTACATCAATGGTTTAAATGTTATTATTGTAGACTCTCACGTAAATAATGGCAAACGCTTAGAGTTTGTGATATTACAAGCCACTGTAGCATTATGTTTAATAATAACGGAAAAATAGTTATAAAGTTAGTCATTTAAGTCGGCATCGTCTTCTTAAATTGTTTTAAACTTTTTTCTTTTTGAAGTCGGCATCTTCTTTTTCTTCTTTCGACCTGAAGTCGGCATATTCATTGTTGCCAGGTTGGGAAAAAAAAAGGAAAGAAAAAGAAAGAAGGAAAGCGATGTCACACATGTTGAAAACTGATCAGGCAAAACGACCACGCAGCGATGTCACACATGTTGAAAACTGAAAAGGCAAAACGACCGCCCAGCGGTTTAAACTTGCACCGATTTGTTATTTCGGTATATAATTTTTTTTATTTTTTATTTCGACACCTCTACTTGATGAACTGAATACTAATAAACACATCCTCCGACTGAACGCGTTCTTCACTAGCTGTGACATGACTGACACGTCATAAATTAATCATTTTATACTTTGACATGTATAATCTGTGGGTCCTATTTAAAAAGAAAAATTATTTTACTAGATTTTTATTCTTCTCCTCTTTAAAAAATTAATTTTTGTCTTCTTGTCAAAGCTCCTGCCAATCCACCACCATTCCATCATCTTAAAAATCTTCCTCTCAAAAGATCTCTTAAATAGGTAAAATTAGCCATTGCCTCAACAAGTCACTATTGAAAGGCTGAAAATTTTTATTTGCCGTGGACAATCTCTCAAACAAGAAAAAATTAAAGATGATATTCATTTTAATTTTTTGCAGTGAAGCATTTAGTGAAGAAAATGGATGTCTATTTTGATTCCTAAGGATGATGTACTTTTGGCTATTTTTCAGCAGTTTTAATGGGGAAGGAGATAGGAGATATTGTGATGACCATTAATTTATTTAAGGTATTTTTATGGAGCATAGATCCACCATTGATGTACTGTGAAGAACTTCAAAGCCTCTAATGGAGATGAAAAAACAGAAGGACTTGTGATTTCAGGGGAAAGAAAAGAAAAGAAAGGGAAAGGGGATGGGGAGATGGGGTGTCGGGTGGGTTTTTGTGAATTTTTTATTCTTTTTTTCTCATTTTTAATTACTCAAGCAAATTGCTTTCACGCTCCTGATTTGCGTTGTATGCACACACTATTGACACGTCACATATTATTGTAATATATGCTTGGTCAATAATTAAAAATATTTATTGGTACTCATTGTGTCAAGTACAAATGTTTAAATGAAACTTATACGTATACAAGTTTAAGTGTGCGAGAGGTCATTTTGACAACTGAAAAATAATCTGAAAATGTCTCAATGATTAGTTATTCAATGGAAATTGTCTCCTTTTATGAGGCTCTCCTTTTTATGAAGCTGCTGGCAGTGTGTTTTCTACTACTTAATTATTCGTGGAACTCAAATAATTATAGCGTTGAATGGTAACTGATAATAAAACAAAGAATTTTTATTAATGCTGTAAGTGAATAGATATTTTCCATTCCTTTTTTTGGAGTTGAACTTTCTTCATTTGATAACAAATTATTCAAATGAAACCTTTGGATGTTTTAATACAACATTTTGTTAGAATTTAACGAATTATAGATTGTAATCTAATACATAAACCTTAAACATGACTTAAAAGATCGTGGAATTTAGTAATTTTCACAAAATATAGAGTAACCAATAATTTAATCAAAAAAGCATACCAACTCATGATGTTTTCTTGATTAATCTTGAGCGGAAGTGCTTGTTCTCGAGAAATGTGTTTCTCTTTCTTTCCTTGATTTTACAGAACAATTTCATGGAAATGTTGTTCTCGTATTGGTAGAGAGGGGACCCTTTATTTTTAGAGAGTTTAGAATGGTACAACTGGCAGAAAAATAATTACCCTTTATTTTCAGATAGTTTAGAACTGTTATTTCTCACGTCAACGCGAAAAGTGAGTACTTATAATACTTCTAGGTAATTTTCTCATGCCCAAATAAGTTTTAGCTTATTTTATAGGAGCTTACTTACTTATCTTTTTGGTTACTAATTTCAATAGTAACATTTCCCTATTAGACCATCTAATAGTGCAAAAATCCGTTCATAGAAGTTAAATCTAACGAAATAGTGACCTTTTAGTCATAACAATATCTTAGGCTAACTATTTGAGTTAGGTGATGTTAATGACTTACCATGTTTCTTATTGGTTGTTTGTTATAACTAAAATATATGCCACATCATTCATCAAACAGCCCTTATACCAGTTTGAGCAAGTGCTCCTACAGACCGTCATTTTAATTACAGAGAGAAATCAAAGATCCCAAAGAAGTTAGTCAATTCATCAATCAACGAAAACCTATTTCGGCCATTAAAACTGAAAAGTGAAAAAGGTTTTCTTGTCTAAATAGTCGGTAACAAGAAAACAAGAAGAAATTTAGGTAAGATTTTGTGATGGAAAAAAAATGTTATACTTTAGCCGCAAATATTGAAAAAGGATATTAATCTTGATACAAGATTTCATACTTGTGGCACCTGAACTTAGGGTTTTTTCTTAATTAAATGATGGTGACAATTGTTATCCAGTCTCAGAAAAGGTAGACATGTATTATTAATTCTTCTTTCTAGGGTTTCAATTTTGTGTTTTCTTTAAACATAAGTCATTGGAAAAACAACTCTTTTTTTTTTTTTTTTATCTACTCTTGCGTTGCCACAAAGTCAATGTTCTACCACTTCAAACATTCTCTTATATTTTATTTATTCAGAATAGAAGAAGTGGATTTAGCTTATAATTAATGCATTTTGTATTTATGGTTGGCACTACTAAAAAACAGCAAATTTGCGACCGTCAAATCAGTCGCAAATCGGTCGGAAATCGTATTTTTCCGATCGATTTGTGACGGAAAAGTGTCAGTCGAAAAATACGTGATCGCAATATATTTGCGACAGAATCAGTCGAAAATTTACGACGGATTCCGTCGCAAACTGAAAAATGCGGGGACATTTGAAATTAAACCATTTGCGACCGAATCAGTCGCAAATTTAGCGACTGATTCAGTCGCTGACCAGAGTTAAAAAAATAAATTTAAATAAAAATTTCAATTGATTTCGTCGGAAATTTTAAAATAAAATACAAATTTAATTAATTATTCTGACGGTAACAGTCGTAAATATTGATTATTAATTAATTAAAAATATCGAAAATTTTCTATTTGCGATTGATTCAGTCGCAAAATTTAATTATAATTTTCCATTTGCGACTGAATCAGTCGCAAATCTAGGTAACTCCTAGTGAAATTTGCGACTGATTGAGTCGCAAATCTGGTATTTTTAAGCAGAATCCTGTTGTATTTCTAATTACATCACCTGCCAAATAAAATAACCAACCAAATACCTAACAATTAACCAAAAACGTAATATAACAATCCAAAAACATAATATAACAATCCAAAATACAATATTTACTACAAAACGAACAATAATATTTATAACAATTCAACCAACTAATCAAACAACCAACTATCAAACAACATAAATTAAACATGTCTCTAACTTCAACTCTAAAATATTCAAATAGCCCATTCAGAATCAGTCAGACTCCATTGCAGCTCATTTCTTGCTTTTCCTTTTTAACAATTTTTTGACCAAAGCCTGAGTTGCTTGAAATTCTTGCGACATTTGATCTACTTTTTGACGCATAGCTTCCATGTCTCCTTGGAAAATTGATGCCCCAATGAATAATGTTGCTGGTGGACGACTGAAGGATGGATGTACTTTAATTCCGTAGACTCGACCTTTATTTATTATTTTTCACGAGAAATAAAGAAAAGAAAGTAAAAGAAGTAAGAAAACAAACAAGCAACTTTCAAATTAATACCAAAATAGATAATTACATAAGATTTATGCCTTAAAAATATTTAACATAACAGATATAAACATAAAGTATACATAATAAATATAACAATATAAACATAAAATACTTAATTTGTGTTCTTAATTGATTGCATTTTCTCAATTCATACTTAATTGATTGCATTTTCTTTATTTTATTCCAATAATAAATAATATAATTAATACATAGATAGGGCATGGAGAATTTCCAAATGAAAAAACGAAACAAAAAAGTATTAGCACTTAAGTTGTGTTCTTTAGTTATTTTTTATATAAACAAGAATTCCATACTTATAGAACATACCCAAATTATTCTAATTTTTTTTCTTGATTTACTATTGGATACATATAAGTATACTAGCCATTTTCACAAGAACATCTAACTAAAAATAAAAAAATAGCTAATTAATCTAAACAAGTAAATTTTTAACAAGTCACTATATATATATATATATATATATATATATATATATATATATATATATATATATATATTATATTGCAAAAAATTATTGATAATTTATCTATACTATATTGAAAATTATATAGCTAATTAATACATACTATTTTGCTAAATTAATGCAAAAGAAATACTTGAAAAACGACCAACGGATCTGCTGCCGAACCACCAGTGGAGGGGAGACAAACAATTTGGGTGTGGTGGGGTGGGGTGAGGTGGGGTGGGGGATGGAGAGGGTGAGGGAGAGGGAGGAAATCATCATACCTTATATGGTTAGATTAGAGGGAAGAATCAAGAAATATAGCGGGTGAAGGCATAAAAGGAGAGGGGAGGAGAGGGGAAAAAACTAAAGAAGAAAGAAGAAAAAGCGGGCTAGGGCTATAATTAAAAATAGATTTGAGACCGAATCGGTCGCAAATTTGAAATTTAAATTTTCAAATTGCGACTGATTCGGTCGCAAATTCCGTTGACCAGTCAGGCCTCTTATTTTCATTGCAGATTCAGACCAAATCGGTCGAAACATTTATTTATTTTTTAATTTTAATTTTTGCGACTAATTCAGTTGCAAACCATAAAAAATATTTTCGCGGTATTTTTCGCGTAATTGAGCGACCGAATCAGTCGCAATTTTGAGCCAAAAATTAAAAAAAAAAATTAACTTGTATTTTTAATTAAGTTTCCAACCGAATCAGTCGAAAATTGCGACCGATTTAATTCAGTCGCGAATTTGCTATTTTTTAGTAGTGTGGGGGCGGGACCAAATATATTTAACTGCTCTCATTATTTTTACTTATTTTTATTTTGTAGGTTCTAGGAGTTTATTACTCCAATTCACTCAGCATTTTTTTTTTGTCGTAATTATTGAATCAAGGGGGCTATCTAGTTACGAAATGGACTTATTAATCCTCCTATTACTAGACAGTCACAATAACTGCCCTTCTATATTTAGAGCTTGACGTCCTAAGAATCACATAATTCAACTAGCTCTTAATATAAATTAGGGGCATAAAAAATTAGAGGTCATGTGATGACCCAAAATGTCATCTTTAAATCTAATAATTAATTCTGTGTTCTAAGACCTCGAAAAATACTATTTATCATTCCTCGACTTGCGTGCGCAATCCGTAAAATTTTCCGGAAAGTTTTTATGTGAATAACTCCTCTCTATATGATAATTGATAAAGGCCATGGTTATATGACTATTTATGAAATCTACCCTCTAATTGTATGACTTTGGGTAAGTTAGTGAAAGTCTTGTGATTGTTTGTACTAGAAAACATAATTATATGACTTTGGTGCAGAAAATAATAATTATATAATTTTTTATTAATTTTACCCCCTAAATATTAGTTACTTAAAAATGCAACGTGAATGTTAATTGAGTGGAATTTGAACCTCAATAGTAAGAGTTTACTAGAAATATAATTAAGAAATGGATTTGAGACTAAATTCTTAAGTAATTTTTTTTCTATCAAGACTTAGAGTCTGTTATTCATGAGAGTCTTTTATAAAATAATCATCTTTCGTTTCCATCGAACTGATGCAATGGTAAACACTTACCCGCAATGGATGTTTACACCTAATGTAGTTAAGTTAACCATAGAACACAATATAAAATCTATTAGGAGTCTTATTTTAAATAAATAAAAAATAAAAAATAGAATTAAGTTATACTAACATAAATTAAAAAGAACCAGGGTTGCCGTCAGTTCTTAGTTCTTATTTCTTTTATTTTTGTCTTCTTATGGCATTCTTTTATTTCCGATCCGATCTACTTCCAAAGTTTTGCGTCATCAAGAGGAGCACCTTTAATGGTACGAGAACTTTTACTATCTCCTTCGCCAAAATCAAGTTGTCTGCTTCAATGAACAACTTGAAATAAAGGATAGATGAGTCAACTGAAAGTTTCACCCTCCATTTAGACCCTCAAATTCAAAACTGCAAGATCATATTAACCAATTATATTATGCAGATTACTCTTCTCATTATGTATGCTAAATTTTCGTCCCGTTAAGAAGATCCATCATTAGTGGGGTATTCTATTTCGTAAAAAATTTTCGTTTGTTAATCTTCATATGTGTTCCACTTAGAGTATGCTAAAGTAAATGCTTCTTTGTTAAGTTTAAAATATTTAATATATTTTTCAAAGTTAAAATGTATATATAAATAATGATAGTTACCCTAGTAGAAGGAAAATTAATTTTTGTATTTGTAGAGGCCAGTGATGGCACAGAAAGTGAACAAGAAATTAATGTCGTCATTCATTAGCGTTACAAACCGGAGTTTGCAAGACTTTATTAAGTATTTTTAATATTATTGTTTAAGATGATATGGAAAATACATGATAATTAACTATGATTAAAGACTAATATTTTTAGTTAAATAATGTGACATGTGTTATTTGTTTATTGGATGAATATAAACACCTAGTGCTAGTAAGTTTTTACCCGATAAAATAGCGATCTTTCGTACAAAATCTATAATAACGCCCCATGAACTTCTGTAAAATGAGTCAGAGATTTTAGAAATGTTCAAATGATCACATTGGCAATAAATTTTGTTTTGATGTTACATCAACTTAACTAAGTAAAAATATTTTAAGAATATGAAGAAACTTCCAGTTATTTAAAAGTATTTGTTTTAGAGTTGACGTATTTGGCCAAGTTTTAAAAAATAAGTATGTTTGAAATATAATAGCATAAATTTTAAAATTTTGAAATGTAGCATAAATTTTAAAATGTAGCTTTTTCCATAAGGACTTTTAGAACCTAATTGACTAAGCACAAATTGTTGCTTTAATATTAGCAAAGGTATTTTTCAAATTGAGTAGCCTAATATAATCTTCTACTATTTAAAAGTACTTTTTCGAAAAATACTCATAATAAAAAATATTTTTCAAAATAATCTGATTTTGAAAATTTGGTTAAACAGGCTAGAAAATCTTCCATCTTGATTTAGCGCACTTTTTATAACGGACAGTCAAAACTCAACATTTGTTTCCCTAGAATGCAAAATTATTTTGTTCTAGAAAGATAATTTTGAACTCTACTTTATCCGTCCCAAATTTAGTCATTTTGGTAAATTGAATCTGTATTAAAATAATTGACGTATTTAACAAATAAAAAATTAATTATTAATTACTAATTTATAATATATCCTTACTATTTAAATTAATTAGTGAGTAATAAATTAAATAAGATATCTAAGAGAGATAAAAGTTATTTTGACTAACAGTCCAATGATTAAATGTATATGTATCTATGTTAAGGGTTCGTGCAAGAACTTTAAAAAAATAAACAATGTACTCTTTTCATTCATTTTTACTTTTTCAATATACTAAAAATATATATTAACTTTTACTTGTCAACTTCTCAAAATTATTTTTTAAATATTTTTAAAATACTATTATTATTATTATGATAAAATTATAAAAGTGAACTAAGGGAGTAGAATTTACTAAATTACACAAGTTTAATATCCATTAAATGTGTATGATAAAGAGAGTATAACAAACAACACGTTGCGCGATATCCATTTGCCGACAGTCGTTATCAGTGTCATTGTCTGCTACTAATTCCCATACAATCTTCTGAGGCCCATATTCTTTGAACGATTTTTGACAGATCTTATATTTCTACTTATTTTATTTATTTATGTTTTCTCTCTCTTATCCCTCCTAGCTACTATACGTACGTGTAGAATTAATTACGTGGATAATCTTTGTCCTTTAGAGAGTAATTAAACACTTGTACTATCCAGATTAGATTCCACCTTATGGATTTCCGCGCTTCTTTTTGTCACATTTCTCATGTCGATCGACAACGAAAGCTTACTTGTCATTTACAATAATTAAGTAGGTGTTCCGATATAAGAATGGTAAAATTCCAAAAAAAAAAAAAAAAATTTAAAATTAAAATTGTATTTGGGTATGAATATAATTTGAAATTACTTTTAAATTTTTGTAAGTAATTTGAAAATTCTGAAAAAATAGCTTCTTGGAGTTTTTAAATTACGAAAAATTTCAAAATTCAATTTCAAGTGAAATTTTAAATTTTCATGGTCAAACATTGATTCCGAAAAAAGTAAAAAAAATTTCAAAAAGAGTGAAAAAAAATTTATGGCCAAACTGGCCCTAAATTGTTTCGGTTGAAGTGTGAATCTGCTTAAACACAAATTGGAATGTTATATTAACCTCTCTGCTTTTCGAGTTGAAATAAGGTTAATTTCGTTTTACAAGAGATAAGATTTATTTAGAGTACATAGAGATAAAAGTTGGGATTGAAGCTCATCTATACAGAAATGTACAACATGAGTAATATATTGATTACATGCAAAATTATTAAAGAAGAAATTTTAGTACATATATTCACAATGTCCTACGTTATTGAGGGTCTTGACATGTTGCTACGAAATTTAGATCAATGAAATGTCACGATAAGAAACAAATAGCCTACTTAACAATTTTTGAAATCATCAATTAAAGAGTTGATTGATTAGTGAATAATATATACGTCACAGAGTTGATGAATAAATTGTACTGATTATCGATCAAATGTTGATCAAGATCAATTATGTATCTGATAATGGTTCATGGCCAGCTTTGGCAAGATTCCTAAGGTCACACCATATAAGATTTATTTGAATATGTATAAAAGACTTAGAAAAATGTTAAAAATAATTTATTTGGATAGTATATAGTTAACTTCCTATGCACTTAAAAGGAAGAATGGCCTTTGAAATATTTGAACTATTTCATGGGCTAATTAAGAACACTTGCTTATTGATTTTGTCTTTAAAAATAGTAAGAGACGTATTCTTTAAAACTTGACACTTATTTCTTTGCATGTACGTAGCCACCTTGTGTGAAGAGGGTTAAACTGAACCATCTTCGTCGAAAAATTATATCGTGCAAAAGGAAATAAATGAATATTTTTTAATGAATATATAAAATATTAAATTCCCTTGTCATCAGTCCATGCAATTTTTAGGTGTGACATTTTTACTTTTTTTTGAATCCATTTTCTCAAATTTCTAACTCCACTACTTCTATTCTTAAATGAGATTCGAGACACAGACATACTCTCTCTATTTAACCATAGTCTACTTTGATATTGATGCAAGATATATTCAAAGAATCTTGATTGACGAATTTTGGCAAGAGGAGACTTGGATTACTTGAAAATAATAGAAGCTTCTTCATCAACATGTTTTAAAAAGCAAAGGAGTTGTTTAATATATTACTGTACTTCACGGTTTTATCTTTTATATATATATATATTGAATCTCATGAGAATGATCTTTGAATGGAATGTTACATTTATTATAAAATTATAGAGTTGTTTGCTTCCATTGTCTTATTTGATCCAACATTTCCTCCAATAGTTATCAGGTCTTGCAATTAAATTCTCACATTCTTAAATTTGAATATCGTTTGATTTTGTAAATGGAGAAATCTGTAGTGGTAGCATAGATTTATTACAAACATATTACTCTATCAAAATGGCAGAATTTTTTGTTTCCACCAATTTAATTATTGATAAACTAATATATTTAATCAAATACTATCATGTAAAATGAAAATAAATAAGTATGTGAATTAGTAAGTGGCGTATCTAGCAAATTACTAACATGAAGGAGAGAAATAGAATAGAATTCATTAGCAAAAAAAAAATGAATTGATGAGCCCTCAAAGGTTGACAGTGGCAAAAGAGCCATTTCACTCCTAGTCCTATACCTTCTTTCTCCACCACCTCGCTCAAAAATCCTTGTAGTTGTAGGGGAGTGGGGTGCCATAATAATTTTCTGAAATAATCAAACAGCTATGCTGTAGTACTATCATGACAAAAGAGAAACATATTGAAGTTGAAGGTAATACGACGCAGGATCTAGAGAAGGATCGCATGTCAATGGTATGATATAGATAGTTTATCATGGAACTTGCATCGGTACGTTTTAGATAATAGTTACTTGAAGTAGAAAATAGAAATATTTGAAATTGAGATTTAATAAAGGTGCGAAGAGATAGAGTATTATGTAGGGTCGGATAAATTCAATAGTATTAGTTTAAACTTTGTATTTGTATTAAAAAATTTATTACATATGCACAGATATATTATTTTGAAATGCAATAATTAAGAAAGAGTTATGAGTTTGATAGTAAATTCAAAATCATAAAATTAAATCATGGATCCGCTTCTGAATAAACGTACGTGAATTTGTATTTTAGAGATAAAATTTTATTTAGAAAAAAATTAAAATTTATAAGTGAAGTTTATTATATATTCCATTTGTCTTTGGTTATTTGTATTTAATTTTCTTACATAAGGAAATTAGCCCATTGAAATGAAAATATAAAAAAAGATATATTATTTAATCAAACAAAAAGATTATGGAAGTGAGCATTTCTTTTTGACTAATTTATTTGATCGATGGGCACATTTTTATAGTCTTTTTGGCCTTTTACTTCCCATTCTTTCTAATTTTATTCAATGAAATTGAATGGAGAGTATGAAAAAGCTTAATTTAACCGAACTCATTTTGGTTCATTGATCAATTTAGCTATTTATAAATAATAAAGTTAGTACATCGAAATGAATTAGCTCAGAATCAATTGAATCGATTGAATATATCATCGGCCTTTATGACCAGTGCTTTTTGAAAAATAAGTACTTTTGACCTTTCAAAATTTGGTCATACAAACTATTATAGAAAAAACTTTCAAGAGTTTGGCTTTAGTAAGTGGTAAAGCTGAGACATTTATAAACAAAATAGTTTTATTTTCACTTATACCTTGTGAATTTAAGCTGGGAAGACTAAATCTTCCTCGCGCACTATCAAATTAATACAGAATAAGGTTCTTAATTCCTAGTATCATAGAAAACATTATGGGAAGATTTCGATAATTCCAATAATGTAACATGTGCCAATGTACCCCATTTATGGTATAGTAAAAGGTCCATGAAATACAAATAATCCTCCTCAAGGCCCCAACTTCCAGACATATTTGACATTTGCGGTGCTCCTTCAAATTTTGACTCTTACAAAGAACACCACAAGAAGCTGATCTGATGGCTGGACCCAAATTGCTAAAGCCAACAAAATCCACACACCATTGGAATTGCACATGCAGTGAGGGTTGGTGTTACTGCATGTGTATATTATGGGGTTCGATCGAACCTAGCTAGTAATTTTGGTCAAGACTGATCTATATTTAATTTAGAAAATTAATTGAATATGTACAGATTTTTCGTCTAAAATTCAATAACTTAAAATGACTAAAATTTCTTACGCATAAGTTTTAGATTTTAGCTCTTCCTCTACCGTAGAAATTTTCTCCTGAAGTAGATAGCTATGATATGGTATGGGGATCATTGCGAAAAAGGTTAATACCAAACCAGAAAGATAAGTGAAACATATGTTTATCTACCCAAATATGGGTAGATTTTGTTTATATATTATATGAAAGAAAATTGCATAATTGTCATATATATCGTACGCACAAAAACACCACAAAATAGGCATACAAACAAGCAGAGAATGCATATGCCTATAAGTGAATGGTGTCGAATTGATGATTTTTGCAGTGGAGACGACAAGAAGTAAGCCCCATCTGAGTGACAGCAAAAGACTCTATGGAGACACAGTAAATATATATATATATTGATATGACATCCCATTTAGGGTTTGCTTCTTATCCTACCTCAAAACTATCAATAGGTTACATGCAAAGAAAAGGCTTACTTATCACCATGCATTTTCCTGTCTTTTCTCTGCTTCCCTTTGATTGTAAAAGGACTTTTAAATAATCATTTCAATAGGTAAAAATTGATAATAAGTTTCTCAGTATATTGGTTACGTCTATGATAGCACATTTTCCCTTTTTATTTTTATTTTTAAGTAACTTGGCATATTTGTGTAAATCAATGGACCCAAGCAGAACAGCGGCCCAATTAATGAGCCTTTTTAGACTCTAAAACTTTGGGGTGGCTGTGAAAATGCCCTATTCATTCTAGGAAATTATATCTCCTATTGCAAACTATTACACCTTATTTATGTATAAAGCAAAACAATTTCAAAATATTATTACTTATAGCTATCTTTTCTGTTTTATATAACAATATGTATTTATTTATATCTACCTTTGAGGCATGAAATACGCCAATTATGTTCTTTCTCTCTCTTCCTTCTCTCTCTTCTCCATCAAATCAGCAGAATCGTCGGTGTCATTATCATGGTCGCCATCATCATGGTCGTCATTAGAATCGTCGGCGTCAGAATCCACTATTGGCTCATCCTCTTAGGCAAAATGATCTGGCCATGGCTATGTCGGATAAGATTTGAGGGCCGGGTTTTTGTTCATCTCCATTTTTAGTTTTAATACAATGTATACAGTATTTTGCCTGGCAGAAAAACGCTATCTCCGGCGAACTTTCTTCTCTTCTTTGCTATTTTAGTGACATACAATGATACAAATACTTGTATTTTATACAAATACACTCAAATACATTGCATTTCTTGTATAAATACATTATTTTTTCGCATGTATTTATGTATTCTGAAGGTCTATATTTTTTGTATACAGTCAAATATCACTGTGTTTTGTGATTTTTTGTTGTTTGAATATAATCGAATTGAATACGGTGAATTGGGAATAATGAACATATGTTGATTAAATATAATGTATACAGTCGAATTGAATAGAACAGTATACACCCTATTTCTTGATTACCTCACTGTATTTATAAATACAGTCGCGTGAATACCTGGAATACATCACAATAGCAGCGAAATTTATGTAGAATTAATTTTGTTGAGTTAAATTAGGAGTGATACACGCTAATTGATCCTCTTTCCATTAATAACAGCTGGATTTTTCTATTTTTTTAGGCGAATTCCGTTACAGTATTCATTAATACAGTAGCGCAAATACAGCGAATACAGTCGCACAACTGGACTCCCCTATTTTTTAGGTGAATTCTGCTAAATACAGTAGTGCGGTTACAGCGAATACAGTCGCGTAATAACTAAATAGTAGCTATAGGAAGTAATTATGTACATGATAGCTATAGAAAATTAATAGCTACTAAACAATAGTGGTTTCTGAAAATTACTCTTCATTCTAACTACTTCACTTGTCTCAATCTGTTTGGCATAATTATTATTCAAGAAGTTAATTGATCTTTTATGATTATTCTTTAAAAAATCTTCACTGCTTTTTAGAATATAAAAATTACAATATATACAACCTTTTACATATATACTAAAGAAAATTTTACAAGCTATAGCTAAATAATGCATCCTATTTATTATAAACTAAAATACTTTTAAAATATTATTATTTATAGTCACTTTTTATATTTTATAGTAAAGTATACACACACAACTAAACCCCCAACTTTTTCCTCAATCCTCTCTCTCTTTTACCTCAACTCTCACGATCTTTCTCTCTCCTTTCTCTTTCTGAAACTCTAGATCTGGTTTGCAGGCGGTGGCTCACTAATACCGTTGACCTAGATTCCGATTTACTCAAAATGAAACCTTTTTTCATATGATTTTGCCGCTCAAAATTCAGTTTTGATATTTTTTGGAATCCATGGCTTCTTCTCTAGAATCTATGGCTTTTTCTCCTTATTTGTTTGTCAGTTGGCCTAGATTCTGATCTCAAAATGAAACCTTTTTCCATATGCTTTTACCGCTCAAAATTCGGATGTATTCGTTCCATACAAAATGGATCCATGGCGCGATGGAAGATTTGATACAATGTATTCAGTTTACTCAAAACTAAAAGTTTATGATCTATGTATCATTTAAAAAGTCGGAGACGCGATGGAAGATTTGAAGGCCGATTTTTTGTTCGTCTCCATTTTTAGTTTTAATACAATATATATATATATATATATATATATATATATAATTTTTTGTTTGGCCGGAAGACGCCATTTTCGGAGAACTTTCTTCTCTTCTTTGCCATTGAGTCACATACAATGATACAAATATATTATCTTATGCAAAAAAACTCAAATATATTATATTATGTACAAATGTATTATATTTTTTGGCTGTATTTATGTATTTCGAAGGTTATTTTTTGTGGGACTGTCCAGTAGTTTTTGAATTTTTGTTATTTGAATACAACCGAATAAAATACAGTAAACTGAATACAGTGTAAAAGCAGCTACGAACGAATATAGTGAATTGAGTACAACGGAATATCACTAATTTTTTTTGTTTTTTTGTTGTTTGAATACAACTCTCTATTGAATACGGTGAATTGAATACAATGTAAAATTGTTAAGAATGAATACATGTGAATTGAATACAGTGTATATAACTGAATTAAATAGAGCGGTATACACCATATTTCTTGATTTTTTGTTGTTTGAATACAACTGAATTCAATATAATGAAATTGAATACAATGTAAAATATGTAAGAACGAATACATCCGAATTAATTAATACAGTGGATACAATCGAATTGATACACAATGATTTATTGAGCTTTCCGTTATTAAACAGTTGTAATCCCTATTTTTTAGGCGAATTACCTCACTGTATTTATAAATACAGTCGCGCGAATATAAGAACTATAGCACAATAGCAATAAAATTATAGCTACGGCCAATAAATATGAATATTGTAACTATAACACGTTAATAGTCACTTAACTATAGTGATTTCTAAAAATACCTCTTTACTAAAATATAAGTTTCATCATTTTTGGAACATTAAAATTAATATTACCAATCATTATGATATCATATGTAGACTGTATGGATGAGCCCGCTTACTTGTTGTCACAATTACGTATAAGTGGCCCATCTTAACGTTCTTCTCATTATTAAGTAGAAAGACAAATTTTTCTTCTATAAATAGAAATTTTCAGAAATTACTATTATTTAGTTGTTATTAATTTTCTATTGTTATCATATATATAATTACTTTATATAGCTACTATTCAGTTATTACGGTAGTGTATTCATATGTATTTGCGTTGCTGTATTCATGAATACAACAATAAAAAGCTTTTAAAATCAGGGCAGTCTAGTTGTACGCGTATGTATTCACATGTATTCGCGCCATGTATTCATGAATACAACAGTAAAAAGCGCCTAAAATCATGGCAGTCCAGTTGTACGCGCATGTATTCGCGCTACTGTATTCATGAATATAATAATAAAAAGTGCCTAAAATTAGGGCAGTCCAGTTATACGCGCATGTATTCACATGTATTCGCGCCATGTATTCATGAATATAATAACAAAAAATCCCTAAAATCAGGACAATCTAGTTGTACGCGCATGTATTCACATGTATTCGCGCTGCTGTATTCATGAATACAACTGTACATACATGTATTTACATGTATTTGCGCCATGTATTCATGAATACTGTAACGGCAATCCCTTAAAATAGGTATGCCCGGCTGTCTAAGAGAGAGGGAAAACATAAATAGTGTATTTCATGTCTTATTTCATGCCTCAATTATAGTATATACCATAAAATACTTATTTTGCTATAAAATATAAAAAGTAGCTATAGAAAATAATATTTTAAAATAATTTTGATTTATAATAAATAGGGTGTATACCTTTGATATAGAAGGTAAACATTCCTTCTATAAATAGTACCCGCAAAAACGCGATGAGTCACAATGGGCCTAAATCCATATTAAGGTTAAATATGGGAGGACCATAAAGTAAAGGGTTTTTGACACATTTGGCCAGCAGCCAAAAATAATTACAGCCACTAGATAAATATATAAAAATATATATACTAATTACGTATAAAATATATATATTATATATATCAATATACAAAAATTTTACATTTGAGAGCGACTATAATATGTCCATTTCCCAATAAAAAGGGTTTTAAACACATTCTAAGCACAATTTCGGAAGAGAAGATCCACAGCCCACTCATTTCCTTTATATTCAGATTTTGATGGCTAAATGAATTGCACAAATAGCCTTTCTTGACGCTGCTTTTTAAATTTTCATTTTAAAATAATTTTGCAAATTTACCTTGCTTTCCCCATCCAAGCGAGATGCAGAAATCACCGCCAAACAAAAAGAAACTAAGAACAATTATAATCTGATCCTCTTCTTTCAGATAAGTTGCAGCTGACATTAGTTCAATTTAATTTCTACAAGGAGATTTTCACCTTAAGAGTTAAGATAAGACCCACAGTTTATCTTTCCTTCTGAAAATGCAATGCTTTATCAAGATGAAGAGCAAACATGACTTATCATACAGAGCTTCTGTGTGCTCATAATAAATTTAGCTCATGAAATTGCAAACAATGTCGCACCTTTCATATCATAATTTTGCATATATAATTCATTTTCTTATCATCCAAAGATCTTATCAGGATTATAAATGTGGGGTAAGCAAAAAGCATGATATTAATCCAATTGATTTCTAAGAGTCAGATATTGTTTTTTTAATTGAGGTAAAGCGTTGATCATTAAATTTATTGTAGAATCTATAAAACGATGCCACGAAAGAGTAGTACAATCATGCAATTACGGTGGTGCATTTCTGCACTTCTGTATAATCCAAACTAAAAGAAATGAAAATACAAGAAGTAATTTCTCATTTACTAAGTGGTAAAAGTTAGAAAACTTTTCCCTTGAGCATGAGTTTCATTTTAGTTCACTTCTGTATATAAAGTGAATTTAAGCTGGAAAAGACATAGTCAAAATATGGACCCATTGTAAATGTGACATGTACCAATGTACCCCCACTAATTGGACAGGAGTATCTCTATGATTTTCAAAACTTGAATTCTTTGACTTATCTTAAAGAAAACTATAGCTTTATGCATTAAAGGTGTATATAATCCGGTCACGTATAAATTAAAAGTAAACTATTTGTGATAATTATTAATTGAAAACTTGGTAAATATGCTAACTAACCTACTATCACAAGTTAAACTATATTTATAGTATAAAACATCTGCATATAACTTAAATAGTTTCAAAGAAAACAACAAAGAGGGTTGATGGCTGGACCAAAAAATGTGAAAGCCAAGATTCAACAAACTGGTCCATTGCAATATTTACTTGCTATACGAATAAATAAATCCCTTTTAAAGAGCAACAGAGAGTGATAGATTGGACATATACTAGCATTTATGTTTTGGGATTTACTTGAGATGGATGTTAGAGGGGCGGCCAAGAGATAGGGTACAGAGATAGCTAAGAACAAAAGGTCAAAAACAAGAAGACCAAACTGGAGATAGAATAGTAAAACATTTTTTTTCATCCAAGATGGGTTGGTTTTGTTGAGATAAGAATGAATGAATTTGCAGACGTATTGTACATATTTTTAACATTGATGGGAAAACTGACAACGAGCACAATCATACACACACAAAACACAAACAAGAAAGCTAGTTTTACGCTGAGAATTCATATAGTGTTTGATTTGATGATGTTTTCTGTGGAGACAAAAGAACTAAGGTCCATGTGGGTGATAGTAATGACCCTATGGAGAATAGTCTGAGATATGAAGTCGAAGGATTCTAAATTTGCCATCAAATTCATAACTCGTATTAATTGCTGGACGTGAACAATTAAATATTTATATATATTTAATAAATTTTGTAATACAAATACATGACCTAAATAAAAGTTATTGAGTTGTTCTTGACACATACCTAACTAGTATAATTTAGCTTTGCCCCTATTTCTAGGGTTGTGGAAAACACTTTAGAGGTGAAGGGGAAAAGGTAATGGACCCATACCTTCTTCAAAACTATGAGCAAGTGGCATGCAAACAAACACTAACTTGTCACCATTTTTCTTTTCACTCTTCTGCCCTCATTATTGCCTCATTGGCTCTTCCTCTTCCTAAAACTTTTGGTGATTCAGTTTCACTATGTCATGTGACTTTTAATAATGGAAACAAACAAACAGGAAATTGGTAAATAGTACTCAAATTAAATTAAGTCAAGAACTGACCAGCTACGATATGGTTAATTTATTTATGTTATCTAGGTGTTTCTGTTCTTTTTCGTGTTCAATCATTGATCTTTTGCACAATAGGCTATCTGCTAATCATTTACTTTTATTATTTATGTCTTCTTCTTTTTTTAACACAGAGATTTTCAGTAGCTAGGCAATGAAGACTCGAAGAAAGTTTTGCCATTTTATTTTCTGTTTCTAGTCGTTTGATTTACATGTTGATTGGACAACGATGAAGACTTTCTTTAAAGTGAAAAAACAGCTAGTTACTAATATAACGTTGTTATAATAGGTGATGGCACATAGTTTAACACTAGAAAGACTTAGAAATATGTGAATACCTAATTTTTGTACTATTTTAACACATCCTAAAGTCATTAGTGTTTTGTTGCTTTAATTATATTTCTCAATTGTTGTGTCTTTGATTGCATATTTCCTATCATAAAAATACCAAAAAATAGTTTTTTCTTTATTTGTGCATTTTAGGAATTAACTAATTATTCAATTGGTGAATTAATCTAATTAATTGATCATTTGAATAAGTTACTTAATTAGTTTATTTGTTTGTGTAAATTTAGTTTAATAAGTAGGATTAAGAAAGAAATTGGGCCAAATTTGAAAGAGAAAGTGGCCAAAAGTGCAAGATAAGGGGCTGCCTTTGAAAGGGCCCGGAACGACGTAGTTTTGCCTCAAAACTACGTCGTTTCATTAAGTGACCCAAGATCAAATCTCACCCATTGATCACCCCTTGATTTAATGGTCCATATTTGATCTCTCAAGAGGTATTTAAAGCCTCAAAAATCTGAAAAATTCCCTCATTTCCCCCATAACTCTTTCTCTCTTCTCTCTCTCTCTTCTCTCAGCCGCCGCCGCCGCTGCTGGAAATCACCCACCGGTGGCGGACCACCTCCAAACACCTCCAAATTAACACCATATAATCTCCACAACCTCCTCTTCCCATATCTCCAAACCGATTCCTTCAAAAAAACCCTCAAAATCCTTGAATTTTAGATCTAAGAAACTTTAGCTGTCACTTTTTGGTCCAAATTCTTGAAGCTCCGGCCAACACCACCCTACAACACATACATGAATGGATAGAGCTCCACGAGACCTATCTTTTCCTACCCATTTCACCCCAAAATCCTCGTCGCCGCCGGTCCGCTCCTCGCCGCCGCCACGGCTCCACCGCCTCATCACCGCCAAAATGCGCCGAACCCCCATTTTAGCTATTTTTCGACTCAAAGACACTCGTTTCTTTTGGCGAGATGCTGAAACGCATTTCGTTCTAGCATCTACCCGAAAGAAACATGCGTTTCGGAGTCGGGTAGTCGCCTTTTAGCATCTCCGGCGTCTTCTCGTGGCTCGAACGGCTTCAAGCATACTTGTTAGGTATAATCGTCATCTCTTTAATTAATTTCTGATTTTTATTTATTTATTTAGTAGATTAGTTTCTGATTTATTTATTTATTTATTTGTCTGTTTTGGTTATTTCTTGTTAATTAGAGTTTTAAGTTATGTTTATTTAATTAGCTATCTCTATTTAGTTTAGTGGTTTGTTAGATTCGTTATTGATTTAAACATGATCTTTAGTGTATTAGTTAAATCGTTCACTTAGTTAGTTGATTATTTAGTTGTTGTTAGTCGTTGTCCGATTATTAACGATACTCGTTCTGTTTTGAGCATTAGTTTGTGAATTTAGTTGTTTGTTTAGTAATTAGTTTGCACAAATCGAATTCATTCCCATCAAGTTGGTTTTAATACTTAGTTCAATTACGTTTTTATTCTCGTCTATGCTTTGTCAGTTCATAGTTGTCCAAGTTTGATTTGTGTTGAGCAAGTAGTTTGTTGTTGATGTTTAAAATCTGAAATTTAGTTTATTTTATCACAAAATAGGGTAATAGTAGCTTACTTTTACTAGTAGGGTGGCTGAAAGGATATTTTTTCTCCTTGCTTCTGACACGGCAGATTTTCAGGTTGTCCTTTCACCTTTGGGACAGACCTTGAACAGTGTTTAGCACACAAAGTCAGTCTTTTGGACAGATTTTTGGTGAACCAAAATCTGTTAAAAAAAAAATCTAACTTTATTTGCCTATTGAAAGGGCTGCTTTTCTCCTATAAAAGGGACTCTCTTACACTTAGAATGCAGAGGCCTACTCACTGAAAAAGGGGACACTCTATTACACACTCTATCTTATACTGAGACACATATTGGAGAGTTGCTAAAAGACATATATCTTTGAGAAAAATCAGCAGCTTAATACATATAACAAGGTGAAATTTCAGAGTTTTGTGAGGATTATTTGAGTGCAAAAACCTCAAGAAAAATAGAAAGAACCCCTAGGCAATTTGTGAAGTTGATAGCTACCAGTTTCAAGCATCTTTGTTGAGTTTTCTGGGTTGTCTTAACACTTGAGTTGCTGTTGTTTCTTCTGTATTTGCTGCTAAGTTTTTTTGTTGCTGCACTGCTGTATTTTATTATTCCACAAACCAGGTAACTTTCAAATTCTTATATTGCAGATTCTTATTGATAATAAGAAGGATTTGATCCCGGTTTGGTTGATGGAACATATTAGATCTGATTTTGTTTCAAGATGAATGTTATATTAGTGTTATCATCATGTAAATCTGTTAAAAATTAGCTAAATTATCGTTTTCTTCTTTATATATGTGATTGAAATTGTATTCTGTTAAGATTACTTAGTTTAAGGAAAAGATAAAGACCTCTCTTTTAACCATATTTGTTTAGTTTGGGCTCTTTTCCGTGAGTTACTTTCATGGTTCATGTATAATTATCTAAGAAAGACTTCTAGCTTCAAATGTTTTGATGCTTTGAATTATAGTCAACATAATGTTATACTTAATATAATTCTTCTCTTTAGCATTGAAGTATTACCGTTTTTTTGTAATTTTTATATTTAGTCATGGTTTCTATGTTGTTAATGAGTGTAGTTTGATTAGTGCCATGATTGGTGTAGATGAGTAGAAATATTATGTTAGTCCTTAAGAAATAGTTGGTTAAGAAGATAAAAGATAATAATTGGCATGTAAGTTTCTTTTATGAAAAAAAAATAATTTTTGGTTTGGACATCAATGTAAGAAGCAATTTGGGCATAGAAGAATACTTGTTATTTTGTGTTGTCTTGGTCATCAAGGCCCTTAAGCAACATGGGTCAAATAAGCTAAAATTTGTAGGTCCAATGATAATAGAAAGCAAGATGGGCATTTTCTTTAAAACCAATAAATTATCTTTTGTTAAATAAAATAAGTGGCCCAATACCATGAAAGTTTAACATAAGCTTACCCGGGTTTAATGTCTTGCATTAGTGAAAAAATTATTTTTAATAATAATATTTTTTTTCCAGTCGAACAAGTAATAAATAAAAAAAGAAGTGCTTTTTAATTAATTTAAGCGATATGCAATTTTAGGCACGTTTGAGATATAGACCATGTGTTCATACACGGTCCTTGGTCGATATTTTTTTTTAATAAAGTAGTCATGTGTGCATTCCCGCTCCTTGACTTTTCAATATTAATTATATTTAAACCATGTGTACCGACACGATCTTTGTTTTAATACATATAATCAAATATGGACTTTGTGTGCTTGCACGCTTCTAGGCCAAAATTATTAATTATTAAGCAGCACTAAACAATAGTAACTTAAGGCAAATAATACACACCTTATCCAAAAAATAATTCAAGCCAAATTTTAGTCAATAAAAGTGACCGTGCTAGAACCACGGGATTCGGGGAATGCCTTACACCTTCTCCCCGATTAACAGAATTCCTTACCCGGATTTTGTTTTTGCAGACCAATAATAATAGAGTCAAATCTTCCTTTGATTAGGGATTCAAATAAAAGGTGACTTGGAACACCAACAAAATCAATTCCAAGTGGCGACTCTGTAAATAAAATAATCCATACTCAGTTTTGTCACTTTAATTGAAAAAATCCTTTAATCCACAAAATATTATTTTGCGGGTAGAAAAAAGGGTGTGACAAAATATGAAACAGTTTTTTCCATCCAAAATACCTCCTAAGTCCTAAGACAAGGACTTTCTACAGAAAACTGGACCAAAGGAATACATTTCACAAGAAAAAAAGAAAGAAATTAGAACTAGATCGTATTCATCTTATAAGAGGTATAGTAGTAAACAATGACACAAAGATTAAGAAATTAAGGGTAGATTTTGAATCTTGTAGTTTTAAATTAAACATGTGTGTTATGCACTAAATACTCTTCAGATCTTGCAATTTTAAACATGTCATGCCATTTTTATAAGGAAGTGTTATTTAAGAGTAAAATAGGAACTAAAAAAGTTACTAATTATAGAAAGTGATATTTGTTTTAAGAAGAACTAACCCAAGTAGCCGCTCACCTAAATTCTTAAATTAAAAATAGCAGGAAAATATATAATATATGTATAATTCATGTATAATATATGTATAATTGTGTATAATCAATGTATAATCTATTTATATTGCTAGAAAAAGTAAACATTGAATCTGGCCTACTATTTAAGTAACCATCCCTTCTTCTTTTTTTAAATAGATTAATAAGAAAAATAAGACACATAATTGAACATATTGAGTAATACACTAGGATTTGGTTGTGTGTAGTTTCTGAGAACTTTTAAAGTTTAAAAGATATTTTAGAAAAACAATTATATATGTGTTTGGATTAGTTGCTTTCCTAAAACAAACGGCTGAAAATCCAAACTTTCCTAAAACAAACGGCTGAAAATCCAAACTACTATGTGATTTTAAAAATTGATGGGCCTCCTTTTTTATTTTTAGTTTTTAATTTTTTCTAGGAAATTAATCTAATTTCCAGACAGCAAAATAAAACCAAAAAGTTGTGTTTAAAAAGGAATTCTCTAATACGTACCTAAAGAAGTTTATACATACATCGAAGTAAGCTTAGGCATAATGATAAAATTAGTTGACTCCATATGGCCCGGAGGATATATATTCTATCTTACATAAGTATAATTTAAGAGTGCGTATGATAAACTTAATGTACCCTTCCTTGATCATGCACATCGGGGAATTTAGCTACCCTTAGCTTCTATTGTCTTCCAAAAAAAAATATACATAAATAAAACCAAAGCAAATTGTCTTCTAATCCAAACACCAAATTTCTAAATATATTGGTTGTACTTCTCACCATGTAGCAGATTGTTTTCTTTTTGCTTCCTTCTATTTTTCAATTATTTAATTTATTTGTTCTTCACATTTGTGTAAATGTATGGACCATGAAGTATTACTGTATTAAGGATAAATTGGGCCAGCAGAACTGCAACCAAATTAATGAGCCTTTTCAGAATTAATTTGGGGGTAGTTGTGAAGGTGACACTATTCACTCAAACTAGCAGTTATCAATCATTTTGATATACATGGACTGGATGAACGAGCCCACTTTGACTCTTACGTAATACTAGTTGAAGTGGTCCATTTTTAACTTCTTTCACATTTGAAGTTTAAAGAGTGAAATACTTTAGTAGTCCAATATCTTAACAGTTGTCGACAACTTGGCCTAATCTATTTTAATGTTACAGACTGAAGGGCCATATCAATGATAAAAGTTTTGCAAGTACAATTTGAGATGGCAACCACCTAGTCCCTACTGATGTAGGTGGAATATTTCATGAATGGTGAAAATAGAGGTACATAGATGATGGACGTATAGCTGAGTTTCTTTATCTTAACAAGTTTATCACCAAATAATATTACCTGCGAGTGTAAGGATGATTGGCTCATTCTCTGTTCCTGGCGACTTTTACACTTGGGGAAGTTGACCACTTCTTCCAAATACATAAATATGGTGGCACTTGTAAGTAGGGCTGTGCATTTGGATCGGATATTCGAAATCCGAACCGATCCGTTCAATTTCGGATTTCGAATTATGTTTATTAAAATTTCGGATATTCGGATCGGATTCGGATTGGTATAATTTTAATCCGATCCGATCCAAAATTATTAGGACATATATAAATACTAAACTTTAATTTCGGATAGTTAGTACTTCCTTTACATCTTCCTCCAAGTTATTACCTTTACAATTGTTGGATTTAGCTACATTGACACCATAGTACCATCATAATTGCAGAAACATGAATTTTTCTTACTGTATTGTCTCTTCTACAAAGAAAATATAAGTATAAGTTTTGCAACTTAGAGGCATAACAACTCGAATCTCCAGAAAAATATTTTCTTAGAGATGTAATGCTGATAAAAGGGATGAAAAATAAAGAGGTATTTGTATTAGCATAGAACACAAAAGAAGCAGATAAGGCAGATGCATTAGCCGATTAGGTTAGCAATAGCCTTAATAATATGTATAATTCGATCCGAAAATTCAAAATATTTATCCGATCCAAACTTTAAAATCTGATCTGATCCGATATTAATTCGGATCGGATTCGGATTGCATTTTATAAAATTCAAAATCTGAAATTTCAATCTGAAATGTGCTAAATCCAATCCGATCCGGTCCATGCACAACCCTACTTGTAAGTGCGAGGATGGATTTCCCATTCCTCGACCCTAGGAGCTTTTACACTCGGGGAGGTTGATCACATTTTTCTTTTTGAATCTGAATAAATTTGAACGTGGAACACTTATGCGTAAGGGGCAGCTAGTCCTGGCAACCACGACACTTACACCCGCTAGGCCCTCTCGATGGCTAGACCAACTTAGGCACACTAGACCATCATGGATAGAGTGTCCACTAGACCAACTCACGCATACTAGGCCCTTGTGGATAGAGTGTCCAATAGACCATCTTTTCTTTCTATTTGTGATCACATATATCAAATCTAAGTTGAATTTGAATAAATACAAAGAATGACATAACAACCATCAAATCAAACAAGAGATTCAATTACTTTTGATATTATGTGCTTGCTGATTTATTATTCAAGATAATTCTATTTTTGTAAGATAATATGTATCATGCTACTAATGATAGATTCATAGCATTTAAGAAATCAAGGATTTTCAAACGATCATCTAAATGTTTTCACTTAAGAACATTCAAGCACCTTCTTAATTATCAATAATTTGCTTACTAAACATTTTTATTGTCAGGCCATTGACTTAGGAAAATTGTAAAGTCAACTTACCTCTAACTGAATGTTTAATTTTCCTCTTCAATAATCCTCGTAACCAATGTTCCAAAATCTATATTTAAGATAATACAAACCATCAATCCTTGTCCATTTAGATCAATAATTTAAAATCTGAACCTCTTC
The DNA here is from genome assembly GCF_000715075.1 of Nicotiana tabacum. Lineage (NCBI taxonomy): Eukaryota > Viridiplantae > Streptophyta > Magnoliopsida > Solanales > Solanaceae > Nicotiana > Nicotiana tabacum. The sequence goes on from NC_134102.1 coordinate 93,018,486, forward strand.
TTAGGGTAAAATTACCCTAATTTTAAATTTAATTAGATTCTTGATATCGGAACTGAGTTCTATATTGTCCCATAAGATCATTTAAAATAATCTTTATCATCTATTTTATTCAATGTTATGAAATCAACCTTCTTGCATAAAGTTTCAAACAAGCCTTTAATGGCTATTTACTATATCATCATTAACTTTATTAATACTTGTAGTCAATACTCTTTATACATTCCATCAATAGTAATTTAGTAATATAGAGCATCAATAATTACCTTTGGGAGTGATTTAACACTAGTTCTTTAGAATTTTTGATGGTTTCTCTTGATTCCTACCAAACTCTATGAACTTGATATTAGATTTTGTGTTAAGGTATGTCAAGCCCTCAATCTTGATCATAAGAATTTACCTTTATAGTTAGAGTGGTCAAAAAAGGCTCTTGGAGTGGTGCCCTACGTTTAGAAGATGAGAACAATGACCTAAACCGCGTTTTGGGGTCTTTTATAGGCTGAGCTACTAGGTGGGCGTGCCTTTTTCGTGCTAAAGCACGAATATTGTTGTCTCTGAAAATATCTATGGGCAACCCTCGTGCCTTTTTGTGTTAAACTACGAATATTGTTGTTACTGAAAATCTATACATGCAACCAGAGGCGGATCTAGAATTTAAATTCTATGGGTTCAACTTTTAATGGTTTTAGCATTGAGCCCATTGTATAGGATAAAATCGATTCACATTAAATACTCGAATGATAGAGTGACACGTGGAAGAGGGGGGGCAGACGGAAGCCTTGCTCCCGGAACAAAGCTATCTACTATTCAATCTCGATTTCAATGATAAGTCTTGCATTTTATGTAATTTATTTATTATTTTAGGATCAAATTTATTCTCTTGTCTATAAACCACGCTATAAATTCAACTGTACCGTTCTACGAATAAATAATTTTGCGCCCACCGTGGGGCTTAGAAGTTGAGTAATTGAGCTAATCCTTGCATCTATTAATAATTTGTTTGATTCTTTGTTTATTAGCAAAAATCGTAAAAGATGGAAGCTAAATATGTCAACATCGCACACAATGTTGAGGCATAAGAAAACCTGCCTTAACACGAGGATTCGATCAGTGACACTCGCAACAATAAGGACATAGCAACGCCAATTCATGGCGGGCGATATCCACGACACGTACGGGAGTCGACTCCTAATGATGGTGATGGCGAGCACATTGTGAAAACGGTGAGGATCTTGAGAGAACAACAAAAGGATATCATGGTCAATCTCTCACGACAAGACCAAATCATGACAGAATTAAGGCAAGCGTTGTCGGGTGCTTCCAACAATATGAATGAAAGAGACCCAGTTCCTCCCGGTGCTCCCCCAAAATCAAACAGCGCAAAGGGTTGATAACAACACCCTGAGGAGTGAGGTCAGCTTCGACGAGGCCGGGGGGATCGGCAACGCATCTAGTAATAACAACAGTAATGATCCCTTCAAAACCGAGACCATGCGGTTTATGAGGGAAATAAACACTCGAATGGACCAAATTCTGGGCGCACCATCAGTGCTGAAGGGCCCGGACTCAAAGAAATATGCCCAGTTTCTGTTCAAACTAAGCGCAGGACCAGAGTTAATTCCAAAGCGGTTCAAAATGCTAGATGTACCAAAATATGATGGGATATCGGACCTCAGGAGCACATCACCACCTATACAACGACGGTGAAACAAAATGACTTGGCTCCATACGAGATTAAGTCGGTCCTGCTGAAAAAGTTCGGAGAATCCCTCAAGACGGGGGCCCTGACATGGTACCCACTCTTACCTGAACATTCAATAGATTCCTTTGAGATGCTCGCGGATTCTTTCATCAAGGCCCATGCCGGGGCCAGGAAGGTCCAGGCTTGGAAGGCGGACATATTCAGGATTTCGCAAGGAGAGTTCGAATTGCTGCGTGACTTCGTGACCAGGTTTTGGAAAGAAAGGATGTTTCTACCGGGCGTGCTAGATGAATGGGCAGTTGAGGCCTTTACTAAAGGGTTGAACCCCAGGAGCTCCAACGCCTCTCGGAAATTGAAAGAAAGCCTGCTCGAGTTCCAAACAACTACATAGGCAGATGTCCACAACCGTTATGAATCAAAGATAAGAATAGAAGACGGTCATCTCGGGTTCCCAGCATCAACTAAGGGTCGGGATCAAGAAAAGAACATGGATAAATCGAAGGATGGTTTTGACGCAGATCGGCGATCTTCTAAGGGCCGATTTTTGCCCTACGAAAGGGCCGAAAGACGCGCCAGAAGGTTCCGACCGGTAGATAGGTTCGCTCTCTATAGAAGAATTGACCTCGGCCAGAATAAGAAGTCATTGCAAGATAAAAAGCTATCGTGTTCCCGGGATTCCACCTATCCCAAGCTATCCGAGTACAATTTCAATGTCAGCGTAGTGGAGCTAGTATCGGTGATGGTTAACATCAAGGAAGCGATGTTCCCAAGGTCAATGAGATCTGATCCTAGCCAAAGGGATCCTAATCTATGGTGTGAATATCATGGGACTAATGGACACCTGACTGGGGACTGTCGACATATGCGAAATGAGGTGGCAATATTGTTGAAAAACGGCCATCTCAGAGAGTTCTTAAGCGACCGGGATAAAAACAATTATAGTCGCAGCTGGGACAATGCAGAGCCCTCGAAGATAGGTGAAGACCCTCCCCGACAAACCATCAACATGATTTTTGGGGGAAACGAGATCAATGGTGTAACCTTTTTGGCAGCAAAAAAGATAAAAGTATCGGTGACTCCTAGTAAGAGATTCTAGGAAATAGCCGAGGACGACATCACCTTCACAGAAGAAGACGCCAATGGACTTCTATTTTCGCACAACGATGCCCTGGTAATTTCTCTTAACGTACTAGATTTTAAAATTAAACGTATTTTGGTGGACCCAGAAAGTTCAGCGAACATCATTCAATTGAGAGTGCTGGAGCAAGCCAAGCTAACCGAAAATATCATTTCGGTAACAAAACTCCTCGATGGGTTTAACTTAGCAAGTGTGACAACCTGAGGGGAGATCTTACTGCCCACGAACGTCGAAGGGGTCATGAAGACTACCTTATTTGAAGTAGTAGACGACGACATAGGCTACTACATAATTCCTGGCAGACCATGGCTACACGAGATGAAGGTCGTACCATCAACATATCACCAACTTCTAAAAATCCCAACTCCAAAGGGAATCAAACAAATAAGAGGAGATCAACCGGTGGAAAGGGAGATGAACGCGTTCTCAGTTTCTAGTATTAAAGGGAAGGAACATGCGACATCGCAATTACAGGAACCGACGCATGCTCCCGAACCAAACGAAGACGACAAAGGGGAGGAGCTATCAGAATCTCACCAGGTACCAAGGTATTTCCAGGTACAGGAATAAACGGATATGACCAAGTCCATAGCGGAAGAACTCGAACAAGTGGCATTGTTCGAAAAGTTTCTAGAGAGGAAGTTCCACTTGGGGACATGACTAAATCCCGAGTTTAGGTACAGACTTATTGAATTTCTTAAAACTAAAGTTGATTGTTTTGCATGGTCGCACACGGATATGACAGGTATCCCGCTAGAGGTGGTCGTGCACAAGATAAACTTGGACCCAAGCATCCCGCCGGTAAGGCAAAATAAGTGCCCAATTGCCGAGGTCAAAAACAGGTTTGTTAAAGGAGAGGTAACTCGATTGCTCGATATTGGTTCAATTTGGGGGGTAAAGTATCCCGACTGGCTAGCTAATGCAGTCATAGTTCCAAAAAAATAATAAATTCCATATGTGCATAGATTATAAGGATCTAATAAAGTCGTGCCAAGAAGATACGTTCCCATTGCCAAATATTTATCAAATGATTGATGCAACAACCGAACACGAGTTGATGAGTTTCCTCGATGCCTATTCCAGGTACAACCAAATTAAGATGAAACCCGGAGGTTCAGGAAAAAACTTCATTCATAACGAACTTTGGCACATATTGCTACAATGTGATACCCTTCGAGCTTAAAAATGTCGGAGCCACTTATCAGGGGCTTATGAACAAGATGTTCGAAAAGCAAATTGGGAAAACAACGGAAGTGTACATATCTGACATGCTGATTAAGTCTTTGAATGCAGGTGACCATTTGAAACATCTCCAAGAAACCATCAATATCCTAAGAAAGTACAACATAAAGCTCAACCTCGAAAAGTGTGCATTCGGAGTAAGCTCCGGTAAATATTTAGGTTTCCTGGTGTCACAAAGGGGGAACGAAGTCAATCCCAATA